>NC_139012.1:53622493-54822493 GCF_964374135.1 Grampus griseus | reverse complement strand
TCCTTGCCTTTTGAGATACCTCTCTTTAGTCCCTTTGTATTCTAGCAGCCAGCAGCTGTTGTCACAGAAACAGTAGAACACTGAAAACACTGCCACAAGTCAGATGTAGTTAAGACAACCACAAGTAATTATTTTAACGTCACTTTTTCTGGTATATTCCTTATTCAAAATAAATTTATTGTTGTGTTTTATTCATGACTTACAAGTTGGTGTGTTATAATGTTCAGTTTGTGTTGAGTGGTTTTTTGGTAACTTTTTTTATTGATAGCTTAATAAGTCAGTTGCTTAGTTTATTTAACTGAATGACCATAACTGGTTCTCCTTAACCAACAATTGGTTTGTGTTTTTAAAGGTCACTTGCAAGTTGGTTCAAAATTCAGAAGTTTATACCTGACTCCTAAAGAAAAGGAATATTTTATTCATCTTTGAACCTCCAGTGTCTGGCCTATGTTTATTCCATAATATGTGTTTAAAAATACTTTTTGAAAAACAAACAGAAAAACCTGACTACTGAAAAAAATAAAAATACTTTTTGAATTGATGATCCAGATATTATTATAATCTGTAACAGCCTTTTTGACCTATAATATACATTTTCTGGGTGAAGAGAGGCTGGAAATGTGGTTTTATGATATATTTGAGTAGATATGTAGGAAGCCATCAGCTGTTTTCAAAATTGTTTGAAAGCTTAGTGGAAGATGGTGTTTTTAGCTTAAGAATTTCAAAGTATTAGAAAATCTTGTATTAGTACAAATGTTAGATGGTGTGTGAAAGAAACTTGGAGTAAAATTTTACCATGAGGCAATGTTTAGTGGTTAAAATTTGATTTGGAGTCAGACAGACCTGGATTTGAATCCTATCTCTGGCGCAGTCACTGACTAGGAAGTGAGGGAATGGATTTTCTGCGCACATCTGGGGGAAGAGCATTCTAGTGAGAGGGAGCAGCAGGTGCAGGGTCCTGAGATGTTCGAAGAACAGCAAGGAGGCCATTGTGGCTAGAATGGTGGCGCAAGGAGAAGAGTTTTAAGAGGTGAGATGAGAGGGAGAGCAGAAGGTTATATCGAGGAGGGCTTTGCAGATCATTGGAAGGACTTGGGCTTTTGCTATGAGTCAGCTGGAAAGATGTTGGAAAGTTTTGAGCAGAGACATAGTAACAAGATCTGATTTTCATTACTGCTTGGATCAGGGTGATAGGGGTTAAGATAGTAAAAAGTGGTTTAGATCTTAGGTATGTTGGGTTTTAGGTTTACGATTACCAAGTATAGTATACATTGCTTTGTGAGAATCACACTGCGAGGTTCAAGCAAAGCCACATGTGTGGCTATTGAAGTAATTTTGCCTGTTAAGGAAACTACCAAGTCCCTAGGGTGTGTGGGCAATGGGTAGAGAATCAAAGCCTTCCTGTTTGCCTGCATTTGTCCTTGGCTTCACTGATCGTGCTCTCTCTTCTTGCATCAGTATTGTTCCAGCTACCACTTATGAACTGTGACTGCCCAGACTGGCAGAGTTTTAATCGCTCTGTTAATTCTTGATCAACTGATAGTAGCTATCTATGAGATATTGTATCTGGGCTTTTGACAGAATGCTGTAATTTCTTAGGCCATTGATAAGAGGATAGGAGAGGACCAGGTAAACTTGATTATGTATTTATTGGTTCCATTAACCTCTCTGAGCTCTAGGTTTAACTTCCATTTTTTAAATTTTTTTTATTTTTGTTTTTATTGGACAGCTTCACATTTTCTAGGCATCTCAAACTGTACATGATCTTTGAATCTTCTCCAAATTAGAAGGAGAAAATCAGTGGTGGTCAATGTATATGAACTAAACTCTCCAGAATAAATGAGGTGATAATAATGACCATTTATTGAGTTCTGCTGTAGGCCAGGAACTGCTAAGTGCTTTAGGTAGATGTTACATTCAGTTGTGGTCTTTTGAGGGGAGAAGGGAGGAGAAAGGGGGATATTGATCCTCTTGGAAAGAAAAGCTCCAAACTTGTTTCCCTGTTATCTTTCCTCCAAATACTTTATGATAATAGGTTATTTGATTAAAAATCATGTTTAATTAGAATTCGATGGCTTTTAAAAAACATGTACTGACACTCAACGTGTTTGTATTTGTAGGAGCTGACTAAGGCTCTGGAGCAGAAACCAGATGATGCACAGTATTACTGTCAAAGAGCTTATTGTCACATTCTTCTTGGGAATTACCGTGGTAACTTTTCTTACAAAGTATATTGACTCTATAAGTTACTTACAAATTTTGCCCAAGATACAATGAATCAAATAAAATAAAGGTTATCTTCCAGGATTTTTAACTTGGTCTTTCATACAAGGTAAAGTAGCCGAAATGTGACAAACATGTTAAGCATCACCCATTTAAATTTTATGGTTGTCCGTTCTTTCTTCAGTGGGTGTAGAATTTGTACAGATTTCATTCATGGTTACTGGATATGCTAACAAAGAATAACATCAAATTTACTATTTTACAAAGTATTTAAATGAATTCCCTTGTTTTATTTTTTATAAAAAGAATGTATTTCTATATTCTGTAATTTTAATTATCTGGATAGATAATCTGAGTAGGGAGAAATTAAATACCTTGAGTCAGATTACATAAATGATGTTAATGAGAAAATTAGATGAACTTTGTGATACAGAGCTTTATTCATTGCCTGAAGCGCTTTAAGAAGGAAGTTCAATATTAGGTCATTAGGAAGGTATGAGGGTAATTTTATTTTGGATTAACTTTTCCTAATTTAAAATCATTTGTCCATTCCACCAGCTTGAAAACTTAAAAATCAGAGGCTAATTCAAATTTTGTGTGTAGTATTTGTTAGGATCCATAAGTAACTGACTAAAAAACCCATTTTTTTTCATATGCAGACGCTGTTGCTGATGCAAAGAAATCTCTTGAACTTAATCCAAATAGTTCCATTGCTCTGCTGAGAAAGGGGTATGCAGTAACTACTCTTCTTGCTGGGTCTGGACTATAGTTTCTTGAATGAATTAATTGTAAGCTTTATATAAATAGTAAATTCTGTATTTATACATTTTATAGCTGAGATAGGATTCAATTTTAGGTATATTTTATACTTTTATTGTAGTATAGTTAGTATATATATATATATAGTTTAAAATAGTGATGGTTGAAGGCAAAGTCTAGATGAAACTCTTGGATTTCACATCCCTTTTTTGCTTCATCATTTGGAATTTACTGTATTTAATTGACTAGAGAACATCTGTTCCTCACCCAAGCTGGACAGGCTACATTTAATGAAGACTCTGTTATCTGTGTACTTTATCCCAGTTTGTTTCTGTTGATAAGTGTGACTTTATTCTTTAAGAATCAGAAACGTCTTTAATTCCTTAATATAACTATATTTTGGAATAAGCAAGTATATACAATTAAAATCAAGAAATTCCTTCTGAAATGAGTTCCAAAATTGGATTCTAATGGGAATTATACTAGATATTATAGTAGAGTATTTTAGGAAATCTCTTGGCTGGCTTATTAACATATACTTAAATTCTTTCTTTTAATAGTAGGGAAAATAGTTTCTTTTTTTTTATTATTTAGAAAGAAGGCTGTTTTTCATGATCTCATGTGTGTGTATTTGTTTTTAATATTCTCATGCAGGATATGTGAATACCATGAAAAAAACTATGCTGCTGCTCTAGAAGCTTTTACAGAAGGACAGAAATTAGATAGTAAGTATTAGAATTATATGTTAGTACACTAATCCATTATACCTATGTGTCTTAAATACCATAGCTGAATTTTGTTAGTGTAATCTCAAGTTAATTATAGAAACCCAGCTTTTTTCTCTTCTTGATGACATTTCGTGTTGATTGCAGAATTTGAATTTACTTAAAAATTGATTAAATTGGCCTTTCTTTAGCACTTAAATCACAGATAAACTATCATCAGAAGCAGAAAACTACATAAACACTTAGTGTGCTCCCAAGTACTTAGTCTGGCTTTATTTTTTTTCTAATGGATAAGTGAAAGTATAATTTGCTCTCACATTCAGAAGTCTATTTAAGTTATTATCCAGATGGCTGAGATAATGAAATCTTAAAATGAAAATTTTTATTGAGAAATGAAGTGTTAAGTTTGGGGTAAAGTATGATAGGGTATTGAAGAAACATGGAGGTTTGAGAGTATTGTGAGTTTCTAATATCACCTTTTTGAGAGAAATAGATGAAAATTATCACAGCAGTATAGATATCTGTGCATAATATATAGAAATTGTAAAATCCAAGTATCAAAAACTCTGCAGAGTACAAAAAGGTTGTAAGTAATCTCATAGTTACAGTACATAATCCTAATTGTGTACTATCGTTTTATCTTCATCTTATGATAGAGTGTCCTCACAATTCTCCAAAGCAGTAGCTCCTAACTGGGAATGGTTTTGCCCCATAGGGGACATGGAGCAGGCTTCAGTAGTTGTGGCTCGCGGGTTCTAGAGCACAGGCTCAGTAGTTGTGGTGCACGGGCTTAGTTGCTCCGTGGCATGTGGGATCTTCCTGGACCAGGGATCGAACCCGTGTCCCCTGCATTGGCAGGCAGATAAAATTGATTTTTTAAACATCAGAATTCTTCAGGATGAACAAGTAACTAACAGGTTTAATATTAGGATAGCTATAAACTCTGTTAGGACAGATATTTTTGTCTAATTCACTGTTGCATCCACAGTGCCTAGAATAGTGTTTGGAACATAGGTATTCAGTAATTATTTGTTGAATGAATATGTGAGGTTGTGCGGATGAGTGATGTTACAGTCAGTTTGTTCTTTCTAGGTACAGATGCTGATTTCATTGTCTGGATTAAAAGGTGTCAAGAAGCTCAGAATGGTAAGTATGCAGGTTTCCCGTGGTCTTTCCATTTAAAAAGAAGTAAATGTTTGACATTTGTTTGTTTTGAACTTTATAACTTATAATTTAAGTAGTGGATGTTCTCTTAGGTTGGGCTTTCCCAAGGTATTTTGATTTTTTACCTCATTCGATATGTTGAAAGAGAAATTTGGATGGATTTGTTTTGCAGTGGTATTACTGGTAAGAAATTACTGAGGAGTCTCAAGTGACTCCAGGATGCAGTTAAACCCCTTTCCCTTATTAGGTATGCATGGAGAATTGGTTTGCTTAATCACTATGTTTGTGCCATAGAAATCATGTATGTAATTTTGCCTGTACACGTACTGTTACCTGAAAATGTTTCCTTTTTATGTTTTTAATAGGATCACAGCCTGAGGTGGTAAGTCCAAAGGTTTTATCCTTTGTGTGTGTGTGTGTTTTTTTTATTTTTTTTTAATTTTTGGCTGTGTTGGGTCTTCGTTTCTGTGCGAGGGCTTTCTCCAGTTGCGGCGAGCGGGGGCCACTTCAGCGCGGTGCACAGGCCTCTCGCTGTCGCGGCCTCTCCCATTGTGGAGCACAGGCTTCAGACACGCAGGCTGAGTAGTTGTGGCTCACGGGCCCAGCCGCTCCGCGGCATGTGGGATCTTCCTGGACCGGGGCACGAACCCGTGTCCCCTGCATTTGCAGGCGGACTCTCAACCACTGCGCCACCAGGGAAGCCCCTATCCTTTGTGTTTTTACTTAATTATATTATTACTAAGTATATTTGAGGCTGGACTCGGAATGAGCTTTCTGTCAGTTACATATCTCTCTAGGGCAGTTTTACTAATTTTCTTCCTCCAAACGCTGTCTCTTCCCTTCTTACTTAGGGACAACTTGGAGGCCACCATTGACCCAGGACAAGTTCTTTAGATTTACAGTCTGAACTGGCACACGTAGTTTAGAAAAGTTTGGATTGGTTAAGAGTCACTTTGTTTCTCAGTGGTCAGTGTAGAATGTTTGTTGCAGAGAGGCCAGCCATAAATGGTGTAAGACAATATCAGGAAGGCACCATGGAAATAGTGCTTCATATGTTTTTCCAGAGCAGTTTGATGCCATTGTTAAGCCTGAAGGTTATACTATAGCCTTAAAAATGTTTTTTTAAATGTTATTGTTATTTTCAGCTTAGAGAGTTACTGAATCTTGAAACTGGACATTTTATATGTAACCTTTTCCAAACATATCTTCAGAAATTTTTCTGTTTTTTATCCTTCTTTTAATTTAGAAGAAAAACGGTTTTTTGAAACTGAAACTCGTAAAATTTTAAAAATGCTGAGTAACAGGGAGATCAGCTCGGTGCTTTGTGACCACCTAGAGTGGTGGGATAGAGAGGGTGGGAGGGAGGGAGATGCAAGAGGGAAGAGATATGGGGACATATGTATAACTGATTCACTTTGTTATAAAGCAGAAGCTAACATCATTGTAAACCAATTATACTCCAATAAAGATGTTAAAAAAAATAAAATTAAAAAACAACAACTGAGTATTCTAATTCCTGTGAAGATGAGTATTATTTAACAATTATGGATACCATGCTCTGTAAGAAGTTTTCATGTAGTTATTCCATATCAAAGTATTCCATATCAAACTGTAACACTGGGTAAATTAATAATACATGCATTTTTAATATGCAGTTACTAAACTAACTTGTAAAAATCTTTCTCTTTGAACTTGGCAAAATCAGTCTGCATCCCAGAGGACTTATCAGTCAAAAATCAAGTAAGTGTTTGTTTTTCATAATGCGTGATAAATATGCCTAAAGGGAAAAAACCCTGTTGTTTAATAGTAAGCAAGTCCTTACCTGTGATTTAAGTATTTCTTAGTTTATAAAAGAAATCATATTAAAGCCTTGAAAAACTAATTGTAAGACTGTTAACTGATTTGAATTAGTGTTTATATTAAGGTTAAAATCAAATCAATTGCCAATTAAAACTTACTTCACCTGATTCCACATTATGTCACCTTTCCATGTATTAAAGAGAGTCTCTTCCATTTAAGTTATTGCTGTTACCTAGGTAAATAAGTTAGTAGACTTGATAGAATTGTAACTCTACCTGCCTTTTATATATGGAGTAAATTTTTCATAGAATAATTCTGCATGAGTTGAAAGTCACTTGCTGAGGGCAGCAGTTACAATCATGAATAAGTATTTAGCAAGGATTTGAGTTATTTTTAGTTGGTCATTAGCTGTGTGTACAGCTTGTATTCTCAGTGTAACAGAAAGAAACACAAGGCATTAATCTCGGGCTTTGCATCCTAACTGAATTTCAAAGGAAAACTGCGTCTTTTAAAGATCCAGTGCTTTTGACGTAAAATGGCTTGAAAATCTTAAAACAATTTACTCGTGTTCTTTCTGGGGAGATACAGGATGACTCTCCAAGTACCTAGTAAACAAGGAACTTTAGTGACAGGAGCAGGGGTAGGGTACATAAACTTTATAATTGGAGCGTTTGGAGTATAAAATAATCCCACATTGATGTAATAAATATACCATGTATCAGGGTACTGTGCTTAGTCCTGGGAATGTGATAGTGGCAGGATAGATAAATAGCTCTGCTCTCATGGAGTTTATAATCCACTCTAATTTGAAAGTGATGATATATTTTTAGAGCTTTCAGTGGGAAAGATACACATAATTAGAATCTCTAGGCACACTAATCTTTCCACATACTTTGAGATTGAAGGAAGGTACTATGTTTAATATTGTGCCTGGCAGAATGAGTTAAATTATTTTAATTTTAGCTCATTTGCTTCTGTTCCCTGTGCTCAGGGCTGTTTGCCCTCAGCTTCAGTAAAGAGATCCTGGAGTGCAGGGTCAGGTTGACCTGGGTCCAGTGTAACACCTGCTACTGATGTGCCAGTTGCCTCACCCTTCTGAGCTTACTTTTTTTTTCATTTGTAAAATAGGGATGGAAGTGTTTACTTCTTAGTATTAGGTTGAAATGAGAGGATAAAACTGTTGGTGTATTAGAATTGTTACCTGTTAGAATAAATTTTATCTTTAAAACTAGCTGTGCATGTGGCCTCATGCTGTGTGGTGTGGCCAAAAAAAACCAATTAGCTTAAGCACAACAGTATTAGAGATATGTTAGAACCTAGAAAATTATGTAAGTATTTATTAAATCCACTGGAGGGGTTTTGGACATCATCAACCTTACTTTTCTCTTCCCTTAGTACAGGTCATATGAAATTAGTTACATAAAATTGTTTCTGTGAATCAACAGCTGCTTTGCTATTTTGTTCCTCAAGGTGGAGCTCTTGTTGTTCATCAGATTATATACAGTTTTTATCTTGACAAAACAAGCAACAACTTTAAGAAAATTTAAGTTCGGTTTTAAGTTTCCTTTTTCTTTTTTATAGGTATGACTGGTATCAAACAGAATCTCAAGTAATCATTACACTTATGATCAAGAATGTTCAGAAGAATGATGTAAATGTGGAATTTTCAGAAAAAGAGGTTATTATAGTTTTTGAATTATTTTTGGTTGAGGTTAAATACGTTTATTTGTAAATATAAATATATATTGCAGAATAATCTATAGCAGTCTATTAGATATATATCATTTTTTCCTGAGATAATGTGGAAAATGCTGATGAAAATCTGAAGCATTGCTTTTCCATTTGAATCATTTTAAGTTTTGAGATGAGTATGTATACTGTAGGTTATAGCTAGGTGTGCATTGTTTTCTCTTTCTTTAGATTTGGAATTCAAAGCAGAATTTGGTTGACAAATATAAAAGACATTAGTAAGATACGTGCTTTGGTTACACATATGTGTGGTATACTTCATGAAAAAGATCCACTTAATTTTTGTGACTTATATATCTTAGAGTTTACTAACCATATTAAATGAGTATAACTTTCAATAACTTGGTTTCTTAGCATTTAGTAGAAAACCTTGTGATAGATATTTAAGAGAGTTCATGGTAGAACTAGATGTTTTGCACATGAATATTTCTTTGTTACGTACTGTCTTATTTTGTTCTTGTAGATTGAGTTTCCTTGAGATTTAAATGTTCAGTATGTGTTATGAAACATACTCTGTTCTGCTACTTAATTATGTATACGAGAATTCATGCGAAGGATACCAGATTTTTAAAAGATTATTTTGAGATTCTTAAGTCTGATATTCCATAGAAAGTTTTGAAAATAATCTGCAGCAGTACTGAAGTTCTGTAATTGTAGGCAGTTTAAGTACTTTACCCTTCTTTAAATAAATTTATAAAATGTGCTACTAATTTTGTGATCATTAGTTGTCCGCATTGGTGAAACTTCCTTCTGGAGAGGATTATAATTTGAAGCTGAGACTTCTTCATCCTATAATACCAGAACAGAGCACATTTAAAGTACTTTCAACAAAGGTAAGATAATTGAAAAGGGTTGTCAGTGGTAATCTGTGATTGTGAGCTTATAGATCCTTCCAGCCACATATCTTTAAATTAAATACAAACAATAATTTTTGAATAGTTTTTCCACCTTCCCAAATTCTAGGAAAATGGATTGTAAAAATCGAACCTCAAAAGTGTTTATATGCTTATTAAGATAGGTAGAATACTTCTCAATAAAGAGGTTTTCATAAAAGATACAGTGATCAGCATTTTTTTAAGATTTGATACTGACAGTGTCTCATGTCTTGAACTTGTCATTTTGGTCTGTTGTGATATACAAATACTTCTCTCACACTTTCTTATGCAGTTAAAAATACAGACTACTATAAAGATGAATCTGCTTTCTTGTTTTTTAGTTAAGCTGACTTTTAGGTTACTTTGTTATGAAGGATTAATGAATAATTTAAATTGCTGTTTGAGTAACCATAATTTTTAGATTCCTTTATATTTTCAAAAAGAAGTAAAAATATGCAATAGAATTAAAATTCATGGTATATATCAGCTACCAGTCAAAAGATGTAGTACGAGTACGTAGAAGTATAATTTAGGAGGAAAAATACTAATACTAAGCTGAAAATCAAAAAATCTGACTGGTTCTTTGCTTGCCCTGTTAATTTAGAGTAGTCACGCATAGGACAAGATTTTCAGCATCTATAAAAATGAGAGGGATATGGACTGTGAACTCTGAATTCCTTTCATCTGTAAGATTGTATGAAGGTATATGATGAGTTAATGAGTAAGAATGATATAAATTCCATTACTACACCTTTTTTATGCATATGTCCTGCAACACAGTGCGTTATTTAACTTTTGAGTTTAGTTGTGTGAATTTTCCTCTCATAGAATAGAATCAGGGTTGGCCTGTGTCATGAAGAATGGTAACTGGGCCTGCAGGAAGAAGGGGACACCTGAAGAGGGTTGGAGCAGGAAGTAAAGAAGTAAAGAAGCAGTAGTTTTTGCATCTAGTTAAAAAAGATCTGCTCACTTATCTATTGGAAATGTACAAAGTACAAAGCTGTTTACTTAAGAGGCAGAGATAGGAAACAGTTGCTTGGACAATAGAAAGTGAGAAAAAGGGTGACATACTGTGAAGATTTTCATCTTACTGGCCCCATCCACATTGGGTAGAATTTAATAAGATATATTGGGTACAATAAGCACAAAACTATAACTAGATTTGAGAGAGAGATAGGTCAGAAAATTAGGAGTTTGGCATTTTTGTACATCTTTCTATTGAGAGGTTGTTAATGCATGTTTTTTTGAAGTAATTTAAATGTAAATTGATTTGTGTGATAGATGGCAAATAACTTAAAAACCTGTGTTACTGAGCCACCTTGTATAATGGAATAGTGTGGTTGGTGAATACACAAGTATGTGTGGCTACAATTGAGGATTTAACTAAGCAGTGTCCTGTCTTATTCTTTATTTTCCTTTGAATCTTGTGAGTGCTTATTGATTCTAACCATTCCCCAGCCCCTCTTACTGTGTTCCCAGTTTACTTTTTTTGCCCCTTGCTCCTTTCTTTAAATGCTACATAACTACTTTCCTTTCCTGTATACTAGTTTGTTTATATGTATACATTTATTTCCCTTATTCTTTTTTTTTTTTTTTTTTTTTTTTTTGCGGTATGTGAGCCTCTCACTGTTGTGGCCCCTCCTGTTGCGGAGCGCAGGCTCAGCGGCCATGGCTCACGGGCCCAGCCGTTGCGTGGCATGTGGGAATCTTCCCGGACCGGGGCATGAACCCGTGTCCCCTGCATTGGCAGGCGGACTCTCAACCACTGCGCCACCAGGGAAGCCCTATTTCCCTTACTCTTAGTAAGTCTTCTGAAGATAAGAAGGTGTCATATTTGTGTCTATGTATGTGCTTCATGTAGGGTTACCAGATACGGTATAGGATGCCCAGTTAACTTTCTGTTTTTATTTTTCTGAATTTTATTTTATTTATTTATTATTTATACAGCAGGTTCTTATTATCTGTTTTATACACATCACTGTGTATGTATCAGTCCCAACCTCCCAGTTCATCCCACCACCACTCCACCCCCGCTTTCCCCCCTTGGTGTCCGCTTTCCCCCCTTGGTGTCCACTTTCCCCCCTTGGTGTCCATACATTTGCTCTCTACATCTGTGTCTCAATTTCTGCCTTGCAAACCAGTTCATCTGTACCATTTTTCTAGATTCCACACATATGCGTTAATATACAATATTTGTTTTTCTCTTTCTGACTTCACTCTGTATGACAGTTTCTAGGTCCATCCACATCTCTACAAATGACCCAATTTCGTTCCTTTTTATGGCTAGTATTCCGTCGTATATATGTACCACATCTTCTTTATCCATTCATCTGTCGGTGAGCATTTAGGTTGCTTCCATGACCTGGCTGTTGTAAATAGTGCTGCAGTGAACATTGGGTTGCATGTGTCTTTTCATTTTCGATGTACCACAGTTTATTTATTTATTTTTTTAAATTTATTTATTTTTTAACATCTTTATTGGAGTATAATTGCTTTATAATGTTGTGTTAGTTTCTGCTGTATAACAAAGTGAATCAGCTATAAGTATACATATATCCCCATATCCCCTCCCTCTTGCGTCTCCCTCCCACCCTCTCTATCCCCCCCCATAGGTGGTCACAAAGCACCAACCTGATCTCACTGTGCTATGTGGCTGCTTCCCACTAGCTGTTTTACATTTGGTAGTGTATATATGTCAATGCCACTCTCTCACTTCATCCCAGCTTACCCTTACCCCTCCCCGTGTCCTCAAGTTCATTCTCTATGTCTGTGTCTTTATTTCTGTCCTGCCCCTAGGTTCTTCAGAACCATTTTTTTTTTTTAAGATTCCATATGTATGTGTTAGCCTACGGTATTTGTTTTTCTCTTTCTGACTTCACTGCGTATGACAGACTCTAGGTCCATCCATCTCACTACAAATAACTCAATTTCGTTTCTTTTTATGGCTGAGTAATATTCCATTGTACATATGTGCCACATCTTTTTTATCCATTCATTTGTTGATGGACACTTAGGTTGCTTCCATGTCCTGGCTATTGTAAATAGTGCTGCAGTGAACATTGTGGTACATGTGTCTTTTTGAATTATGGTTTTCTCAGGGTATATGCCCAGTAGTGGGATTGCTGGCTCGTATGGTAGTTCTGTTTTTAGTTTCTTAAGGAAACTCCATAGTGGCTGTATCAATTTATATTCCCACCAGCAGTGCAAGAGGGTTCCCTTTTCTCCACACCCTCTCTAGCATTTGTTGTTTGTAGATTTTCTGATGATGCCCATTCATTCTGACCAGTGTGAAGTGATACTTCATTGTAGTTTCGATTTGCATTTCTCTATTGGTGTTGATGCATCTTTTCATGTGCCATCTGTATGTCTTCTTTGGAGAAATGTCTATTTAGGTCTTCTGCCCTTTTTTTTAATATATAAATTTAATTTAATTTATTTATTTTTGGCTGCATTGGGTCTTTGTTGCTGCGTGCAGGCTTTTTCTGGTTGTGGCGAGGGGGGGCTACTTTTCGTTGCAGTGCGTGCACTTCGTTGTGGTGGCTTCTCGTTGCGGAGCACGGGCTCTAGGCGCACAGGCTTCAGTAGTTGTGTGGCACGTAGGCTTAGTTGCTCTGTGGCTTGTGGGATCTTCCCGGACCAGGGCTCGAACCCACGTCCCCTGCATTGGCAGGCGGATTCTTAATCACTGCACCAGCAGGGTAGCCCTTCTGCCCATTTTTTGAGTGGGTTTGTTTTTTTAATATTGAGCTCATGAGCTGTTTATATATTGTAGAGATTAATCCTTTGTCCGTTGATTTGTTTGCAAATATTTTCTCTCATTCTGAGGGTTGTCTTTTGGTCTTATTTATGGTTTCATTTGCTGTGCAAAAGCTTTGAAGTTTCGTTAGGTCCCATTTGTTTATTTTGTTTTTATTTCCATTACTCCAGGATGTGGGTCAAAAAAAGATCTTGCTGTGATTTATGTGAAAGAGTGTTTTTCCTATGTTTTCCTCTAAGAGTTTTATAGTATCTGGTCTTACATTTAGGTCTTTAATCCATTTTGAGTTTATTTTTGTGTATGGTGTTAGGGAATGTTCTAATTTCATTCTTGTACACGTAGCTGTCCAGTTTTCCCAGCACCACTTATTGAAGAGACTGTCTTTTCTCCATTGTATATCCTTGCCTCCTTTGTCATAGATTAGTTGACCATAGGTGTGTGGGTTTATCTCTGGGCTTTCTTTCCTGTTCCATTGATCTATATTTCTGTTTCTGTGCCACTACCATATTGTCTTGATTACTGTAGCTTTGTAGTATAGTCTGAAGTCAGGAAGCCTGATTACTCCAGCTCTTTTTTTTTCCATCAAGATTGCTTTGGCTATTTGGGGTCTTTTGTGTCTCCATACAAATTTTAAGATTTTTTGCTCTAGTTCTGTAAAAACTGCCATTGGTAATTTGATAGAGATTGCATTGAATCTGTCGATTGCTTTGGGTAGTATAGTCATTTTCACAATATTGATTCTTCCAATCCAAGAACATGGTGTATCTCTCAATCTGTTTTTGTCGTCTTTGATTTCTTTCATCAGTGTCTTATAGTTTTCTCAGTATGGTCTTTTACCTCCTTAGGTAGGTTTATTCCTAGGTATTTTACTCTATTTTGTGGCAATGGTGAATGGGATTGTTTCCTTAATTTCTTTCTGATCTTTCGTTGTTAGTGTATAGGAATGCAAGAGATTTCTGTGCATTAATTTTGTATCCTGCTGCTTTACCAAATTCATTGATTAGCTCTAGTAGTTTTCTGGTGGCATCTTTAGGATTCTCTATGTATCGTATCGTGTAATTTGCAAACACTGACAGTTTTACTTTTTCTTTTCTGATTTGTATTCCTTTTATTTCTTTTTCTTCTCTGATTGCCATGTCTAGGACTTCCAAAACTATGTTGAGTAATAGTGGCAAGAGGGAACATCCTTGTCTTGTTCCTGATCTTAGAGGAAATGCTTTCAGTTTTTCACCATTGAGAATGATGTTTGCTGTGTGTTTGTCATATATGGCCTTTATTATGTTGAGGTAGGTTCCCTCTATGCCCACTTTCTGGAGAGTTTTTATCATAAATGGGTGTTGAATTTTGTCAGAAGCTTTTTCTGCATCTATTGAGATGATCGTGTGGTTTTCATTCTTCAGTTTGTTAATATGGTGTATTAATTTGCCTATACTGAAGAACCCTTGCATCCGTGGGATAAGTCCCACTTGATCATGGTCTATGATCCTTTGAATGTGTTGTTAGATTCTGTTTGCTAGTATTTTGTTGAGGATTTTTGCATCTATATTTATCACTGGTACTGGTCTGAAATTTTCTTGTTTTGTAGTATCTCTGTCTGGTTTTGGTATCAGGGTGATGGTGGCCTCAAAGAATGAGTTTGGGAGTGTTCCTTCCTCTGCAACTTTTTGGAAGAGTGTGAGGATGGGTGTTAGCTCTTCTCTAAATGTTTGATAGAATTCACCTGTGAAGCCATCTGGTCCTGGACTTCTGTTTATTGGAAGATTTTTAATCACAGTTTCAATTTCATTACTTGTGATTGGTCTGTTCATATTTTCTATTTCTTCCTGGTTCAGTCTTGGAAAGTTATACCTTTCTAAGAATTTGTCCATTTCTTCCAAGTTGTCTACTTTATTGACATAGAGTTGCTTGTAGTAGTCTCTTATGATGCTTTGTATTTCTGTGGTGTCCATTGTAACTTCTTTTTCAATTCTAATTTTTATTGATTTGAGTCCTCTCCCTCTTTTTCTTGATGAGTCTGGCTAAAGGTTTCTCAATTTTATCTCCTCAAAGAACCAGCTTTTAGTATTATTGATCTTTACTGTTGTTTTCTTTGTTTCTATTTCATTTATTTCTGCTCTGATCTTTATGACTTTTTGCTTCTACTAACTTTGGGTTTTGTTTGTTCTTCTTTCTCTAGTTCCTTTAGGTGTAAGTTTAGATTGTTTATTTGAGATTTTTCTTGTTTCTGGAGGTAGGATTGTACTGCTAAAAACGTCCCTCTTAGAATTGCTTTTGCCACATCCCATGTGTTTGTGTTTTTTACCTTTTTTTCCCTGTAATTGATTTCTAATCTCATAGCATTGTGGTCAGAAAAGATGCTTGATATGATTTCAGTTTTCTTAAATTTACTGAGGCTTGATTTGTGACCCAGGATGTGGTCTATCCTGGAGAATGTTCCATGCACACTTGAGAAGAAAGTGTAATCTTCTGTTCTCGGATACAGTGTCCTATAAACATCAATTAAATCTGTCTGGTCTGTTGTGTCACTTAAAGCTTTTGTTTCCTTATTAATTTTCTGTGTGGATTATCTGTCCATTGGTGTAAGTGAGGTGTTAAGTTCCCCCACTATTATTGTCTTACTGTCAATTTTCTGTTTTATAGCTGTTAGCATTTGTCTTATGTATTGAGTTGCTCCTTTGTTGGGTACATATATATTTGTAATTGTTATATCTTCTTTTTGGATTAATCCCTTAATCATTAGGTAGTGTCCTTTCTTGTCTCTTGTAACATTCTTTATTTTAAAGTGTATTTTATCTGATATGAGTATTGCTGCTCCAGCTTTCTTTTGATTTCCATTTGCATGGAATATCTATTTCCATCCTTTCACTTTCAGTCTGTATGTGTCCCTAGGTCTGAAGTGGATCTCTTTTAGACAGCATGTATGTGGGTCTTGTGTTTGTATCCTTTCAGCAAGCCTGTGTCTTTTGGTTGGAGAATTTAATCCATTCACGTTGAAGGTAATTATTGATATGTATGTTCCTGTTACCATGTTTTTAATTGTTTTCAGTTTGTTTTTGAGAAGTTCCTTTAGCATTTGTTGTAGAGCTGGTTTGGTGGTGCTGGATTCTCTTAGCTTCTTGTCTGTAAAGCTTTTGATTTCTCTGTCAAATCTGAATGAGATCCTTTCTGGGTAGAGTAATCTTGGTTGTAGGTTCTTCCCTTTCATCACTTTAAATATATTCCACTTCCTTCTGGCTTGTAGATTTTCTGCTGAGAAATCAGGTGTTAACGTTATGGGAGCTCCCTTGTATTGGTCGTTTTTCCCTTGTTGCTTTTAATAATTTTTCTTTGTCTTTAATTTTTGTCATTTTGACTACTATATGTCTCAGCCTGTTTCTCCTTGGGTTTATCCTGCCTGGGACTCTCTGAGCTTCCTGGACTTGGGTGGCTATTTCCTTTCCTATGTTAGGGAAGTTTTCAACTATAATCTCTTCAAATATTTTCTTGGGTCCTTTCTCTCTCTCTTCTCCTTCTGAGACCCCTATAATGTCAATGTTGGTGCATTTAATGTTGTCCCAGAGGTCTCTTAGGCTGTCTTCATTTCTTTTCATTCTTTTTTCTTTATTCTGTTCAGCGGCAGTGAATTCCACCATTCTGTCTTCCAGGTCACTTATCCGTTCTTCTGCCTCAGTTATTCTGCTATTGGTTCCTTCTAGTGTATTTTTCATTTCAGTTATTGTATTGTTCGTCTCTGTTTGTGTGTTCTTTAATTCTTCTAGGTGTTTGTTCTTTAACTCTTTGGGGTCTTCGTTAAACATTTCTTGCATCTTCTCAATTTTTGCCTCCATTCTTTTTCCGAGGTCGTGGATCATCTTCACTATCATTATTCTGAATTCTTTTTCTGGAAGGTTGCCTATCTCCACTTCATTTGTTTTTCTGGGGTTTTATTTTGTTCCTTCATTTGGTACATAGTCCTCTGCCTTTTTATTTTGTCTGTCTTTCTGTGATTATGGTTTTCATTCCACAGGCTGCAGGATTGTAGTTCTTCTTGCTTCTACTGTCTGCCCTGTGGTGAATGAGGCTATCTAAGAGGCTTGTGCAAGTTTCCTGATGGGAGGGACTGGTGGTGGGTAGAGCTGGGTGTTACTTTGGTGGGCAGAGCTCAGTAAAACTTAAATCCACTTGTCTGCTGATGGGTGGAGCTGGGTTCCTCCCTGTTGGTTGTTTGACCTGAGGTGACCCAGCACTGGAGCATACCTGGCTCTTTGGTGGGGCTAATGGCAGACTCCAGGAGGGTTCACCAAGGAGTACTTCCCAGAACTTCTGCTGCGAGTGTCCTTGTCCCTGTGGTAGCCACGTCTGCCCCCTGCTTCTTCCAGAGTCCCTGCAATACTAGCAGGTAGGTCTGGTTCAGTCTCCTATGGGATCACTGCTCCTTCCACCTGGGTCTTGGTGGGCACACTACTTTGTGTGTGCCCTCCAAGAGTGGAGTCTGTGTTTCCCCCAGTCCTGTCAAAGTGCTGCAATCAATTCCCACTAACCTTCAAAGTCTGATTCTCTAGGAATTCCTCCTCCCGTTGCTGGACCTCCAGGTTGGGAAGCCTGACATGGGGCTCAGAACCTTCACTCCAGTGGGTGGACTTCTGTGGTATAAGTGTTCTCCAGTTTGTGAGTCACCCACCCAGTGGTTATGGGATTTGATTTTATTATGATTGTGCCCCTGCTACCATCTCATTGTGGCTTCTCCTTTGTCTTTGGATGTGGGCTATCTTTTTTGGTTAGTTCCAGTGTCTTCCTGTCGATGATTGTTCAGCAGTTAGTTGTGATTATGGTGTTCTTGCAAGACACAGTTCTTGTCATTTTTTTTCTTTTCCTTTGTGCTTCCTCTAGTTTCACTTGTTCACAGGGTGCTTCATGCACAGGCCTCACACCTGGCACTTCACATCAGTGACTATTGAGAAATGGCTGATCTGACATCTCAGCTTGGCGGGCTGGCAAACTGAATAATTTTTAAATATAAGTATGTTTCATTTGCTAAATTTGGCATCCTTAGCCGTATGCACTGTGTGTAGTGAGTGAGTGGTCAGTAATTGTTCAGAGAATGAATTTATATTGGATTCTGATGTTGGCCTTATGAAGTTGGCAGGGTGTAGTAAGTATTTTCCTTCTTAGTTTTACAGGTGAAAAGAAATTGAGGTTCATGGACTTAAAATGCCTTCCCCAAGTTCACAAGTTACTAAATTGTTCAGTGTGGCCCAGGAAAAATACTTATCCTTCTGTAAAGCAGTTGCTTCTTTTCATAGGTTTTTCTGTCTGGACTGAAGAATTTATATTTGTAGGATATATTCGGGAGGATGATTATTTTTATTGTCCTAACCCGAAGTAATATATATTACTTTGTTAAACTTCCAGTTTTTAAGCTGTGTTTTATGGGAAACAAATGGAAAGAATTGTACTTAATTATATCTTAATGTAAATGATGAAATTTTTGAATCTTTTTTATACAGCAGAGGGAGACAATGTTAAAATACTGAAAATCTTTCTCTGGGTTACTGAGTCTTGTTTAGTGATGACACTAAAAGGGAAAAATAGTAATTTGCTTTTCATACGTTTGCAGGCGTCTTGAATCATTTATGTGGTTGGATAAAAGGGTGCATTTTGCTTGGGAAAATATTCCTGAAATTAGAGATTCTGTAAAATCTGTGGTTTAAAAGGGCTATTTCTTTGCCTTTTGAGAATCCTGTTTTCTTTCTCACCTTCAAATATGCATGTTGCGGGCTTCCCTGGTGGTGCAGTGGTTGAGAGTCCGCCTGCTGATGCAGGGGACGTGGGTTCGTGCCCCGGTCCGGGAGGATCCCACATGCCGCTGAGTGGCTGGGCCCGTGAGCCATGGCCGCTGAGTGGCTGGGCCCGTGAGCCATGGCCGCTGGGCCTGCGCATCCGGAGCCTGTGCTCCGCAACGGGAGAGGCCACAACAGTGAGAGACCTGCGTACCGCAAAAAAAAAAAAAAGAAATGCATGTTGTATATTTATGTAATAATAACCATTGGTTAAGTGTTATTAATTCAAACTAAATCTAATTTGCAATGAAAAGAGGAAGAGGTAGTATCCTTAAAATACTGAAATAGCATTTCTTAACTAAATTTTTTCTTTTTTCGGGGGGGCTGGTGCCGCACTGCTCAGCTTGCAGGATCTTAATTCCCTGGCAGGGATTGAACCTGGGCCCTGGCAGTGAAAATGCTGAGTCCTAACCACTGGACTGCCAGGGAATTCGCTCAATTAAATGTTTTACAGTGTAATATGTAATATGTTTTTCTTAGTCAGAATTCATATTTTTTTAGTACCTTTAGTAGTTATTTCTACGTTCTACTGAATACCAGCTTACATATCTGCCTATTAATCCATTTTTTTATTAAGAAGCTGTAGTGGTTCTTTTATTTCATTTTGTTAATATCGTGACAATATTCTCTTATCACAATCACAGGATTATAACTTCAGTAACAGCTATGCTGTGAAATATTCATTTTAAAGATTAATATTCACTCCCTGTAAGAAAAAATTAGAATTCTCAGAATCCTTTGGAGTAAATTTGCCCTTGTGGAAATGTTCTTGTGTTCCTATTTTTAGTCAAAGTAATTTTTTGTATTGTATCAATATAAAATATGAAGGCTTTTAACTGAAATTGTGGGAAATAAAAATGTGTGTCTTAGAGACAAAGAGCCCCCTTCTGCCTTCTTAACCCACTGACATTTGAGAAGTTTTAAAATTCCTTTACTTGATATTCATAGAAGAATCTTAATTATGATATAATGGGGTTGGAGGTGTCCCGGCAGGATACTACTGCTTTTTGAAACACACAGATGTGTGTGGGGTTTTGGATTATTGTTTTGTTATGCCTTTTTGATATGGTCGTGGTAATAGGGTTTTTTTTGTTGTTGTAGTTGTTTGTTTTTTTAAATAACTTTAGTTGCTGATATCCACAAATTGTAGAGCTGCCTTTTCTATTAATGTGTATACATTTATTTTCAAAAGAAAAGGATTTTACTGTCCATACTGTCTGTAGCTGTCTTGTTAAACTTATTCATTATGGGTATTTTTTTTATGCCCTTAGATGTTTTACAGCAAAGTATTTCATGATAGGCATTTACTGTAGCTTATTTAGCCAATGCCATGTTGTTTGACCTTTGGAGAATTACAGTAGGTAACTGTTTTGATTGCTGTGTATTATCCCATGTAATCCTCACAGTTACTGAATGGTGTAGGTATTGTTATTACCTTTTTACAGGTATGGAAACTGAACCTAGAGATGTAAAATAATTTGCCCAGATTTTCAGCTAATTGTAACAATGATGAAGATATTCATAATAGCATTCAGTTGTTACTTGCCAGACACAGTGCTATATTGTTTTCATACGTGGTTTTATTTAAGCCTCAAAAGAATCCTAAGTGAGGTAGACCCTATTAATCCCATTTTACAAGCGAAACTGAGGCTCAGTGTGATTAGTCATACATCCAGCAAGTGGCACCTATTTGTGACTCTTTTGGAATTACACAACTGACTGTTTTTGACTTGTCCTCAACCTCTGCTTATTTCTGAGGAAATAAAATAAGTAAAACTTCTAGCAGAAAAAGACACTTCCAGCAGGTTACTCTATTTATTGGCTCTCTCATCTCTAAAATATAGGTGGTTTTCTCTTCTCACTTTCTGTTAAGTGAGATGATATATATGAAGCACTTAGTACATGGGGTATGTAATAAGTGCTCAATAAATATTACTGCTATTATTATTTAATACTGATGATTTAGTTTTTATTCAGGTTTTTATTCAGGTTGTAAAAGCAATAAATGCATATCATAGAAAATTTGGAAAAATATAAGTGAGCTGAGAACGTAATCAGTCTCATTACTGATGACATTTTGGCATACTTCCTTCCAGATAATTAGATATTTCCCAAAACTTAGGTCTGTCACTACAGATGATGGATGCTGGAATTTTTTGTTTATGGGAATGTGTCTTCTGATTGATTTCTTCAAGAGGAATAGAGGTGGTGGTCTTATGCACCAGCATAGTGCCTGGCTCACAGTAGGTACTCAATAAATACTTGAACTGAGCTTCTAGAACTTCGGAGAAGTTTATTCAGTTCCTCTTCATTCATTACCATCTTTTGCATTAAAAACAATTATAGGGCTGCCCTGGTGGCGCAGTGGTTGAGAGTCTGCCTGCCGATGCAGGGGACACGGGTTCGTGCCCCGGTCCGGGAAGATCCCACATGCCGCGGAGCGGCTGGGCCCGTGAGCCATGGCCACTGAGCCTGCGCGTCTGGAGCCTGTGCTCCGCAACGGGAGAGGCCACAGCAGTGAGAGGCCCGCGTACCACCAAAAAAAAAAAAAAAAAAAACAATTATAAAATGATTTGAGTGTAAAAATAAAGACAGTAGATATGCAGTCTGGCCTCAGGGAAGACCGAGCTATTCTAATATTGGACAGAGGGTTTTGGTACAGCAATTAAATGTGCAAAGAGCTGACTGAGAGAATACTGGAAAAGCTGCATTCTAGAGATCAGGAAACATTTATTGACTGCAGACTTGAAACAGATGGTTCTCAAAAGTTTGCCAGAAAAAAATGTTTACCAGTAAACTGCACAGCCCTCTAGTCTCTGGGAAAGATTCCTTCACCATCAATTTGTAGTAGTAAGTGGGAGGTCACTTACCTCTTTTTAAGAAGGTAGTGTCTGGAAGAGCCTTGACCCTTCAGAAGTATGACTTTTCTTTAAACCTGAAGTTCCATTCATTGGAAAAAATTAAACTCTCTGCTGTGCAAAGGAGACCTTAGAAGTGGGTGGTAGTACACATAATATTGAAAACTGACAACCCAACAGAGGAGGGATTCTTATTAGTAGTTTGTGAATGCTGCTTTGGGATATTACGGCACATTGAAAGCCTTCCCTGTGCATATGAGAGCAACATTCAAGCAAACTACCAAAGGTTTGTTTGTTTGTTTTTTAATTGGAGTACAGTTGCTTTACAAAGCTGTGTTCGTTTCTACTGTACAGCAAAGTGAATCAGCTATACATATTCATATATCCCTTCGTTTTTGGATTTCCTTCCCATTTAGGTCACCACAGAGCACTGAGTAGAGTTCTCTGTGCTATACAGTAGGTTATAAACTACCAAAGTTTTAAGTTAACTTTTAAATTATTTTTGACTTAAATAAAAATAGAATGGCTGATTAATGGTCCCAATAAAAATATCTGAAATTGTACTGGTGGTAATTTGAGAAGTATCTGTCAGAATCATTTTTAAAAGCATATATAAGCATTAAAAGTGAAGTAGGTGTAAAAAGGAACTCATAGAATATTAGTCTCTCCCCCCTTTTACCTTTTAAAAAAGCTGTTTTAAATGGTTTATTATGTGCACCTCTTTTAATGAATGGATTAAGTATAATTTCAAGTTCAGGTCAGCATGTCTCAGTTGAAACAGGTTGTGACTTAGGGCTTTGGCTTTATAAAGACCTCTTTGTTCATAGTGCACAATTATTTAGGTTATAGAGGCTTTCAGAGATGTGAGTGCTCTTCATGTGAAACAAGGGACTTTTTATAGATGGTGCTTAGCTCAGGAACACGTGTGAATATAGGGTGCCCCGTGGCTGAGGTTAGTTAAGGATAGTTTTGATGTACACACTGTTTGTGAGGTCTTCATTTCTGGATGAGTTGAAAATTAAAGGAGCAAGATGCAGTTTTAAATTTTAGTATAATATTAATAGTCCTTTTCAGTAACTATTTCTGTGTCATTGCAGCTGTTGGATTTCTGACCCTTTTTGATAAATATCCCAGCAGTGACAGCTTAAAATAATCAGAGTACTTTCACTTAATACTGTGTATGAGAAAATATTGATAGTATTTTACTTTATAAAAGTTAATCATAGTTCATTTTAGGGAATTCTGGAGATCCTTTTAAATGTTTGATTTTATTTATGTAGAATTTAAACATGTAAATTACATTAAAAATGCTAATTGTTTTGCCCCTTTTCTAGTGAGATTTGTTTCCTGCTTTTCTCATGAAAACATTTTTTGTTACATTTCTGTGCGCCTTAAGAAAATACCCTTCCATTCCATCACTTCATATCTGACTGAAAATATTGGCAGATTTCTTTTAGTGTTTTGTTAAAGTATTTTAAAATGCACATTTTAAGGATTCTCCCCCTAAATGCTGTTGGTAGAAAGATTACCAGTAATTGTTAATTTAGATGATTCATCTTCCCCAAAGGGGTCAAAGAACCAAAGTGTGACACAGTAGGCTTTTCTTTTTGTAAAGTCTGTCTTCTGGGTGTTTTTCTACTTACAAAAGTAGTAATTCTTTTCTTAGAAAAAACATTAGAATATAAAATTCTAATTTGATTCGTAAACCATTTGCATAATAATTATAACTGTGTTTATCATCACTGTAAATGCTTATTTTTGCTAGGCTAAAAATGAGGGCGAGAGCATTATTTGAATAAGGAAAGCATAAGGTAAGTGCTATGCCAGTGTATGTTACGGTTAAGGGTAGATTCTAAGGGAGCAGCCTTGATTAGAGAGTTAAAGATGCTTTTAACATTTCATTGTAGTAAATGGCCTTAGTTTAAGCCTTCCGAAGCTCCTCATGGTCTGTAAAAAATATGTAAAAATGTTAGCATAACTTGTGTTACCAAACCAGGTCCATCTACCCAGTGCACAGCAAGCCAAACACTGGGACACCGGGGTTTGCAAAAGGGAAAGGGTTTGTTCGTGAGGCAGCCGAATGAGGAGATGGGAGAACAAATCTTGTATCTGCCTCACCAGAGGTGAGGGGCTTGGGATATTTATGGGATAAAGAAGCAAGGTGGTCTGAGGTGTGGGAAACGATGATGAAGTGAGGTCATTGGTGTTCTGTGTAGGCATATCTGAGTTACATGCTGCTTCGTGGGATGCATGTTCAGAAAATGGCGTTAGCATGATTTGGGGGGTGAAGATTTTTGCCCTCTGATGTCAAAAGGTCATCCATGAGATACTCGAGACGGCCCAGTTGAGTGGTCAGTGGTCTTGACTGGTTTGAACTGGGCAAGAGTAGCTCCATGTTCCTGGAAAACAGTTACCATTACTATAATGCCCCATATATCAGAGGTGTTTTATATAGGGAATAGTTAAAGGAGTCTTGTGATATGTTGTTCGGGTTACATGAAACTTGGAGGGTATGCAGTTTGCAAGAACAATTAAAGTGAGCTTAATCAGTGAAGGCAGGTTACAGGATGTTATTTATCAAGCAAGTTATAGTTTAAGGGATCTACCTGGTGACTGCCCTCAGTTTCACTTGTATCATTTTTATACAATGGAATGAATTTCTCTACTCTAAAACAGGTTAATGTACATGGAAATGTAGTAATTCCTTTAGAACATGGTTTCTCAGTGGTGGGCACTGTTAACATTTGGGGCTGAATAATGCTTTGTCATGGGAATTGCCCTGCATGTTATAGGATGTTTAGTAGTACCCCTAGTCACTCCTCACTCCCACCTCAGTTGTGATGACCCAACAGTGTATCCAGACATTGCCAGATTTCCCCGGGGGACAAAATTACCCCTGGTTGACAACACTGCTTTAGAAGAAAAGCATGTGGATTTCAAGACTCTTAATTGTAGTTTATAGTGTGTATGTATATTGTTTTTGAAGGGTGGCTTTTAAGTAGAAACAAAATAAATGTTTCAAGTTTTTCGAATTTAACTTGGTATAGTTTAAGGAAACTGTTTGAGGACACTGTTCTTATAAAACATTGATAAGTTAAAGAAATTGCATTTTTTTCACTGTTTTGTGTATTTTACATTGAATAATAGATTTTATTTGGTGTTTCCTCTAGATTGAAATTAAAATGAAAAAGCCAGAGGCTGTGAGATGGGAAAAGCTAGAGGGGCAAGGAGAGGTGCCTAACCCCAGACGGTTCATAACAGGTTTGTTTTCTGGCCTTGATGAGCTTTAAATTCATATTGTGTTATATAGTTGAAATTAAATAGTAATGAGTATTCTATTTTCATTATTTATGTTCCCAAGATAAGATACATTGAATATAAGGAGGTTGCTCTGTAATGAAAACAGAGTATTTCTTATGATGGTTCTAACTTCTTAAACTCCATAAGAATACAGATAAATGGCAGCAAAAGCCCAGAGGGAATTGGGATTTATTGTTTATCATGTCAGTTTGTGATGTCAGTTGGGGGTTGTTTGCTTTTGTGTGTTGGCCTTTCCTATTTTTTCTTTCTGTGTTTTACGTGAATTAGTAGTTTACTCTGCTGATGTATCTCCTCCTCTTCCCTTCTCCCCTCTTATTTATTCCTTTCTGTTTCTTCTAATTATGTCAACTCTAATTTCCTGGAATTTCAAGGCTTCACAGTGAAAAGTATCTAGCCCATTTCTCCCTCTCTCTCTCTGTCTATGTCTGTATGTCTGTGTCTCTCTGTCTGTCTCTCTCTCATGTTTTGGCTGTGCTGGGTCTTCGTTGTGGTGTGCGGGCTTCTCTAGTTGTGTGGTTCAGTAGTTTTAGCACACAGACTTAGTTGTGCCACGTGGGATCTTGGTTCCCCGACCAGGGATCAAACAGGCCCCCAGCATTGGGAGCGCCGAATCTTAACTGCTGGACCATCAGAGAAGTTCCCCATTTCAGTATATTTCTCTTTTTTTTTTTTTTATAAATTTATTTATTTATTTTTGGCTGCGTTGGGTCTTCATTGCTACACGCAGACTTTCTCCAGTTGTGGCGAGCAGGGGCACTCTTCATTGTGGTGCACGGGCTTCTCGTTCATTGTGGTGCACGGGCTTCTCGTTGCGGGGTCTTCTCTTGTTGTGGAGCACAGGCTTCAGTAGTTGTGGCTCATGGGCTCTAGAGCGCAGGCTCAGTAGTTGTGGCTCACGGGCTTAGTTGCTCCGCAGCATTTGGGATCTTCCCAGACTGGAGATCGAACCCGTGTCCCCTGCATTGGCAGGCAGATTCTTAACCATTGCACCACCAGGGAAGTCCCTCAGTATATTTCTAAGAGGTGGAGGCAAACAGCTAATGAAGGCCTAAGGCAGGCTTAGGGGTAGAATAAGGTTGATTGCTTAACCCTTTAAGGGACAGACTATGTTGTGGTCAGTTCTGAGCATAGGCAATAGGCACATAGGTATTTTTCTAATGGAATGATTAATCTGTAGGACACACTTAGAACTACAGTCTAAGACTATTTTATAGCAATGGCCTCATTAATGAATGGAGAGAAATTTCCTTTGATTAGAGATAATGTTCTGATTTGATGACTGAAAAGAGGTAACTCTAAGTTTCAGCTACTTTTAGATTTTTCACTGCTTTCTTCTATAAAAGAAAATATAATTTCCTTATGGCACTTTGTAGAAAACACTAAGTTAGCCAACAGATCATTTTTAAATTTTATTTTGAAATGATTTTAGATTCTAATAGAAGTTGCAGAAATAATAGAGTTCCCATGTACCCTTCACCCAGTTTCCCTGCATGATAATATCGTAACTAACCTATAGCATGATTAACAAAGCCAGAGAATTGACACCAATAGATAATTTTTAAGAATTGAAATACTTCAAGTTGGTATATAAGCTCTTTATTAAGCTTCTGCTCCCCACTTTATGTGAAAGGTATAGTAAAGATATTATGCACTCTTCTCGGGGCTGACTCCCAGATACTTTTGGATTGAGGTTTATATATAGCTTAAAGCATTTTTTAAAAGAAATATCAACACTTTTAATATAGTATCTCACCTAAGTCTAACAGCAGCCCTGATATTAGGTAGCCTAGTATTGTTCTTCCTATTTTACAGGCTCAGAAAGGTTAAGCAACTTGCCTAAGATTACCTAGCAGTTTTCATTGTCTGGGACTAAATCCAGCCATTTAGAGTCTGACCCTGGTTCTTCTACCCCACGTGTGATACTGCCTGTTGCTGCATTTTTAACAATGGGAAGTCTCTGCTGACATGAGTATCTTTGCAGTTATTTGATATCAATATTACAGTGAATAAGCAAGGAAGTTAGGTTACCTGTCTCTCAGTAGTTCATCTACCATCTCTACAGGTGTTAACTTCTTTCTGAGATTAAAGATTTTTTGGTGTTACAGTTACAAACTCTCTAAACTCAGTGCCTTGGAGATTCAAGATGCTATTCCTCCTGACCTGTTACATTTTTGTAAGGAGTTAATATGCTTGTCAGAGTTTTGACAAGCTGGAGACTGCAGATAAAGGCAAGTTGATTAACCTATCTGGGTCAGCTTTCTTATCTGTGAAATGGAGATTAGAACTGTGCTCCCATCTGGCGAATCAGCGTTAGGATTAATTAAACCCATGTTTCCTAGGTTCTTAATTTACCATGGCACGCATGTTTTTGTTTTCCTGGCTAGTAGTGAAAATGTACAGAAGATAGAGGAGATTACTTGTAGAGGAAGGATAGATAAAATTTGGAAAACAGTATGCTTGCCCTGAATAAAACTGTGGTGTGCTGTGGTTTTGTTTTGTTGTGGGGTGGGGGTGAGATGAGCAGGGAGGGAGTTGGTTTACAGGTGAAGAGAAAGGATGGAAAAGCAGAATGAACAATTAGTAGTTTCTCAACTATTTTGAGAAAGGGCATATATAGAGCTCTAGGCAGCAGTGCAAGAGGGACGTTTAGACTAGCATTCATGTGTCCTAATATACTCATAGGGAAGTTTTGAATCCGTTTTTTTTTAAAGCTCTATAGCTGTACTGTCCAGGGTAGTAGCTGTGGCTACTGTACCTGTTGACTACTTGGAATATGACTAGTCTGGATTGAGATGTGCTCTAAATGTAAAATACCTACCAGATTTTGAAGACTTAGTATGAAAAAAAATATAAAATATCTTAATATTTTTATATTGATTTCATGTTGACCTGATATTATTTTGCATGTATTAGGCTAAATAAAACATATAATTAGGATACATTTCACCTGATTCTTTTTAGTAATGTGGCTACTAGAAATTTTTAAATTATGTATGTGAGTCGCATTTGTGGCTTACATTATATTTCCATTGAATAGTGGACAGAACTGCTCTTACAGCTCTTAGGTAACTGTTTAGTTACCTTTTAATTATTTGTGTGTGAAGATCTTGATTCCCTTGGTCTTTGGGGCAGTGTTGGCAGTGCCTGAGTCCCTGGGTTCGTTGCCTCTCTGGCTGCAACCAGCCTCTGTTTATCCCAATGTGCCCTACAAATATTGTCATTTTCTATGTGTGCATGATGTGGGCGCTGAACTCTAGATCATCACGTGTAGTATTTTTCAACATTCAGGAATTCTTTATTGTTTTCTCCTACTGAAGTAATCTAATATTTTTAATGTGGGGAGAGGATCGAGTCTTAACTCACTGGCAGATGGCCTGGCAGTTCAATACTTTCAGCTTATTTCTACTCTGAAAGATACAAGTACCTCAGGAAAAGCCACATTTTTAACGTTTATTAAAACTGTTTAGAGAAATTTGTTAATGAAGCATCTTTTTAAAAAATTACTATTTTTAGAATTGTTTGTACTATCTTTGCACCTGTTTTGTAAACATAAAAGTTCCTGTATGCTTCTCACCCAGTTTCTCGTATCATTAACATGAAGGATCTGTTTTTTAATCTAATTTTGCATAATGTACCAAAAGTTTACACTTTGAGTTATTTTGCTCAAAAGAAATTCCCAGATTTTACATTATGCTAACTGATTCAGTTTTTAGAAGTGTAAATGTTAATTATTGATTTATATATCAGAAAGACATTTATTACAAACATGAAATTCAGTGACTTAAAACTATTTGCTAAGATGTTGTATACATCATGATCAGAAAGTTACATATGCTTGACATAATCACATGTTGATTAATCACTTTTGTCTTTTTTTACTCCATAGATATAAAGAACCTGTATCCATCATCATCTCATTATACAAGAAATTGGGATAAATTAGTTGGTGAGATCAAAGAAGAAGAAAAGAATGAGAAGTTGGAGGGAGATGCAGCTTTAAACAAATTATTTCAGCAGATCTATTCAGATGGTTCTGATGAAGTGAAACGTGCCATGAACAAATCATTTGTAAGAATATAAACTTTAAGAAAATCTATTGTAGTAGTAAATTTCACAAATTAAAAAAAAATAAGTATGTAATTTGAGATCAGATTGCATGTACTGTAGTTGGGAGACCATTTTGAATGGACTTTGTCTGAACATTTGTTCTTGCTCTAAACTTAGAGTAATTACTGAGGAAGTTGGGAACTTGTGGAGGAGGTGAGAAACAAATGGTATATTCCAAATAAATTTTTTCATCAGGGAGTTAGAACTTGGAAGTCTTAAGAAATACCAAGGTTATAGTGAGTGGATGATATAGAGTTATTTCAGTTGGATTTATCACAATAGCTGAGTGAGCTTCCGGTGTTTACCTTCTGGTATCGTGTATAATCTCAGTGTCAGATGAAGAATATAGAAGGGAAACTTCCAGAACAGTGTTTGCCAAGTAGAAGGTGCACATTAATTATTCATTGGTTTGTTAATAATTTCTGTATTGATTAAGAAAATTCAGGCTTTTTGCCAGGGCATGAATACCACCTGAATTAGGCATCAAGTTCTGAGATTTTAATGACAAGTCATCACTATAGAACCATGTAGATTTTGCTTGAAGCTGTAATCATTTGACTTTTACCCGTAGCTCTGGAAATGTCACTGTCTTCTTTTAAGGTGTTGATATTTACAGTAGAAAGTTAAAGTTAATATTTAATAATTAAAACTAACATACAGGTAATAAGTGTGTTTGTGGCTCAGATATTCCATGTAAGTTACCAAGTGGTAACTGATCATGATTATGCTTTTCACTATTGCCTTATAAAATTGTTTTTAATTAAACTTTTTATTTTGAGATAATTGTAGACTCACATGCAGTTGGAAGAAGTAATAGAGATCCCTTATATCCTTTACAGTTTTCCCCAGTAGAAACGTCTTGCAGAATTATAATATTACAACCATGATATTGACAGTTAAGATAGAGAACATTTCTTTTTTATTTATTTTTTTATTTATTTATTTTGGCTGCATTGGCTCTTCGTTGCTGCACGTGGGTTTTCTCTAGTTGCGGCTAGCGGGGGTTTCTCTTCGTTGAGGTGCGCAGGCTTCTCATTGCAGTGGCTTCTCTTGTTGTGGAGCATGGGCTCTAGGTGCGTGGGCTTCAGTAGTTGTGTGTGTTACTGGATATACCTAAGTATTGGGTTCTTTTTTTTGAGTGATTATAAATGGTATTATATGTTTAATTTTGGCATCCATGTGTTTGTTGTTAGTATCTAGAAATACAGGGTTTTTTTGTTTTGTTTTTAATGTTTATCTTGCATTTATCTTGTATTTACCTTGTTGAACTCACTTACTGGTTCTAGGAGATTTTTTTTGGTAGATTCTTTGTGATTCCTTGTGATTTTCTATGTAGACAATCGTATCTTCAAATAGGGACAGTTTAATCTCTTGCAATTCCTATACACTAACAACAAAAGATCAGAAAGAGAAATTACAGAAACAATTCCATTCACCATTGCAACAAAAAGAATAAAATACCTAGGAATAAACCTACCTAAGGAGGTATTTCAGATAGGGACAGTTTAATTTCTTCCTTTCCAATATGTGTGCCCTTTATTTCCTTTTATTGGCTAGAACTTCCAGCACTATGTTGAATAAGATTGGTGAGAGTAGACACCGATGCCTTGTTCTCCGTCTTAAGAGAAAAACCATTCAGTCTTTCACCATTAAGTATAATGTTAGCTGTAGGTTTTTGTAGATGCTTATCAAATTAAGAAAGTTTTGCTCTATTTCTTTTTTTCTGAGATTTTTATCATGAATGGCTGTTGACTTGTCAAATACTTTTTCTGCAATATTTCTGCATGTGGTCAATATGATTAGGTGATTTTTTTCTTTAATTTGTCAAAGTGGTGATTTTATGTGATTAATATGATTGATTTCTGCTGTTCTACTGTTGAACCAGCTTTGCATCCCTGGGATAAACCCCAGTTGGTCATAGTGTATAATTCTTTTTATATATTACTCAATTCTATTTTTAAATACTTTCAGCATTTTTGTGTCTATATTTATGAGGCATGTTGGTCTACAGTATTCTTTTTTGGTGCTTTTTCTGGTTTTGGTATCAGGGTAATACGTCATAGAATGGATTGGGAAGTGCTCCATCCTCTTCTTTTTTGGGGGGAGGGTATTTGTAGAATTAGTGTTGTCTTTAAAGATTATTTAAACCAATGAAGCCATCTAGGCCTTGATACTTCTTTATTTGGGAGATTTTAAATTATGAATTTCGTTATCCCAGTAGCTTATAGGACTCTTCAGGTTGTCTATTTCGTATTGAGTGACTTGTGGTAGTTTGTTTTTGAGGAATTGGTCCGTTTAAGTTGTTAGTGTTGGTAGGGTTCCCTTCAACTTTGAAGGGAACTGCAGGGTCTTTTGATGACTGCAGGGTCTGTAGTGATAACCCATTTCATTCCTATAATGGTAATTTGTGTCTTTTTTTTTTTCCTTTGTCTTGCTAGGGTTTGTCAATTTTATTTACTTTTTTTCCTCCAAAGAATCAGCTTTTTGTTGATCTTAAATTTTTCCTCCTATTTTTTTTGTTCTAAATTTCATTTATTTCTGCTTTTAATTATTTTCTTCCTTATGCTTACTTTGGGTTTATTTTGTTATTCTTTTTTTAATAGGTTCTGTGGATATGAACTTAGATTATTGATTTGACCCTTTTTCTTTTTTCTGTTATATGTGTTTATGCTATAAATTTCCCTCTCAGAAGAATTCAGCTGTCTTCCACAAATTTTGATGTTACTTTTTCATTTTTATTCAGTTCAGTATATATTTTGATTTCACTTGAGACTTCTTATCCTAAGTATATATTCCACTTGAAAAGCATGTATATTCTGCTCTTGTTGAATGGAGTGTTCCATAAACGTCACTTAGATCCTGTTGATTGATACTGTTGTTGATTTTCTGTCTTACTGTTCTACTGATTGAGAGAGGGTCTTCAGCTATAATTGTGGATTTATTGATTCCACCTTTAAGTTCTGTCAATTTTTGCTTCACATATTTTGCAGCTCTGTTGTTTGGTTCATATGCATTTAGGATTGCTGTATTTTCATGGTGGATTGACCTTTTTATCATTATATAATGTCATTCTCTAGCTCTGGTAATTTTCTTTGCTTTGATGTTAATATAGCTGATTCTTATGTCTTTTGGTTAATTTTTGCATGATATATCTTGTTCCGTCCTTTTACTTTCAACCTTGCCTAAGTCGTTTTTTAAACATTTTAAATTTTATTTTAACAATTTTATTGGAGTATAGTTGATTTACAGTGTTGTGTTAGTTTCAGGTGTACAGCAAAGTGATTCACTTATATATATTCATTCTTTTTCAGATTTCTAAGTCATATTTAAAGTGAATTTCTTTTAGACAGCATGTTGGGTCATGTTTTTTTAAATTTATTCTGCCAGTCTCTTTTAATTGATGCATTTGGACCACTTAACTTTTAATGTAATTATTGGTACATTAGGACTTACTTATGTCTACCACGTAAGTTTTCTGTTTGTTCTGTATTTGTTTTTCCTGCCTTCCTATGGGTACTTGAACGGTTTTTAGAATTTCATCTTGATTTATCTATAGTGTTTTGTAGTGTATCTTTGGTTGCTCTAAATTTTATATTAGCTATATTATACTTAGTTTATCATAGTCCACTGGTGTTATTTTTTTTGACACTGAATGACGTATAGAAACCTTACCTCCCTTTATGTCCTTTTACTTTTTCTCATTTATAATTTTCTTAAATAATTCTTCTCTATATGTTTAGAAACCACATCATACAGTGTAATAATTTAGAAAACGTAGAGGAAAAGCAAACTCTATTGCATTTATCTATATTGTGACCTTTTTCTTTCTTCCTTTCTGACTTTCAGGTTTCCATTGTTTGTTTCTTTTTTTTTTCTTTTTAAACTCCTGAACACATTGTCTCCTCTCATTTTTTAAAAAAATATTTATTTATTCATTTTATTTTTGGCTGCATCAGGTCTTAGTTGCAGCATGCAGGATCCTCCGCTGTGGCTTTTGAGCTCCTCATTGCGGCATGTGGGCTTCTCTCTAGTTGTGGTGCTCAGGCTCAGTAGTTGTGGCGCGTGGGCTCTGTAATTGAGGCACGCTGGCTCTCTAGTTGTGCCCCACATGCTCAGTAGTTGGCCGCACACAGGCTTAGTTCCCTGACCAGGGATTGAACCCGTGTTCCCCGCACTGGAAGGCGGATTCTTAACCACTGGACCACCAGGGAAGTCCCTCCTTCTGTTTGGAGAACTTCCTTTGGGCATTCTTTCAGAGTAGATCTGTCCATAACAGATTCTTTCTATTGACAAGGATTTCTTTGGGTTTATACTGGTTGGGATTTACTCAGTTTCTTGTATCTATAGGTTTATGTCTTTTGCCAAATTTGGGATCTTTTCATTCATTATACCATTGAGTACTTTTTCAGACCTTCCTTCTTTGTTTTCTTCTTCCTGGAACCCAATGACACAGGTATTGGATATTTTGTTACAGTACTATACATTCCTGAGAACCGTTCATTTTTTCTCTGTTTTGTCTCTGTCATTCAGATTGGGTGATTTATATTGTTCTGTTTTCCGGTTCACTGATTCTTTGCTCTATTCTCTCTATTCTGCTCTTGAGCCCATTCACTGACGTTTTTATTTCAAGTGTATTTTTCAATTATAAAACTTTCATTTGGTTCTTCTTTATGTCTTCTGTTTCTTTACTGAGGTTTTCTATTTTTTTCATTTGTTTCAAGCTAGTTCATAATTCTTGTTGAAGCATTTTTACCCTGACTGCTTTAAAAATGTGTCAGATAATTTTAACATCTCTTTCATCTCTGTGTTAGCATCTATTGATTGTCTTCTCTTTTTAAACATATAATCTGAAATCTTCCTGGTTCTTGGTGTTTTTCACCAGTGCCAAGTGATATTCAGTTGAAATCTGGACATTTTCATGTTACAAGACTCTGGATCTTATTTAAACCATCTGTCTTAGATGGCTTTCTCTGACAACCCCTCTGGCAAAGGAAGGGAAGTCACTACCTCACTATTGCCAGGTGGAGGTAGAAATCCAGGTACCCCACTCTACCTCCGTTGACACCCCAGGACATCTCCTTGTTACTGCTGGGAATAGGTAGGAATTCTAGCTCCCCACGTGGTTTCCACTGACACCACAGGCAACAGAGGAGGCCGGTTTGTGATAGCATAGCATGGGTGGAAGTTTAGGCTCTTCATTCAGCCTTCACTGGCCTGGGTGGGGATGGGACCACAGTTTTTTACTGTGGTGTTTAGCTAGAGTGATTATTGTCTAAAAGTTTTCTCTCTTTCTGTTTGTCTTTGTCCATTGGCTAGAGAAATAAGGCTTTTGTTGGGACTTTTTTTGTTTGCACCCTTTGGCATTTCCAGCCTCTTCAGTTCCAGCTCTTGGAAAACATAAGGCAAAAAGAAAACCCAAAGAACTCACCACCAAGGTCCCTAGCTGATTTGTCTTCTTTTCACCTTTTAGAGTTGTCTTATATTTGTTATTTATATAACATACAAGGTTTTTAGTTGTACTTAGTGGGAAGACTAGGAAAAAGTACACTCACTTAATGCCTCCAAAAGGAGAAATCAGGGTTTTGTTAGTTTGTTTTGCCACGCTGGGCAGCTTGCAGGCTCTTAGTTCCCCCACCAGGGATTGAATGTGTGCCCCCTGCAGTGGATACATGGAGTCCTAACCACTGGACCGCCAGGGAATTCCCTGAAATCAGTTTCAGTGTTGACTTTTAAGAACTTGTGGACAAAATAGTGTGTGAGATTTCAAAGTTATATTAGAGAATCTGTGTCCATTTTCATACAGAAACTTTGCTAAGTGTAACCGAACCATACGTATGCATAAAATAAGCCATCTGTTTGGCAGCATTGACCTGGAACATACCAAGGGCTTGCTTCTGTCTTTGTGGGGGAATACAGGCATACCTTGGAGAACTGTGGGTTCAGTTCTAGACCACCATCATAAAGCAAATTTTGCAATAAAGTGAGTCACACTTTTTTGGTTTCTCAGTACATATGAAAGTTATGTTTACACTATGCTGTAGTCTACTGAGTGTGTAATAACATTATGTCTAAAAAATAATGCATGTACCTTAATTTAAAAATTCTTTATTGCTAAAATATGCTAGCTTTATCATCTCAGTCTTCAGCAAGTCATAGTTTTTTGCAGTAGTAGTATCAAAGATCACTGATCACACATCCCCATAACAAAGATAATAACAGTGAAAAAGTTTGAAATATAAGAGAGTTATCAAAATGTGACAGACATGAAGTGAGCACGTGCTGTTGGAAGAATGACGTCAATAGATTCACTTTTTGCAGGGTTGCCACAAATCTTCAGTTTGTAAAAAATGCAGTATCTGCAAAGTGCAGTAAAGTGAAGCACAATAAAACGAGGTCTGCCTGTACAAAGAAACAGACTCTATCTTAACTCTGATCTCTCTGTCTAATTGGGCAAAAAGATCAACATATACAGAATAATCATGGAAGTGCTCAGTTGCACTGCAGTCCATAAGAAGAAAGGGGAAAATAAATGTCATCAGCAAATATGATCAGATTATAAATTAAATCTGCTTCGTTTAGTTCTCTTAGGAGTAGTTATTATATAAACTTGTCCCATTTTATTCAGTATTTTATTTGCAGCCTACTGTGTGCCAGGCTACTGCACTTAGATCTAGGATATAAGTATTGGTAAAATATGTTTCTTTCCTTTTAGAAACTCTCAGCTTTAGTTTGGAGCCACGGGTGGGAAGCAGGTATGAGAAGGCAGATTCGTAAAATTTTATCAGTGCAGTGTCATAGACAAGTCCTACAAGAGTAGCTAGAGTCCTGACTAGGGTCAAAGAAGGCCACAGAGAGATGGTGACATGTCATGTTTGGAGGATAACTAAAGACATAAAAAGAACCGGGACAGAGGAGAGCATCCCGTGCAAAGGAACCCATGGCTAGGAGCTTGGTAGAGAGTGTGGGGCATTGGGATTATTTTGAGACTCCAGTGTAATGCTAGCATATGTAACTTTATACATTCACCAGTAACATAGCTGATTATTTTCAAATGTTTAGATTTTAACAATTTTCTATTCTTTGCTGTGATCCAAATCAATGAATTTTTATTGCATTAACAGTTACAGCTTTATTTTTTAAATGTATTTATGAATATGCTAGGTTTGTTAGTAGGTGTTATATTCAGTGGGTAGTAAATAGATGACCAGTGCTTTACTGAGACACTAACTTTATGTGTCTGTGTATGTATGTACCTTGATTTAAAAATAATTCCAGCATACACTTGTGTACATTTGACAGAGAGAGATGGGTCTCTTAAAGTTCTCTCCAACTAGAAAGAGTTTACTTCGCAAAGTCTTCACTGTGCTCAGCAAAAGAGATGACATTATCGTTTTCTTTGGGAGCCAATTTCATTGGGTTGGCCAAAAAGTTCGTTAGGTTTCCCCAGTAAGATGGCTCTAGTAGTGCTTAGTTGTCTTTAGCTTCATTCGAAACAGTTTTGTTAGATTGTATTGTGACAGCTGTCATATCAGGGTGCATTTTTTTAAAACTTATCAAAATTAGTGAATTTTTGTGTAGCTATTTTAATATTGAAGATGGAAGGAAAAAAGCAACATTTTCTGCATATTATGCTTTATTATTTCAAGAAAGGTAAAAACGCAACTGAAACACAAAAACAGATTTGTGCAGTGTATGGAGAAGGTGCTGTGACTGATCAAAAGTGGTTTGTGAAGTTTCGTACTGGAGATTTCTCACTGGACGATGCTCCATGGTTGGGTAGACCAGTTGAAGTTGATAGTGGTCAAATCGAGACATTAATTGAGAACAATCAATGTTATACCATGCGGGAGATAGCTGACATACTCAAAATATCTAAATCAAGCGTTGAAAATCATTTGCACCAGCTTGGTTATGTTAATCGCTTTGATGTTTGGGTTCCACATAAGTTAAGTGAAAAAAACCTTGACTGTATTTCCGCATGTGATTCTCTACTTAAACGTAATGAAAACGTTCCATTTTTAAAACAAATTGTGATGGGCAATGAAAAGTGGATGCTGTACAATATTGTGGAACAATATTTCGCTTGTGGGGCAAGCAAAATGAACCACCACCAACCACACCAAAGGCCAGTCTTCATCCAGAGAAGGTGATGTTGTGTATATGGTGAGATTGGAAGGGAGTCCTCTATTATGAGCTACTTTTGGAAAAGCAAACAATTGATTCCAACAAGTACTGCTCCCAGTTAGATGATCTGAAAGCAGCACTTAATGAAAAGCGTTCAGAATTAGTCAACAGAAAATGCATAATCTTCCATCAGGATAACACGAGACCACATGTTTCTTTGATGACCAGGCAAAAACTGTTACAGCTTGGCTGAGAAGTTCCCATTCATCCACTGTATTCACCAGATTATTGTACCCTTGGATTTCCATGTATTTCGGTCTTTACAAAATTCTCTTAATGGAAAAATTTCAATTCCCTGGAAGACTGCAAAAGGCACCTGGAACAATTCTTTGCTCAAAAAGATAAGTTTTGGGAAGATGTTGCCTGAAAAATGGCAGAAGGTAGGGGAACAAAATGGTGAATACATTGTTCAATAAAGTTCTTGGTGAAAATGAAAAATGTGTCTTTTATTTTTACTTTAAAGCTGAAGGGACTTTTTGGCCAACCCAATATTTTCATCTGAAGGTGGTTTTTCACATATACCTCTGTGCTGATTAGCAGGGAGACATGTGCTTTATATGGCAGTGTGTGTGGACATGGTCCTCCTACCTAACTAGAGTTTCCTTTTCAGATTTTCACACGATATGGTAACTTATCTGGAAAGCCTGAGGTTAAAACAGAATATTGTCTTGTGTATATTGAGCCAAACATAGCTTATATTGGGGACTCTGTGCTTGGAATGTTTTTAGAAAAATATTCTGTTTTGATTACATGGACCAATAATTAATCTATTTTTATTTTTTATTGCAGATGGAGTCTGGTGGTACAGTTTTGAGTACCAACTGGTCTGATGTAGGTAAAAGGAAAGTTGAAATCAATCCTCCTGATGATATGGAATGGAAAAAGTACTAAATAAATTAATTTGCTGTCACTGTATTGCGTATGTTCAGCTAACGCCCATTGTGTATTAATACTGCATTCTTGAATTTTGAACACTGAGTACATCTTTTTAAAGGATTATACCTCTTTACCTCTTTGTGCTTTAGAAATTATTTTCCTTCAAGTGTTCTAAGAGTCTAATGAAGAATGAAGATCATGTTTTATCACTTTTGCCCTTAAGGACTTCAGATATGCTGAAACGGAATGAAATATCATTTGCTACTAGATAGATTAATTCTTCCTAGTTGTGGGAGTGGAGAAATTGTTAATGGGATATCTTGGGTTATTGCCTTATTTTTGATGCAGTATTCTGTTAATAATTTATTAGACGTGGCAACTTTGGGTGAGCATAGATTTCTGAATTTCAGTGTTAAATTGTTTGCTTTTAAAAACTGCTTTTGAATGGAGTTGTAAATACAATTTTTCTATGAAGAAGTTTGGTTTATTTACCTTTTTCTTAAGTTTTTAATGAAAACTTTGAGAAATTATTTATCACAGGGGATTCCCATTTGATTATTTTTATGGGAAGTATTTGTAATTGCACTGAGAATTTTGGTCCTTACCCTTCAAATTCCTGTATAAAACATTGACACCTGTGTTTATCATGCTGCAAATTTAACTGTACTGAAGGCTAATCTGTGAAGCGGGGTCCAACAGTAATTTAGGAGAGCCCAACTCCACTTCTTGCTGCTTTTGCCACAGCAGGATTCCTGAAATTACAAGACTGGTGGTTTGGTTTGTTTTTTTTTTCTTCTTTTTTTCTTTATTAGAAAATCTCTCTTCTTATAGCCCCATGCTTTTGGTGGTTTAGGGCAGCTACTGAGAGAGTAATATGTATACATTTAGTATCTATTCTGTTTATAGAGTAAATAGATAACCATGGGAATACAAAAACTAAAAGACATGATCGTTGGCTTCAAAGACTTTATAATCTAGCAGAGAGAGAAAATTAACATTCAGGAAGGACTTATGAATGGTTGAATGGTGAACTTACTACAAATACAGTTTTTAGATAGAAAAAATATCTATCTGTGATTAAATGTTCTGTGATTAAAACTATTGACAGTCTAAGCTGTTATAAAGCAAAGGTCATGGATGACCTGTAGGTGTGATTCCTTATTGTAATTTCGGAACCATAGAGGGTGGTGTCTATTAGGTCTCACTAACATTTTGTGGCAAGGAAGTACTCTGTACCCTCATAGCTGAGGATAGGGTAAATGGGGAGCAAATTAGCCGCCATCTCCAAAAAGACTGGGAATTCAGCCTCTTCCTTCTAGTCATTTGACATGTGTAGGGGAGTTCATAAGGAAAAAGTGGTGGGGTGATACCAGGTCATGCCCAGACCTGCTGTTACTGCTTGTTTATGCATGTAGGGGTTTTCACTTGTCCTTCTGCCCACTTAGAGTTACAGGCTACTTTTTTTGATCTTGAACACTGAAGGAAAAGGCAAAATTAAGTTCTTGCATGTATGAATTTCTAAAATTTTCTCCTTAGGAAACAAGATAGTGATTATGTTAAGTTTTCTCAGTACCGTTAGTCCCCAGGGGTAGGGAGGCTCTTCTACAGAGATGGTAAGTCAGGGGCATACCCCAGAGACGAGACTCCTGGCTCTAGCAAGTCTCTGCCACCCACTAGCTTTAAAATCTTTAACAGGTTTACAGCCTTCCTATGTTTTATTAGTTCCTTTATCTGCAAATCCATAGGGTCTTAAAGTTTAATTAAAAGTCCATGATTCTAAATAAGGAAGCATTTCTGCCTCTTAAAAGCAACTTTTTTCTTTCTTAGGAATGACACTATTATAATAGAAGTTGGGTTTTTTTAAAAGGTCTAGTACTAGTTTTGCTTTTATTTTAAAGGATACACTGTCTAAAGTGTGTTTATCTGTTGTCTAGATTTGCTTAAGGATGTCTGATTCAGGATTTTGCTGAGCCAAATGGAGTTCCTAATATACATGACTATGTTATATTACAGTGTTACCTTGTCTAAATACAATAGGTTTATGGGTAAAGAAGGGAATTTTGAGAAGTAGGTTAGACTGCTTGCCCTAAAGCACCACTCTAAAGTACTGCTTCTCTTTCACCATTCTAGACAATGAAAAATTGTGAGTCCAGAAAGTTAAAAAACTTCATTTTGAGCCTTTATCTTTATTCTCTGCTATCTCAGCTTGGCTATATTAATTGGTTCCACTTTCTTTCTAGACTCCCATTTCCTTCCTCCCTCCTTCCCTCCCCCCTTCCCCCCTTCTCCCACATGGCTTTCAGGATCTCAGTTCCCCCACCAGGGATTGAACCCGGGTCATGGCAGTGAAAGCCCAGAATCCTAACCACTAGGCTACCAGGGAACTCCCTAGACTCCCATTTTCAGTTCTCAAATCTTGGTTCTCTTTGTGCTCTAGTTACCCTTTTGTTTCTTTAGAATGTACATTTTTCTCTTAGTATTTATTTTCCTTTTTGAGGTTCAGTCTTGGAATACATTTTTTTCTATCTTTATATGGAATGGAAGAAAAGGATGGTTTGCACTAATAACTACAGTTCTCCCGCACTCCGTCCCCAGCCCCAAAATTTCCATTCCTTTGATTTGAGATATTCACTAACTGCAGAACATTGAATTGTTATTGTCTCCTTGAGTCTGGAAAAACTTTTATTTTCTTAGCAGGCTAACTATATAGGACAGGGAGAAAATAATTGACCTGTCCTAGATAAATTTTTTTTTTTATTTGTTAACATCTTTATTGGAGTATAATTGCTTTAAAATGGTGTGTTAGTTTCTGCTTTTTTTTTTTTTTTTTAAACATCTTTATTGGAGCATAATTGCTTTACAATGGTATGTTAGTTTCAGCTTCACAACAAAATGAATCAGTTATATATATACATATGTTCCCATATCTCTTCCCGCTTGCGTCACCCTCCCTCCCACCCTCCCTATCCCACCCCTCCAGGCGGTCACACAGCACCGAGCTGATCTCCCTGTGCTATGCGGCTGCTTCCCGCTAGCGATCTACCTTACGTTTGGTAGTGTATACATGTCCATGCCTCTTTATTGCTTTGTCACCGTTTACCCTTCCCCCTCCCCATAGCCTCAAGTCCATTCTCTAGTAAGTCTGTGTCTTTATTCCTGTTTCACCCCTAGGTTTTTCATGACATTTTTTTTTTCTTAAATTCCATATATATGTGTTAGCATACGGGTCTTTTGTAGACAGCAAATATATGGGTCTTGTTTTTGTATCCATTCAGCCAATCTGTGTCTTTTGGTGGGAGCATTTAGTCCATTTACATTTAAGGTAATTATCGATATGTGTGTTCCCATTCCCATTTTCTTAATTGTTTTGGGTTTGTTATTGTAGGTCTTTTCCTTCTTTTGTGTTTCTTGCCTAGAGAAGTTCCTTTAGCAGTTGTTGTAGAGCTGGTTTGGTGGTGCTGAACTCTCTCAGCTTTTGCTTGTCTCTAAAGGTTTTAATTTCTCCATCAAATCTGAATGAGATCCTTGCTGGGTAGAGTAATCTTGGTTGCAGGTTTTTCTCCTTCAACACTTTCAATATGTCCTGCCACTCCCTTCTGGCTTGCAGAGTTTCTGCTGAAAGATCAGCTGTTAACCTTATGGGGATTCCCTTGTGTGTTATTTGTTGTTTTTCCCTTGCTGCTTTTAATGTTTTCTTTGTATTTAATTTTTGACAGTTTGATTAATATGTGTCTTGGCGTATTTCTCCTTGGATTTATCCTGTATGGGACTCTCTGTGCTTCCTGGACTTGATTAACTATTTCCTTTCCCATATTAGGGAAGTTTTCAACTATAATCTCTTCAAATATTTTCTCAGTCCCTTTCTTTTTCTCTTCTTCTTCTGGAACCCCTATAATTCGAATGTTGGTACGTTTAATGTTGTCCCAGAGGTCTCTGAGACTGTCCTCAGTTCTTTTCATTCTTTTTTCTTTATTCTGCTCTGCAGTAGTTATTTCCACTATTTTATCTTCCAGGTCACTTATCCGTTCTTCTGCCTCAGTTATTCTGCTATTGATCCCATCTAGAGTACTTTTAATTTCATTTATTGTGTTGTTCATCGTTGCTTGTTTCATCTTTAGTTCTTCTAGGTCCTTGTTAACTGATTCTTGCATTTTGTCCATTCTATCTCCAAGATTTCAGATCAACCTTACTATCATTATTTTGAATTCTTTTTCAGGTAGACTGCCTATTTCCTCTTCATTTGTTAGGTCTGATGGGTTTTTATCTTGCTCCTTCATCTGCGGTGTGTTTTTCTGTCTTTTCATTTTGCTTATCTTACTGTGTTTGGGGTCTCCTTTTTTGCAGGCTGAAGGTTCGTAGTTCCTGTTGTTTTTTGTGTCTGTCCCCAGTGGCTAAGGTTGGTTCAGTGGGTTGTGTAGGCTTCCTGGTGGAGGGTACTAGTGCCTGTGTTCTGGTGGATGAGGCTAGATCTTGTCTTTCTGGTGGGCAGGTCCACGTCTAGTGGTGTGTTTTGGGGTGTCTGTAGACTTATTATGATTTTGGGCCGCCTCTCTGCTAATGGGTGGGGTTGTGTTCCTGTCTTGCTAGTTGTTTGGCATAGGATGTCCAGCACTGTAGCTTGCTGGTCGTTGAGTGAAGCTGGGTGCTGGCGTTGAGATGGAGATCTCTCGGAAATTTTTGCTGTTTGATATTATGTGCAGCTGGGAGGTCTCTTGTGGATCAGTGTCCTGAAGTTGGCTCTCCCACCTCAGAGGCACAGCACTGACTCCTGGCTGCAGCACCAAGAGCCTTTCATCCACAGGGCTCCTTAATTTGGGATGATTGGTTGTCTATTCAGGTATTCCACAGATGCAGGGTACATCAAGTTGATTGTGGAGCTTTAATCCGCTGCTTCTGATGCTGCTGGGAGAGATTTCCCTTTCTCTTCTTTGTTCTCACAGCTCCCAGGGGCTCAGCTTTGGATTTAGCCCCGCCTGTGCGTGTAGGTCGCCGGAGGGCGTCTGTTCTTTGCTCAGACAGGACGGGGTTAAAGGAGCCGCTGATTCGGAGGCTCTGGCTCACTCAGGCCCGGGGGTAGGGAGGGGCACGGAGTGTGGGGCGGGCCTGCGGCGGCAGAGGCCGGCGAGACGTTGCAGCCTGAGGCGCGCCTGTGCGTTCTCCCGGGGGAGTTGTCCCTGGATCCCGGGACCCTGGCAGTGGCGGGCTGCACAGGCTCCCCGGAAGGGCGTGTGGCTAGTGACCTGTGTTCGCACACAGGCCTCCCGGTGGCGGCAGCAGCGGCCCTAGCGTCTCATGTCTGTCTCTGGGCTCCGCACTTTTAGCCGCGGCTCGCGCCCGTCCCTGGAGCTCTCTCAAGCAGCGTTCTTAATCCCCTCTCCTCGTGCACCAGGAAACAAAGAGGGACGTAAAAGTCTCTTGCCTCTTCGGCAGTTCCAGACTTCTCCCCGGACTCTCTCCCGGCCAGCCGCGGTGCACTAACGCCCTGCAGGCTGTGTTCACGCCGCCAACCTCAGTCCTCTCCCGGCGCTCCGACAAAAGCCGGAGCCTCAGCTCCCAGTCCCGCCCGCCCCGGCGGGCGAGCAGACAAGCCTCTCGGCTGGTGAGTGCCGGTCGGCCCGATCCTCTGCGCTGGAATCTGTCCGCTTTGTCCTCCGCACCCCTGTTGCTGTGCTCTCCTCCGCGGCTCCCAAGCTCCCCCACTCCGCGTCCCGAAGCCTCCACCCGCGAAGGGGCTTCCTAGTGTGTGGACACTTTTCCTCCTTCACAGCTCTCTCCCGCTGGTGCAGGACCCGTCCCTATCCTTTTGTCTCTGTTTAGTTTTTTCTTTTGCCCTACCCAGGTACGTGGGGGGTTTCTTGCCTTTTGGGAGGTCTGAGGTCTTCTGCCAGCGTTCAGTAGATGCTCTGTAGGAGTTGTTCCATGCATAGATGTATTTCTGGTGTATCTGTGGGGAGGAACGTGATCTCCGCGTCTTACTCTTCCGCCATCTTCCCGGAAGTCCTCCCTAGATAAATTTTTTAGATAAATTTCAAATATTTAAAATGAAGCTATGGGCTTCCCTCGTGGCACAGTGGTTAAGAATCCACCTGCCATTGCAGCGGACACGGGTTCGAGCCCTGGTCCGGGAAGATCCCACATGCCGCAGAGCAACTAAGCCCTTGCACCACAACTACTGAGCCTGTGCTCTAGAGCCCGCGAGCCACAACTGCTGAGGCGCGCACACCTAGAGCCCATGCTCTGCAACAAGAGAAGCCACCACAATGAGAAGCCTGCGCACTCCAATGAAGAGTAGCCCCTGCTCACCACAAATAGAGAAAGCCTGCACGCAGCAACAAAGACCCAGCACAGCCATAAATAAATAAATAAAATAAATAAATAAATAAAAATAAAATGAAGCTATGTCACTATGCTATTATGAATAGTTTAGATAGACATTTTAATTTAGTTCACTACTGAAATGTGTTTTGGCTATCCTTTCCCATTTTACCTTTTCTCCTTCCCCAATTATCTACATATCAGATTAGGTCGTTGATCTGAGAAATACATCACTGACCCAGAGCAGTATTGCCTATTAATTGACCATCTGATCTGCTTAGTGCACTTTAATTTTATTGGGATCTTCCTTGTCCAGGTTAGTGTGCATGTCTCTGACTTGTAGCTATTACTGATATTTCCAAAAATAGGTAGAACTTTTCTGGGTGTTACGTGGTGTTTGTTACTAGAGCCACTTTTTTTTTTTTTTTTTGTAACCAGCTAGCTGTAAAGAAGTTTACCTTGACACTCTTACCTGCTATTTTAGCCCCATATTTTAGCATCCATAACAGCATCTGGATATCTGTTATCTCTGCCTTGGAGGAACCAGGGAGAGGAAATAATAAAAGCTAAAAGGACAAAGTAATGGTTTCTGTGCCAGGAAGAGTCATGTATAGTTTTAAATAAGGGGGATCTTCAACATTGATCTGGTTTATTTTGTCTCCAACTACGCATATTCTCTTGTAAGACCATTTTACACGTATCAAGAGATTTTATTTTGGAAACACTGGGTACTGGTGGGTAAGTTGGAGATACTGCTTTACTCAAAAGTGTTACTATTTGGTGCCACATTTGTGATTTACTTCTGAAATTAATTTAACTCTTAGCCTCTCTTCCTACCTCAGTAAACTTATCCCCCAAATCAGCTAAAATCATACACATTGCTAGCCCATGCAGGCAATAACAGTGATAGCTATTCTGTACTAGTGCTTTTTATGGGCCAGGTGTGCTTTATATGTACTACCTCGTTTATAACAGCCTTGTGAGGTAATGATAGCATCCTGTCATTTCAGATAGAAAAATGAGGCCCAAGTTAAGTTCTTTGCCTAGTTCAGTCCACTGATAAGTGATGGACCTGGGATTTGAACCGAGGCCTGTCAGAATTCAGTTCCCATGCTTTTAACAACTGAATGAATTGGGTGGACGAGTGATTTTTATTAATTAATCAGCTGTCTCACAATGAAGCAGAGGATGTGCAAGTTGAATTTTTTAATTCTTGTACGTGAGCTGGGAAGTACATTTCTTAAAGATCAGAATGTTATCATCAGTTTCATAAGTAGGAAAGCTTATTAGGAGTCCAAATCTCTTGCCTCTTGTAAAGGTAATACAAGCAAGTAGTCTTGACTTGCGTTGAAGGTTTTGTTTCTCAAATGCAGATAATTACAGAGAAACAAGATACGCTTAGAACTGTTACAGGTGAAAGAAGACTGGCACATCATCCTGGTCCAATTCTTGTTCTTTAAACTTGGGAGCTCTCACACTAGTTTTCCTTGTTCAAATACTAAAATTGTTTCAAGGTTTTTTTTTTTCCTATCTAGATACGTGTATTAGGATCAGTGTATCACTGATTTCTTTAGTAAAATTGGAACGATTCAGGTTTAGTCCCTTTGTTCCAATCATGTGAACATTTTATATATATTCTGAATTTTGCCTTGTCTGGAGTCTTCTAAATGTTACCTTTGCTGTGCCTTCAAATTTGATTTTTTAATTCTTATTTTTGCATTGAGACTTCTCATACGTAGCTCGTTGACTTTATTTTCTCTTATAGGATTCAGTTATACAAAAGATGTTTCAAAAACAGTACTCTTGGCCCAAAAGCAATTTTTACATATCAAAAAGGAGTAAGGAAGATAATCTTCAGTGCTTGTGTATGGGCTTTTAAAAACCATGCTCTACAGTGCAACTGCAAAAGCTCTAAGTAATAGTAAACTGTTATACATACTGTGTGCTTGATGCTCTGTTAAGTGCATTAAAAGGCAATATTGCATAGTAGTTAAATGCTGGACTCAGAAGACAGCCTGCTTGAGATCAATCCTGGCTACACCGCTTACTAGCTGTGTGACAGTGGGCAGGTAGTTAATGTCTCTGTGCCTCAGTTTTCCTATCTAAATTGGGCTAATATACCCACCTCATGGACGTATGTGAGTTGAATGTGTTAATACAGTTCTACAATTATTTATCCTCATCCAGAGGGCTCTAAAAACTAGATTTGTGTGTGTGTGACTCAGTGGTTAAAAAAAACAAAAACCTGTCCTAAACTTGCAGTTTGAATAGTCATATTTTCCTGCAGAAGTATTAATTTGTTTGATAACAGTGCTACCACAGATCCTGCTGAGGTTATTAAAAAATCAATAGTATATCTATACTAAATTCTAAAATTCAAAATCCTGAATTCAGAAACACATCTGGCTCCAAAGTTTTTGAATAGAGTTACATGTACCTGTATATGTAAAGTGCAGAGAGCAGTGCTTAATGTATATGCATTTAGGCTGCGAGTTTTAAATACTGTAGAAAGCCTTTTTGTTCGAAGTTCAGTCCTTCAAGATTCAGGATTCTGTCTGAGGAAAGTATATCAGCTGCTTAAAAATCATTAGTATAATTTAAAAAATTATACTGAGAGCATAAAAGTTCGCAGAAAAGCTTTTATTTTGAATGAGTAGTTATTTTAATTTACCTAAGCAGAGCTTAAATATGCAAGTATTGTCAGCAGTACTTTAAAAAGAATCATAAAGTAGGAACTTCCGTGGTGGCACAGTGGTTGAGAATCCACCTGCCCATGCAGGGGACACGGGTTCGAGCCCTGGTCTGGGAAGATCCCACATGCCACGGAGCAACTGAGCCCGTGCGCCACAACTACCGAGCCTGTGCTCTAGAGCCTGTGTGCCACAACTACTGAAGCCCGTGCACAGCATCGAAGAGTAGCCCTCACTCGCTGCAGCTAGAAAAAGCCCGCGAGCAGCAACAAAGGCCTAACACAGGCATAAAATAAGTTAATTAATTTTAAAAAAAGGAATCATAAAGTATAGTGGTGCCAGAACACACAAACTATATGTAGAATGTTAAGGGACTTCCTTTCAGAAGTTCTTTGATTTTAATTCCATTTTAACTTAAATTCAAGACAGTAAAACTATTAGGGCTTATAAAAACAAGTCGCAAAATCATGCTACTTGTAAACCACAGATTCTGTCCTGTTATTTCCATCAGTGTAGAGAAACTGATAGTTTATTTACAAGAGTTCATCAGTCTGTTCCCTCTCTACCCTGCTTCCTGCCCCTCAAACAATCAGTGGGGAGCAAAAAATATGTGCAGTCCTTTGTATATAGACACTAGTACTATACATTCAAGTTTGGGGGTCTTCTCTCTCAACTGCCGCTTTCAAACATTGACCTTTTCTGTGACCTAATTGACTACAATTGAACACTTTCCTAAGCTAGCTTAACTTAGTGCCTGTGAAATATGCTAAGAAATTGAATATTTCCTTGGAATTACTACTTACTATTTTGCTATTTATTAGTTGCAAAATGATCAATTTGTTTCGACTACCACAGAGGTAATGGTCTCATAGCAGAAAGGACACTAACACGTGAATTTGGAATCTTAAAATCCCAGTTTTGATATGTTAATAATGGTGTGTTTTGAGGACAAGTGACTTAACCCTTCTGAATTATTTTTCTCATCTCTAACACTAGATGATAATTACCTGTCAGGACTGTGAGGACTTAACTAAGTCCTGACTCAAAAGTATGTGACCAATAATTGTCACTTAGTATAAGTCCTTGATTTTTTTTCTCAGTGCTGTTGAGTAGTAGAATTCCTAAAAGGAAGGTAACAAATCTGACTTAGCTGCTCTTCAAGGGCAGCCTCAGCCGTGTTTTTAGCTGTATCTGTCACTGTTTCACTGTTACCTAAGCTCCAGGCACACAGGAATAGTCTGTTTAGGGGTTTGCATACTTTCCATGTAAAGGGCCATATAGTGAATATTTTAGGCTTTGTGTGGCACATAAAGACTCTATCGCATGTTCTTCTTTTTAGTTTGCAGGCCTCTGCTCTGTCTGAACATCCCATGTATTTTTATTCCTTCTTCCATCCGACCTGGAAAGCTTCAGTTTCCTATTGATGTGTCAAAACTAAGTTCATATGCCACCTCCAGGAAAGCTGTTTAATCTTGTGCTACTCTGTCAATGACTGGCTTTGTAGCAGTTGGATTGGGTTATTTGCTTATGGTTGAGGCACCCATTAGATCCTTTGATAGAATCAAACCAAAACCACAGTGTCCTGTGAGCGTGTTTGAGAGTTTGTTCATTATCAAGTCACTACAGTTGACTCATTTCTTCCCTCGTGACTGAGCTGCTTTGGGGAGGGTCGAGGGGGCTGGCTTTGAACTTTGTACCTGCAGTACCTGGTGCATAGAGAAGCTTTCAGAATTTGGTAGGTGGTCTTAACGCTGCACAGAGGAATGCCCTTATTTTCTTCTCTTCATTCTTTTAAGTGTCCTCAGTTAGAATACTCTTGTTAAATCCCCCCTTCCATCCCCTCCACAGGAATTCACTCCCACTCCAGCTGTGTTGTGGTGGAGGTGCCTTGTTGATGCATCTGTTAAGGCACCGCTCAGAGTTTCAACCAATTTTAGGGTTAGTTGCATGGTGTCTGTTTTACCCTGTGTGTCCTACTTCATTACATTGTTATTTACTTATTTTTGGATCTTTGATGCCGAGCACAGTGCCTTTCACATGGTAGACATTCAAGTATTGAAACTCTTGTTGCACACTAAAGAATTAGTTTTAAAAACTGTACTTTGTTTATAATATGTGCCCTTGAAATTATTTATTCATCAATATAGATAGAATAGTAATTTAAAAATAGATATTTAACCCTGGTCATGAGAGCTAAATCTAATTTGTTATTCAGTTATCTACATCACTAGAGGGAATAGCAATTATATAACTAATCAAAAGCCATGTAAAACATATTTTTTTGTGTTGCCATTTAATTTTCAGATTGCTTTTATTCCCTGCTGATTGTTTTAAAACCAAAATACATGTGTTTCCTTAAAGAAAGGACTGAAATTTACTTTCTAATTAGGTTAGTCATCCTTTGAGAAGAAATTTTGAGCCCAAGGAACTTGGGTAAAGGAGGCCAGAGTTTTACAAACCCCGGAATTGGTTTGGGCATATGCACAGGCCTGGAAACTAAGAGTGAGTCGAGCAGTTTCATTTATAAGCATACCAACTTCTGGAGGCAAAAATTTGGACTGCTTACTAGTACATATTTTTTTTTCTGGAAAACCCCCAAAGAGATTTTGAGCTACTGAATACTACATGAACCTCTTCGGTGAGGGTTACGTACTTTATTTTTTTAACAATACCTTTGCCGTCTTTCAAAAGCCATATACTTTTTTTTTGGATTGGGTTTTCACTTTAATATTGGTAATAGAATAATATATAGAATAATATAGATAAGTGACAAATACATGTTCATGGTATGATACCCATTCATTCATTCATCAGCGTTGAGTGCAAGGTATGTGCCAGACACTGCTCTGGACACTAGGGATACACTGGTGAACAGATGCCCTGCGTTTATGAAGCCTAACTTACGGGGGAGATGAGCAGAATGTATGTTAGATGATGTTAAGTGCTAAGGGAGGAAACTGCACGTGCGAAGAGGCCCGTAGGTGGTTGAAATTTGAGATAGGAGACCAATTGAGAACTCAGGGAGCCGACTGGAACTCAGTACAGACTCGAAGGAAGCAGAGGGAGCGGTGGAGATTCCTGAGACCGAGCACCGCCAGCAGGAGGAGCAGCAGACGTGCAGGCCTCGGTGTGCGTGGGCGCTAGGAAGGCCGTGGGGCTGGGGCCGACTTGGTGAGGGTCGGGATTGAGTGAGTGGAGGCAGTGGGGGCCTCAGTCACGTGGGGCCTTGCAGGTGGTAGAGATGACGTGGTGGTAGCCAGTGCCAGGGCTCGCCCCAGCTTAATGTGGAGTCCTGTTGTCCTCAGTGCTGTCAAAATTTTACTGGTTATCGTCCTTTTTAAAAATGTTCTGATTTTTATCAAGTGTATATACGGTCGAATCAAATTTAGTTTATAGATCTAGCAGGGATTGCAGTGGAGTTTTGCTCTGAACACCTGATGGTATCGATGTGAATGAATTTGAGTCGTGGTATATGATTTAGTGGGTATAGGCGAAGGCCTCAGGTTCAGTACTTCATTGAAATATTTATTTCTGTTCTTTTAACACATTAAATTACAGATAATGTCACATTTTAGTGTAATCTGTGTTTAGCAAAGCTGTTTCCTGTTCTGGAATATAAGTATGGTTATAGCATACTAGATGCTGAGACAAAATTGGATTAATTAGAATGATTGGTTGTGGACAGGGACTTAATGAGTGTGGCATAGGATTTTATGTTTAATAGAATTGTCAAAATCAGATCAGCAGGCATGTTTTTATGGGCCGTCTGCCAAGGCTAGAAGTCGCTTTGGTACCTGTACTCCCTTAAACATGTGTTTGCATTCCATTCCTTGTCAACGTGAGACAAAACAAAGAAAAATAAAATCAGAATTTTAGAGCTGGAATGAATCTTAAGTACTGTCTGGTTTTACAGATGCATTTTTTTCCAGAGCACTCTCATACACTTTTTTCTTCATAAGAGTTCTTCAACTCACACAAATAGTTAGTTGGTGATAGAATCAGAATTTAACTTGGATAAAACTTATTTACCCCAGTCTTGTACTGATCTTCTGACAGTTGTCTCAAATATCAAGCAACTAAAAGTTCCAGCATTGGGAAGATATTCTGTATAAGATAGTGGTTCTCAAGCTTGAGGGTGAGTGACCCTCACCTGGGAAGCTTGTTTTTTTTAAAATGTAGGCTTTCTCTGTTTCCTTCCTGAGATTTTGAATCAGTAGGTTTGTGATAGGGCCCAGTAAATCTGTGTTTATCATGACCTGGTGACTTTGAAGTATGTGACCTGGGACCTTGCCCTTAAAAAAATGATTTCGCAGAGTAAAGGTGAGAGAAAAAGTGAGGTTATTAGCACTAATCATCTCTGATGTCTTATTTCTGAAAAATTTTAGAAAAAAGTAAAAAGCTACTTGAGATCTTGTTCTTTTGAAGAATATGTTTCCCTCTCACATAGAGGTAAAGGCAGAGGAGAGATGCTTAATGATTATTTTTGTTCCTCTGTCATCAGAACCTTAGGGTCATTATGATACAAGTCACTGAATCCATATAACCACAATGGTACACCACATGATGAAGGGAAATCTTTTTCAATGAAAGTGAAACAAATTGAGACTATTTGGACAAGATGCTAGTTTATCATTGCTGAGATATTACTAAAACTGAGCAGAGAATATTAGAAGAGTCAATATTCATGGAGTATATATGGAATATGATAGTACTGATTGATGATAAGGCACTGTTTCTTTAGCGACTGGAATATTCTCAGATGTTGCCTGATTACACCTAGGTGCTAAGTGAATTAAAAATTATGGTGGTGCTGGTGGATTAAGTCGAGTAGAATATGTTAGGGAGATCTTTCTGGAGTGGAGATCTTTTTCACTATGTAGTTGTATAGTTACCTTAGTAACTAATAGGCAGGAATATGGTTTTAGTTGAAAAGAAACCACTTGCCTTTAAAAGCATAATGTCCTAGATGAATGGATAAAGAAGATGTGGCACATATATACAATGGAATATTACCCAGCCATAAAAAGAAACGAAATTGAGTTATTTGTAGTGAGGTGGATGGACCAAGAGTCTGTCTTACAGAGTGAAGTAAGTCAGAAAGAGAAAAATACTGTATGCTAACACATATATATGGAATCTAAAAAAACAAAAGGTTCTGAAAAACCTAGGGGGCAGGACAGGAATAAAGATGCAGACATAGAAAATGGACTTGAGGACGTGGGGAGGGGGAAGGGTAAGCTGGGATGAAATGGGAGAGTGGCGTGGACATATAAACACTACCAAATGTAAAATAGACAGCTAGTGTCCTGCAGCTAATGTCCTGCTAAGAGAAGATTTATGCTTGGTAAGTTTATTCCAGGTCTTTGACTATGTCAGTATAAAGTAAATTCATTATAGAAAGACGGATAATAGTCTAGGTTAATGGAATATAGGTAGTTGAAAATTTTTAGTAATTAAGTAATCCACACCTTTGAAAGGCTGAAGAACAGGAAGCTAAAGAAATCATGTTTTGAAAAAAAATGTATTGCAAGTAAATTTGCAAATACAATGCTAGTTTTAAGAAAAAGTGTACAGAGGTTATTTCTTCCAAACTATCTCATTGCTATTAAAATTTTTGTAGCCATGTTACAGATGAGAAAAAGATTGATTCAGTTACAGAAATTTGATATGAAGAGAATATTTGTAAAGGAAGTGGCACAAAGAGAACAGGAATATGACATATCTGTAAAGTTATTAGTAAGCTTATTTGTTTAAAGGAACTTAAAATGGTTTTTAATAATTTGGTGTTTTAACCTAGTGATTTATTTATAGCTTTGTAGGTATACTGTTTCCAGTACCATTACTTATCTTTATCACTCTATGGTGATAACATAGACCCTAATAAAGACTGACACCTGTGTATTTGATTTAAAAAATATTAAGACATGGTAAAGGTTCAGTAAACCAAACACCTTAGCAAATATTTGCTAGGTCAGGTTATACACGCATAAATGTATATATAGATATACTTACCTTTTACACAGTAAGTACCCAAAAATTGTATGTAAATTGATTACTTTTGAGTGTAGGCAGTTTAAATAAAACCTGTGGTTGAGTCCCTTTATTGTTAAAGGTCAGTCAACACTAACTTAGTCTTGTAAATTTGATTCTAACATACTGGGCTTTTCAAAGTGAAACCTGTATATGCATATAAAATAAGATCATGCATATATGTACCAAAGCCCTTAAAAGGAATTCAGCTTTCTTTTATAAACACCAAAACTCACTCTGCCTGTAAACTGTTTTTGCTAAAGTTTGCATCACGGACTCTCAAATTTGCACCTTTCTGTCTGCATACGCTACTAGGACTATCCTGTGCATGTAGATTTTTGTCAGCTCCCTCCTTTCCCCTCAGTAAATCCGTTAACTTAAAAAAAATGTGACACTTCTATAGAATAAATGTTCATAAAGCAAATTAGCATATTCAGCTTATACAGAAATACAAATTATTCCACTCACACAAGGAATTTCTACTTTGTAAAAATGTAGCTTGTATTTTGGAGTGTAATAAAATCTGGTGTAAGAACAACTGTTGAGTGGGTTAAGTGATTATTCTGAATATATTTACTTTTTTAGTGTCAACAGTTATTTGAGGTGGTGGTGGGAAGGAGGTATGAGGATGAAGTTAAACAAGTTTTTAACATTGCAGTGGAAGTTTGTTCCATGGGATATGTTCATGTAACATAGAACACTTACTGAAGCCCAGCAGTACCATTTCTTCATTTTCTCTCTGTGCTGACACAGCAACATCTGTCACATTCAAGACTACTGAGTCAAACTAGGACCTTAGGACCTTGAAAACGAACCTGTGATGTCCATTAGGATTGGTTTATGTCACCACTGAGAATTAATTAAACGAAAAGTCAAGATTCAGCACAGCAAACTGGGCAGCATTTGCAGCTTTTGGACTGGCCTGGTTAGAGGTTATTTAGGGATTGGCACCAGTTTGCAAAAAGTTTGTATTCAGCAGTGTCCTCTCTTCTGTAAAGTACATTTCTTCCTTTGTACGCTTGATTCTTCTCTTTCAAAGTAGACCTTCAGTTTTCTTCATTGAACACAATTTGAGTCTCTTTTGTCATTCCTATGATTAATCCAACCTTGAGTTTCCCCTCTGCCCTTAAAAATCCATTTCCTTTCATGTTAAGTTGACTTCCTTGGGTATTGAGTGACTTTTCATAACACAGCATAATTCCATTCTCTGTTAATTAAATTAAGTAAATACACCTCCTGTATTTCATTTAATTGTGGTGCTTTGAAAAGGAAACACCTTTTCAAGAGGCAGCCTTCCTTCCCTATGACATGCTCTCCTCGCTAAGTCTGGCATCTCTTCAGTTCTCACATGGAAAGCTACCAAGGGGATCCAACTAAAATGGAAACCAGCCTCCTCCTTGCTGGAAACCTTTCATTGGTTTCCTATTCCTTATCCCCAAATAAATTCAATTAACATGCAATATGAGTAAGATACAGCTCCTGCCTACATTTCCTTTTTTTTTTTTTTTTTTGGGGGCCACACCTTGTGGCATGTGGGATCTTTCCAACCAGGAATCGAACCTATGCCCCCTGCAGTGGAAGCGAGGATTCTTAGCCACTGGACCACCAGGGAAGTCCTACATTTCCATCTTGATATTGCCTACCTCAGCCTGAATGCTCTGTTTCCCTGCTCGAACCATACAACCTCACCTCTACCTGACCTATTCCCTCTGCCTGGAATGCCCTTCCTTTCACCACCCGGCGCTCTCCTGCTCATCCTTGAGTACCCATTGAAGGCATTCTTTCTCCAAGAAGCCCAATGATCCCATCTTCATCAAGGCCTTTGGTGTACCGAATCCCAATCATCTGTTCTCTCATTAGACCACAGGCTCTTGTGGGGTGGGATCACTGGCTCAATCTTTTTTTTTTTTCCTTTTATTTCCAGAACCAAGTACATACAGTTTGCTGGGTGGTGAGGTGGGAGATGGTGTGCAGAACCATTGGCACTTATTTGCTTAGTTAGTAGAGTGACAACCATTTTGAAAACTCAACGTGTAAAATTTGTAGCTGTAGGAAGTTGCTGCTGCCTGAACAGTGTGATCATTACGTATAATTCAATGTGTATCTTTCCTTCATCCCTTTTTTCTCCAAAGACTAGCTTGCTGTATACTCCATTAAATGCAGGTATATGAGCGTTCATCTCATAACCAAGTTTTAAAAATTCCGTATGACTTTACAGATGTAAATTGGCAACACTAGATATACAGTAGTATGGTGTATATAGACTATGGGACTGTCATGGTATCAAGACCTTTCATCTCTGAATCTTTGTGTTGTTTTGGAAAACTTTTATTTTCCTTAAGAAAGTTCTTAATCTCTTAAACTATGAGAGTCAAAACTAAAATGTCAAAAACATGAAATACCTGCTCATCTTCCTGATCTAATATTTCAGTTTTTAAAGACAGTCCTTGTTCCTGAGATTCTTTATGTCATTATAGATACATAAGCCATTCCTCCTCAGCCGTGTCTGTCAAGCCACACTGCCAGCCCTGTTACTAGGAGAGTAACTTATTGGTAATTGGACTACATCAGCAGCCTGATTTGTACTGCAAAGGTAGAAATCATTATGCTGCTTCATGCCCAATGACCACTTTCTGAAAGCAGACTGAAAGGGTGTGAAGACCTGGTTTTCAGAATGTCAATGAAAGTCCTTTCCCCACAAGTCTGATTTACCTTCGCCTGCATTTTTCCTCTGTATCCTAATGCTTGCTAATTCTCTTTTCTTGGGGGTGACTGTTAACAGGGCAGCCACCTCTTAATCACATGCCAACACATAGTATAGATAAAGAACTTCCTATGAGCTGCCTTATAGTGTTCACTCTCAGATGCCATTATATGTCTTGTTTTCCCTTTTCTGTCTATGTTTTTATCGAGGAACTCCGGGGGCACATTTGCAAGACTGGGAAAGAACAATAAAGGTTAAGAACAACTGAGGAATTATGTACAAATAACAACAGAAGACAATTGTTTTAGTGACGATTTAAAAGGAACTCAAGTGTACAGTTGAGATCTTTGACAAATTGTAAATAATTTTTCATGATTATTTCAAAATAGCTTGGTAAGGAAGTCTTAAAAGCAGGCCTTACTGGCAAAGAAAAGCAAAAAAGAGCAAGTAATAAAAGGATTATGATGATATTTTAGACTTAAACTACCCTTTCAGTACATTTGCAATTCTGGATAAAGTTCTGTAAAGCAGTTCAAAAATATTCTGTTAAGTGTCTCGAATAACATTGCTCAGATGGAATATAAAATACTTTGTGGTCCCTTCAGCATCAAGATGCCTCAAACTTTGGTTGTTTCTGGAGTTAATTCTTTACAGCACCTGGTATATGAAGTGATTTCACACTATGCCCAAGATGCGGGCCACCCACCAGCTACATGGCATGACAACTCTACAGGCTGAACGGCAACCCTGGTAATTATAAGGCCATGGATAATAGCCCCCCAGTGGTTCACAGATCTTCTGGCAGTGGGTGTAGCTCCGCCTGCATTCTATACAGCAGATTCCTTCATGATCCAATCTAGGGTCGAATGTCATGCCTTCTCCTTCCTGCTGCTGTGAAATAAAAGAGAATTATTTGTGTCTCCTTCATAATGAGAAGTTTATAGCATCCACGTTATTTTAAAATAAGGTCCTGAATGTCTCACTGCTACCAGAAATCAGCATTATTTTCTGTAAGAAGTTTTCAATCTTTAAACCTTATAATTCAGAAATCCTTCTAACATCAGGGAACTTCCATCCTAGCTAATCTGTCACTGGCAGGAAGGTTTGTTTTTTTTTTTTGTTTTTTGAATGTTATGGTGAAGTTTCTCCATGCCTTAAATGAGCCATGGTTACCACTCACTAGTGACTCAATTTGTTTTAAATAGGAAAACAGGGAGCGTGATTCAAAAGTGGCGTTTCTGCCACTGCTGCGGCACCCTGGTGCCTTCTTGTAGTAATGGCTTCCAGGGCTCTGGGGAGCACATTTTAAAACTCATTGATCCAGGCTAACAGCAGATTGCTATTCCACTTGAACTGGCTGAGAACACTGCCAGGTCACTTAGCTTCTGCCTTCGTGTCAACATAAGGGTCTGTAACACTCAGAAGAAGACACCATACGGTGTAAAACTTCAAGACCTTAAACTTTATCTTCTAGTTTCTATGTGCCATCATTATAGTTACATAAATACAAACTCGTATCGAAGTAAAAGTCACTTACAGAACCCTATTTTCACTGCCGGAGAGATCACAGAACTGGAAGAAACGTGTCCCTGCCAAGTTATGCAATATCTGGTTTTCCTTTTCATGGATTTCTAGGGGTAAAGAGTCTATATCCTCTTTAATATGGCATTGAATTACACTGGCAAAAAGCCCTTATCATTCATGTAAATTCTTTGTTCAATTTAAGCCTCTTTCCTGGAAGAATAACTTGGGGAGATGCAGCACCAACATAGGTTAGGCTTGAGCTAAGTGAACTTAAGCAACCCTATCACCTTTCTGGTATACTTTTTAAAAAGTCTTTATTCAACTTTTTTTGCTGTGTGTGTGTGAGGGGGCGCTTTCTATTATGAGAAATTTCCAACGTATTGGAAAGTGGAGAAAATTATGTGCCAAACATCTAGATTTGACAATTGCCAGCCTTTTGTCAAATTTGATTTTTTAAAAAGTATTTTAAATTCTGAAGTAAATTTAAAGAGACTCGAGGGCATTGTGACATTTCACCCATAAATACATTAGAATGTCTTACCAAAATAAGATAGCATTTTCCTGCACCACACTGCCATTATCACACCTCACAAAACTAACAATTCATTAACACCATCTGACACAGCCTATGTTCAGATTTTGTCATCAAAGTATTTGTCTTACTCTCTTAACACCATTTTTTAAAAAATTCTTTAGACTCTCCCCTTTAGACATTTTTTCCCCCTTATCTCTTGAAATAGGTTCATCTGGGACAGCAAAATTAAAAACTGCCTCATTCATTAATTGTCGCTGACTCTTCCAGGGCAGTAGTCAAAAAGCCTGTTGGTTGAGGCATTTCCTCACCTGAGGGTTCAACAAAAGTTTGTTAGGATTAAAAAGTTGGCAGAAATCTCAGGTTCTTGCCCTGAGATATTTCCTTAAAGGGATATGTGAAGGACGGAGATCACGGGGAAGGTGTTCCTGCTTAAAGCTCAACATGTAATAAAGGAAAAAACTGTTATCAGTGAAATTTTTTCAAGAATATGGATCACTTAAGCCTGAAAGCAGGGCAGTCACATCCTGCCCTTCTGTGGAGGGGCTGATGCCCTCATCCCTAGAACCAGATGCAGCTAGGCCAGCTACCTAGAGAATAAACTATATTAAATTTTCTGTTTGCCTATTCAGTTTTTGTTTTTGTTTTTTGTCTGCGTTGGGTCTCTGTTGTTGCACACGGGCTTTCTCTAGTTGGGGTGGGCGGGGGCCCCTCTTCGTTGTGGTGCGCGGGCTTCTCATTGCAGTGGCTTCTCTTGTTGCGGAGCACGGGCTCTAGGCACACGGGCCTCAGTAGTTGCAGCACATGGGCTCAGTAGTTGTGGCTTGAGGGCTCTAGAGTGCAGGCTCAGTAGTTGTGGCGCACAGGCTTAATTGCTGCACGGCATGTGGGATTTTCCTGGACCAGGGATGGATTACCCGTGCCGCCTTCATTGGCAGCGGGATTCTTAACCACTGTGCCACCAGGGAAGTCCCAGATTTTATTTCTTCATTATTCTTTGAGCTTTAGGGAATGAAGTACTGTGGTGTCCTGAGTTATCTGGTAAGCCTTGGGTTACTTAAAAAAAAATACTTTTTTGCTCTAAATCTTTCTAAAATATATTAGTCTAAAATGGTAAACTAGAAAATATATTTGCAACACATGAAACGAGGAAAGAAAATGTACAAGTGACTTCTCTGTGTAGGAAAAGATGCTCAATCTGACACATAACTAAAGACTGGCAAGATAAAGATAACCAGGAGATACAGTTTTACACCCAAGACTTTTTAAAAGTTTGATAATAAATTAGGCCTTTCATTACCATTTGAAGACATGTAGCTGCTGTAATTCCCCGGAAGACAATTTAGTGTCCTCCATTAAAATGTAAAATTCTTTGACCCAGCAGACCCATGTTTCAGTATTAGTGCTAAAGATATACTCCTACAGTGTACAAGAGGTATAGACTAATAGCTAGCATGGAGTAAGGTAGTGCTTCCTATGCGCCCAGCACTGTGCTAAGAGCTTCACCTGCATTACCTCATTTACTCCTTCCCATACCCTATGAAGCATGTACAAGGTGTATCTTATTAACACTATTTGAGGAGGGACTCCTCTGTGGGGCATTGGTTAAGAATCCACCTGCCAATGCAGGGGACATGGGTTCGAGCCCTGGTGCGGGAAGATCCCACATGCCACGGAGCCGCTAAGCCCGTGCGCCACAACTACTGAGCCTGCGTGCCGCAGCTACTGAAGCCTGCACACCTAGAGCCCATGCTCCGCAACAAGAGAAGCCACCGCAGTGAGAAGCCCGTGCACCTCAACAAAGAGTAGCCACCGCTCACCACAACTAGAGAAAGCCCCCATGCAGCAATGAAGACCCAACGCAGAGAAATAAATAAATAAATAAAATCAAAAGTTTAAAAAAAAAACGGTATTCGAGGAAAATACATGTCCACCAAAGCAGAACTCGTTCAATTTCTGTACATTTATCCACACAATGGAATATAATGGTGCCATTAAAATGAATGAGGTGGATCCATATAAGAGATACAAAAAAGCTTCCAAAATACTGTGTTGGAACTGAAAAGCCAGCAAAGTGGAAGTTGTGTATGCTTTTTGTGTTAAAAATGTGTGTGTGTGTGTGTACACTTATACAAAGGAACTGGGCAAATAGCCATTGTTAACAGGTTGCTCAGGGGAGGGTGTCTGTGGTAGAAGGGAAACTCACTTTTCATTGTATACATTTTTATACTGTTTTAAAAAAATACATGCATGTATTATTTTTTCAATTAAAACACTAGTTACACATAAGTACTTATTTTTCTATTTTCACTTCCTGCAAAGTATAGTAATGGTAAAACTACATTTCATTGAAGATTTGAGAAGTTTTTAGCATGTTGGTGTCATCCTTACAAACACCAGTTCTCGAGGTTTCTGTCTAAAGTGTTTGATCCCCATATGTGAGTCTGTCTCCCGAATGGACTGAGTGATCTCAAGGGCAGAAGTTACTCCTGTCTGTGTGCACAGGGCCTGGAAAAGAGCAGGTTCTCAACGAATGTCTGTTGAATGGACGAATAAAGTGGATATAAAGGAGGAAAGAGAATACTTTCATCCTGTGTGTTGCCTGCAGGGCACACTCTCGGAAATATTTTTAAATCATCAAATTCCTGATATGAATTTGTCTGTATAAATTCGCCTGTGACTCAAAAAAGGAGAGCACAGAAAACAACTTTGAACAAGGAGTACAACCAATCAGGATTTTACACTACAGAAGCAATGCTGGAGTTGTTACCCTCATTTATAAACCCTGCAACAAACGAAAGATGTATTTTTTTAAATAATTGGGTAAAAGTCTCAGTTGAATACTAGATGCTTATTTGAAATCTCAAGCAGAAACATCACTGCTTCAGTGCTGGGTTTAGTGCAGTCATCTGAACCTGTCATACAAACACCAGTACACACGTGGTAAGGGTTGTCTGGATTGAAGGGCTCTGAATCCTCTTGAACACTGGGTCTGGTTTCGTTATTTGGTCTTCCAGGCCCTGGGTTGCCCCATGGGCCACTGCGTAATCTTCTTGTGGTCATTGTTGTAACAACTTTTCTTACCAATTCTCTTCTTTCTCTCTGGATTTCTGCCCAAAAAAACCCAAAACTTGCTGTAAGTTAATTCCTTTATTTGAATAATTAAGGAAATTCTGTGTTTATCAGGGTGAAAAACATAAGAAAAGGATATTAAAACACATACGACCAGATCCTATTTAAATTTGTATTAATGATTTTCATAAGAATAAAGCATGTTTCACAGTCTTGGGTTAGTAGTTAAACATCAGATAATCAGAATTTGGTTTATCATACTAACTGAGGCAGGTGTTGTAAGATAACTGACAGAATCCATTCTCAGTTCCCTTTTTCTTTGCCTGCCTCTACTTAGGGGCTGAGAAAGTAAAACAGCACTTATTTCGCTAGACTCCCTTGCAATTAGGAATGGCCAGATGACACGTAAGCAGACTATGCTAGTGCAGTTTCTGGGAAAGCTTTTGCTTTCTAAAAGGGGACAGATACAGCTTCCTCCATCTCGTCCGTCTTCCTCGAATGCAGATGTGACATCTGGGTTATGTGACCAGAAGTGATAGGCACAAGGATGACAAGCCAGCATGCCACAGATAGCAGATGGTGAGCTAGAAAGAGAGTTGACGATAGTGCAAAAAACCTACCTCCAGACTTCTGGCTGTATGAAAAAAGTCAACCCGTATTTGTTGAAACCACTGTTGGTCTGCTATTCTGTTACTTGCCGCCCTACACATTCCTCATGAGTTTACTATATAGGTATAAAGCTTTACAGTTTTCAGAGGATTTACTATTATCTTGGTTGATTCTTTTAAAAATCATTTGGGATAGAATAAGCAGATACTTTTATACAAAAGGGCAACAAGGCTCGGAAAGACCAAGTGACTTGGCCGAGATCACAGAAGGTGGCAGAGAAGAGGGTCGAACATGAACTTCTCTGGCTTCCAGCCCACTGCCCTCATCCTCCACAATGCCTCATGGGTCCTGCAGCAGGACTGATGGCTGCCGAGTAACAAGAATGGAGAGAGGATCACACAGGGTGGCTTTGGCATCTGAGTCTCAGTTTCTTCTTCAGTAAAACGGGGATAATAATAGTATCTAATTCAGAGGATAGTAATAGAGTTCAGGAGAATTTGTTTCTAAGGGTTCTAGCATAGTGTTTGGCATATCATAAGCCCTCAAACATCAGGTGATGATGATGATATGATGCTATGTTATCTGTAAGGGCATGCATGTGCGTCCAGCCGTGCATAGCTTCCCCAGATAGCTTCTTGGTTTCTGTGGCAGGGCTGGAGAGGCATCAGGGAAACCTGGATTCAAACCTCAACTTCACTCCTTTTTTTTTTTTTTTTTTTTAGCAACTCCACTTGTTTTAACTAACAATGACCTCAGGAGAGTGATTCAATCTCTGAACCTTAGTTTATTCATCTATAAAGTGGGAATATTACTAGTTAGCTGGACAGTTGTTGGCAAAGATTAAATGAGGACAAGATGTAAAGCTCTAGCACAGTACGGTGCCTGGTACACAGCCCGAGCTCAGCAGACTTCAGCTCCCACCCCCCTCCCCGCTTTCCTCTGACCTTGTACAGCGTCATTCCCAGGGTCTCTGATGATATGGCTACATGACACTGATAACCTGCCAGCATAAAGATCCAAGGGCAGGGGTTGCTGGACCCTGGAGCTGGGAGGCTTTTATTAGAATTAGGTGGCGGGGAGCCAGGCATCCTCAGGGAGGGTTTCATTTTGTTGACTTTATTGTAAAATATGACTGCATTTATGAGACTGGAAAAAAATTCCCTCACTTTTAATGTCTATGATATTCCATCCTATGACTACACCAACACTTATTTAATCCTTTTCAAATCTGGGGCCATTTAGGTGGTTTCTACTTTTCTGGTGTTGTATGTAATGCATGTAATTCTTGGATGGATGGTGTGATGACTGAATACTTACGATGTGTAATTAATACTTAATGATACATAATTGAATACTTAAGATGTGCTCATGGGATTTCCCTGGCAGTCCAAGTAGTTAAGAGCCTGTGCTCCCAATGCAGGCGGCACAGGTTCGATCCCTGGTTGGAGAACTAAGATCCCGCATGCTGCACAGTGCGGCAAAAAAAAAAAAGATTCGGTCATGCTGTTAGCTGTGAGGGGCCAAGTCACATCTTGGATGTAGGAAACAAGCTCCTTCCCAGAGGGTGACGGTTCTCATTTTATCAGTCATCCCAGCACTGCCAAGAGCGCTGCCTTCCCAACCCCACCCCCAGACCCCTTGCCCTGCTCTTTTTCCATAGAACCTTGGATCATCCCATACGATTTCCTTGTTTTAGTTTAGTGTTTATGTACTGTCTCCCTTTAGCTACAATGTAAAACTCCTGGGGGGCATGGATTCTTGTCTCTTCTGTTCATCAGCACATTCCAGGTGCCTAGAACAAATGAATGGCACATAATAAACGTGTCAATAAATGTTTGTTGAATGAATGAATGAATCCATGAATGAACTCTCTGGGTAAGAAGCATGTCCTCAAACAGAAAGTGATCAGAGAGAGGGCTACATGTAGCAGAGTTGGAAACTTTTGTCCTTGACTGGAAAAGGTGACAAGGTATTGGAGAAGGAGTTCCTGGGTAGTGGAAGGCAAGAAGGCCCATTCCACGTGGAGGCAAGTGGGGAACTGAAAGCCAGAACTTGTAAATGGCCAGAGAATTGAGTTGCGACCACCCGCTGGGGCAAGACCTAGGATGGCAAAAGCGATGGTCCATTTGGCAGCCCCTAGAGTTGTGGCAGACACCGCTCAGAGGATTCCTTCTCACTGAGCATGCGTGTAGCTTTGGAATTCTCAGCCCACTCTTCCAGTCAGCCACTTCCAGCAGCTTATAAATTGCATCCTATTTGCTTTGCCTGGGCTAAAAAGTAACCGTCTTATCCAAGCTTTGGAACTGAATAAGACTTGTGAACTGTAGGAATAAGTTAGCCATGGCAGAATCAGAAGCCTGGAGTGTGTGTGTGTGTGTTTTAAATTTTTGGCCACACCGTGCGTGGCATGTGGGATCTCAGTTCCCCGACCAGGGATCAAACCCATGCTCCCTGAATTGGAAACGCAGAGTCTTAAACACTGGACGGCTAGGGAAGTCCTTGTTTATTCCAATTGTGGTAAAATATATATAAAACTTACCATTCTAACCATTTTTAGGTGTACAGTTAAGTGGCATTAAGTACAGGCATATGGCTCTGCAAACGTCATCACCATCTATCTCCCGAACAGTTTTCATCTTACAAAACTGAAACCTGCACCTGTTAAATAGTAACTGCTCGTTCCCCTCTCCTAAGTCTGGTGGTTTTAATTCCTGTGTTTTCTTTATTTCCATGCTGCTCTCTCTCTGAGTTCAACATAATCTTTCTGAGAACATAGCCTATCTAGGCTGTGCTAGGAGAGGGGCCTTTTCCCCCCGCTTGAGCCAGAGCTACAAAGTAGGACTTTGGGAGGCCAGTGGGGTGACTGGGATGGGAACCAAGAGAGCAGCCCTGGAGACAGACAAAATCCAGGAAAAGAGCCTGGCCTGCAGAGCTCATCAGCTGCCCTTCTCCACCCGGAAACAGCCCACAGGGTGCTCCAACCTAGCTCTGAACCCCAGGGGCCCTTCACTTATTTTCCCCGGACTTGGAAGTGGACCTTGAACTTAAGGAATCTCAGCCTACGCCCACAGCTGCTTTTGGCTGCCCCAGAATTCAAGGTTTGACCATAATAAGGATTCGGCGGTGTAACAGCTTCTTAGACCCCTGATTCTCTGCTTTAGGAACAAAAAAATGTAAAATTGCAAAGTGCAAACAACAGAGATTAGGGGCAGAGCGGAAGCAGTGGGAGTGTCATAAATAAAATCCGCAGGTAAGGCAGAGGTGTTCCGGGCCCCCCTGCTTCCTGTCACCCCGCTGCTCTGGCCCTGCCCTGCGACATTCACGGCTGTCCTTTCCCTTCCCTTTGATGTCTCATGCCAATTACTGTGACACTGTGATGTGCACCCGGATTCATCTTCCTTGTCACATGCTTGGGCCTGTGCAGGGGCTCACAGGAACCTCACCAGGGCAGGGAGAATTCCAAGCAGCGTCTTAAGAATTAAAAATGTTACCTTTGGGGTAGGTTGGTTTAAGCCAGAAAATAGGAAGGTCGCCACAGAGTTCTAAGATTTTAGAACTCAAGAAGCTGTCGTCCTTCACGGGCTGGTCTACAGCCACCCAGATGAGAGAATTTTCTTCATATTTAACAGGCATGATCTTGCCTTCCTGTAAGTAAGTGAAAATGAAATGCACTGAACAAAGTGGGCATGGAACATGCTGCATATTAAGATTCATGTGTTGGTAAAAGATTATTTCGCCCTATAAAAACTTAATGAGTTTGGGATTAGCAGGTGCAAACTAGTATATATAGGATGGATAAACAACAGGGTCCTACTGTATAGCACAGGGAACTATATTCAATACACTCTGATAAACCATAATGGAAAAGAATATGAAAAAGAATATATATCTGTTCAACTAAGTCACTTTGCTGTAAGCAGAAGTTAACAAAACATTGTAAATCAACTATACTTCAACAAAATTTAAAAGAAAACTTAATGAGAATTCTCTGTGTATATGTGTGTGCATTCGCGTTTGCACACGTGCGCACGCACCCACACACACACGCACTCTGAAGTTCTAATCTCTTCTCTCTGTAGCTTTTCTCACAACATTCCACACCCCTCATGCCATCCTGCCTTTGGATAACTCGAATGTGTGAACATGAGCGTCCTGAGTGGAAGTGAAAATTACTTGATGTCAACTTTGAGATTTAGGTTAACCTGATGTTTTTGATCAAAGATGTTTTAGAGGAAAAGCAACTGAACGGACTCTGGAATCTGATAAAGGATAGAGGAGCCCTTCGTGTGAAGTGAAAGTCCTTTGGGGGCTTGTTCTGCCACTGCCAAACCACGATGGAAAAAGCCGGCAATTGGTTCTTTAATGTCTTCAGTTCAAAGTAGTATTTAACATAAACCATTTCTACATTTCCCAGCTATAACAAAACGTATTTCAGATGTTCTCTGCATCAAGCACACCACTGAGATTTCAAAGCTAAATGCTGAGTTTTCTCCTACAGCGAGATGCTGAGAATAGTTTGATAACCTAGGAGACAAATTTATTTTGCCAGGTTGCTCCTTTCATGCATTTATTAGTTTGCAATAGGTTGTAGGTTGGAGAAATTAAAATATTTTCTTATTTTTTAGCTAAAAGCAGCACTTCATTTATGCTTTCTCTCTCAGGCTTCTGGCTGCCTTAAAACAAGTTAAAGTTATTGGAGGTAGCTAACACTCAGGTAATCCAGTTATTTACCTTAAGTTAAATGGCTCCATCCAGGAAATGAATGTTCTTTGGGTATAGGAGCTTTTAAAAGTAATACAAACCTGGGCTTCCCTGGTGGCGCAGTCGTTAAGAATCCGCCTGCCACTGCAGGGGACGCGGGTTCGAGCCCTGGTCCGGGAAGATCCCACATGCCGCAGAGCAGCTAAGCCCGTGCGCCACAACTACTGAGCCTGCTCTCTACAGCCCGTGAGCCACAGCTCCTGAGCCCACGCGCCTAGAGCCTGTTCTCCGCAACAAGAGAAGCCACCGCAATGAGAAGCCCGTGCACCGCCATGAATAGTAGCCCCTGCTCGCCGCAACTAGAGAAAGCCCGAGCGCAGCAATGAAGACCCAAATAAACGTAGCCTAAAATAATTTCTTTAAAAAATAAATAAAATAAAAGTTATACAAAACTGATGAAAAATGTATGAGAGCTAGTGGTGCATAAATCCACCCCATCACAACCTAAAGTGTGTGGGCACAGAATGGGGCGATAGGAAGAATGCACGTGTGCGCAACCTACAAGCTAGGGGTGTTAAATAAAAAGGGTATGATGTTGGGCTTCCCTGGTGGCGCAGTGGTTGAGAGTCCGCCTGCCGATGCAGGGGACACGGGTTCGTGCCCCGGTCCGGGAGGATCCCACATGCCGCGGAGTGGCTGGGCCCGTGAGCCATGGCCGCTGAGTCTGCGCGTCCAGAGCCTGTGCTCCATAGCGGGAGAGGCCGCAACAGTGAGAGGCCCGCGTACCACACACACACACACACAAAAGTGTATGATGTTAAATAAAAAGCGTACGGCACATACTTTCAGCTGCCGACCCATCTCCTTCCTCCCTCCCTCCCTTTCCTTGCAACACAATCCTGCTTTTGTTGGTGGCAGCAATCTGCTGGCCCCAGGGGAGACACCTGCTTTCTCAGACTCCCCGGCAGCTAGGGGTGCCCGTGTGACCAGCTCTAGACAATGCGATCCACGCTAAAGTGTGTTGTGGGGCTGAGAAGGCACCCAGCTTTTCCCGAGTTAAGAGAAACCACGGTTGACACTACTCAGCGTCTTCCTGCCTTCCTTACTTGACTGCGTGGTTGATGTTTAGAGCTGGAAGGAAAGGACGAAAAAATCAGAGATGCTGGCCACGGTGCCAGTGTCTGGGGCTGCCTACCTCCACATTACTTACTGTGGAGAAAAATCCTTATTTGTCTAAGTCACTCTAAGTGTAATGTGCTGCTACTGACAGCCAAACACATTCCTGATTCCCACAAACACGTTGCCTGAATTTGGTTTTGTCCACCAGAGAAGCCACCACACACCCTATAAACAACCAAAACACGAGAAAAAGCATTCACCTCTATGGCCTAAGAAAAGACTCAGAGGCAAAGATTTAAATACAAAACTATTCACCACAGTGAATTATATCTGTATTCAAAAAATTATTTTGAATTATTATTATTATTTGAAAAATGGAAAATTGAAGATACCTGTATTCAAGAACAAAAGACTTTTAAAATTATAATCATATGATGACATACAATACATCCATTATAATCTACATTTTAGAAGACCTAAAGTTAAGTGAAAATAATAAGAATGTACACCAGTATAACTTCAATTATGAAAAGAATATCACATACATTTGCACATGGAGAAAATCCACCAAAACATTAACATTAGCTATCTGTGGATTATGCAATTGTGGGTGATTTTCTTCTCTATTCTTTTATGTATTTCCCAAATTTCTACAATGACAAAGTATTGTTTTTAAAAATCAGGAAAAGGGACTTCCCTGGTGGCAAAATGGTTAAGAATCTGCCTGCCAATGCAGGGGACAAGGGTTCGGTCCCTGGTCTGGAAAGATCCCACGTGCCATGGAGCAACTAAGCCCGTGCGCCACAACTACTGAGCACATGAGCACAACTGCTGAAGCCTGCACTCCTAGAACCCATGCTCCGCAACAAGAGAAGCCACCGCAATGGGAAGCCCGTGCACCGCAACGAAGAGTAGCCCCTGCTCGCCGCAACTAGAGAAAGCCCGCACGCAGCAACGAAGACCCAACGCAGCCAAAAAAAAAAAAAAAAAAATCAGAAAAAAATCCCCACCTTGTTTTTAAAAAAATCAGAAAATGAACTGCAAACTTATGATAAGATCTCGGTCGGCTATGGTTGAGGAGTTGGTTCTTTATATCCACTCATGGGGGAAATGTCAAGAGTTATTAGTTCACTAAAGGCTTCATAACAGAAACTGAGTGATAGGACCATTAAAAAAAAAGGTAATGCAATAAGGGATGTTCAAGGTCAGAACACAGGCGGTCTCCGTCTCATTTTTAGACTCTGTATCAGTGGGTCCACACTTGTGTTCTGAAGGGCGCAGCTCATGGGGAACAAACCAGATCATGATCAGAGGAGAATCACGAGAGGGATGAAGGGCTGGAACCCATCTCACAGGATGAATGGTGGGGAAACTGGGAGTAGAGGAGATACTGAGGACATGAGAGCCAACTTTTAAAACTCACGGGTTGGTTTTAGCTCTTGTTTTGAGACACCTGGGGCTGCTCCTAGGAGAGCAAACAATTGGACAGTTTCCAGGCACTTTTGCTTATTCTTGTTTTTCCTCAGCTGCCCTGAGGGAGCTGATGCCTGATATATCTCCCTCTCGGGGATACTGGAAAGATCAAAGTGATCATAATAAAATTAAGAATGAAAGCAGCAGCCGTCTATTCATTGTCTATCGAGTTCAGGGCCGTGGGGACAGGGCGCACACTGTAGTTTGTAGGTGGCAAATCTGAGGCTCAAAGAGTTGAAGTCACATCATAGCAAGGGTCAGAGCTGGGATTTGAACGCACTTTTTCCAAAGTCCATTTTTTTCCCACCCTATCCTGCCGCAACTCAAATGGAAGATGAGAACGAATGCGGTTACTTTGTAAGCCCTAAAGCACCAAATAAGTGTAAGGTATTATTGTTACATGTGCCTTTATAACTCTGTGTGCAATTCTTAACATAAATTTTTATAAAGCCAAGCTCAAAGGCAAGCTATTAATAATAAATGGATGAACAACGTTTAAAGCACCTCACAAGCCTGACACGTAGGAAAGGAATTCGATATATGTTGAGTAGCCTCCTTGGGCTGAACTTGAACCAGTGGGAAGAAATTGCAGAGGGAGTCACTCAGCTCAACGTAGGGCAAAACAATTAGAACTACCTCCCATGAAGGTGCCTGATGCACAGGGAAGGAGCGCCCTGTTGCTGCTTTCCAGCGGAGGCTAAGGGATCAGCTATGGTGAATTTTCAGGAGGAAATCCCCCTGCTGAGCGGCGCTGAGGCTGGAGTGAGGCTTGAGGCTCCTGAGGCCCCTTTAATGAAAAGATCCTAACACGTGAAGTCCTTTATTATTATTATTTTTAAATGTATTTATTTTTGCCTGCGTTGGGTTTTCGTTGCTGCGCATGGGCTTTCTCTAGTTGTGGCAAGCGGGGGCTACTCTTTGTTGCAGTGTGCGGGCTTCTCATTGCAGTGGCTTCTCTTGTTGGGGAGCACGGGCTCTTGGCACGCGGGCCTCAGCAGTTGCAGCACGTGGGCTCAGTAGTTGTGGCTCGCGGGCTCCAGAGCGCAGGCTCAGCAGCTGTGGCTCACGGACTTAGTTGCTCCGCGGCATGTGGGATCCTCCCTGACCCGGGCTCGAACCTGTGTCCCCTGCATTGGCAGTCGGATTCCCAACCACTGAACCACCAGGGAAGCCCATGAAGTCCTTTAAGTTGTCATTTTTTTAAAAAATTCTTTTGGTTGCACTGGGTCTTAGTTGCAGCAGGTGGGCTGCTTAGTTGTGGCATGCCAACTCTTAGTTGCGGCATGCGTGATCTAGTTCCCTGACCAGGGATCAAACCTGCGTCCTCTGCATTGGAAGGCAGATTCTAAACCACCGCACCACCAGGGAAGTCCCCTTTAGGTTGTCGTAATCACTGATCAGATAGTTCCCTAACATCAGGCAAATAAGGGCCATGTCATGACCAATCCCCTTTATGTACTTTAAAATCTGGTTTTCCAAAACCTCCAATTATACTACATCATGTAAGAATGATCACTTGGAACCAATGAGTAGGACCAAAATAATTAAGTTCCTTTGGCAGAGAAGAAAGAGAACTTATGTTCTGGTCATGAACCTATCCAGGAACTAGAGACAGAAAGGGTTGTACCTTCAATGTCTGCCCAAAGCCCTTGCTGTGTGGTGCAGGCTGGTACCCACCAGTTCAGAGGAGATGCTCTGCTTGGTCACGGTGCCCACCTCAGGAACTCGAGCCTTCACCTGTGCTTTGATGTAGCACTTCTCCCCTCCAGCAAAACGGATTCCTGTGATGCCCTAGGAAACAAAAGTTTATGCATCCGTCTATCCATCCATTCATTTATTCAGTGTATTGAGTGTCTACTGTGAGCTAGGCACCATTCCAGGTCCTGGGTACAGGGATGAACAAAACAGATGGAGTCTCTGCCCCCATGGAGCTTATCTTTTAGTGTTATTTACCAAAAATAAAACAACAGAGATAAAGTCAGGTGGCGTTAAGTGCTATGGAGAAAAATAAAGCAGAGTGCAGAGATAGGAGTGACAGGGGATGGTGCTTTAGACCGTGTGATGGGGAGGCCCCTGCCAGGGGCTGCCTCCAAGCTGACAGAGCTGTTCATTGCTCCATCCATCCTGCCAAGCTCAGATGAAATGCCATCTTTCCTGTGAAGCTTTCTCTGGCCATCCCAGGCTAAGTGAGCTTCCCGCTCTCTAACTCCCTGAAAGCCCTCCCATCTTCATCCCTCATTTGGCACTTGGCTCTCAGGGCCCTTGCTCCTTGTGAATGTCACCTCCCTACGCAGCTCTAAGCTTGAGATCGATCTGAATGTTTTCTTTTTTGTTTTTGTTTGTTTGGTGCTCCCACAAAGGTTCTCAAAAGATGTTGGTCCAATTTATTAATTCCATCAGTTCGGATTTTTCCTAAGTCGCTGAGCCCAGAGTAAATAGTAGCTTTCTATAACACTGGGAACTGAATTTTGCTCCTAGACCTTATCCAAGGACTTGGACGTTTTGTTTTCATCCCCTGTGAGATATAAACAGTGTCTCCTCCTCTGCCTAGGGAACAGCCTCAAGGGAAACCTCAGCCGCAAGGCTCCAGTCTTGGCTGACAGCTGGGCACTGACTCCGCCCGCGGAGCGCATCAGGCATAACGGTATGTTCTGACCCAAGAGTGTTTACTTTCCCTCTGCTGGTTAATTTCATGACTAGTGAGTGGCCAAAAGCGGTATTAAAGACCTACAAATTTTATGCCATCATAATGTAGATACCAACACAAATCTGAACATCTCAACTGATCAATCTTCTGTTGAGCTGAGACAAATGTCAGGAAGATACAGAACTTGTTCTAACGTCAACACCAAGGAGCGGGAAGAAGAAAAGCCTTTATCAACCTAGGGGCCTGGCTCAGGAGTCAGCCCTCTTAAATGAAGAACGAAGTCAAACGTCATTCCTGCTTGAGGATATTCATGGACGGTTACACCATATGGAATCTCAGAGCCAGGAGCCCTGCAAAATGGGGTGGGTGACAGACTGGAGAGGAGAAGGAAAGGCTCCTTCTTCCTGAAGCTTCTCGTTATCTGCCTTGCAGCCTGATTGGCCACATACACATGTAACACGTTTCACTTATTCCTCCCAGTGTCACCTCTCACCCAGAGAGAGGTGGCGGCGTGACCCCCCCCCCCGACCCCCCTTTACAGAGGATGGACTCCAGGCTTACTGCAGAGGGTCTCGAATCTGCACCAAAATCACCTGGAAAGATTTTAAAAACACAGAGGCCTGGGCCTCTCCTCAGAGATTCCCATTTAATTGGCCTGGGGCCGTGCCCAGACACTGGCATGCTTAAAAGCTCCCCATGTGTTTATAACGTACAGCTGGAGCTGAGGACCACCAGTTTAGGGAGAAAGAAACTTGTTCAGGGTAACAAAGTTTTAAAAGAACTGAAACAGCCTGCTATGCACTGAATGTCTGTGTCCCCCCACATTCCTATGTTGAAACCTAACCCCCCATGGGATGGTACCCAGAAGTGGGCCTTTGGGAAGTGATGAGGTCATGAGGGTGGAGCCCTCATGAATGGGATTAGTGCCCTTTTCCCAGAGAGCTCCTTCCCCCTTCTGCCATGTGAGGACACAGTGAGAAGACAGCTGTCTGTGAGCCAGAAAGCAAGACCCTCACTAGACACACAACCTGCTGGCACCTTAAGCTTGGACTTTCCAGCCTCCAGAACTATGAGAAACAAATTTCTGTTGTTTAAGAGTCACTCAGTCTATGGCAATTTGTTATAGCAGCCTCAAGGGACTAAGACACAGCCTCTGGACCCAAGTTTCTTCTGTACTAGTGGCTCACAAACTTTCCCTTGTATTCCAATCACCTGGAGGACTTGATAAATAAAATACTGTGTTGGTCCCCTCCCCGAGAGTTTCTGATTCAGGAGGTCTGGAGTGGGGGCTAAACTGTATACTTCTAACAAGCACTCAGGTGCTGCTGCTGCTGGTGGCCTAATGAACACACTAGGTGAACCACTGCTCTCTACCATGCTATCTCTGGAAGGTCTGCTGTTCTTAATCTACTTGTAAATCTAGGGTGCATGGTTTGAAAAACAGAAGGCAGGGGAGGGGGATTACTGCCCCTCTATGCGATATGTTCTTTTAACTTCAAACTCTCATAGCCTCTGAATCTGAGATGCCAGGGAGGAAACACCATAGAGCTATTACCATATCCCCAGGGAGAGAACTGACGCTCTGGAAGGATTCACAGCCCTGAATGTGAGTGTAGTATGTATTGAGTTAGTTCTGACAGTCTACAGGCTGCACAGAAAACCGAAACCCCATAGGGATGGGCCCTGTGGGAAGCAGTTCACACTTATTAACCACCCTGTCTAGATACAAATCCATATCAAACAGCCAGACATGTTAAGAGATTAAACAGAGGTAAGGGAAAGTCAAGAAAATATCCTGTTTTTGCAAACAAACAAAACCTTAGAAGCTGGTGATAATGAAGAAATTTGCTAAAAAGGTAATGAGTGAGGATCCCAGTGATCTAACATCCTTTTATCGAGTCGGCTAATCTCATGTTAGCTGCACCATTTTTTTCTTTCTAGGGGATCTCATTTATTTCTGTGGCTTAAACCAGAAGTTTCCAAGGAGGGCAAGGGGTCCTTTCCCCAGGGGGCCATTTAGAAACTTTTGAGGGAGTTTTTTATTGTCACAAAAACTGGGGTCTCTCTGGGCTTTTGTTGGGTGGGGCCCAGGGGTGTCAGATCCCAACCAGCTCAGGGGGGCCCTGAAGAACCAACCACCTAGAGCCCTGGGTGAAAAACCTGATGGTAAGCATCTGTGCCTAGAACATAACACTGTTTTACATATAAAAGAGTGATGTTTGGTATAGTCTTAATGTACAACCAGTTTCCTAGGACTGGAATTACTGTGCAAATGGAGAAAAAATGGTACTTTCGTTTACTGTTTGAGAAAATTACCTGGTATTTAATTTGTCAACACACACTTAGGTCAATCTGCATTTTAGGCTGTGGCACAGACAGTGACCCAAGCATATGACTTTTATGATGTTTTCTAGTGCATCAGGCTCAAGTCCAAATTTTATTATAAATTACTTTCGATTTATTTTTTCTTTATGTTATAGTTGGGGGCCATACTGATTCTTGAAACCAATAACCTACTTACCTACCAGGTAGGTTGCGCTATCCTTTCCCATCCCCCCCACTTTTTTCCCTTTTCCCAGCTTTTTAAATTAAAAATTTCAAATATACACAAAGTCAAAAGCGTTGTATAGTGAAAATCTATATATATCAGTTTATTCTATCTTAATTTCTAACCGGGATTTTTGTTATATAAATGGGTCATTAGGTCTGAGAGGGTTGGCTTAGACCAACATCACTCATGCTATTGAGGGTGTAACTTTCTAGAAAGTAACTCATATGTTATCAACAAACTTAGCTTCTGTGTTCCACAGGGTATTGACAAAGACTCTCCTGACCTAACTCTAGTCAGGCTCCTCTGGGTTCTCTGTTTACTAGGCCCCAACCTTGGGCTCTGTCTTGACCCGTTTATTCCAGTTTTAGCAAGAATCCTGCTGAGTCAGCCTTGGTCTGATCAACCTGGATATTTGATCTCCTTGACCTGCCTGCAGCAAAAATCCTGTTAGGTCAGTTTAGCAAAGAACCTCTTAGTAATTTTCCATCCACCAACACCTCCACCCTGTTCTTTGGCTATAAATCCCCACTTTTCCTTATTGTATTCGGGGCTGAGCCCACTCTCTCTCTCCTACTACAAAACCCCACGGTAGTAGCCTGCCTTGAATGAAGTCCGCCTCACCTTCTTTAACAAGTGTCCTGAACAACCTTTTCTCTAACAGTGTAGAGCCTGGAGCCCTTTGTTCAGTGCTAATTCCCTCTCAGGGGGCTTTTTTTATCCATTGGCTCTACTACAGTCTTGGTGGGGTTAGCGGGGAAGGCTGTTCACTTACAATTCAGAAACTTTCCTACTCTGGCCCCACCTGCAACTCCATTTTCTCATCTTTGCCACCTCCCGGGCTACTTAGAACTTGGGAGCAGACCTGAGCACGGGTATTGCGTAGTCTTCCCTGGGCCTGGAAAGCCCTGCCCCAGCTTCTCTGCCGGCCAAAATTCTTCTTCCATTCTTCCAGACCTGATTCAACTGTTGCTGATAATGAGCAGGTCTCTGTGGGGCTCCCGGGCACAGAAGCCTTTCTGTGTCCCCTATTTCTTTGGTTACAGGAAATAGGCATCATTCAGCCTTCAGGATCTTCCCTGAGTTCCAACGGGCAGGTTCAAACAGTTGCTAATTAAGGAAGGGAAGGGATGCAGAGACCAGGGAGGAACAGTCAAGAAACAATAGTGCAGCCTTGGGGCAGGGTCCTGGTTCCCCATCAAGGGATACAAACAACAATATCTTTGAGCTGTTTTGCAGATACTGAAACCCCCTCCAGGTGGGAGAAGTTAACTGTGTGCTGCCCACAAGCCTGTAGACCCCAGACCAGTTGGAACCGGAAGGTTGATGATGCTGACTCCTCACCACCAACCCATCAGAAGAGTGTCCACGAGCTGATCACACCCTTTTTGAACCATTACTGTAAACTCCTCACTCCCCCCTCCAGGTTGGGACACACAGTTCTGAGGGCATTAGCCCACTGTGGCTCCCTTTGCCTGGCAAAGCAATAAAGCTATTCTTTTCTACTTCACCCAAAACTCTGTCTCCAAAAATTAATTCAGGGTTGGAATTTTCAGAGACTGGATTCGGCTTCCTCGCCACCTCTGTAAAACCTGCTCCCTCCCCCAACTGACAGCGGTGGCCTCCTCCTCTCGATGGCTCCACGTTTCTGTTCACAGCTCCATGGCAGCGTGTTTCCCGGCCTGACCTGAAGCCACTTCTGTGTGGATGTCCGCCTCCTGGACATGGACTGTAAGGTCCTTGAGGGAGGGAACAAGTGTCAGTCATCTTTGCATCCTCCATGCTTCACACCATCCCTTGCACACAGTGGGCTCCAATAGCACTTCCTGAATTTGACTGACAGTTTGGAATACAGGAGAAAGTAATACTGCAGGTACCATAGTGGCTGATTCATGGGTTTTCAAAAGTCCGGGCTTATTTAAACCCATAACATGTTCTATCCATCAAAAAAATGTTCTACTCACCAGTTCTGACTTAGAGAAATATGGAAACTTTCAAAGACGATTGATCAGTTTATAAAATATGTGTGGCCCCATTGGCCTCTGAGAACAAAACACAATCAATACCATTATTAGAACCAAAGGATTATAAAACAGAAATATAGGTTTGGGATTAAATTTTTTTTTTAGTAAATTTATTTTTGGCTGCATTGTGTCTTCCTCGCTGTGCGCGGGCTTTCTCTAGTTGCGGCAATCAGGGGCTACTCTTCGTTGCGGTGCGCAGGCTTCTCATTGTGGCGACTTGATGCGGAGCATGGGCTCCATGTGTGCGGGCTTCAGTAGTTGTGGCACGTGGGCTCAGTAGTTGTGGCTCTCAGGATTAGCCGCTCCGTGGCATGTGGGATCTTCTCAGACCAGGGCTCGAACCCATGTTCCCTGCATTGGCAGGTGGATTCTTAACCACTGCGTCACCAGGGAAGCCCAGGATTAACTTTTAAAAGGATATTCCTGATACATGCATATCTTGAGAGAGATGGATCTTTTCTTATTTAACTGCATAACCACCTTTGCATATCTTGATATTGTGGCACATCCTGGGTATTCAATTTTGTTCTGGGTTGGATGAATAAAGCATGTGTGGGAGTCACATTTTATAATTTTATATTGAGCAGTGCAAAGGAAAACATCCCTTTTACCTTGTCCTCGGTCTTGCAGTAAAAGCCTTTCATAGGTCCAGAGAAATTATCCCTGTGCCTTGACCAGAACCATCTGCAAAGCTATGACTAAGCGAAATGCAGCCACGCACACATGGGGCTGCAGAGCTTGGCCCCGGGGCAGAGCCCACGCTGAACACAGCCAGCCCTTGTCATCATCAAATAATGTGTAACATCAGCCGGGCTCTGAGGTTAGCATCTGTTTGTTATTCAAAAGGGCTTGTGAAGTGTGTTTGGGTCTCAACAAGGGGAGTTCTTTCTTCGAATGAAAAGCATCTCTAGTTTTTCTCATCAGTCAGAGGAAGACAGGTCGATGAGATGTTTGCAGGCCAATAAACTATCAGGAGAGACATTATTTTCAAGAGCCTTTTTTCATGAAGTCTCACCGACTCCATCTACAGATTTAACAGGAGAGCACAAACAGTGATGCCTCTTTCTCATCTCAGAACATGAAAGAGAGGAAGATATTTATGGTGGCCATCCAGAGAGGAGGCCTGCAGTGACACTTCGGTTCACAGATGTCCACTGAAGCATCAATGCGTGGCTTAATGTCTCCAACTGCCTGTAAATTGAATTTTTGAAAGCAAACATGTGTGCCCTTTTCAAAGGAGACTCGAAGGTTTCATCTGTAATAGGCCATAGTCAGAAAGCAGATGATACACCAGGGGAATTTCTCCACGCTCACTTCCTGGATTAAACGGGAAATCTGAAGAATTGAGAAACATGTATCAATAGATCCCACCTGTTGTTGATGAGATTATTAGGTCATTAAAGTTTCCCTCCTCTTGACAAGTGCCACTCTCAGACCTTGCAATGTTCTAGAGGAGCTTGAGCATTTTATTCACTGTGTTAAGAAAGCTGCTTGGAAAGAAATAGCTCTCGCAAGTCTTTCTGCCAAAACTTTTTTTTTAAGGTTTTTAAAAAATTAATTAATTAATTAATTTTTGGCCACGTTGGGTCTTCGTTGCTGCTCGTGGGCTTTCTCTAGTTGCGGCGAGCAGGGGCTACTTTTTGTTGTGGTGCGTGGGCTTCTCATTGCGGTGGCTTCTCTTGTTGCGGAGCATGGGCTCTAGGTGTGCAGGCTCAGTAGCTATGGCTCGCGGGCTCTAGAGCGCAGGCTCAGTAGTTGTGGCGCACAGGCTTAGTTGCTCCGTGGCATGTGGGATCTTCCCAGACCAGGGCTCGAACCCGTGTCCCCTGCATTGGCAGGCGGACTCTCAACCACTGCGCCACCAGGGAAGTCCCTCTGCCAAGACTTTGTATAGTTCTAAGAACTTGTTTTTTTTTCAATGCTAAGGTGTTGCTTTTTCATTTTGAAAATGTAAAGGACACAGAGTGGTCCTCTCTCAGAGAGAATACGCTGCACGGTGCAGGTGGGTCAGTGGTACCATGGCTGCCAAAAAGAACAGTTCCTTCCCATTTGGATGTGTGTGAGGGGCGCTCCTTCTCCCTGAATGAGAAGTCTCCCAGGCTTCCCTGGTTAAACTCCTAAATGCATGAAATATACTTACATTCTGGAAATCATTAACTTCAATCGCTTCTTCAGCTCCACTTCCCATTTTAAAGGTCTCCAAGTTGTTCCCAGCATCTATTTCCATTGACCCATCTTGTAATTTCCCATTGATACTCATGGTATAATGGACATTGTAAATCTGGAAGAGAACATCAGAGTTAGTGATGCCTCCCTTTTAGAGTAATTCAGGGCTTATCTTTAGATCTGCAGTATATAAAGTAGCCTTCCTATTTCTCAGAGATACACTGAATCATTCTTAATAGTAAGGATGATTATCTTAGTTATCTGTGAGGACTTTATTCATAGACCAATCACTTAATACGTGATTTCTTAAAAAATATCTTAAAAGTAAAGCTTTTGATAGTCTCTGATACTAAATCAAATAGCTCAGTGATTTGCAATCTTGGCTACATGTAGAAGCATCTTAGTAGAATTTCCAGCTACCATGCTTAGGTTCTCCCCACTGGACTGATCAAATCAGAGCCTGTGGGGATGGGGTGTGAGCACAGATCTTTCTTTTTCTGAAGGTCAATTCTACTATGCAGCCAGAGTTAAGACCCATTGATGGATAAATGGAAATTGAGGAGGCAGAGGGTTAACTGGGCTGTTATCTGAACAAATCTGCAGTGGCACGTCACTTTGAAGGTATTTTTTTTAAGTCCTTCAGTCAAGCTTTGGCGTGGAGTGTGGTATACAGTAAGAACTGCAGGCAGGACTAGGATATGCCTGAGATAGAGTAGCCTTTACAGAGAGCAAGATCAATGTGCACATCTGTTTCAGCTCAAAATAAGAGGTTCTCATTTTAATGACTCTGTGGGACAGACATGGCGTCATAAAGCATTATGTTACGAGACTTGTGGGGAGAAGAGAGGGAGGCTTGGCATTGTCCAAGAGCACTGGCCCAGGAATCAGAAAAATGATGGCCACACCCCTTATCCCTGTGTCTTGGGAGTTACCTTGAGTGTAAAACAATGAAGTGGGACCTCAGAAGTGATTTTTTTTTTTTTATGTTGGGGGTAGGAGTTTATTACTTCATTTATTTATTTTTGCTGTGTTGGGTCTTCATTTCTGTGTGAGGGCTTTCTCTAGTTGTGGCAAGTGGGGGACACTCTTCATCGCAGTGCATGGGCCTCTCACTATCGCGGCCTCTCTTGTTGCGGAGCACAGGCTCCAGACGCGCAGGCTCAGTAGTTGTGGCTCACGGGCCCAGTTGCTCCGCGGCATGTGGGATCCTCCCAGACCAGGGCTCGAACCCGCGTCCCCTGCATTAGCAGGCAGACTCTCATCCACTGCACCACCAGGTAAGCCCCCTCAGAGGTGATTTTCATTTATGTCCTTAGAGTTCTGGGGCTTCATGGAGGTGGTCCAGAGGTGAGGGGAGCAGAGTAGGTGGGACTGTGAGGTTCCTTTATCCACCCCAAGCCCCAGCCCCATGCAGTTTAACCAGAGCAGCTCTGCTTCTGATCTCTTTTATGTGTTGGATTTCTGAGTAATATCTTGTTTAAAATTCCACCATTAGAAATTTTTTTTACAGTGTACCACTAAATTAGATGATCCAAAGGGCTCTCTTAGTTTAGACATCTGGTAAGGACAATAGTTTAAAAAGTAATTCACACACTGCTCCTGTTCAGTATGCCGCTGCTCTAGAACATTCTCTGTGTCATGGGGTAGTAGGTGGGTTCCTTTTCTTATCTTTTCTTCCTTTTTCTTCAAGGTATATATATGTATATATCTATATCTTATATATGATATATAATATATCTCTTATGTGATATATAAGCTATAAAATCTTTAAAGGGGAAGGAATGGGAACTGATGAAAGACACTTGCTACTTAGTGTCAGGTCAGTAGGTCAGAACTGCAAAGACCTCAGATTCAATTCAAGTCTGATTTTCTCCCTCATTATGACGAATGGCTGACCGCAGCATGGACAAACCCCGGGAAAAGTATCTGTTGTTATTGGATCATTACTTGTAGAAAACTCATTATTGCAAGACCCACAGGGTGCTATTTTAGTTTATCAGCAGAGACGTAGAAACGGCTTTGCTAGCATGTACCCTTTTAGGTAACAGCCCTCTGTCAGTTGAAGAGAAAATGCCGGCGTGCAGTTCAGCCTCATTCTCAGCGACCCTCCTTCCCTCGTTCTGATGAACTCCGATTCCTGCAGGACACTGTCTTCACAGCTCACCCGATCATAAGAACCACGTCTAGGGGCTTCCCTGGTGGCGCAGTGGTTGAGGGTCCGCCTGCCGATGCAGGGATCACGGGTTCGTGTCCCGGTCCGGGAAGATCCCACATGCCGCGGAGCGGCTGGTCCCATGAGCCATGGCCGCTGAGCCTGCGCGTCCGGAGTCTGTGCTCCGCAACGGGAGAGGCCACAACAGTGAGAGGTCCGCGTACCGCAAAAAAAATTAAAAAAGAACCACTTCTAGGGGTTCTGCTTTAGGGGAAGCGGGAGCAGAGCCCAGCAATCTGTTTTCACTTTGCACCTCAGGCGTCCTCACCATCGGCCAGTTTGGGGAAACCTGTTTTCTTTGGCTGAGCCAGGGCTTTCTGCAGGTAAAGCTCAGAAAGCAGGCTCTGTTCTGCCCCTGTGCTCTCTGAGCAGCCCCTATTCACTTGAACTAATTTTGGCTGTCCAAGGGCACATGGCAGACAACGCGCATGTGAGTTTCTGCTGGCACGAGTGTCCTTCCTTCACTCATGAGACAAGAGGCTCTTTTTTTTTTTTTTTAAGCATTGCACATAAGCTTTTTACTACTCAAGCAATCCTAAATTTAAGTAACTGTTTGCAAATTCTTAGCGGGTCTTGAGGAGACAAGATCGCAACACTAGAACTGTGGCTTTTATCCTAATTTCACTTTCCTCTACCACCCTTCGCCACCTCCCCGCCAGCAGAAGCTCCCTAACGAGGCGTCCTTTGTAATGTAGCTGCAGCCCGGCTTTCATAAGCAGTACACTGTCTGCATGGGGCAGCAATGGAGGTTTGTGCCCTCCTGAAGTGCCTTGGGTTGGGGGGTGGTAAAAAGTCGGAAGTTATTTCCGAAGTACTGGGCCCTGAGCTCAGAAAGTGGCTCGGTTGGTGGAGCAGTAATCACATTATCTGCTCCAAACTGATGGAGCTGTTAGCACCTAAGGCTATTTCTGTCCAAGCACAAAGAAAGTTTATTATGTGCCAATAGTCTGCTCAATATGGTACCTTTTACAGCCAAGGAGGTTTGCTAATGAGTTTCTAATAAAGCCTGGGTTCATAAGATAATTACATCATGTTTGGGACAATGTCTTGAAAAATCAGGCTGAGAATAAAGTCCCCGAGCAATGATGTCTTCGCCTCATCCCACGGGGTAGGGTTGTCAGTTATGTCATATTGGTGGGCGTTTCCCATATTTCAATGCCTTGTTCCATTTACAATAACGTGGATGAAGCATGGCCTCAATATTTGAGCCCAGTCGCTTGTCCCCTGATTATTAGCACTCCAATGCTTCAGAATTCTCTAGCTGCTTTCCAGTAAACCTGTCCTAAGGGGATTTACCCATATGAAAGGCATAGGAGGTAAATTACTGCTGGCTCTCCTCTATAAACCAATATAGAGCAGCAGAGGCATAGATAATCCCCAAAGAGGGGGTAGTTCATTTGGTTGGGGATGTCTTTCTGTTTGACAGAGACTTGATTATGCTTTGTTTGGGCCATTTACATTTGTATTCAGGGAAAGCAGACCTGTGCCTGTGCTATGCATAGACGGTGCCAAATTTACTCTATTTAGTATTTTGTGATTTGTTTTTCAGACTTAAGTAATGGATCAGCATGGAATATTTTGGGAGTTAAAAAAAAAAACAAACCTACCACGATTTTCTTCATTTTCCTGCCTCTATAAGAGACAGGGATAACTTTGATTGTTGGCAATAAAATGTGATAAACTATTCCTCTGTATTTTTAGAATTTAATACTGCTCTCTTGAACCAGACAACCAACCATCTTGCAGTAAAGTACAAGTTATGATAAAAGGAGGCCCTGCTCTTTCAGGGCGATCTTTCAATCTCTCTTTCTAGAAGCTTGTCAGTTAGCTGTGTTTGCCTTGAATAATTAAATGCCAAATGGTGTTCATTTTCATACATACCAGGACCAAAATCTTTACCCGCTCCCTCCTAAAAAGCAAAGCTATTTTTGTACCCAAAGGACCTATACCATTGAAGTTTTGTCATCTAAAAGATAGCATTTACATTCAAAGATGGTACAGTTTCCCAAGGGATGACAATCTAAACCCTGCTGTTAATGGAGGTGGAGATACTGACATCGTTCTCATGTTCAGATATGCTGCTTTCAAATGTGAGCATCTGGCCCAGCTTCTATATTTAAAATATACAAATAGATTACGGCACTTTTCAAATATACACAAAATACTGTGCAATTCTGATCTTCCAAATCGATGCTTGTAAATTTGATATAGTCTCTAAAACAGACTCTGCTAAATGGCATGCTTATCTACGTTAGGCATTTGAGTTAAAAATACAAATTATGCCGTGACTGCAGAAGATGTGATGTGTAAAATGGCTGAATTGCTTTCAGCACCATTTTCTCTAAGTACTGGGATTCATTCATGCTTTGAATTTCATGGTGGGAGAGAAACGGGAAACAGCAGTCACAGATCCTCTGAGGGTAGTGATTAAGAAACAGCCCTTTGTGTGCACCCTGGAGATGGAATTCTTTTCCATTAATTGAAATACTTATACCAAGCCTGGCAATGGTCATCAAGATAAAATGCCTCCCTTTACGTAGGTGAACAAAATTCAGAGTATTTAACAAAAACACGGGTATTTTGCTTAGTTGGGTCAGAAACACTTTTTAGATTCCTTGAGAGCCAACTGAGCTCTAAAATAAATAGTTGCATACAAAGAAAGTAGGACAGCAGTTAGTAAAACATTTACCATTAAATCACATGTGACCAAGCCAGAAGTGATTTTTAAAGACACTTGCCATCTTTAAGGAAGTTAGATCTTTTTTTTTTTTCCCCTTACTGCATGAGAGAAGGGGGCATTAAAAGATGAGAGAGAGAGGGAGAGAGAGAGGGAGGGAGAGAGAGGGAGAGAGAGAAAGAGAGAGAGAGAGAGAGAGAGAGAGAAGACAGAAGGGAGAGGGAGGAAGGGAGGGAGGGAGGGAGAGAGAGAGACAGCGCTACTGAGAGGTCAAATTCGTCCCCTTATTGGGTCTGAATGTCCCTCCACTGTCTTTGTCTTAAATTCACAGCCTTTCTCAGCTGGGAGAGGGCTTAGTTCCATTTCTTTCCTAAGGATGAGTAAAGCGAGGCCAGAGGGGATGTGCCTTACCCATGGTCACTCAACTGCTTAGCGGAGACGCCAGGCTGGGATGGGCCAAAAAGAACTTTCTTGGAACCGTCCCCTGCTTTTCCCCGCTACTCTGTCTTTAACATCTTCCCATAAAGCCCTGACTGGCTTTTCTGCAAAGTTGCCCGTGAGTGGGAAGCCGCATCGTGGAGTTGGTTGGAAGAAGGGGGAAGGTACCCGGGAGGCCCCGAGGGGAAAGCATCAGCTGGGGCGAGGGGGCCGCTCTGGCGCCACCTAGGAGGGGACACGCGAGTGACAGAGAGGACCCCGCTGTCCCGCGCGCCCCCAGGCCCCGCGCCCCTCCCGGCCTCTCGCACCCTGACTCGTGCCCGCAAGCCGGCAGCCGCCCTCCGGACTTACGTGATTGTCGCTCCCCTTCCAGAAGTAGAAGGCCCCGATGGCCCCGAAGAGCAGCAGCGCCGCCCCCGAAATGAGGACCACGGCTCCGACCTGGAGCAACCGCGCGGGGCTGGTGGGCTTCACGGTCACCGTGGCGTACGCCTGCGGGCCGGCGGGAGAGGGACTGTCATGTCCGCGCGCGGCGACCCAGCGCATTGGGGGTGTCGGACAGCTCGCCCGGGGCTCCTCCGGGCGGCCCTTTTCGCCGCGCTTGCGTCCATGGGTCCCTGGTGCTCGGGAGTGGATGTGCGCTGAACAAACTTCGCGGTGCAGGGCCATCGCCCCGCGGGTCTCTCTCCGCCTGCCACCCAACGCCCCCTCTTTCCTCCCTATCCACCCTCCCCTTCACACCAGACTGGGGATGCCAGGCCCCTTGCACACGCACACGCGTGGGGCGCCACCCCAAACCCACATTTGGGCGCCCACATTTGTTCCCAGCTCCCCAATTCGGTGACACAAATCGCTGACCCGGGACAGGGGATACGGGCCCCGCGTGTCTGGGGCTCCCAGGCGGTACTCACCGGGGGGCTACAAAACTCAACCTCGTCGGGTCCCACCAGGGCGATGGGCACTTTGTCCGAGTTCTCCGTCATGGCTGCGGTCACAGGAGCGGGACACTGGGCGGCTCCGCGCGCCCTGGGCTCTGTCCTGCTGCCCCGACGTGACGGGCACTTCAACGCGGCGCACGCGCGCTTGCTTGCACCGTGCCCCGTCCCTCCTGGGCCAGCCCAGCGCTCCCCACCCCTCCCAGCGCCTCACCTTTCTCCTCCCTTCCTTCTCCCGCCTGGAGCAGCAGTGAGTTCATCCTGCCTTCCAGATGCCCCTCTTCTCGCTCTCTCCCGTCTACTGCCCCCACCACTCCATCCCCGCACCCCCTGCCCCAAACATCCTTGTAAACCTGAGTGTGTCATGGTGGGTGGTGCTGAGCGAGTAGACTAGGGGTGCTGACCCCAAGAAATGCTAAATCGCCGGCACTCCTTCCACCATCCAAGGATCTCTTAGGATGTCAGAAGGCTCTGCCGTGACGCCTGGCTGGAGGCCCATTTCCTGCAGTGTCCTTGGATGTGTGTGTTGGGCGGTGGTGCTGGTGGAACAGGACGCAGAGGAGAGCAGGGCCGTGAAGGTGGAACTGGGGACATGGGCCAACGTTTGCCAGGGTTTATGCTGGCCTGGCACTGCTGGATGGCCCTGGGACAGGAGCGTGGATCCGGGTCTTAGAGATGGGCCCTTGTCACTGGTTCCTCTAGGAGCCTTAGCAGGAGGGTACAGCTGCAGCAAAACTGAAAGCCAAGCAAAGGGGCTGGAGGGAAAGAGCTGGCGAGACCAGACTAAGAGTACATTCTGGTTGACTGACTAAGTTAAACAGAGACAAAAACAACAATGGCAACACGCATACACCAAAAACACCGATATGTCCAAAGGAATAGCTAAGTATATATGTACATGTATAGTATGTATATTATACTATATACACAGAGAGATAGATCGATATAGTATATAGTATGTATTTTTAAAGCAGAACAGGAGAGAGTTTTTTCACTTTGGGAAATGCCATCTGCCAGTACTAGGACTACGTGGTACCTCGTTTGGATCCAGGTTTCATTAATTGGGTTCTAGCTTGGTGCAGAGTCCTTTGCTGGGGAGTAAGCGGGGTACGGGACGGTGCAGGGGAGGACCTGCGGTTTCCTGAGCAGCGGGAGGTTGGGTGGACAATACTTTGGTAGGAGGAAGTGTTGGATTTTGAGGGGATGCTGATGAGAGGGGGCACGTGGTGACAAGTATGATGACAGCGGAGCTGGGAAGGAGCAGAGGAATGGAAGAGACTTGCACAGAAGAGTCTGTAGGTCTCTGCCGGTGCTGGGCTGGGGAGACTGAGGCTTCAGGCCGAGGGAGGCTGGGAGAGTGGTGGGAGCCCAAGGGAAATGAGGAAGTGGCGAGGAGCAGTTGGGAGAGAGCGGATATGGTAAGACTAATTTCAGACTTGTTGAGCTTGCTGTGGGGAATGGAAAAGAAGAGCCCGGGAACGTCCCAAATCTGCCTTGGATTCAGACAAGGCACCACTGGCTGCACCTCCCACTAGACGTAAGGGGCTGAAAAACCCCCTTACACTCTGCAGAGGCTCAGCCCCAGGGCACTGCTGCAGAGTTCAAGACCTCCTCTCCCAAGGGCACTTGTAATGGGAATTTCAGAAGCATTAAGAGTAGTCACAGTCAGAAAATTGGGAGAAGATCCAGGATAAAGTAGTGATGCAGGAAGAAAAGGAGAGTTTGGGAAGGATGGGTCCGCAGAGTCGGATGCTGAAATCACGGAAGCACGAAGGAATACACGGAAAGGCCATTGGATTTCCCAGTTAGGAAGGCGCAGGAACCAAAGAGACAGCAGTTCCAGTTGTCTTATTTTTGGGGCACAGAAGACATGCCTCAAAGCATCATAGAGTGACTAAAGATATTTGCAACTCATACCACAGACAAGGAGCTCGTTTTCTTCAATAGAGAAGTCCTCAGAATCATAAAAAGACCACCAAGAGATAAAAGGATAGGAACAGAGACTCCACAGAAGGGGAAATTCAAATGGCTCTTCAACAAAAGAAAAATACTTGACTGTATTTATAAAAAGGCACGCAAATGAAAAGTATTCTTTTTCACCTATCAGACTGGCAAAAATAAAAACCCTTGTTAAAACAATCTGTTAGAGAGTATGAGGGGAAACGAGGTCTTGTTGCTGTGGGTGGGTGAATTGGTACAACTTTTATGGAGAAAATTTAATTCCAAAATGCAAAGCATAATTTCATTTCTGTGGATTTATCCCACAGATGCGCTCACAAGGCTGGAAAAGTCCTCTACATGCAAAGATACTCCTTGTAGCATGTTTGTTAGAACAAAGGACTAGAAACGTTTTCAGTGTCCACAGCAGAGAATTTATGGTACGGCCTCACAGAGGGATCTTGGCAGGCATTTCAAAGTATGAAGAAGCTTTGAATATACTGATCTAAGAACATCACCTAAGATACTTTAAGTGGAAAAAGGAAAGGGTAGAAAATGTTTATAAATGCCTCCATTTGTATAAAAGATACAAACAAGGGAATTCCCTGGCGGTCCAGTGGTTAGGACTCCGCGCTTTCACTGCCGAGGGCCCGGGTTCGATCCCTGGTCAGGGAATTAAGATCTCACATGCTGTGCAGTGCGACCAAAAAAAAAAAAAAAAAAAAAAAAAAAAAAAAAAAATACAAACAAGAATATGTATATGCATATGCTCTCTGGAAAGACACACAGCAGGGTTTGCCTCTGAGGAGAACCATGCGGCTTGGGGACACCAATGGGAGGAAGGTGCTTCACTGTGTACCTTTTGGAACGTTCTGAATTCTGTCTGTGCACATGTATTAACTATTCAAAAAAATGAGTGAATAAAACAATAAATAGGGCTTCCCTGGTGGCGCAGTGGTTGAGAGTCCGCCTGCCGATGCAGGGGACGTGGGTTTGTGCCCCGGTCCGGGAAGATCCCACATGCCGCGGAGCGGCTGGGCCCGTGAGCCATGGCCGCTGAGCCTGCGCGTTCAGCGCCTGTGCTCCACAACGGGAGAGGCCACAACAGTGAGAGGCCCGCGTACCGCAAAAAAAACCAAAAAAAACCCAAAAAAACAATAAAGAGCAGTCAGTGGGTGGGGAGGAAGTGAATGCTGCAAATGGAGGCGATTCTTTCGAGAACTTTGGCTTTCAGGGGAGAAGAAAGTAAGGAGGACAGACCAAGGGAGTTGGAGGATCAAGGAAGTTCTCCCCAACCCACCCAGGTTGGAAAGATGTTTGAAGGCTGAAGGGGGATGGGAAAGGAGGGGGGTGGAGCCAAAGCAAGCGAGAAGATTAACTCTGAGAAGGAGAGAGGGTCTGGGGGAGTAAGTGACGATAGGGATGCTTTGGGGTTATGGTTGCTGAACAGAGGGTGAGGAGTGGGGCTGGGGATGCAGGACTCTGCCGCATTCATACAGCCAATGATGGCTGTTTCAGGTACGACACAGAAAGTAGCTGACTGGGGCTCGAGGGATGGCGGTGAGGGTTGGGCAGGGAGACCACTTACATCCTCTGAGCACATTCTCCCCAAGTGGTACATTTTCAACAATTTTAAGGTTATACGTTTATACAATGATCGTTAAGAGTGATGAAAAGATAGTAGAGGCAAGAGCACGGTGGGAGGTCCGGGGTGAAGGGGATGAAGGGATCCCCACTTCACAGGCTTGCTCCCCTCTGCTCATCCCCCTGCTGTACCTAATCCATGGACTCATTTCCTGGGGGTTGGGACCCGACTCTGCCCTTGTGCCAGGCACTGTGCCAGGTCTGGGGACACAGCAATGAGCCAATGAGACATGGTCCCTGCTCTTGAGTTGCCTATAGTGGAGTGGGAAAGACAGTCATTGGCCAGGTAATCGCAAAATAAATGTGTCCTTGCCTTTGTGATAATAAGAGGGAAAAGTACAGGTACCCCAAGATAACATAACATCTACTCTACATTGGGCAGGGGAGGAAGGAGCCCCTGAGGAAGTGACATTTAAGCTGAGGACTGAAAGAAGAGTAAGAATTTTCCAGGTGGAGATGGGCATAGGGGCGTGGGAAGTGTGGAGAGACAGTGGGTTCAAAGATCTTGAGGTGGTAAAGAATTTGGCATTTGAAGAAAAGAGAGGCTGGATTGTAGAGAATGAGAGAAAGGAGATGAGGCTACAGAGAGAGGCAGTTATCTCATCAGACAAAGCTATGTTAAGAGTTTTGAATTTTTTTCTCTTGGGATTGGGAGGTCATAAGGGGTTTGAAACAGTGGAATGGCATGATCAGGTTTACATTTTAAAGACATCATTTTTATTACAACCCACACAAACTCATGATAAATTTTTTACCTGAATATTTTCTATTATAATGATTTTATATTTTTTCAGACACCTTTTCCCGGTAGCCTAGATCTTTGGCTATATATAGGGAAATACTTTACCAGACTATAGAACAGTGCTACACCTGGAGTTGAAAACCCTCTTTTCTTTCCTAAACTTGTCATATACTTGCTGTGTGACCTTGGGTAAGGTTTTTCACTTCTTTGGTGCTCTTTTTTCTCATCTTTAAGATGAAAGAAAAGTCTAAAAGACGTCTCAGTTTGTGACCTTCTATAAGTCTATGTTTTTCCTTACAGATAGTCATAGAAATAAAACATTACTACTTGCAAAAAATGAAATAAAATGAAATGAAATGAAATGAAATAATAGAAACATCATTTTGACCTCCGTGGGCTAGAATGACTAAATTGGAAGGGGGCAAGATTGAAAGGGGTAGATGTTTTAGGAGGTTCCTTAGCAGTCCAAGCGAGAGAGATGATGGTGGTTAGGACCAGGAGAATCACAAACGATGGGTATGGGAAGGAAGGAATGGATTGGAGATTTCTCTTGGAGGAAGAATCAACAAGCTCTGAAGGTTGATTGAGTGTGAGGTATGGGGCAGAGGCAGATGTCAAGATGACCCCTACATTTGGAGCACAAATAACTGGGTAGATGGAGGGAGCGCTGGCTGAATTTTGGACACGTTAAATGTAAGCGCTATAAAAATTCAGGTGGAGAGCTTGTACTTGATAGCGTCAGGGAAGAGGCAGAGGGGCCATCTGCTGAGACAGAGAGGCTGGGAGACCGAGCAGGGCTTCTGAAGTGTGGGAGAAGTTGATAGCAGTTGTATGAGAAACACAATATGGAGTTTATAGAAGTTGTGACCATTTGGAGCTGGAGAACAGAAAGGTGCCAGGATCCCATCAGCTCAGAACAAACTAGGAGCAGGGTAGAGGGCGCTGGATGACGTTGGGGGTGATGGGTATATTGGTCAGGGTTCTCCAGAGACACAGAACAAATAGGGTGTATATAGGTAAATAGAAAGGTATTTATTACAGGGGATTTGTTCACATGATTATGGAGTCTGGGAAGTCCCATGATCTTCCACCTAAAAACTGGAGGCTCTGGAAAGCAGGTGCTGTTAATTCCCAGTTAGAGTCCTGAAGACCAGAGAATGAATACAGATGTCTGAGGACAGGAGATGGGTGCCCCAGCTCAAGCAGAGAGAGTGAATTCACCCTTTTGTTCTAGTCAGACCCTCAACAGACTGGAAGATGCCCACCTGTATTGGTAAGGGCAGATTTTCTTTACTGAGACTACTGATTCAAATGCTAGTCTTTTCCGGAAATGCCTCATAGATACCTATAAATGTTTTACCAGCCATCTGAGCATCCTTTAGTCCGGTGAAATTGACACATAACCATCACAACATGTTAATAAACTAGATGGGGAGGAATTCTTTCACAATGTATATGTTATCAAATCACCACAACGTAACACTTTAAATATCTTACAATTTTATATGTCAATTATACCTCAATAAAGCTGAAAAAATTAACCATCACAATTGGGTATTGAAGATGGTCTTGGGAAGGGCAGAAGGTCAGGGTCTAGTGATTCTAGGGTATGGGCTGCAAAGGGAGGTCCTTGAAGTTGGGAGGTGCTGATGAACTTGGAGAAGGATTGGTGTGATGGTGGTGGCCTGATGGGTGGGAGAGGAAAAAGCTATGTAGGTTGTAATCAGAGGGGGAGAACACAGAATTTGAGATCTTAGAGGTGGTTTGGTTCTGCATAGAAATGTGGTCTAAAGCGTGGACTTAGGGACAGCGGGGATTGGAGATGATGCTTCTGGGAGTTGAGGATATTGAGGTCAGGGTGATTTTGAAGTTGAAGTAGGGGTTATAAGGATGTGACGGAAAAATAAACTATAAGAGAGTTGCAGAAATTGTTAAGGAAAAAAGGAGAATGTTCTGCATGGAACTCCTTGGCCAGAGATGAGGGAGTGAACAATATGGTGTGAAAAAAAGAAAAAGAAAAAGATGGCGTGAATGGATGCATGAACGTCAGAAGAAGAACTCTGTTCCAAGGGGGTGGTGAAACCCAGTCCGGGAATGGACTGCGGAGAACCAGAAACAGCTTTTGGTCTCCAGAGAATGCATGGAGTACCTCTCCTTTCCAGGAGAGCGATAGAGGAGCAGCATAGAGCTCCAATATTAGCACTATTGTTGTAGCTACTTTCATACGGGTTTTCTATCACTACCGCTTCCTGTATACACTGGCATTTAGGTGAGGAAATGGTGGACAAGTGGTTAAAAGAGGGGATTCCAAAAGAAAACAAAAACATTAACTCAAAAAGATATCCACACTCCCATGTTCACTCTAGCACTATTTACAACCAAGATATGGGAACATCCTAAGTGTCCATCAATGGGTGAATTGATAAAGAAGATGAGCTATGTATATACAACAGACGGAATACTATTCAGCCATAAAAATGGGGAAATTCTATTTTTGACAATGTGAATAAATCTTGAAGGCATCATGCTAAGTGAAACAAGAGAGAAAGACAAATACTGTATGATCTCACTTACATGTGGAATCTAAAAGAAAAACAAAACGAAATCAGAAAACTCACAGAAAAAGAAATCAGATCTGTGGTTACTAGAGGCGGGGTGTGGGAGGATGGGCAATTGGAGGAAGGTGGTCAAAAAGTACAAACGTCCAGTTAGAAGACAAATAAATACTAGGGAGGTAATGTATTTACAATATGATGGCTAGAGTTAACACCGCTATGTGATATATATGTATATATATAGGAAAGTTGTTAAGAGAGTGTAGCCTAAGAATTCTCATCACAAGGAGAAAACTCTTTTCCTACTTTTCTTTTTATTGCAACCATATCAGAAGCTGGACGTTGGCTGAACCTATTGTGGTAATCATTTCACAATATATGTAAATCGAACCACCATTCTGTTCGCCTTAAACTTACACATTGATGTGTGTAAATTATTTCTCAATAAAACTGGGGAAAAAGGGATTCCATGGTGTCACTAACACACACTTACTCTACTCAGGCAGCTGGCATCTCTCTATGACTTTCCCGTGGCAACATCGATGTCCACGACTAGGGGGACCGAGAAGGCGTTGATGTACGGCCGTCGTAGGCAGTTAAATCTCGGTGTATCGTTCCAGTCCCTGTATCCCCGTGCTCATGAGCTAGCTCATGGGTTCTGTTTGCTTTTCCTTTCCCACTTCCTGCTGTGCAGCCAGTTTGGAGTTAGTGCAGGGAACATTTTTATACTGACAAAATAAAAAGTCATTTCACTGATGGCAGATACACTCCAGAAAAAAAAAAAAAGGTACATTCCAATGCTACATACCAGGGGTTAGTTTATTATCTGCCTTTTGGGGTCATCAAAGCAGGACTTCTTCTTTTTAGCTTAGCCAATTTGGAGCCTTTAAAATTTTTGTCAGTCCACATAGATAGGTTAATTTCCAGATGATTTTTCACTACTCATCCCTGAGCTGCCTCCTTCTCTTCATCTAAATGCCAGAGTGTATAGAAAGCGTGCAGAACGTAGTGGTGCAGAGCCTGTATACGTAATGGGAGCCGTAGCCGGCCACTGCACCCCTCTAGGCGGCTATTTCTTGGCTCATTGGCTCCATCTCACCTTTCCACTCTCAGGAACTGAAATCCCCCTCGATGGAGGTTTATGTGGCAGTAATCCCTGGGATATCATGAGAACATCCTCTGTGTCTGCCTGCCTCCCTTCAGGCTTGCCCCCTTCAACCCCTTTGCACTGTAGTGAGATCCACTTCCCAAGGAAGTGCAACTCCCATCCCCTCCCACCTCTGCTTAAGACCCCACAGTGGCTCTCAGTGCCCAGAGTCAAGTCCATCTTCCTTCAAAGAACATACGAGGCTCCAGCCATTGCTCCAGTTGCCCATTTGCCTAGTTGTTTGTCTGTTTTCCCCGCCAGACTGTGGTGTAAGTTTCTGGGAGGTCAGGACTGTGTCTTATTCACTGTCATTCATTGGATAGATGCATAGTTAATTAATTAATGAAAAGAGAAGCAGCGCAAGGGCCATCGAAAACAAGTCATAGTTTAGGAAACGTTGCTGGAAAGGCTCATGTTCCTTGTTAATTGCCTTTGTAGAATTAGGAATGGTCACTCACCTTATGGTAGGAGCTACTCGTGTGTTCAGTGACCATCATTTTTAGCTAAAAACCAGAACTCATGGTTTGACAGGATTTTTCCTTCCTTCCAGATAGGAGAGGTGGTCTGAGAAATGCAGTTTGCATGCTGATTCTTGGAGTACTTCAATGAGTTATGAGGATAATGACATAGAAAATGAAGTATTAATACTAGCCTGTTTTGGGGGGGGCAAGAAAAATATAACTAGCCTAGTAAATCCAGGACCTATGATCACGGATCATAAGGATAGCAGAGCAATTGGCATCTAAACTGTACGACCTTGTGTTGCTGGGGACTGTCTTGTACGACTTTGGACCCTTCCAATGTTTAGTGGTGTGTGTCGAACATGGTAGGTCATTGGTAGATGTTTGTTGATGTTGAAGAGGGAGTAAGTCAGTCATCTCCTCTGTGTTGCACATAATTGCTCAGGGGAACGGAGACAGAATACTCAGGAACATCTAGACACTCTTCACAACAGAGCAATTACCACCTGAGCCCGTTCACTGTGATTTGCCCTGGGTTTCCCTCAGAGAACAGCTCATCCAATTAACAGTTTATTTATTTATTTAAAAATTGATGATTGATTGATTGATTTTTGGCTGTATTGGGTCCTCGTTGCTGTGGGTGGGCCCTCGCCAGTTGCAGCGAGTGGGGGTCACTCTTCGTTGAGGTGTGTGGTCCTCTCATTGCGGTGGCTTCTCTAGTTGTGGAGCACGGGCTCTAGGTGCGGGCTTCAGTAGTTGTAGCACGCAGGCTCAGTAGTTGTGGTGCACAGGTTTAGTTGCTCCGCGGCATGTGGGATCTTCCCAGACCAGGGCTCAAACCCGTGACTCCTAACCACTTTGCCACCAGGGAAGCCCAACAGTTTATTTAACATGACTATGACTTCAACACACCTTGCCTTGGAATCACTAAGGAAAATGGGCCAAGCTGGTAACTTTCAAGTCCATTCATATGAATCTTTATGGTCCTCCAGCCATACTCATCCAGATATGTTTTTCCATCAATTGTGGGAAATTCCTTCTAAGAAAAAGGACTGTGAAAATAGATAGGGAAAGCCAGTTGAATTCTCTTTGCTGAAAGTAATAAACATGGGAATAGAGAGAAATGAAGATGGGGGCCTCCTGAAGGATCATTAGGTCTGCCTCTTCTGCATCCTTGCTGAATAGCTACTGCGTGTCAACCCACAGCGGGCGCAGTAAGTGGGTAGGATCCCTGCACAGCAAGTTAATCCATATGCAAACACGGTGACCCCAATTGCTTTGCAATAGAGAGCCACATGGCCTGTGCCCTTAAAATACATCATTTGGGCAGCTGCCAGTGGGCTAATTTATCCCAGCTGGCCAGAAACAGCCCTGAGATCATCAGCGCTTTTGTTAATTGGGAGAGAGGGTTAGAGGAATCGAGATATTCCTGGGCACCAAGCATTCATTAGCCACCTGGCCTCCCTAAATTATGAGCCTGCCATGATTTTCCCAGTGCTTCGACTGAAATTTTAATATTTGGAATGTATTAATAACTCGGAACATGTCATTTCCTAAATAAGCAATGCCCTTCTGGACTCATTGGAGAAGGGAGCCCAGAGAATGGTTAAATGACACAGATATTGGCTACTCAGTGAAATGAGCAGTGTGGAGGTGACCCTGGAAGTTCTATCCACGGCAGCAAATACAAACAGATGCGACGTATGAATGGACCTCTGGGTTGATGCCCCTGATTTCTATTCATTTGTTCTATTCATACAGCATCTTAACAGGACCAACCTGAGGAGAAATGGTGAAACAGATGATAATAGCAGCTAACAATTCTAGAGCACATGTTCTGCACAATCACCGTGCCACGCAGCTTATACCACGGACTCTTCAGAGCAACCCCATGGGACACTGTTACCATCCCTTGGGGATATATGCTTCACAATGGCAGGGACGTGGCCTGTCTTGTGTACCTTTTTATCCCCAGCACCTACAACCATTCCTGGCATACAGTAGCAACTCAATAAAATATTTGGTGGATGAACAGTTAAGTCTTCATTTTAAAGGAGGTGGTTGAGGTGTGGCAAAGTTAGTAACCTATCCAAGTTGCCCAGCTCTAGAAAGTGACAGAGCCAGGATTCACATCTTACTCACCGTCCTCAAGCATCCCCGTATTCCGGGTGCTCAGAGTCCCATCAGCCTCCCATTTAGGTCTGTTTCTCTTAGTGCTCTGTTCTCCAGTGCTCTGCCATTCATATGTTGAAACTCTGGCCCCCATGGATGGTATGTGGAAGCAGGGCCTTTGGGAGGTAATTTGGTTTGGATGAGGTCATGAGGGTGGGGTCCTGTGATGGGATTAGTGCCTTTATAAGAAGAGGAGGAGACATCAGAGCTCACTCTCTCCACCTTGTGAGGACACAGTGAGAGGGCAGTCATCTGCAAGGCAGTAAGAGGGTCCTCAACCAGGAACAGAATCTGCCAACAACTTGATCTAGGACTTCCCAGCCTCCAGAAGTATGAGAAATAAGTGTCTGTTGTTTAAGCCACCCAGTCTGTGGTATTTTGTTATGACAGCTTGAACAGATTAAGACAACCCTTCAGGTACACTCATCAACATTTCCCTGTCCTGTGTCCCACTCATTTAAGGCTCTGTTCTCTGCCATTCAGCAACAGCTGGTGACATGATCAGCTTCCTGCCTCCCCTTCCTGCTCTCTCACCCCTCCAACATCTGTGTTGTACAACAGAGTTTACAGACAGTTCACATATGTGAGCTCACATGATACAAACACAACTTGTGAAAGAGGCAGCACAGTCATTATTATCCCCATTTTAAAGATAAATAAACTGAGGCTTAGCAGGATCAAGTGACTCCCTGTGGCCATGCAGCAAAGACTAGGACTCAGTTCTCTGACTCCCTAGCCCAGTGTCCCTTCCCCAGTACCACACTGTGGATGATGTCATAATGTGTCATTCATTCAAGAGCAGGTCACCTCATAACTGGAGGCTGATGGAGAGGATGTCAACTTAAATGAATGACCCTCCTATGGCTGCATTTTGGGCAGGTGAGCTCAGATTTGGGGTACCTCGAAGGACTCTGAATTAGCAGGTGTCTCTCTTTCCTACACCTAAGCCTGAGGCAGGATCATTCTGAAAATCTCCCAAAACCTGGCAAACAAGTTCACTTGCCTAACCTGCATATCCGATGGACCTTCAAGCTCTGACCATTCTTTTTTTTTTTAAATAATTTTATTTATTTATTTATTTTTATTTTTGGCTGCATAGGGTCTTCGTTGTTGCGAGCAGGCTTTCTATATTTGTAGTGAGCGGGGGCTACTCTTTGTTGTGGTGCATGGGCTTCTCATTGCTGTGGCATCTCTGGTTGTGGAGCACGGGCTCTAGGCACATGGGCTTTAGTAGTTGCAGCATGTGGGCTCAGTAGCTGTGACTCATGGGCTCTAGAGTGCAGGCTCAGTAGTTGTGGCGCATGAGCTTAGCTGCTCTGCGGCATGTGGGATCATCCTGGACCAGGGCTCAAACCCATGTCCCCTGCCCTGGCAGGCGGATTATTAACCACTGCGCCTCCAGGGAAGCCCAAGCTCTGGCCATTCTGTCACCTGCGTTGGCCCCTTCTGACCATCCCCATCACATCTGCCCTACATACCTCAGAGCCTCACCCTGTCCTGCTGGGACTATTGCTAGGGTCTCCTAACTGGACCCCTGCTACTCCTCTGCCCTGTCCAGGCCACCTCCCATGTTGGGGACAAAGTGATCTGCCTGAATAACAAATCCAGTGACCTCATCCTCCTGCTTAAAAACCTGTGCTTGAAGACTATAAAACGTAGATGTGGCTGACTTAAAAAAGGAAAGATAACAAAAATTAAAAAAACTTTCTTTGGGGGGAAGAGTTGAAAATTGCTTAACTCTTTTTTAAAAACCTGCCTTTTTACTTTCTTGTGGAAAGTAAGCTCATTGAGAGCAGAATTTTATTAATTTATGACACGAAGTGATTAGACACCTAAATACTAAGTAATATGTGGATGAACAACCACACCTGATGTGAATTCTACTAAGGACTTGGATCTGTTGTATGTCATAAAGTTCCCTGGTGGCGCAGTGGTTGAGAGTCCGCCTGCCGATGCAGGGGACACAGGTTCGTGCCCCGGTCCGGGAAGATCCCACATGCCACGCAACGGCTGAGCCCGTGAGCCATGGCCGCTGAGCCTGCGCTCCGCAACGGGAGAGGCCACAACAGTGAGAGGCCCACGTACCAAAAAAAAAAAAAAAAACAACAACAAAAAATTCAACACAGAATCCACTTACATCAACTTTATTTTTTAAAGAGTATACCGATTTTTGACACCAAGGAACGAATCCAAAAGAAGGAAAAGTCAATAAAAGTCAATAACAAGTCAATAAAAATGAAGATGATCATTGTGGAGTAATTTATAATGAACAACTAGAAACAACCGAAGAGATGTTAAGTAAATTACGTTGTGTCAGTTTGATGGGTTATCATGCAGTCACTAAAACTTAGAATCAGGCAGACTGTGTAGCAACAGAAAATGCTTATGATATAATGTTAAGCACACAAAGTGGAATAGCAAATTGCATGTATACCTCATTACAACCCTAAAAATCATGTTTACATGTGGCAAGGACTAGCAGGAAGCAGGGAGAATGAAAACAGATGATTAATTCAGCCAGTGGAATTGTAAGAGATTCCTCTGCTTTTGGCATTTGTGTGCTGTTTTTCATGTTGTTTGTGCAGTTTCAAAAGGATGCTGTTCCGCCCTTTGGGGAACCACTTGCGAGACTGTCAGTCCCAGGAAGGCATATAAACAGCAACAAGAGCTGCAATTCCTGAATATACCTTACTACGGAGTCTCTCCTGTGGGCCTGGCTCTGCTGGTGGGAATACACTGATCCAACCTGATTGTGGCTGTTTGCACAATCGTTCCCAAATAGAACGTTGCTGCAGAAACGCAAACACTGGAAGAATATTTACACGTAAATGTGATCATAGCCATGGCCATTTACCATCTTTTTTTTTTTTTTCATTTAAAAACAACTCAAGTACAGGCTGGGAAACTGGACTGCTGTGGAGGGATTGTTGATTGGGGTAGAAGTTTGAACTAGATGATCTGAAGTCTCGCTGAATCTACGAGCCTCACCCATCATCCGTGTGACGTTTATACACATGTGGCCAAGGCTCTTCGCTGTTCATAGGCCTTCTCCTCCTCCAGGCAGACATGGTGCATCACTAATGAGCAGGACACTGGGAGTGGCTAGGCCAGGCTCTGCGGTCAGGTAGCCCTGGGAGCAAATCCCAGTTCTCCCAGTGACAAGCTTTGTGACTGTGTCTGAATTACTTTGATCTCTCTGAACCTCCCTTTGCTCATCTGTACAACTGGGACATCAAAACTTATCCCCGAAGGAGTGTAAATTGGTGCAGTCACTATGGAGAACAGTACGGAGGTTCCTCAAAAAACTAAAAATAGAGTTGCCATACGATCCAGCAATCCCACTCCTGGGCATATACACTGACAAAACTATAACTGAAAAAGATACGTGTGGGCTTCCCAGGTGGCGCAGTGGTTGAGAGTCCGCCTGCCAATGCAGGGGACACGGGTTCGTGCCCCGGTCCGGGAAGATCCCACATGCTGCGGAGCGGCTGGGCCCGTGAGCCATGGCCGCTGAGCCTGTGCATCCGGAGCCTGTGCTCCGCAACGGGAGAGGCCACAACAGTGAGAGGCCCGTGTACCGCAAAAAAAAAAAAAAAAAAAAAAAGTTACATGCACCCCTATGTTCACAGCAGCACTATTCACAATAACTAAAACATGGAAACAACGTAAATATCCATCAAAAGATGAATAGATAAAGAAGATGTGGTATATATATATACAATGGAATACTACTAAGCCATAGAAAGGAATGAAATAATGCCATTTGCAGCAACATGGTTGGACCTAGAGATTATCATGCTAAGTGAAGTAAATCAGACAGAGAAAGACAAATGCCATATGATATCACTTATATGTGGAATCTAAAATATGACACAAATGAACCTATCTATGAAACAGAAACAGACTCACAGAGAAAAGACTTGTGGTTGCCAAGGGTGAGGAGAGGTGGGGGAAGGATGCATTGGGAGTTTGGGGTTAGCAGATGCAAACTGTTCTATATAGGATGTATAAACAACAAGGTCCTACTGGATAGCACAGGGAACTATGTTCAATATCCTGTGATAGGGGCTTCCCCGGTGGTGCAGTGGTTAAGAATCTGCCTGCCAATGCAGGGGACATGGGTTTGAGCCCTGGTCTGGGAAGATCCCACATGCCACGGAGCAACCAAACCCGTGCACCGCAACCACTGAGCCTGCGCTCTAGAGCCTGTGAGCCACAACTACTGAAGCCCGCGTGCCTAGAGCCCATGCTCTGCAGCAAGAGAAGCCACCGCAATGAGAAGACCACGCACTGCAACAAAGAGTAGCCCCCACTCGCCACAACTAGGGAAAGCCCGCATGCAGCAACGCAGCCAAAAATAAATAAATAAATTTAAAAGAAAGAAAAAAAAATCCTGTGATAAACCATAATGGAAGAGAATATGAAAAAGAATGTATATATATGTAAAACTGAATCACTTTGCTGTGCAGCAGAAATTAACACAACATTGTAAATAACTATACTTCAGCAACATAAATTTAAAAAAACGACCTATCCCTGAAGGTTGTTGAGAGCATAGAGAGGAACAGGCGTGTAGTAGGTGCTAAATTAAATGGAGACACACGATAGTGACCCAGGAGCAAGCTGGTGGGCTTACAGACATGGAAGCACAGGAGAAGTGAGTTTTAAGTAGGGATTTCAAGGAGCATATCAAGTGCACGAGCAACAGAAAACTGCTGCTAACATATGCTACGACGTAAAGTTGGGAGTCACTGCCGATTCACAGATGGTGAAGATCCCGCTTCTCCTGGGAGCAGCTGTACCAAAAACAAACGTGAGCAATCAAGAGGCTCCTAACTTCTCATTTAATTGCAAAAAAAAAAAAAAAATCAAATGCAAAAATCTGAGAATCACCATAGGCACCTGCTCTATCTTCCCTGAGTCAAGATACTGTCTGCAGCCACGAGATCATCCTTTCATGCTGCAATTCAAAGAGTAGCTTCCCTAATAAGCTGGCTTCTCAGACTTATGCCAGCTACACATGTCATGTGAGCTATTTTCTGTTTTAAATCCCTAGCAATTCTCTTGGGACCAAGATTTCCTTTGACATTGAGATTCGGCATTGAATTCAAAGATTCTTTACATAGTTACACAAGAATTCCATAAACGAAAACAGAAACACTTGGGACTTTTTCATCCCAATATTAAGTTTTTCTCTTCTCACCCAGCCTTCACGTTGTTTAGGAAAGTAAGAATGTGGAAAGGAGAGTAGTTCTTAATGTTTTGTACAAAACTTAAAAAGCAATCAGCTAATTTGATGTCTCAAAGCGGAGCTTGAACACCCGAGAAACTTCTAGTATTTCAGGAATGTGGAAACTGAGCGAATGAGCATGTTGCATGAAAGGATTAAATACACGGCAAATACACGGTATTTTCAGAGTCAACACAAAACCCCCTGGGTATGTATGGCAGCTCAAGACTGGTTTTATGAAACCCACTGAGCCAAGTTTTGTGCTGAAGCCAGCCAGATCTATGAAGGGAGCTGGACAGAGGCGCTATTCATAGCATTTGGGGATCTTTGTGGAAACAGCTTACAGATTTTCTGACAACCTGGTCTTTCAATTCAGATGAATGAAACTCTATTGTTTGGTCATGAGGAACTTTAATTTAAAAAGTTGTCACCAGAGCTGTTTCTCATGGGGTGCATGTGTGTGGAAACGACAGTCTTTAAATTTTGCTTGAAAAATGAAATTAGACACCAAAATCAATGCCAAAATAAGGTTAACTTTGAATGAGAAAATAAGGAAAGTGACAGAATGCCAAGTTAAGGCTAATAACTTTTGGGCTTTGTTTGTAGATACACTGTCTCCCACACTGGACCCCAATTTAGATTACTCTAAAGAAGGAGTGTCTTGGGTACACAGGACAGCTGGGCATTTTGTAGATGGCTGCTTGAGTATCGTGTTGTTTGAAACTACCTTATTTAGTCCTCTTCATTTCGAGTATGTTGGTTTGGTTCAGGTCTTAGTGGTGGCATTCCAAGACACACTTAGCTGCTCTTAAGTCATGGATGTTCTTAGCTGGATCTAAAATGCCAAATATTGTGCTCTATAAGGGCATGTTAAGACTTCTACAGTTTCCCAGGCATCTTCCATTTGTAAATCAGTTTAAATTGACTGCTGGGTAGACTATTGCTCCAATATCCCATGAGCTGAGCTGAAACAGTCAACATAGAACCCAAGGATGCTAAACCTCTCAAAACATCTGGCTCAACAACTGCCTGTTAAAGAGGAAGCAGATTTATTTCTCCATCTTCTTCAAGGGCAGATGGCTTAGAAGAAAGTGCAGTGGATTTGTACTTGATAGAGCTGGGTTTGAACTCAAGTGGAAAGAGGGTGAGATTTGGAATTTGAGATGTGGGTCTTATATGGACCAATGTTAGCAACTGTGAAAACCTTCTCACCCCTCAGAGCCTCAGTTTATCTCTGAGAAATGAACCTATCAGTAACATTATTCTCACAGGACTGTTAGGCGCGTTCCATGGAATATGATGTACTTGAAAGTGCTTTGTGTCTTCTAAAGTACTGTACTAATTTAGCCATTATTCTTACTAATTGTGGAACCTTGAGCCAATCTCTTAACTTTCCTGAGCCTTGGTTTCCTTCTTTGTAAAATGGGGAGAGTAATAGCAGTCCTGTCCACTCCATAAAGTTTTCTTAAAGTTCAAAATGAGATAACGTGAAAACCTGGGTAAATGGCAAAATACTTTTTTAGCAATTTAGAAAAATTAATTTAAAAATATTCAAGTGAAATGCCTTGAGTGTTGTCCATTTGGGGGTGATTGAATGATTGCTGTTCCGTGTTGAATGTTGCCATTTGTTTCGTTTGATATACAGGTGATTTCCAAGATTCTAATAATCCCTTAAGTAGTCAACAGCATAATTGTAACTTGGGGGCTTAAGAAAATATGCTCTCATGTGACCAAAAAGTTGTTTCCAGTACTTCACAGGACAGCCTCCTCTTGAAAGCTGGCCCATCATTGTACCCGCCTTTTCTCCTTTTGGTAGATATAACCCCTGTTTTCTTATCTCTCTATTGTCTGCTTCAGCAATACACAGCTAGCACATATTGGCCTGCAGCCAACGCTAATGTCCTCATTGCTCTTTTCACCCTTTGAGAGTTGGAAGAGATGATCTCTGCTAGCCGTTGGGCACTGCTTCTGCAGAATCTTTACGGAGCAGGAGGGGAATATTAGAGACACTATGGAAACAGACACATTCAGACCACCTCGATGGACAGGCAGAACTTAAGCAATTGCATAAATGTGCCTTTTTGAAGAAAGTTCTCTTCTTGCTGTGCAGTAACAATGTAGCCTTTGAGGGGTTTTATGAGCTTTTTCCGTGCTTTTCAGTGCTGGTGTATAATAGTGTTTCATAGTAGCCAACATGTCTTGAAAGTTTCTGTCATTGCCTTTATCCAGAGAGGGTTGGCTTGGCCCAGCTGAAGATAGACTCTTCCTTTAGAATAAAGTCCAAAGACAGACACAGTTGACATTATCTTTGCGATTTCAAATAAAACGTTCCTTGGTGAAAGGCGGTATTGCTCCTCTTCCAAGATCTATCAATACTGGCTTCCAAGCTGGTCTTTGCATTTCACAGAGAATGCGAGGGACAAGCATTTGTACTTTTCTCCGTCCCTGCAAAGTCCTTCCTTAGCAGGTCCCCACTTCATCAAACAGGACAAAAAGATTTTTCTTTTCTAGGGGATTTTGACTTCCAAGGACCGACTGGGAGGTTAAAAGGCCATATGAGCTGATGTAACAGACCCAAGGACTGATCTATTTTTCACATTTCTCCTAAATGAAAAGCAGAAAATGACCAATTTAGTTAAAACTTGAGAATGTGAAGTAGTACAAAGGACTAAAAGTCTTTCTGAAAAATAAAATAACCACCATAAAAACAAATAAGACTTGTTAGCAGTTACCCAAGTAGTGAGAGCAAGGGGTGGCACAGGTAAAGATCTGTGTGTGTGCTGGGATTAACAGATACACACTACTGTATATAAAATAGGTAAACAACAGGGACCTACTATATGGCACGGGGAACTATACTCAATGTCTTGTAAAAACCTATAATGGAAAAGAATCTGAAAAAGAATAGATAGATAGAAAGAAAGATAGATAGATATGTGTAACTGAATCACTTTGCTGTACACTTGAAACTAACACAACATTGCAAATTAACTATACTTCAATTAAAAAAAAGAATCTGGGAACAGTGGCATGGAGTTGGGGGGAATGGAGATTTTAAACACGATAATAAAACCCACTAAAAGTTGGGAAAAAAAAGATCTGTGTGTGTGTGTGTGTGTGCGCGCGCGCGCGTACATATACACAGTTGTTATTAACAGACAAGATGCAGAAGAACGTAACGGTTAGTAGGACAGACGGTCTTGGGTTGAGTCACAGGTCCCAAAGTTACTTCTTTGAGTCTTAATTTTTTCATCTGCGAGTGGGAAAGATAACAGTGCCTATTTCATAGGATTGCCACGAAGATTAAATGAGATCTAGGGAATAGGAAACACAACAAGTACCTGGCATAGAGCAAGCCCTTGGTAAGTACTGTTATTTTATTATTCCCATGTATTCCCTGTGAATGTAAGCAGTGTAAAGATATGATGAACAGTCACCCAGTGTTTTTTGGGTTTTGAGATTGGACTTTCTGCCACTTACAGCATCATAAAAGGGAAATGTGTATCCTTTAGTTCTAACAATTTTTCTTGTCCTTTTTGGAAGTCAATTTCTTTCCCTATGTCTTCACATTTTTGAATATCTTCAGAATGATCATTTTTTAAAAAATTTCCCATTAAAAAATTCCAATTTCTGTGAATTTTTCACATCTTTATCTTCCACTTCTTTTATTCTGCTGGCATATGTCTTCTTCTCAAATGATGCTTAAAAGTAGCATTTTAGTCTAGTTTCATTGATGTAATACCTTCCTTTATATCTAAGAGGATATGAATTACAGTTTTAAAAAATTATTTATTTGAATGTTTGAATTACAGTTTTTAAGGAATTTTTCTTCTATTCCCTGCATCGTCTTTATTTCCTCTTGGTTTCTTTGTCCTGTGTATTGGTTTTGGACTCTCTTTTCCTGCAGTGGTTTTCCTCACTTGTCTGGGATCCTTGGCTGTCATTGCCACTTAAGTGTGAGGTTTTGAGAAGCTGAATGGGAGCTCCGTGTGCATGAGCAGGACTATGGGCTGGTGTGGAAGATGGACGGGGACACTTGGCTCTTTGTTGGGGACACCCACATGTTTTTATCTGGGAGGGAGTCTTTCCCTTGGGCCCATCAGTTTTCTTGGAGAGGAATCCTCTGTATACTCTTGTCTTGAGAATTTCAATTTAGTTCCAGCATTTGGGGAGCAAGAAGGGAAGGGGCAGGAGGTTCTGTCCATACAGCTTGCAGTATCTTCTTCAATTTTTCCTCTTTTAGATGCATCTCATCTTGCCCTCACCTGTGCCTAGGCCGCAGACTCCCACCGCTGTCTTGGTTATCCTCCCAGAATGAACCTAGTTTTCTGCTGGAAGGACTGTTGCCTGGCTGCATGGATGGGGCAGGTACCCGGGGCATGAACTGCTTCTTACATAGACTTCCCATCAGTCATCCTCTTCTTTGCAACCCTGCTTTGTACCTCTGCCTTCAGGGGTACATAATATTACCAACTCCTGAGTCTTTCTGCGGTCCTGGGGTACAATAGGCTCGCCTCTGATTGCCTTCCCTGAAGGCACTTAGGACTCAGCTATCTTTTTTGACTCTCCATGTAGTTTCCATGTTACAGAATGTTATTGACATTTCTCGTCTGCTGGGGGTTTTTTGGTATATTTTTAGCTGTTTAATTTTTTTTTTTTTAGTGTAATTTTATTTATTTATTTTTGGCTGCATTGGGTCTTTGTTGCTGCGCGCGGGCTTTCTCTAGTTGCAGCGAGCGGGGCTACCCTTCTTTGAGGTGCGCAGCTTCTCATTGAAGAGGCTTCTCTTGTGGAGCACGGGCTCTAGGCACGCGGGCTCGGTAGTTGTGGCTCGCGGGCTCTAGGGTGCGGACTCAGTAGTTGTGGTGCACGGGCTTAGTTGCTCCGCGACATGTGGGATCTTCCCAGACCAGGGATCGAACCTGTGTTCCCTGCATTGGCAGGCAGATTCTTAACCACTGCACCACCAGGGAAGTCCCTCTTTAACTCTTTTGCTGTCATTTTATCAGGCTTTAGGAGGAAGTGGAGATAAACACCTGTGTTTATGTCATCAGAAGTCCACCGAGGGAATTTTAACAATATCTCAGCACCCAGGTCCCATCTCAAGATTCCCATGCGGAGGCCTGGGGTGGGATCTGGGCGTTCCTACATTTTAAGGGTTCCCAGTAGGGTGATGAGGTGAGCCGACTTGGTGGCTCACTGAGCCCCAGTGGAGTGTGGCTTTCGGCGATTTTCTCATGCGCACTTGACTTCTCTCCTTCTTGCTAGAAGCACAGCAGTAGGAAACAGCTAATTGGCCCCTTTCTAGGTACCTAGTACTGCGTTAAAGATTCTCTCGGTTGAGGATGATAGAATCAAGCAATTTGGCCAAGAATTTTTAGTTGATACCAATAAATGGTGGAAAAGGTAGGGACTGAAGCAGTGTACAGGCTTCCCTGGTCTCTCATTAATTATTTTTTCTGGGTGGATGTGATTCTTCACGAGACTAGAACCATTTCGACTATCAGACTTGGTCTTACGTCTCAACAGATCCAAGTTTAGAAAGGAGGGGTCTCTCCCTCCAACCCTACTATTCCCATCCCAGTTCAAGTGTGAACAATGCTGGGGAAGGGACTGGGATGGCTGGCTTGGGTCAGGTTTTTACCTCCTGATCAATGGTGATAGTGGGTATTGTAAGAAGACGGCAATGGCGGCTTCAGACCTTGTAGTGAAGGAGGAGCGGGAGGGATGGTCCTTCTAATGGAAGAGGGAGAGAGGGCTGTTCTCAAAAGAAGGGAGGAGTTCTGGGTAAAGGGAAAAATAGATCCATTACAGTCCATACCGTTGGCTATTCAGTACCTGGGTATGTGTGTACACGTGCTCATGTACACATACACACACACACACTCTCTCTCTCTCTCTCTCTCCCCGTCTGAGATCTTTCCAAAGATGCAATTATCTTGTGCAAAACCACAAACAGGCTTTCCTCCTCAGCCTTTAGAAATGATCGAAAGTCATTTCCAAATTCCACAATTCCACATCTTTTGTGATGTCCATTCCTTTTCATCAGCTCCGGATATAGCTTCTTATGGTCCTGTAATTTACAGGCAACATGAACATTTAATTTTTCTCGACTTACCCAAGTTCCCAAGGCTCTAGTCTCAGTGGGCTGAGTCCCCAGACATGGCAAGTAACCGATGAACAAACAGCTTAACTGATTCTTACCAAAGAGAGAATGAAGGGATCCTGACCGCCTTCCCTTTGCTGCTCTGGTTGCCTGTTGCTGGGCAACAAACCACCCCCAAACAGTGGTTAAAACAATAACAATCCCTTTTTTTTTTTTTTTTGCTCATGATTCTGGGGGTTGACTGGGCTCAGTGAGGCAGTTCTGGCTCGTGGTCTCAGATAGTGGCTGGGGCTGGGGTCCTCGCAAAGTCGTCTTTATCCCCTAATGGGCTCCCTGTGCAACTCTCTCTCCTCGTGGTCTCTCCGTACGGCGGTCTCAGGGATCTAAATCTCTTCTATGGCAACTGAAGGCTCCCAGGGCGAGTGTCCCAAGAGAAACTGGCAGAAGCCCTGTGGCTTTTTTCCTCCTAAGCTCAGAAATCCTACACTGTCATTCCCACCACATTCTGTTCATTGAGGCAGTCACTAAGTCTTGCCCAGTGTCGGGGGGAGGGGACAGATTTCTCCTCTTAATGGAAGGCGTGTCAAGAATTTGCAAACGGTATTTGTTTTTCTGACTTACTTCACTCTGTATGACAGGCTCTAGGTCCATCCACCTCACTACAAATAGCTCAATTTCGTTTCTTTTTATGGCTGAGTAATATTCCATTGTATATATGTGCCACATCTTTATCCATTCATCTGTTGATGGACACTTAGGTTGCTTCCATGTCCTGGCTATTGTAAATAGAGCTGCAATGAACATTTTGGTACATGACTCTTTTGGAATTATGGTTTTCTCAGGGCATATGCCCAGGAGTGGGATTGCTGGGTTGTATGGTAGTTCTATTTTTAGTTTTTTAAGGAACCTCCATACTGTTCTCCATGCTAACACATATATATGGAATCTAAGGGAAAAAAATGTCATGAAGAACCTAGGGGTAAGACAGGAATAAAGACACAGACCTACTGGAGAATGGACTTGAGGATATGGGGAGGGGGAAGGGTAAGCCGTGACAAAGTGAGAGAGTGGCATGGACATATATACACTACCAAACGTAAAATAGATAGCTAGTGGGAAGCAGCCGCATAGCACAGGGAGATCAGCTCGGTGCTTTGTGACCACCTAGAGGGGTGGGATAGGGAGGGTGGGAGGGAGGCAGACGCAAGAGGGAAGAGATATGGGGATATATGTATATGTATAACTGATTCACTTTGTTATAAAGCAGAAACTAACACACCATTGTAAAGCAATTATATTCCAATAAAGATGTTAAATTAAAAAAAAAAAGAACTTGCAAACGTGTTAAAACAACCGTACTGCCCTCACCTCAACCTGTTCACATTTTAGGATTTTTCACTTTGAACACTCCACTCCTGGCCTATACAGGATTCTTTTGGTTGCATGTGACACGAACATAATTCAGATTAGCGTGTAGCCAGACCACTGAAGGGTGGGGTGACTGGAGCCGGGGACTTCAACATCTGCCGCCTCTCTTCCTTTTGAAGAGTCCCGGGGACTTGCTTAAGATACATGCCCATCCCTGGACCGATGACTGTAGTTATGGGGTGTCTACTGTTCCTGGCACAACTTAGAAGGGGGATTACCTCTTGGTCAGTCACTGTGGTTAAGGTCATGTAAAAAGGTAATGCCTCCCATGTGAACGCTGAAGTAGAGGTGTGGGGGAAGGGTAGTTCCGGAAGGAGGAGGACTTTTCCCAGAGGAGGTGGGAGGTGATGGGCTGACTGAGCAATAAAAACTTTTATGTATATTTTTATCTCATTTAATTCCAGCAATGATTAAATAACTACTGTTATTCCTTTTTAGCAAATGAAAAAATTGAGGCTTGGAGATATTCAGTATCATTTCCAAGGTGACTCAGCCTAGTGTGACAGAGCTGAGTCCTTGATCTCCATCTGTCTGCATGCGCAGCTGTGCTCAGAACACTATTCTCCCTCCTCAGTCCCCAGCCCACATTCTTCAGGGCAGACAACGAAGGTTAGAGACTCAAGGAGCTAAGGGGGTGAGAGGGAGTACCCCAGGGGCACAGGGCTCTAACCTCCAGCTCCTGTGGTTCACTTTTCTCTCCTACCCACCGCAGTGCTTCCAGCTGAGCTGCTGCCAGGGCCACCGCTCCTCCGAGTGGCTGGGGAGTAGCCTGATGTCTACTGGTGACTTGGTCCAGCTGTCTGCCTCCTCTCATCCCTTCATTCAACTGAAGCGAAGCTGGACTTTCCCCAAAGGAATCTTATTAGGAAATGCATGGAGAAACACATCCCAGCCAAACAACACAGAAACACATGAGTTGAGGAGATGAATGTGATCACAGACTGTGGATTTCTTAACTCCACTGAAGTTCTGCCACCAGCTAGTTTGGCTGGCGCTGCTTTTGCCAGACCCCCAAACTTTTTGCTTCTTCCCCCAGCATCAGCTGTTGTGATTTTCCAGAGGTGTTTTCACCAGCTCATTCTGTTTTATAGATTTTATTTATTCATGGCTGCGTTGGCTCTTCATTGCTGCACACGGGCTTTCTATTGTTGAGGCGAGCCTGGCTGGGGTGGGGGGCTACTCTTCGTTGCGGTGCATGGGCTTCTCACTGTGTCGGCTTCTCTTGTTATGGAGCATGGGCTCTAGGTGTGTGGGCTTCAGTAGTTGTGGCACGTGGGCTCAGTAGTTGCGGCTCGCAGGCTCTAAAGTGCAGGTTCAGTAGTTGTGACGCACGGGCTTAGCTGCTCTGTGGCATGTGGGATCTTCCTGGACCAGGGCTCAAACCCGTGTCCCCTGCATTGGCAGGTGGATTCTTAACCACTGCACCACCAGGGAAGCCGCCCCCGCCACCAGCTCATTCTTGAGGCTGATCCTACCTTTGGGTAGTTTTAGTTTCATTGGTCATGAAGTCAGAGGCTCACCAGTGGCCACATAATCCCCAAGGAGGACACCCATCACCCCTTGATAATGGCCCCCTCTCACCTGAAGGGGACTGGCAGGCCCCATACCTTCCACTGTCCAGGATCGAGTGGGATCACCTTGGTTTTTCCATTCAGGAACAACCATTTCTTCCATTCAGCTCATCTGCAGGACCAAGGTCATTGATATGGCCACAACCCAATGGAGGTCAAGGCTTTTTGGCTTTTTGCTTGTGTCTACGCACACATAAAAATTTATATATTTATATTTATACACACACACACACACACACACACTCTCCTGGGATATATGTTGCAAAATTCTGACCACTGGAATTTCTCAATCTCAAAATGCCTCATACGTATGGTAATGACAACCCTCATGTAGTCAGAGGATGGGGGAATGACAAGAGATTTCTCTCTCTGGACCTTTGTAGACGACAATATATAGGAGGCCCTTCTGTTTGTGCAAGAAAGAAGCAGAAGGACCCGAGGCAGGTGTTGTTTCTAAGCTTAAAGCTCTCGGGTTGGGGAGGGAACATTTTTCTTTGAAACAGCTGAAAGCAAGACCAAAGTAAAATTACAACAGTTTGGCAGCATAATTTTAATAAATTTTGTTTTTTCCTGGCACAGAGATTCATCAGATCGTGGCTTGAAGCAACAGAGAGATGACAAGGAAGGAAACAAGTGTTGAGACACTGGCAGTCACCGTGGTAGGCGCCTCGGATATTATTTGCTTGTGAGCGTGGTTCACGCTGTTGCTATTCCTCAATGCTTTACCGACTGAAATTAAAAAATGATGATTTAATGTGTTCCCTTCCTCTGTCTACTCTTGAGAGAACCAGCGTTATGACCTTCCCAATTAGTGGAGTGTTGGATGGGTCCCTATCAGGTCCTCGTCTCCTGGCCACTCACCTGCCTCCTGCCTCTCCTGTCCCCTGGAGCTGGGGGTCACGCTCTGCCACCTCTCAGGCTGTGGCTGAAGCCACGGAGAGCTCAGCTTTTCTGGGGAGCTTCAGAGAGAAGCAGGGGGCTGCTACCATGCTGGTGGAGGGAGAGGGGTGGCAGCTGCTAAGGCCTCCATAGGATGTTTGGACACTCTAGAAGTCCTTCATTCATTCAGTTACTGGATCATTCCTTTATCTGTTGACTACGCATCTGCTACGTGCCAGGCTCTGTGCTGGGTGAGGGGGATGCGGGTGACAAACAGGCAGCCTTGCTTCCTGTCCCCTAGGGCTTATACGTTGTCCCTGTACAGAGCCCTGGGTCTGCTCCCAGGTGGGGCTCTGAAGCTGGTTTGTGCCCGAGTGCAACGCAGCCCTAGTGGACCCCTGGACAGCTCATGACTGCTGTGATGGCTCTGGTACCTAGTGAGGTGTTCCATTTAGAGAGCATTGTGGGTAGAGGAGCCCGATGTTGTCCAGGCATTGCACTAAGTAGGCGACTGGTCCTCTGCCACATTCTCCTTCTGCACAATCCTTTGAGCTTGCGGTCTCCTGATTTCCGACACTAGCTTTAAGTGGGGATAAAATCCGACTTTCGGGCTTCCCTCGTGGCGCAGTGGTTGAGTGTCTGCCTGCCGATGCAGGGGACACGGGTTCGTGCCCCGGTCCCGGAAGATCCCACATGCCGCGGAGCGGCTGGGCCCGTGAGCCATGGCCGCTGAGCCTGCGCGTCCGGAGCCTGTGCTCCGCAACGGGAGAGGCCACAGCAGAGAGAGGCCCGTGTACCGCAAAAAAAAAAAAAAAAAAAAAAAAAAAAAAATCTGACTTTCTTCTTAGCATCAATGACAGATGGTCTGCAAATCTTGACTACCCTAAGTAACACCAAATAAAAATGATGCACACATTTGTGAAGGATTTCCTACTCAGAGTTGTCAAATGCTGTCAGTTTTCTCCCTCTACGGTTCCTCTCCCATCCATCAATTCCTCCCTTCCCATCTCTACCGCCCCAGCTCAGTTCCTCATTATCTCCTGCCTGAGATGATTGCATCTGCTTTCTTACTAGTTTCCCTGCCCCCATTCTCTCTGCCTTTGAAATCATCCCCCATAATGCTGCCCGATTAATCTTATTAAAGTGTGGCTCCGACCACGTTATTTCTTGGCTCAGAAACATTTTGTGACATCTATTAAATTGTCTTGTAAATGAAGAGAACACTCTTGGCCTGATGAGAGGCAGGCCCCCATACCATATCTTCCCCTTCCTGCATTTTATTGCTATTTCACAGCTCACATTCACACTCCCAACATTTCAGCCAGACTGGGTACTCGCTGTTCCGGAAGCTTGCCCTACACTTAGCTGCTTCTCGGAATCCTCCGGCTGGAATGCTTTTTCTCACGGTCTTCACCTGCTGGAACCTCCTAGCTATGCGTGAGGGCCCGGCTAAACTGGCTTCTCCTTCTCCAAGCCTTTCCTGTCCCCACAGTGGGATGTCATTTTTCCCATTTTGAATCAGCATGGCAAGTCTTTTGTTCCTCTTTTATTACACATGTCATAATTTGCAGTGAGTGCCCTCTTTGGAGAGCAAATTCCTGAGGGCAGTGACTTCCACCAGGCCCTCAAAAAATGTCTGCAGGGCTTCCCTGGTGGCGAAGTGGTTGAGAGTCCGCCTGCCGATGCAGGGGACACAGGTTCGTGCTCCGGTCCGGGAGGATCCTGCATGCCGCGGAGCGGCTGGGCCCATGAGCCATGGCCGCTGAGCCTGCGCTTCGCAACGGCAGAGGCCACAACAGTGAGAGGCCCGCATACCGAAAAAAAAAAAATGTCTGCAGATTCTGGTGTGTGAGCATCTTATCCATCTGCGCATTCCTGGCATGTAGTGCATCTCAGAGGCACCTTATTGCTTTGTGGGAAAACAAAACTGAGACCCCTTAGCTCTTCTACCAGTGCCATTATAAAGGAATAGAAATTTCTTTTTTTATTGAAGTATAGTTGATTTACAATGTTGTGTTAATTTTTGCCGTACAGCAAAGTGATTCAGTTATACATATATTTACATTCGTTTCCATTATGGTTTCCACTATGGTTTATTGAATATAGTTCCCAAGAATAGAAGTTTCTACACTGCACACATGTTCATTGATTATTACAGCATGCCATGTATGAACAGAAATCCAGCTCAACCCAGCTTAGTCAAAAAAGGGACCTATGGGAAGGACATGGGTTTGCAGAATGGAAGAAGTTGAAGGAACTAAAGTAGTTTCAGGGACTTCAGGGCTTGGACTCAACACCTCTGTGTGTTGGGCAGACCCTCGTTGCCTCTCATCTTGGTTCTCTCTGGGAGATAACTTTAAAAAAAGGATGGGAGAATGAGTAACGAGAAGGATGAAGGAGTGCGGAGGGGACTCATCGGGGTCATACATGATCATCGAAGGTGATTAAGTGGATGCCAAATCTCAATCCTATTACTTTTGACCCAAAGTGCAAGACTTATAGGACAATCCTCAGAGTCCCTAATTGTGTCCTCTGGCTTCTGTGGCAGAAGCAAACGCACAGGGCAGCCTGTCCCTTCCTGTTTCAGTTGGAGAGGCGTGTAGGAGCTTCAGAAGGAATGGGTAGCAGAGAGCTGAGGTGGGAGACGAAGCTGGAGCAGGCTGGTGGTGATGGCAATGGTGAAATCAGGGAGTAACGTGGACGAAGGACCAAGCTAAAGAGAAGGCTCTAGTTCTGGATTAATTCTGGCCCTAGGCATGGAGTATTGGAAGCTTTTTTTTTTAATTTATTGGAGTATAGTTGATTTACAATGTTGTATTAACTTCAGCTGTACAACAAAGTGATTCAGTTATACATACACATATATTCATTGTTTTTCAGATTCTTTTCCCATATAGGTTATGACAAAATATTGAGTAGAGTTCCCTGTGCTATACAGTAGGTCCTTGTTAGTTATCGATTTTCTATATAGTAGTGTGTGTATGGTAATCCTAAGCTCCTGATTTATCCCTCCCCTCCACACCTTTCGCCTTTGGTAAACATAAGCTTGTTTTCAAAATCTGTGAGTCTGTTTCTGTTTTGTAAATAAGTTCATTTATATAATTGTTTAAAATTAGATTCCACATGTGAGTGGTATCATATGATATTAATCTTTCTGTGTCCGACTTACTTCACTGAGTATTATAATCTCTAGGTCCATCCATGTTGCTGCAAATGGCATTATTCCATTCTTTTTTATGGCTGAGTAATATTCCAGTGTATATATGTACCACATTTTCTTTATCCATTCCTCTGTCTATGGATGTTTAGGTTGCTTCCACGTCCTGGCTATTGTAAATAGTGCTGCAATGAACATGGGGGTGCATGTACCTTTTCGAATTATGGTTTTCTCTGGGTACATGCCCAGGAGTGGGATTTCTGGATCACATGGTAACTCTATTTTTAGTTTTTTAAAAAACCTCAATACTGTTTTCCATAGTGTCTGCACCAATTTACATTCCCACCAACAGTGCAGGAGGGTTCCCTTTTCTCCACACCCTCTCCAGCATTTATTGTTTGTAGACTTTTTGATGATGGCCATTCTGACTGGTGTGAGGTGATACCTCGTTGTAGCTTTGATTCTGGCTCTAAGCGCAGAGCACTGGAAGCCAAGCTTTTTGTTTTTGTTTTTGTTTTTTGTTTGTTTTTGCGGTACACGGGCCTCTCACTGCTGTGACCTCTCCCACCGCGGAGCACAGGCTCCGGACGCGCAGGCTCAGCGGCCATGGCTCACGGTCCCAGCCACTCAGCAGCATGTGGGATCTCCCCGGACCGGGGCACAAACCCGTGTCCCCTGCATCGGCAGGCAGACTCTCAACCACTGCACCACCAGGGAAGCCCAAGCCAAGCCTTTTAATGAACAGGAGTGAGAAAAATGTCCTGGTTGCTGGAGCAATTAGATGACTTGAAAGGGCTAAAGAGAATAGCTAAAGAAGCAGGTAATGAGAGATACATGAATCCGTGAGGCTATGACGGAGGATAGGAGTCATTTGCTTACCAGAGGGAACGTGAATATTTAATGTTGTGAATCTATAAATATTTAACTACGTTCAGATATTTAGGCACTGAAATTGCCTCTTTAAAAAATGAGGTTTTTCTGAATACAGGGCCATTTTTCTCAGGGCACAAGGTAGCCTAAGCAATTCATTTCAAAAATCATTTTTGACAACTTCCCGTGGATCACAGAATACAGCCCATTGTGTGTTGGAATCCCTTCTGATACACTGATCAGATGGAGTGGAGTAAAATCTTGATCTGGCTTATTTTTCACCATGCCCAGGATGTCAGAAAACCTCTTCCTGGTTTCTTGACATTTAAAAGCATATCCTTTTCTCGTTCTCCCTATGGCAATCTTGCAAGACTCCCCTCTGCATAAAATCATGCCCCAACATAAAAAATACATGCACTTAGGGAGTGGTTAACAACAACAAAATAATAGCTAAAAATGGGAGATGGGCGCTTAGGAAAGGAGAGGTGGGGAAGGAAAACCTCCAGGATATTTGGCCACAGATACAACCTCAGGCAGACTAGTTCTAGGAAAGAGTTTGCATGGAAATGGAAGACATGGAACTTAATTCCCTCTGAACCACCTGTGCCCACATGCCCTTTGGAAGCCTTGTGTACCCAGGGCTCAGGTTCCATAGTAAAGATGGCTGCTCTGCACACACCCTCTCTTCAATGTCCCTCTGCTCAGAGACCATGTGTCCCCAAAGAATCCGTATCATCACTTACTCTTTGTCTCTCAAATTCTCTGCATCTGAGGGCATTTCCTTTCCTCTCAATACCTTCTCTACGTTCACATTTAAGGGAAGACCCTTCACACGGCCCCCAAGCAAATGGAGGGGGCTAGGTAAGCTTCCATCCATCTCTGTTAACCCTTCACCATTGCCTACACCCCCTGTGCTAGTCAGGGTTCTCCAGAGGAACAGAACCAATATGACAGAGGTATAGCTACAGATACAGGTAGAGGTAAGAAGAGACTTATTATAGGAATTGGCTCATGGGATTATAAAGGCTGAGAATTCCTACAGTCTGCTTTCTGCAAGCTGGAGCACCAAGAAAGTCAATGGTTTAAGTTCGAGTCCGCAAGCTTGAGAATTCCAGCCTGAGTTTGAATACCCAGTGAACCAGGAGAGCTATAATGTCTGACATCCAAAGGCAGGAGAAGATGGATATCTCAGCTCAAGCATGGAGAGCAAATTCTCCCTTCCTTCATTGTTGTTTTTTTTTGTTCTACTGAAGCCATCAGCAGATTGGACGTCGCGATTGGACGTCGCAATGCCCACCTGCACTGGGGATGGTGATCCATCTACCAATTCAAATGCAAATCTCTTCTGGAGACACCCACACAGACACACCCAGAAGTAATGTTTTTACCAGCCGTCTAGACATCCCTTAGCCAGCAAGCTTGCACATAAAATTAACCTTCACACCTCTCCACGTCCACTGTCCTCCGTGTGATCTCAGCTCAGTGGGTGTGAGCTGTGGTGGTGGGTGTGAGTTTGAGGAAACAAGGCGGGAATGGAAATGCAGTGCAGTAAGAGCTGTCACTGCCCAGTCCTTCCATATACAATCAGCCCCCAAACTACATTTTTGGTCTTATCAACCTCTGCCCTAAATTGTAGGTCACAGGAGTCAGCTTGCTGTTCCCGCTTACAGCCATACCTCTTTCCTCTGCGCTGACCTCAGTCTGAAAATCCCATTACCCTTTTCCTCCAGTTCCTCAAGGTCCACTTAAGATTGATTTCCTTGAATCTGACAATGTTTGTTAGACATAAAATGCATCTTTTGATCTAGCAATTCCACTTTTAGGATTTTAAACTAGAAAAAGACATATTAGGATTCAAAGATCTAAGTTCAAGGATGTTCACAGCAACTGTCAAGAAGGGGAAACAAGCTAAATGGCCGTTTGTAGGGGAGAGTGAAATAAATTGACACCTCCTCACAACGGAATACTACGCGCAGTTTGAAAAAAAATGAGATTGATATAGAACAGAAAAATGTTTAAGATGTATGGTTAAGTGAAAGAAAAACACGTTGCAAAACAAGATGAGTTATAAAAACAAATTTTCTTAGAGAATAAAAAGAGAGATAAGAGCATAGGCAAAGTCTAGAATGTATTGATCCTAAACTACTGGCAACATGAATTATCTTTGGAGGACAAGACTGGAGGACTTTTTCTTTCTTCAATATTTGTGTAATATTTGATTTTTTTTTTTTTTTTTACAAAAGGCAAAAACTCTACTTCCTTAGGACATCTTCCTGGTTACTCCTCATTCATTTTTTGTATGAATTTGACACACATTAAATGGCCGATATCTGACCCGATTTTGCTACAGACACAGCAGTTCCAAAGCATCTGATCTACTCTCTCTTCAACCCCTCAGCATAGCACCAGGCTCTTGCCCGAACCGACTGAATTAATTGCACCTTGGCACTTGGTATTTAGAAATATGCCTGTTAATTGTCTCATGCGAACATCCTTAAATGTATCCACAGTGTTAATAGGATTTGCCGGATAATTTATACTCACATTTTGTAATGAGTATACACACATTTCAGATGTGTGTCTCATTGGACAATTATTGATATGTTCGTGCAGGGAGAAAATAGAACTTCAGGATGAATCCTAGGAGCAGGAAAGACTCTGAATGTGAAGAAAAAATCGGCAAACCTCTAACTCTTTCTGGTTCTTGATTTCTTCTTAAGACTTGTCAGCTAAAGGGAGTTAGGAGGCTTGAACCAAGGCCAGCGTAATTTTTTTCACCCAAAGCAAGGCTTCAAGCTGCCTGGCTGTGAGGCTGAACACTGACAGCGGTGCTGGTTGGGCTGATGGTTCATCAGGGTGCTTCTTCAGAGACAGTCTGTTTGTCTGGTGGGGTTGGCCACATTTCTTCATTAAGTATTTGTCCTTCTTTCTTTTCTTTGACACAAACAGTTATGTTATTAGTCTTCAATGACTGATCTCTGACGTCAGATTTTCCACAGGCTCAGATAAGAGTTCTCTTTGTGAATACAAGCAAATAGTTCAGGTGGTCGGTTTGCTACTGGAAAAAAAAAATTCAAATATGCAAACTTGGGAACCTAGATGAAATCTCTCCGTTTCAAAGGATGGGTGTGATGAAAAATGAGATCGCCTGCTTTCTTGAGTTACCTCTGGGAGGAAAGCCTGAGAAACAGACACCCATGCATCCCAGGGATGGGAGCTCAGAGCCTGTGCTGAGATTTCTCACCTGCCAAGCCTGAATGGAGTCCATCGCACCCTTGCAGGGGGCCAAACTTGCCTAGCACGTGAGAGGAGGGTCAAGGCTTAGGACTAGATGGTACTGCAGCGATGAACAGGCATCGTGTTTTTGTTTTGGCCACACAGCACGGCTTGCGGGATCTTAGTTTCCTGACCAGGGACTGAACCTCAGCCCCCTGCCGTGGAAGAGCAGAGTCCTAACCATTGGACGGCCAGGGAAGTCCCATAATTATTTTTAAGTAACTTAAAATCAGAGTGTGTTAGAACATTAGAACCAGATGGGACCGTAGAGGTTATCTAGTTTCCCAAAGTCCTGCAGGATAATTTTAGGTGCTCAGAAATATAAGGGAGGAAGCGTTCTATGGTCAAGTACATTTGGGAAATGCTGGAGGTAGTACAAGCTGCTGGTGCCCCGCTTCAGCACAAGAGACTGACTTCCAGCAGCCTCTGTTTGTATCTCATTGTCTAAGGCCCTTCCTGAAGTCATGGAGGGCTGGTCTGTCCTTACATGGAGGGCTGGTCTGTTCTTACATAATCGGCCAGGGGTACCAAGAACTTGACACTGACCCCAAGCAATCCTTAAATTATAACTGGAGAGAGTTGGTGTATAAACACCCCAGCAATTTTGCCCCTCAGGTGGGATAACTGAGGCATGTGCTCTACACTGACTCCTTCAGTTTCCCCAGTGGGACCGAGGTCCAGTTGCCCTCAGTGGTAGCTGGCTTAATAATGCATCCTTCAAGGCGGTCTTCCCTTCCCTGTCTTGCTTCTCAATTTCCTTAGCTTTCCAGAGCCTTTAACATGCTAATATACTTTGTGACTATCTGAGAGAGATTCAGTCTGCAGAATTTCCCAAATATTTGACTACAAAACCATATTTCTTCCCCCTACAGATATCTCTTGAAACCAGTACCCCAAGCAAAATATTTTGGGAGACATTCTCTTCATTTTACTGACGAGAATGTCATCAGTCTCTACATTTTACTGAGAAGAGGACTTTCCCAGGAAAGTCAAGGATTCATCTGTCTAAAGCATCGCAGACAACAGTGGGAGAATTATGGTTAGAATCTAGGTTTCCTCTTCTCTCCTCACTACACAATTTTGCATCTGTGCATCATATCAGGTCAGCACAGTGTCAGAGTTCTGAGGTCAGACCGTGGAGTTGGGAGTTAGGTCTCAGGGTTCCATCTGGTTCCATCGCCAGCCACCTGCGCTTCTCTGCTTCGTCATTTACAATAATCTTTTGTCTTACCTTCTTCATATGTGAAACCAGGGAGTTAAGGTGGCTGACTCTTTTTTCCTGTGGTAAAATATATACAGCATAAAACTTACCATTTTAACCACTTTTAGTTGCAGTGGCGTTAAGTATATTCACACTGTTTTGCAACTATCATTATCATCCATCTGCAGACCTTCTCCATCTTCCCCAACTGAAACTCTGTACCCATTAAACATGAGCTCCCCATTCCCCCACCCCTCTAGCCCCTGGCAACTACCATGTTACTTTCTCTCCCTATGCATTTGACTACTCTATGTACCTCATGTAATTGGAATCATGCTGTATTTGTCTTTTTGGGACTGGCTTATTTCACTTAGCATAATGTCCTCAAGCTTCATCCATGTTGTAACATATTGCAGACTTTCCTTCTTTTTTAAGGCTGAACAATATTCCACTGTAAGTAGGTACCACATTTCGCTTATCTGTCTTTCATCAAATTTGGGAAGTTATCAGTCATTATTTCTTGATGTATTTTCTCTGCCTCTTTCTCTTCTTCCTTCTGGAGCTCCTACAACGTGTATATTGATCTGCTTGCTGACGTTCCACAGGTCCCTTAGGCTCTGTTCACTTTTCTTTAGTCGTTTTTCTTTATGCTTCTCAGCCTCATGTCCTGTCTTAAGTTTGCTGATTCTTTCTTCTCCCTGCTTAAATCTGCCTTTGAATACCTCTAGTGAAATTTTCCTTTCAGTAACTGTATTATTCAGCTTCAGAATTTCCTTTTGGTTTCTTTTTAGGTTTTCTATTTATTTTTTGATATTTCCATTTTATTTGGACATCATTTTCTTGACTTTCTTAATATCCTCCTTTCGTTCTTTGAGCATTTTTTTTTTGCGGTACACGGGCCTTTCACTGTTGTGGCTTCTCCCATTGCGGAGCAACAGGCTCCGGACGCGCAGGCTCAGTGGCCATGGCTCACGGGCACAGCCACTCTGTGGCATGTGGGATCTTCCCGGACTGGGGCACGAACCCATGTCCCCTGCATCGGCTGGCGGACTCTCAACCACTGCGCCACCAGGGAAGCCCCCTTTGAGCATTTTTAAGACATTCTTTTAACATCTTTGTTTAGTAGATTTGTCATCAGGTCTGTTTGAAAAACGATTTTTGTTGATTTTTTTCCCCTCTGAATGGGCCATATATTTGTGTAGAAACAAATATATGGCATGCATTGTGATTTCTTTTGAAAACTGGACGTTTGAATCTAATAATGTGGTAACTCTACAAATCAAATTCTCCCCATTTTCCAGGGTTTCTTTTTTTTTTTTAATTCCTTTTTATTATTGCAGGTTGCCTCTGTGGGGCGAATTAGCCTGAGGTGTAAACTAAAGGCCTTCTTAGGTCTTTTCAGAGCCTTTCCCTGGGCATGTGTAGTTACTTTCTAATTTTCCCCATGTATGCAGTTGTTTTTGAACATCCTAGTCTTTAATGGCTGGCTCCCAAACAGGGAAAAAGAGAAAAACGAAGAAGGTGGGGGAAAGAGCCTTGCCTTTTGAATTCCCTGTTCACTTTAATGGGGGGGGAGGGGCTTGCAACAATGGTGCAGGGGAGGTACAACAACAATGGCTGCCTGTCTCCTTACGTGCACCTCTGTGATCAGAAGCAGCAATTCCTGATCAGAGCACAGATCCCTGATATTTGGAGGACAGGTTCCTTTTTGCCCACTCTGGCTCCAGAAAGCTGTGTTTAAGCTACTTCAGGAACACATGCACAGCTGCCTGCGCATGGGTGGGGTTGGAGGATAGGTAGCTGCTACTACTGCTAAAGGCTGAAATTGACTGAAATTAACTGCAATTTACCATCCAAGTCTGCCCCTGGAAGTTGCAAGCCTTCAATAGACACCAGACTTCTGAAGTAGTTACATCAGGTAGCTTCTGCCAGTGCAATTGCTGTCTAGCTGAAGAGACAAATTCCTGGTGCTTTTTATTTATCTTTATCGAAGTATAGTTCATTTACAATGTTGTGTTAGTTTCAAGTGTACAGCAAAATGATTCAGATAGCCATCTATCTATCTACATCTTAACTCTCCATCTTCCCAGAATCCTCTCCTTGTGTTTAAGTTTTTGAGGAATTGCCATATGTTTTCCATAGAGGCTGCACCATTTTACATTCCTGACAGCAAAGTGCCAAGAGTTCCAATTTCTCCACATCCTTGTCAGTATTTTCTGTTTTTTTGATAACATCCATCCTAACACCTGTGAAGTGGTGTCTCACTGTGGTTTTGATTTGCATTTTTCTAATGATTAATGATGTTCAACATGTTTTCATGAGTTTACTGGCCATCTATCTTTTTTGGAGAAATGTCTGTTCAAATTTCGCCCTTTTTTTTTTTTTGCGGTACGCGGGCCTCTCACTGTTGTGGCCTCTCCCGTTGTGGAGCACAGGCTCTGGACGCGCAGGCCCAGTGGCCACGGCTCACGGGCCCAGCCGCTCCGCAGCATGTGGGATCTTCCCGGACCGGGGCACAAACCCGTGTCCCCTGCATTGGCAGGCGGACTCTCAACCACTGCGCCACCAGGGAAGCCCACACGTATCTTTTTCAGTTATAGTTTTGTCAGTGTATATGCCCAGGAGTGGGATTGCTGGATCGTATGGCAACTCTATTTTTAGTTTTTTGAGGAACCTCCGTACTGTTCTCCATAGTGACTGCACCAATTTACACTCCTTCGGGGATAAGTTTTGATGTCCCAGTTGTACAGATGAGCAAAGGGAGGTTCAGAGAGATCAAAGTAATTCAGACACAGTCACAAAGCTTGTCACTGGGAGAACTGGGATTTGCTCCCAGGGCTACCTGACCGCAGAGCCTGGCCTAGCCACTCCCAGTGTCCTGCTCATTAGTGATGCACCATGTCTGCCTGGAGGAGGAGAAGGCCTATGAACAGCGAAGAGCCTTGGCCACATGTGTATAAACGTCACACGGATGATGGGTGAGGCTCGTAGATTCAGCGAGACTTCAGATCATCTAGTTCAAACTTCTACCCCAATCAACAATCCCTCCACAGCAGTCCAGTTTCCCAGCCTGTACTTGAGTTGTTTTTAAATAAAAAAAAAAAAAAAAGATGGTAAATGGCCATGGCTATGATCACATTTACGTGTAAATATTCTTCCAGTGTTTGCGCTTCTGCAGCAACGTTCTATTTGGGAACGATTGTGCAAACAGCCACAATCAGGTTGGATCAGTGTATTCCCACCAGCAGAGCCAGGTCCACAGGAGAGACTCCGTAGTAAGGTATATTCAGGAATTGCAGCTCTTGTTGCTGTTTATATGCCTTCCTGGGACTGACAGTCTCGCAAGTGGTTCCCCAAAGGGCGGAACAGCATCCTTTTGAAACTGCACAAACAACATGAAAAACAGCACACAAATGCCAAAAGCAGAGGAATCTCTTACAATTCCACTGGCTGAATTAATCATCTGTTTTCATTCTCCCTGCTTCCTGCTAGTCCTTGCCACATGTAAACATGATTTTTAGGGTTGTAATGAGGTATACATGCAATTTGCTATTCCACTTTGTGTGCTTAACATTATATCATAAGCATTTTCTGTTGCTACACAGTCTGCCTGATTCTAAGTTTTAGTGACTGCATGATAACCCATCAAACTGACACAACGTAATTTACTTAACATCTCTTCGGTTGTTTCTAGTTGTTCATTATAAATTACTCCACAATGATCATCTTCATTTTTATTGACTTGTTATTGACTTTTATTGACTTTTCCTTCTTTTGGATTCGTTCCTTGGCATCAAAAATCAGTATACTCTTTAAAAAATAAAGTTGATGTAAGTGGATTCTGTGTTGAATTTTTTGTTGTTTTTTTTTTTTTTCGGTACACAGCCCTCAGCCCTCTCGCTGCCGCGGCCCCTCCCGTTGCGGAGCACAGCCTCCGGACGCGCAGGCTCAGCGGCCATGGCTCACGGGCACAGCCACTCTGAGGCATGTGGGATCTTCCCGGATCGGGGCACGAACCCACGTCCCCTGCATCGGCAGGCGGACTCTGAACCACTGCGCCACCAGGGAAGGCCTCCTGCCCATTTTAAAATTGTTTACTTTTGTTGTTGGGCTGTAGGAGTTACTTATAGACTGAATATTTAGCCATCCCATCTGCCTTCTTTAAAGCTTCCTTCCTGTCTTAACATTTATATATCTTAAAACCACATTAAAACCACACCTACTGTTAACTCAGTAAGCCTTACACTCTATCATAGATACCTTAGAACCTGGCTACCCAAAATGTGGTCCCGGACTGGCAGCATCAGCATCACCTGGGAACTTGTTAAAAATGCAGAATCCTGGGTCTCACCCCACATCTTCTGAGTCAGAATCTGCATGTGAACAAGGTCCCCGGGTGATTCACGCAACATTAAATCTTGACAAGTGCTGCTCCGGTACACAGTGCGGCTGTGTAAGAGGTAAGGTGAATCGGGCATTTGTATTTTTCAGTTTTTGATTCCAGAATTGTCCCATCCCAGCATTCCTGCTCTTTTCTGCTATTAAAAAGCAAGACCGGGCTTCCCTGGTGGCGCAGTGGTTGAGAGTCCGCCTGCCGATGCAGGGGACACGGGTTCGTGCCCCGGTCCGGGAAGATCCCACATGCCGCTGAGCGGCTGGGCCCGTGAGCCATGGCCGCTGAGCCTGCGCGTCCGGAGCCTGTGCTCTGCAACGGGAGAGGTCACAACAGTGAGAGGCCCGCGTACCGCAAGAAAAAAAAAGAAAAAAAAAAGCAAGACCAAGCTATGTAGCTCTGATGGCAAAGTCACGAGTATGTGGCCCTTCTTAACCCTGACACGCTGAGATGGATATTTCTCTCCAGGGTTGAATCAGATCAATCCGTATGTCTACATCTTTTTTCTATATATTCCTCTTTTTTCCCCTTCTCCCTGCTCCAAAAATAAATGTAGCCAGTGGCTGTACCTTCTGTTTCTTTCCAGAAAAAAAAAAAAAAAAAAAGAACAGATTCCCATACTGGTTTTCAAAGGCCCATCTGACACTGTGTTTTATTTCTTAGCTGCTCCTTGTAAATTGCTTGTAGGCAATTCTCTTCAACCTCCAACTGGGGCTTTGTGCAGCAGAGGTGGTTATTATCTCAGCAAGCTAGTGCCATCAATCCATCCCTTCTCCCATGGGATCATTTGCCTTTAATGAGAGCACTCCCCAAGTGTCCACTTCTGAGCTGCTGGGGAGGGTGCAGTGGCCAAGGGTGAGACCTCTGTACAATAAACCTTCGAGTCAATGAGACTCTTCCCTGACACCTGTATGCTGCACACTCATCTGACATATTGCATTAGCCTTGAAAAATACCTTTGGCTCAGGTAGATTTCTGGAAATGACAATAATGGACACGATACCCATCTTAATAGACACATTCACCTTGAACACTAGCCAGTTGCTTTCTGTGTTCCCTCATGGTGAATCTCGCTTTTAATGGCTTACTGAATTCCCACTTACTCAGTCTAAATTGTCTTTTAGTGATGTGAGCATTATCCTTGTTTGTACTGATTTCTATCACATAGAGCACACAGGTAGAAGGAACTTGAAACTAAAACATACAGTTAGCTTAGCACCATTCCTCAGCAGGAGTAAATCCAAAAGGAAGTGTTGCCAATTAAGGAAGTTCTTGGCCTCCTTAATCAATAGAAATTGATCAGAGGCCAGACAAGAAATTCAGGCAAGGCTTTATTGGGGCTCCTGCCGCAGCAGGAGGGAGTGAGAACAAGTAACAGGTTCCCTGCTCCCTCGCTCACTCGGGGGGTGGGGGGTGGCAAGCTGGCCCCTTATATTGGGTGACGATAGGGGCAGGTCCAGGGGTCGCGTGAGAGGGGTGGCTTAAGTGTTTTGCCCACCCCTTTGGTGGTGGTGTGCGTATGGGGCATGCACAACACCCTGCTTTTGCTCCCTGCTCTTCAGAAGTGGCAGTTGTGTCTTTTGGTCTTTTTGTATCTTTTTGTCCATAATTTGCCCCAACTGTGCATTTTTAGTCCCTTATAGTTTCTTTGTATTTTGTTGCTCAAGGATACGTTTGTCCAAATGCAAACACTGCAGCAGAAGGTGCCAGTTCCCAGGTCCCAGCCTATCTCAGAAGGAAGTAGGAGGGAGGCATCTCTATGTGAACTGATACTCAGTGTTACTCAAAAACCTCAGCCTCTGCCCCTGTGATGTCTCTCACAAAGGAAGGGGCTTCTTGGGGGAACGATGGTATATGCAGTGGATGTTGTATTTGACAAACCAGCATCGGTTCTTCTCCCTTTGATTAGTCTAAGCCCATCACAGTGACCCTATTCCCCGCTAGTGACCGGCTCTGGAATGGTACATGATGAAACGAGGCCGGCAGTGATGTCTGGGGGTGGTGTAGGGGTGGGGACATTCTGGGAGAGGTTTCCTTGTTCTACAGAAAAATGCTTCCACTTTTTCCCCTTGACCTTGTCATGTCTGGAGAAGACACCTGGAAGTCCTGACACCTCGTTGCCATGAGCTTGAGGAGGAAGCTGGCACTGAGAACAGCAGAGCAAAGGTTGGACCTTGATGACCCCGCCGAGCTGCTACTTCAACAAAACCTGAGACCCTCGGGCGTCCCTGGTGGCACAGTGGTTGAGAGTTTGCCTGCCGATGCAGGGGACACGGGTTCGTGCCCCGGTCTGGGAGGATCCCACATGCCGCGGAGCGGCTGGGCCTGTGAGCCATGGCCGCTGAGCCTGCGCGTCCGGAGCCTGTGCTCCGCAACGGGAGAGGCCACAACAGTGAGAGGCCCTTGTACCGCAAACTGAGACCCTGACCTGTGGTCTCTCTGTTTTGTGAGACAGTAAATTTCCTCATTGTTTAAGTCAGCTTCTGTCAGGATTTTTGTTTCTTGTAGCCAAAGCATTCTGATGAATTCAAAGGGAAAATACGGACAGTGTCCCAATATTTCAGTGTTTTGCTTTTTTTTTTAGTTTGCAGTGTTGTAAGTTCATGGCATGAAACAGATCCATATTCCAACGCGTACAGAGACATCCCAATGCTGAATATAAATTAAATATAACTTTTAATCTGCACTTGCATTTAAACTACCTACCCCAGGACTTTCCTGCACTGACACAGATAATCGAGAGCTGGCTATTCTTTTTCCACTGAATTATGCACCTTTTAGGATGCAGAGGGGTCACTCTGGGTCCTGGCTCTCCAGTCCCAGTCTATTTCCTTTGAACTTGGCTGCGGGCCCTTCCAGGCAGGCTCTAAGCAGACTTAAGCATCCCGATGTTCACAATGTGTGTTTCAACTCCATTACTTTACGGGCAGGATAAAATTGACTTATAAAAGGAAGTTTTAAAATTACATTTAAACTTTAAATTACATTTAAGCTAACATTTAAAATTGAATATTAGTTATTTTCTGAAGAGTTGGTTCCTGCATATGGTACGCAATTCAGAGGCAGTGAAAAGAAAGTCTACCCTTCCCCCCAGGGTCCAGCCACCCAGTTCCCCTTCCACGAGGCAACCTTTGTTACCGGTTTTGAAAGGAAACCTATCTCCCTAATTCACTCAGGCTTCGGTTCAACTCAGGACGTGAATCTTGCTGTTACAAAGGATATTATGGAAAGTTGGATAGAGCCCTAGACTCACTAAGATTGTGCTCTGGTTCTGACCTTGAGAGAACAGCTGAGCCCCTGACCTTGGTTATATCATTTGGGCTTCTTTTATGGAATGGGGGTAATAATGCCGATTCTACTCTTCTTATGTGCTTAGTTAAACTTCAGACGAGATACAATAGTCAAAGTTCTCTGGAAATATAAAAAGGCAACAGCAGTTGAGTGGAGACAAATGAAAATAATTTACCCCATTGGGATCCAAAAATGGAATACACAGTTTTCTTTCACCTATTTAAAATTCTGTTTAATGCTTCAACAATTTCTGCACGAGCTGAAATAGAAATATAAAAATAAAGGATGATGTAATCTATTGTCAACAGGTTCTAAGTAGATGGCATCACTCTTTTGGACCCCTTCTGAAGTACAGGAAGTTTTAGGATTTGGGTAGGTTTCCGTTTGTTGCTGTTGTTTTTTTGCAGTCTAGTCATTGAGTACTTTTGCACTGCAGGGGTAAAGGATGTTAAAGCAGGACCTGGTTTATACAATTTCTGGGTGGTTGTTATGTCCTGGAGTAGTATGGTAGCAGCGGTGGGTCAAGTTCCTGCAGTGGGTGTCCTGATCGTAGGACTTGAGGGTCCCCTTCCCCGTGTGTATACCGTGCTGTATGTGCCTGGCAGTGGGAGTGGGGGTGATGAACAGGTACCACTGGGGGACAGGGTAGTGGCATCCGGACTCCCCATGTTGGGCCTTAAGGAGGGAACCATCGTTTGAGAGGAATTACAACTGGCTTCTGTTTCAACTGGAGGCTTTTAGGAACGATTCTGAGCTGCAAGGAAGAACTGAGGGAGGCTGAGGAGGGAAGCACCCAGGGCTGCCAGGGCTGCCAGGGCTGCCAGGGCTTCGCTGGGTTGGGGAAATGAGGGTTGACCGGCAGGGAAAAAGCCAGCATTGTGAGAAGCCGACTGCCGGCTGCTGTGGGACGCCCACGGCTGCAATGTGCTCCTCGTCGGAGAGATGTGCTGTGTTTATCCTGGCTGCTCCCCGGCAAATCCACGCTGAGGCCCCGCCGCGGGACCCTCGGGTATGAAAGGGCGCTTCACCCCTGCGGGGCCCCTCATTGGCTTCCTGGCATCTGCGGTTCATCTGTTTAGACTTCGAGCCTGACAGAGACACTGTCCCTTTGTGGGTGACTTCTGTGGCCGAGAGAGACTCTCATTCTTTTTAATTTAATTTAATTTTTCTGAAAACTCCAGCTACTGCTGTAGGATTGGACCAAGATTCTGTGGTTGCCATGGCAACGGCACCTTCTCCTACCTGTAAAGAATTCCTTTTTCTCAGGAGGCATGCAAGGCCTGCCATCCCCACCCCCAGCCCAGGTCGCTGTGGTTACAGACGGTCATTTCTGGAACGCTGGGGGTGGGGTATACCATGGTCCTGATTGACAGTGTCACTCCTGTTGCTTCCCTCTGTCCACTGCCCAGGTCCAACCTGAACACAATAAGTGTGAATTTTGCAAAATGGGACTCTGACAGTTTACCTCCCTGCTTTTACATCTTTCCTTTTCCAGTTAAGGTCAAGTCAGTAAATTTTGAAACAGCATGGCCTAGTGATTAGGCTCAAGGCTCCAGCTTCAAGGTTTTGAGCTTGAACTGCAGCTTTGACATTGACTAAGTCTATCCCCTCAAGTAAGGTTCTGAGTCCCTCAGTTTTCTTACCTCTAAAATGGGAATAGTAATTGTACTTTCCTCACAGGACTTCAGTGAAGATAAATCAGGATTATGTGTGCAAAGTTCTTGGTACGGTGGCTGGCACGTAGTAGGAACTCACAAATAAGGTGTTTGCTGTTATTATGATGTGTCAGAAGCTGTGCAAGGGAATTTTAGGCTGAAACAACACAAAGACAGATACCTGCAGCCACACACCATAGCCCGATCTAGCCTTAGGGCGGGCATACATACCCTGCTTCATCCATACTCGCCCTGGTTTCTAACCTGTTTCTGGTAGCTGGATCATCAATTGCTCTCCATCTGTTTGTCGACTGAAAAAAAAAAGCACAACCTAAAAGTTGAGATTGATGTTTTATTCAGTGGCCAAATCTGAGGACTTAAACCTGGGACACAGCATCTCAGGTAAAGCTGAGAAACTGTTCCAAAGAGGGAGGTGGGGGAGCCAGGATATAGAGGAGTTTTTGCAACAAAACCAGGTGGTCGGAACATCAAAAGGTTACTGTTAATAAAGGAAAACCAGATATCTCAAGTTAAGGAATTAACGCTTTTCTATGTATGGGAAGATGCAAGAGTGTGGGCTCACTGAAATCATTCCTTTGATACGCACCTCGGCTCTCTGGGCCCAGCATCCTGTGTTTTCTCATCCTGAGTTTCCTCAGGGTGCACCGCTGTGGATGACGGTAGTGGCTGACTGCTAGATGGGCTTGGCAGTGGGCAGCCCATTTATCTCCATCCTGAGTTCCTTCAGAGTTCACCATCCGGGAGGCTGTAATGTGGTGGCTGGATGGCTGCAGCACACTTTGTTTACTCATGTGGCAGGCAATATTTCAGTTCTCATGTTCTTGGAGTGCACATGCCCCCATCCTGACTTGACCTTACTTTGGTAACTGCAGCTCTTTCCAGAATCCATCCTTACATCCTTTTTTTTTTTTTCTGATTCAGATTCACTGCTGGCAAGACAAGCCTCCACAGCTGAGTTTCTATTGCTCATGCTGTTGGACACGCATGCCTATAAATAAGGCTCTTGTTCTGGGCTGATGTGGTCAGCTCAGCACCTCTCCAGACGAGTCTTGCTGACTCTCTCTTGTCACACAACCCGTTCCCAGTGGGTGTGATGCAGGCGCTCATGCCAGTGCATCCACTGTCTCAGCACAGAGCCACACTGCTCAGGAACTGCCCCATTCCTACCCTGCCACTGAGTTCACCCCAGACCAAGGCAGACTCCTCCTAGTACCCTGGTCTTGGCTCCTTCTTGTCTGATAAAATTTCCCATGAAGCTTTGGCGGCGCTTACAGAGATCCTATTCTTCCCTATCCAAAAGGCTGCCTTGGATTCAATCCGGGCGAGAACCAAATCTCATCTGACAGACACCTGCTGGACCAGGTGGGGAGATGAGCCAATCCTAGTAGCAGAAACACAGTCCCCTGCCAAGCCCCAAAGTTCATGCAAATAGCAGCACAAATAATCTACTATCATGTCTACCCTAGTATCTTATATAGATCTATGTTATGAAGTAGGAGAGTCACGTGTAGCTATTAAGTGCTTGAAATGTGCTGGTCTGAATTGAAAAGTGCTTTACGTGTAAAATACACACTGTCTCCTGAACACTTAGTACAAAAAGTAAATGATCGAATTCATATTTTTACATTGATTACATGTTGAGATGATAACATTTTGGATATATTGGGTTAAATAAAATATATTATTAAATTAACTTCACCTGCTTATTTTTACTTTGTGAATATGGCTACTAGAAAAATTCAAATTACACGTATCTCGTGTGTGTGACTTACATTATTTTCCTACTGGGCAGAGCTGTTCTAGATTGTAGTTTCTCTGCAATAAGTTAAGGATCAAGGAAAATATATGTGACTCTAGGTATTTGAATCAGAGAGGGATTTAACACAGGGAATTGGGGGCTTACAAAACTAAGACTGGAGGAATGAAAATCACCAGCAGGGGTGTGGGTGTGGGGGAGGAGTTTTCTTGACTTTCAGATCCACTGCTGGCTTTCAGGGAATCAGGAGGTACTGCTTAGGGCAGAGGTCAGAAAAGTGCAAGAAAAGGCTGTTGCTGGTCCCAACTGCTGCACAACACTTAGGTAGATAGTTGGTAAGAGTTTCGCTGATTTCTGCAAAAACTCACACCTGACAAAGCCCATGTGTCCACTACCGGTGCTGGAGGAAGAATAATTGGTCCCCTCTCACCTCCCTTCTGCCTTCCAAATCTCATGCAAACACACCTCGTTGGCAGAATGCAGATCATATCCAGGATCCCAATGCCGTGGATTCCAACCCTGTGATATACAGGGGAACCAGAAGGAAGTGTATGCTATTTGTTCCAAACAGACAAAAAGCAAAACAAAACAGAGTAGTCTCATATTCAGCACAATCCTGGAGTAGACTCATATTCACCTCGGGGTCCAGCAGCACACACAGGTGTTCAATAAACATTGAAAAAACTATTCTTGTGCGTGTATATTTATGTTGGCGCCAGCATTTTGCTATTGTAGATAATGCTGCAACGGACAGTTGCATGTATGACTCTTCCTGTTTTTATTGATATATTTTCTAGGGATAGACATTCAGGAGTGGTCTTGCTGAGAATTGTTTAGTTTTGTCATGTTGCTTTCCAAAAGTTGTACCAATCTATAGTCATACACGTATTATATATACAAGAATTCTATACGGAGGATGGCTTTTTATGTCACCAACCTTGTGTGTTAATGTTGTTTGCTTATATTTGCTCTAATTTAGGATGTATGGGGCGATCCCAGTTTTCTTTGGCTTGGATACTGGTGAGACAGTAAGCAAAAGGGTTACGGATGGGGCTGATTAACTAGGATGCAGATCACGATTTCTTTCATCTTTGAAGGCCTCTAGCTGCCCAAGAACTTGGTCCAGTTTAAGCCTTTCCCGCTGTTTTATGTGTCCTCCCTTTAAGATTAACTAGGAGTGGCAAACTTTGAATCATTGAATTCTTCCCTTCTCCCAGTGAGAGTTAAGGATAATTACACAGACATTTAACATTTGTCTCAGAGAAGGAAATATTAAATGGTATCAGCTAAATGAGCCTTTTATTTTCTTCCCTGCATCTTGCTGTGTTTCAGGATGGAGACCCGCATAGTGATGGCTTATGTGTTTATGAATTATATTCTAAGAACAAATGCATTCCTTTTTTCTCTGCAAGGGAGGCTTTAAAGGACACAAAGACAATGCAGAATTGGACCAGAGAAGGGTTTGTGTTTCCTAACCTGTAAAAGGGGATAAGTAACAGGATACCTCATAGGGTTGTCTTGTGGATCAAATAATTTAATACACAGAAAGTGCTTTTCAGTGTGCCTGACGCACAGCAAGTGCTGGGATGGTGGCTGTTTCTGGAACAGGTGAGGTGATGCGTGTTCCTGAACCTGAGCCCTGATGCTTTCAGTCACTTTACCTTTTTTCTCTTTTTTAAATGATCAGTAGCCAAGTGAAGAGGCTGTTGGCACTTAGCTGGGAAATACAATTATCTGTAAAAGTCCTGTGGCCATTTTAGGGTTTATGAGCAGGAAGATGTGTGCAAGGTGCCTAGAATTACAATGTGTTGAATCAAAGAATGGCTGAGCTCGCAGGGGTTTTTGACATATTTTTTGAGATCATATTATAGATGAAGAAATGGAGGCCCATGAAAATGAAGTGAAAGACCCAAGATATTTTAGCCAGTCAATGGCAGATCTCAGAGTACAAGTTGCATCTTCAGACTCACAGACAGTATCTTGCCTGTTCCACAAGGGCACCACACCCAACAGCGGGCCAGCGTCACGAGCATGAAACACCCAGCGTGGTAGAGGGGCATTGCCTTCCCTAGGCCAAAAAAGGGAAGAGATGCTGTTTTGCTAGAGATCCAGTTTCCTTGGAGCAGTGATTCCCAGTTTTTTAAAAAAAAATTTATTTTTTCAGGTGTACAGCAAAGTGATTCAGTTATACGTATATATATATATATATATATATATATATATATATATATATATTCTTTTTCAGATTCTTTTCCATTATAGGTTATTACAAGATATTGAATATAGTTCCCTGTGCTATACAGTAGGTGCTTGTTGTTTATCTATTTTATATATACTAGTGTGTATCTGTTAATGCCAAATTCCTAATTTATTCCCCTTCCCACCCTTCCCCTTTGGTAATCATAAGTTTGTTTCCTATTTCTGCAAGTATATTTTTGTTTTGTAAATAAGTCCATTTGTATCACATTTTAGATTCCACATATAAGTGATATCATATGCTATTTGTCTTTCTATGACTTACTTCCCTTAGTATGATAATCTCTAGGTCCATCATGTTGCTGCAAATGGCATTATTTCACTTTTTAATGGCTGAGTAATATTCCATTGTATATATGTACCACATCTTCTTTATCCGTTCATCTGTTGATGGACATTTAGGTTGCTTCCATGCCTTGGCTATTGTAAATAGTGTTGCTATGAACATTGGGGTGCATGTATCTTTTCAAATTAGAGTTTTATCTTTTTTGGATATATGCCCAAGACTGGGATTACTGGATCATACAGTAACTCTATTTTTTTTTTTTTTGCCACACCACACGGCTTGTGGGATCTTAGTTCCCTGACCAGGGATTGAACCTGCGCCCTCAGCAGTGGAAGTGGGGAGTCCTAACCACTGGACTGCCAGGGAATTCCCTATTTTTAGTTTTTAAGGAGCAGTCATTCCCAATCTTTTTGAGAGTGAGGAATACTTTCTAACATCAATAAATTTCATAGAAGCCCCCCACTTCTAGTATGATATAGACTATATATAGATATCCAATGTTAGAGAAAGTGTACAATAATACTAGCTACTGTAAACAGACCAGCACTTTACAAAGGAGAAGCATTCAAAAAGCAGTTGTATCTACATTATTTATTCAAACTCCAGATAATGATTGGATGGCATTTAGAGTCATGAACACTCTGCAATAACTCCACAACCTCCCTGGATGACTTTCACATCCATTGTCATGGGTGGGGGGTTGGGCAGGTTGTAGCTGTTTCCTTTATTTTCTGAGCTCCAAAAGGAGGGAACTAATACAGGGATAATGTAACAAAAACAAAAAGGAGAAGCAGGCTAAAACATTCTGGTCCTCTCTCTAAAATGGTCCAAGGCTAGGCTCTCAGCTACAAGGAGTGAGGCTTGAGTAGGAAAACACACACACACACAAAGCTCTTTCTTGTTCTTTCATATAAATGCAATGGTAAATTGATACCCAATGGGGAATGTTGGGCCCAATAGTCTGAGCGCCAAAGTATTTGGGGGCAGTTAGGGTTCATTAACTGTGGTGAAAAACACAGAGTGACAGTCAGAGCTGAAGCTTTGGCAGCCAGACCTGTACATTTTCTGAGATTAGGTAATATGCATATGACAGAAAGAGATTCAAGCTGCAAAATCCTGCCTATCCCAGGACAGAGCTGGGAAATGTGGAGAGAGAAAGAGTTCCTGGGAAGTGGTTCTGAAGGGCAGACACCTCTGCCTCTCTGGAGCAGCTGTGGGGCTGCTCTGCGTCGGTGCAGAAGGACGCATGGTAGATGTGGAGCCCTCACTACTTGTCTCACCTGGGGTCTCCGTGGCAGCATCGTGAGAATAGCCATCAGGAGGGACTTCTGGGGATGGCAGCATGGGTGCCAGTGGTCCCTTTCCATGAAACAAACATAAAACTAGAAAAATTGTCCAGAACAACCATTTCAAAGCACTGTAAAATGACCAAAAGCACACAACAAATTGAAAAGCTTTTATTCTTAAAAAACTGCTGGAGTTTCAGGGAAGCACAGCAGAAGTCTCTGGTCTCCTGGCTTGGAGCTGCTTCCATGCCTTTCCACCAGCTAGACTGAACAGAACTGTGCTTTTAAAAGCACATGAAATGGACAATTTTGCTTCCAGAAATTACAGAGTCCATTTGGGGTGTGTGTGTGTGTGTGTGTGTGTGTGTGTGTGTGAACCTGTGTTTTTGCTGGCTAAAAGTGGAGGACTCTGTTGGGAACGAATGAGGAAAACCTGCAATTTTGCTAGCCCAAGATTTTGTTCTTGGTTGGAGTGAGTGGTGGCCCTGCCAGAAATTTAATGGGGAAAGTCCTAGAAATGAAAGAGTGCTACAGAGAAGCTGAGAGCATTCTCCACGTGTTCCTGGACTGGGAAATAATGCATGCATGGGGGAGACCCGGGAGAGGGAACACTGAAAACCAAGGAGAATTGACACCTTACTGTGACTTTCAATGTGTTTCTCAGCGCCACACAGATCTGTCGGTAGAAGGATGGAGACCTGGCCAGGTGACTTCCGGTCCAGCACTCATCCCACTGCCCCGTGGATCTGAGACACTGAAGAATCTCGAGGCCGTGAAGTGATGCTGGCTGTCAGTTTAGCTACCTGTTGTCTTGAGTGCATTAATAGTGGTGCTGTGCAGGTGCGATAGAAAGACAGAATAGGGCTCTAATCCCAGCTCTATCTCTTACTGTTTGTGTGAATGTGTATCTTACTCAATCCTTAGAAAAGTCTGGTGAAATAGGCATCTTTACTCTCCCCATGTTCCAGGATACAGTGATATGCAGAGTCTTTTAATCTGTAAAAAAATATTTTTGGGGTGAGTTTTAAGTGCTGTAATGGCTATAAACTATCGATACCTAACACATGAGAGGTACTCAATAAATACTTTTTTCATTGCTTGTTTGTTTTTGTTATTGTTATTGTCAAAGATGCAGAAGAAGAAGATGCATGTTGATAAACCCAGAGAGCCTAAACCCCCAGATAGTCAGCAAGAAAATCATGAGAGGCGGGTACGAAAGCTGCGCTAGGTGAGACATCTGCAGGACCTCTGTATTGTTTTTCTATTGCTGCCAGAATAAATCACCAGAAATTTAGCGGCTTAAAACACAAATTTATTATCATAGTTCTATAGGTCAGAAATGTGGGTACAGTGTGGCTCGACTAGGTCCTCTGCTTAGAGCTTCATAATGATGAAACATGGGATCAGCAAGCTCCTTTGGAAGCTCTGGGTATGAACACACTTCTAGGCTCATCCAGGTTGTTGGTAAATTAAGTTCCCTGTGGTTGTAGGACTGAGGTCCCTGTGTCCTTGTTGGCTGTCAGCCAGAGGCCGATCTTTACAAGAGATCCTTGCTAGAGGCTGCTTGAATTCTTTCTCATATTTTCCATGTGGTCCCCCTTCCAACCACAGGGGATCAAGTCCCAATTATGCTTAGAATTTCTTCAACTTCTTCTGCCGCATCTCTCTGATTCATTTGATGACATTAGACCCACCTGGATAATCCAGGCTAATCTCTGTATTTTACAGTCTGTTACCTTAATCACATCTGCAAAGTTCCCCATTCACAGGCTCTGGGAATTACAGTGTGGAGGGGGTGCATTCTGCCTACCACAGCCTCTTAGGGGAGAGTAGGCAGGGGCAAACCCTTGGCATAGGAAGCCACACTCATATGAAATCTGGAGCAACTAGACGTTAGGGAATGTGACTATTTGTAGATTGGGTTGGTAAGGCCGTCTCTAGTGGACCCCTGCTTTTGTCCATCCAATATGCCTTTCTTTGGTCAAAATGCCCCTTCTCATTCTCTGTGGCTTTTATGTGGCTGCCATTCACAAGATTCTACCCACTTGGCTACAGGATTGATCCAATTTGATCCAAATGGATCAATTAGGTCATCTCCTCCCAGGAATTGACTCCTGTGTGGAGACACACAGGCCCTGGAAGTGACTAGGGAGGATTCAGAGAACGTCCACCCCCTAGAGCTCGCTGGACCGGACCTGATTCAGTCCTTCCTGGAGCTGGCTGGTTCAGCAAAACTTCAACAATGGAACCTACTAAGAATTCTTTCAATGCATCTCTTTTCTGGCTGAAGTTACTCAGAGTTGGTTTCTGTTGTTTACACCAAAGAATCGTAACTGATACACATACCTGCTGTCCCTCCATACCATGGCTACCACCATCATTATATAAAAGAAATTTTTTTCAGGTCTCCTTGGTCATAACTATACTGGGAACTAATTGCTAACACAGTTTCTAACCTCTGTAATGCAGCTTCTTACCTGTGCCGTGTCTTTTTAACACTTCCTTCATGAACCCTGTTAAACCTGAAGCAGACATAGAAAAAAGAATTTAATAACACGTAACGCCTCAGAAATCAAGTAATTTACATGAAAGCATCAGCCAGCCAGGCAGAAATCACCGCTACTTTTAACCTTTTATTACCTACCACATATGAATTACAACCACACAATGTAATTCTCATTCAAGACGATGGTCTGAATCACAAAATTTCAAATATGAAATGTACTCTTTATTTCAGCAGGAAAGTAGCAATACAGCCAGCCTCCTTGTTTATTTTTTTATGATTCAGTGCTTTGAGGGGTAAGCTTAAATTACAAGGCACATTCACTCCTCCAGAACGCCTCGCTCCCTGACCACGAAGGGATGAATGAGGTGTTATAGTTGGTGAGAATTAAGATTTGAATTGTGTACAAGCCACGGACAGTTGTATTTCTGTCATGAGGACTGAAGGCAGCGTTCTGAGAGGCTCACATTTCTTCTCGGAGGGTTGAAGGAGGACATATCTCCTCTAGCCTTGGGTGGGCCCACAATTCTTTTTTTTTTAAAGCAGAGGGAGTTTTATTATTTTATTAATTAATTTATTTTTGGCTGTGTTGGATCTTTGTTGCTGCCCGTGGGCTTTCTCTAGTTGGTGGTGAGTGGGGGCTACTCTTCGTTGCGGTGCACGGGCTTCTCATTGCTGCGGCTTCTCTTGTTGCAGAGCACCGGCTCTAGGTGCGCGGGCTTCAGTAGTTGTGGCTCGAGGGCTCTAGAGTGCAGGCTCATGTGGCGCATGGGCTTCACTGCTCCACGGCATGTGGGATCTTCCCGGACCAGGGATCGAACCTGTGTCCCTTGCATCGGCAGGCGGATTCTTAACCACTGCAATGCCAGGGAAATCCTGGGCCCCCAATTCTTGAAAGGTTTAGGATCTGATCTTGTCGCTTGAAAGGCAGTGACTTTGGATGGGCAGGAAAGTGGCCCTTGCTTGGTGCACTTAGGAGAAGCTTTGATGGGAAGAGTACAATGTTGTTTGATCGTCTCTGAAGAGTTACAGCCAATTGAGTTCCACCCAACTTCTCTCAAGGTCAGACATCCAGCGCTCAGGTTGGTTCTCTGTGAAGATTAGGATGCAGTGACTCTGCCTGCTGAGGTATCTGCCAGACCCCCTCGCTATGCATCTTCAAACTCCAGGAGCCCGATTTCTCTAAAGAAGAAATGTGGAGAAAGAATTCACTCTTCAGTCTAATTTCCCTCTTCGCCAGGAGAACAATCTCTCAAAGGCAATTCAGTCCACTAATAATAGTAATACAGGCATCATAACCACATCCTGTCTTAATGTCACACTGCCTTTCCAGAGAATGAAATGCTTTGAAGAGCCCCTCTTATTCTAGAAGTCAAGGCGCCATCCATCGCTCCCTCCTGAACTCCCAGGAGGCTGAGTGCAATTAACCTGAAAGGCTCTGATCTTCACAAAATCGTCCCCACGCACTGTGATCTTCTCAGGGCTTGTAAATGGAGGTTTTGATGCTACAATCTATTGAGAGTTTTTTTCTCCTCCCTTCCTTCCATTTTCTTAAAAAAAGGCTTTATTTATTTTTTTTTAAGAGCAGCTTTAGGTTCACAGCTAAATTGAGAGGAAGGTATAGAGATTTCCATATACTCCCCACTCCCACACATGCATGACCTCCCCCATTAACATCCCCCATCAGGGTGGAACATTTGTTACAACTGATACGTCTGCACTGATGTATTATAACCAGCCAAAGTCATTAGTTTACCTTAGGGTTCACTTTTGGCGTTGTACACGCTATAGGTTTGGACAAATGTTTCATTATGGTATCAGACAGAGTATCTTCACTGCCTTAAAAATCCTCTGAGCCCTACCTATTCATTGCTCCCCTCCCATCCAGTCCCAAATCTTCTTACTGTCTCTATAATTTTGCCTTTTCCAGAATGTCATGTAGTTGGAATCATACAGTGTGTAGCCTTTTCAGATTGGCTTCTTTCACTTAGTAACATGCATTTAAGTTTCCTCCATGTCTTTCACGGCTTGAGAGCTCGTTTCTTTGAGATTGAATAAAATTCCATTTTATTGTCTGGATGGACCACATTATCCCTTTACCTACTGAAGAGCATCTTGGTTGCTTCCAAGTTTGGGCAATTATGGATGAAGCTGCTATGAACATCTATGTGCAGGTTTTATGCAGATGTACGTTTTCAACCCTTTTGGGTAAATACCAAAAAGCACAATTGCTGGGCTGTATGGTAAGAGTATGTTTAGCTTCGTGAGAAACCACCAAGCTGTCTTCCAAGATGGCTAGACCGTTTTGCATTCCTACCGGCAATGATCAAGTATTCCTGTTGCTCTACCTCCTTACCAGCTTTTGTTGTTTTCAGTGATCTGAATTTTGGCCATTTGTGGTATCTTATTGTTGTTTTAATTTGCAGTTCCCTGAAGACCTGTGATGTGGAGCGACCTTCCTTCCTTCTTTGCTTTCTCCTTCCCTCCCTGTGTCTCTCCCTTCCCTCCTTTTCTTCCTTTTTCCTTTTAGTAATATGCTTATAGCCATCTCCCAGGCAGATTCTTTTCAAGTTTTTCAGGATGCAGTGGTACTTTTCCAGTCTTGGGGGCTCTCAGCTCTCCTCTGGCAGCCTGGGCAGTGACTCAGCGGCCTCCTAAGTGCCCTGGATGTATTGTTTTCCTCCACTGCCACGAGTCCCAGCACTCCATTCCTTTAACACAAAGGCATGGTTATTGACCAGTTTTGAAGGGAAATTTATTTTCCTCGCCCTCCTAAACCACAACTTCGACACCTCCTCCTCCTTATCTTCATAATAGTCTCAGTAGGATGTTCAGTTAGAGCTGAAAGCTCTACGTTTAAGTGACAGATTAAGAGGCTCGGCAGGTTGCTGCTCTAATGTTCATTTCACCTGTTCGTTTATTTTTCTAACCAGCAGGCACTGGCCTTCAGGTGAGGCTTTCCACAAGGTGCTGAGTGCTGATGCATCTCCTGGTCGGCCAGCCCTCTCTGCTGGGCGCTCTCAGCGTGGTCTCTGGGAGAGGTCATCTGGAGGGAGCCTGTCTGCAGGGCACCGTCCAAGGGCTACGGCACTTTGAATCCGGGTCCCCGTGAGTCCCTTTCAACCCCACCAAGTGATGTGAGAGCAGGAAGAAGCCCTCCAGACACCACTACTCCTGCCCCAGCCCCCAGCCCCTGGCACAGAGCCTGGCACGTGGTGGGTGCTGCATAAATTCTGCAGGATGAAGCGAGATCTTTCAGAACCCGGAAGCCTGCGGTCAGAGCACTCAGGGCAGGCTTGTCCTTCCAGAGCCTTCTCAGGCAGGTACCTTCCTCAGGGGCTTTCTCTCGTGCTGGAGCTGGACCTTTAGTCTGACTAGGGCATCTCTCTTCGGTGTTCCTGGAGGGCTCTGTACTTCCCGTCACTGTCTTTGAATTTCCTCTGTGTCTTTTCCTCCCAGTGGCAGCGAGCCCCTCAAGGGCAGGAACAGCCTTTCTCATTTACATCCCTAATATCTAGTACAGTGCCCAGCCCGTTATAAACACAGGTGAAAAATACCAAGCGTGGGGGAGGGAGAGAAGAAGACGAAGGAGGAGGTGGGGGAGGAAGGGGGGGAAGGGAGCGAGGGCGAGGAGAGGAGGGAAGAAACTATGGGTTAGGCACCTAGTTTCCGTCCTTTCCAACTAGTCTGATAGCTAATTGCCAATGTAGCTCTAAAAGAGAACTAGTGGCTATACATATCCCTATGGATTTGAGTTTCCATCCTGAGAGCGGGTGGTATTGGATTCTCTTGCTGGGAGGTGGGGCTCTTTTCTTAGAGCTGCGAGGAGCCACCTAATAGATCATTAAAACCAGGGTTTTTTCTTCCATCTCCTTGGTCTCAGTAGTTATTGTCAGTAACCTACTCTGATCTAAAGCCCCTCTTTGAAGTTGGATACCGTGGGTGTTTTGCATTTAGCTTTTATCAGCAACCAGTTGGTTCCCTGTAATTGCAAATTATTTGAGCAAGGGGCAAATTGTGTAGCAAGAATCTGAAAAGGTCAGGGGAGTTGTGTCTAGAAGGATGCAGTGGAAGGATTAAGAACCTTCACTTGAAACATTAATTTTAGACAATCACTAGGCCCTACTTAATTAAACTGGAAGAAACGCATGTGGTATTCAGTCCTTCTGTAAAGAGTGAGCTGGGGTAGAGCTCCCTGGTGTGAGTGCTGTGTGCGTGTGTGTGCACGTGTGTGAACAAGATTCAGTCAGGGCTAATGCCGTGTGCCAGGCCCTGGTCGGACCATGTGGTCATCAGGTCTAGAATTCTGAGTGGTCAGTGCCCAGGCTATGCTAATGATTGAACACAACGATCTTCTCCAAGCTGGGAGGCTTCAACATGTGGCGGAGCCAAGGAGAGGACTACAAATGCCCCGACTTCTCCTGGAGAAAAAAACTTCTCTCTCTCTCTCTCTGTACCACCCCTGTCGGAGTGCCGAACACACAAGCTCAGGGGCTGTGAGTCCCCATGACCCCTGTGCCTTTCCCAGGGCAGCCTTTTATCTCTCCCTCTTGCCCCTTCCTCTCTTTCTGTCCCTGGCATTCTTTGCCTCTACCTTCTCCTTGCTCTTTTATTTTACATCTTTTACCTTTTGTCCCCCTCTGTCTCCCTGAGCCCTCTTTCCTCGCACAGGGTCAGCTGCATCCCTGGGTCATGCCACCTTCCCCAAGAAAGGAGGGCACAGCCTGCTTCGAGGTCTGACGGCACCTCCTGCCCTGCCTGCCCCCTTCCACATGCTGCTGACTTTCTAGGCCAATGTGCTGCCCCAGCCCCATCCCTTCCCCGCTCCCCCCGACACGGTCCACAGCGCTAGCCTGGTTATTTTCTTTTGTTTCCATGTGCCAGTTGGCGCTCCCTGTCGGTGTCAGCTCTTTAGAGGCAAGTATCACACCATCACTTCTTTCTGGTTCCCCTCGCAGCCTGGAAGGCGCTTTGAAAAAAAAACACTTGTGGGCTTCCCTGGTGGCGCAGTGGTTGAGAATCTGCCTGACAATGCAGGGGACACGGGTTCGAACCCTGGTCTGGGAAGATCCCACATGCCGCGGAGCAACTAGACCCGTGAGCCACAACTACTGAGCCTGCGCATCTGGAGCCTGTGCTCCACAACAAGAGAGGCCGCGATAATGAGAGGCCTGCGCACCGCGATGAAGAGTGGCCCCCATTTGCCGCAACTAGGGAAAGCCCTCGCAGAGAAACGAAGACCCAACACAGTCATAAATAAATAAATAAATAATTAAAACAAAACAAAACAAAAAAAAACACTTGTGTGTTGACCGGTTGATGCAGATACTGAATTAGCAAACCTTGGGTCAGTCCACTTCCTGCAGGGCTAAGGTCAAGGCCAGGGTGAGAACAGAGCCTCTGAGCTGAGTTGTCTTCTCTGGCAGGTCCACGGGGAGGATTAGAATGGGGACCTGGGGGCCCTAGGCTTTGGAGCCAGAGAACCGAGGGATTAAATCCTGGCTCTATCACTGATCAGCTGGGGGACATTGGGCAAGTGATCCCACCTCTCTGAGCTTCAGTTTCCTCATCCTTAAAATGGGGATTATAATAGCCTCCTGTTTGCTAGGGAGACTAGACAGGATGATGCCGTAGAGTGTCACTGCGTGCTGTATTCTTCTCTCTCCCGTTTGCCGAAGGCAGGGACACAGGTGCCCAGTCCTGAGGCAGCATCCCTGGGGTGCTGTCTGTATAAACCAAGAGGGAATACGTGACGGGGAAATGGAGGCATCAGACCCAGGCCCAGCTGGCCGGGGCTGCTCACAGACACCCTAGGATGTTGGGAAAGTTATTCTGACGCCTCAGGGATGGATGACAACCTGCTCTTGTTCAGACTCCTAGACTGCTCCACTTCATCAGCTTCCTGGGGGCCTGAGAGTGCAGACAACTCTGGTGTCCGTGTGAGAGGCAAGGGGCTGGCGGAGATGCTGGCCCTCAGTGGCTCGACCACTACTACAAGATGGCTCTCCCCTCACCTGCTAGAAGGTCCAAGAGGACCTTACAAGATCCATGTAGCACCTTCCTCTAGGTATCACCTGGATGAGGCTGCAGAGCTCCTGCAGCTGATAAGGTGGAACATGTCCACCTGAGAAGCAGATCCATCCTGGGTGCTTGGTTACAGCCCATCCCCCCACCATGTTGTGGTGATTCCAGAGCATAGGGGTTAAGAGCAGGCACTTTGGAGCCACTAAGACATTAGTTCAATCCTTCATCGACTGACTGTCTCTTTGAGCTTCAGTTCCCCCATCTGAAAAATGGGTACGATAACACCAACCTCATGGGATGATCATGAAGATAGCATGAGCTAATGTATGCAAAGCGTGTAGTAGAGGCCACCAAGAAGCCCTCCACAGAAGGGACCGACCTGCAGGCATCACGTTGCATGGTCTATTGCCTGGAAAGAATGTGGAGGAAATGGAAGAGCTTCACGAATAGGCAAATGATGGCGTTTGGAGCTAAAGCTGAGAGCGCCCCCCTTTGGGCTGGTGGACTCTCTGAGTGTAGGGTTGATGGTCTTCCGTCTGAAACTCCTGAGGGGTCGTGGGGGACACCACAGGTCAAATGTGCACAAGGGTCTGGTCATCACTGGTTTGTTGGAGCGGCTGAGTTCTCCTGCTGTGGGATGTTGATATACATGAGACGTGAAATGGAGCACGCACCGACATCATTTTAATAAGGCTCAGGCACTTCCCGGGTACTCCAGAGTCTCCGCTGAAATCGTTTTGCTGTCAGAAGCTGACATTATAACGACATTGCAGGAGAGACTCCGTGGGAAATCACCGCTCATTTCCTTCCAGGCAGTTCGTGCACCTGCAGAAACCAGACTCTTCGCTCTGCTCCACAGCATGTGGCGATTGACGTGATCCCCTACGTCAGTTCTGTAGCTGAGTGGACTGAGGGCCCAGAAAGCCAAAGGCCTGAACTGGAAAATATCGAGCAGGTGACTCGTTAAGGCTTGAGTCCAGGACTTGAGCCCAGGGAATAGCCGGTGCGTGGCTGATCTTATTGGCCGTGAGGAGGCCAGATTGGTCGGTGGCCTCATTCAAGGCCAGTGTGAGAAGGGAGGGGGAGCCCCTGGGAGTATTTTCCACTGAGGATCTTTTGAGTTTTTAAATGTATTTATTCTCCCACCCAGCTCACTTTGATTCTTCATCTGACTCTCACCATCTGATGCTACAACTTTCTTCTGCTACCTTCCATTTTGTTCTATCCAAGGTGCTTGAAGACGTGCTTCCTTCTCTGCAGGTACTCCTCACTCTATCTCAACTCAGCAGACAGCCTTGCCTTTGGTTCCCTGAGAATACCGAGACTCATTGGAGTGATCTCTGGTCATCTCCCTTACACTTCACTACATCTCTGGTTTGTCACCTCCCCTCCATGTTTCCAGTTTCAGAAGATGAGGCAGGCCTCCTCTTCAATAGAGTCAGCCTCTGATGGCATCCCTTTGGCTTGGACCCTGGGTTTTCTCCTGTAGGCTGAATTGTCTCTCTTTCTCTCCATTGGTTCCATCTTAATCAGTCACCCACATCGGTCGCCACTGCATTTTCACCCCTAAGGACCCTCAAACCCTCAATGGCTACCTCTCCTAGGGTCTACTCAGACGGGACCCCTGAAGGTCAGAGGTGTCCCTCCAGTGGTCAAGCTGCCCCACGCTCATCACTTAGAGCTCTGTAACCATGGACACTCTTAATAACCCATCTTCCTTGAAACCCTTTCCTCCGTGGGCCTCCATGACACTCAACTCTGAGCTCTCTCCGCCCTTCTGACTGGTTTTGTCTCTCATTCACTTATGTCTCAAAGCTGTATCTCTAGTTTTGACTTGTTTTCCGAGTTCTGGACTTGTGTCTCAAACAACTCCCAGAATCTTTCCACCTGGGTAGGCTTCCAACACCTCACAAGGGGTGTGTGGGCAAAGCTGAGCTGTCTTCTGTGTCTTCATCCAAAGCACAATTATCATGTCGAGGCAGGAAAACGAGTGGCTGAGTGTGAAAGCGCTGAATCAGACTGTGTGTTCGAAGCCTGCACATGACAGAGGCCAAATTATTGAACCTCTCTCTGCCTCAGTTTTCCCATCTGTAAAATGAGGATAAGAGTAAAACTGACCTCATATGGTTGTTGTGAGAACTAATTGAAAAAATACACACAATGTTCTTTGAATAGTGCCTGGTCAACGCTACTAATCATACATTCTGCTAACTTTTGAGTTCCCTTGATGTTACTTCTCTTTCCTCCATCCCATCTTGTGTCTCCTTCTCACATTTTCTTTTCTAAGCCCTTCACCTTCACCTAGTGCTTCAGGCTGGGCTCGTGCACTTGGCTTTGAACTGGTCTCCTTATTTCCAGGCTCTTCCCCTCCATCCAGCCTGCATGTTACTGCAAGAGTAACATTCTTTAAGCCTCACTTTTATGTGTCCTTCATATATTCACCACTGTTTGTAGGAGAAAGTTTTCCATAGTCTAAATCCAAACCTCTTTTCTCCATCTGGTCTCCCATCCCTCACCTACTTACTCTGCTCCAGGTGGGATAAGTGTTCTACAGACACGCCCTGCTCATATCCACCTTCACCCTTTGGACCCTCCTCATGCCCCTAGTCTCTTTAAGGCCTCGGTAATTCACCAACACTCGACTGCCTACAGCACTCACGCTCAAGTCTTTCATTAATGGACTTAAACATACACAACTCTCTGGCCAGTGGAAGCCATAACCTCCCCAAAAGGCTGGGAGGTCCTTGAGGGTAATGACTGTATCATGCATTCCTTTGTACCCCCAGAGCACTGAACATAATGTCATGCTCCCAGTACAATGTCAATAAAGATTTGTTGGCAATAAAAAACAAGGTCCTACTGTATAGCCCAGGGAACTATATTCAATATCCTGGGAGAAACCATAATGGAAAAGAATATAAAAAAGAATGTATATATGTAGAACTGAGTCACTTTGCTGTACAGCAGAAATTAACACAGCACTGTAAATCAGCTATACTTCAATAAAAATAATAAAGAAAAAGATTTGTTGGCCATTTGGCCAAATAATAAAACATCAGATTCACCATTCGCTGTGAATATATACAAAAAGGTAAGGAGGAAAATCCTTACATTCCCCATGAGATTTAGTCTTTGCTCTCTCCACCCAGTAGAGGCATGTGTGTGGGTAAGAGGGCTGGACTGGGACGAAGAGTGGGTTTAAGAAGACTTAGTTGGTAGAAGAAACTGTGATATTGATAATATGGGAAGAGCTGGTTTACTTTTGAGTTTCTTGGTATTTTAAGGGATTGGGCCAGTGCATTTCATAATTATTCATTCCCTGGCTTCCTGTTTCCTGTCTTACATTATGCAAGTGTTAATTAAACATTCCATTTCATTGGCTTCTGGAACCATAGTCTTAAGCTGTGTTGTTTACTGGTTGACTTAGTGATGGATGACAGTTCTAAACCCTTCCTGTCTGGTTTGTGAAAACCAATCATCCGTGCCACAGCCGTGCTGACTAGATGTGATGTAGATCGGCCTTTGAATGGCCTGGTGGGGGGATGCTCAGACCCCTGGCTGGGCAGTGACCCACTGGTTCGATGTGCAGAGCCAGCCTTATTCAGGATGGCTGCAACTGCTTGTTTGTCAGGAGTATTCCTGCTTCAGAAGCAGAGAGGCACCTGGGATGGGGGAGCGTCAACTATCCCCTCTTCACTACCCTCCTTTTTTTCCAATGGAACAACGTTTGAACGGCCTCCAAACCGAGCACCTCTAAGACTTGTTCTGAAGACCAAGAGGCTTCCTTTCCCAGTGAAAATCAACCTCGTTTTAAAGCAGCCTTTGTGTCTGAACTTGGCGTTCAAGATTTTTGTGAGATTCATCAGTATCGCTGACAAACTGACAGATGCCCAAATCTCAACAGAAATCAATCAAGTGTTACGATTTTGAAAAAAGAATGTTGCTTTGTTTTCTGACTTGTACCACAAATAGAAGCTCCAATCTGTCATTAGGACTGGGAACATGTCAACAATCTGTTTTTATTCTTTAGGAAAGAAGAACAGCATCTTGCTCTCCTCCAGCTAGGGCTAATTTGGAAAATTTGCAAGCTGACACGCAACTTGATTAAAATGACCCAGAGCCACTAATTCTTTTAAAATGCAACTCAGTGCTCACCACCCCAGACCTTCTGTAGTCCGGTTATCTCTTTATAGCTTGTTTTTAAAGAGGGGAAGGGGGGCAGGGGAGGGAGAAAGAGCTATGTTATAATCCACAGAGAGATTCAAAATTATTTTTTATTTTCTCCCTTCAGCTCCATTGTCACCATGTATTTCCTTCACAGCCCAGAGGAGAGGAAAAGTAGTGTGACGTTTCTAAGATGCTAGCGTGGATTTCATAGTCTGGAGTACAGAGCAGGCATGTGACCCAAATGAAACATCCATATTGGGGTTAGAGACTATTTTGACATTGTGGTTTCACTCCCATTCCATACTTTTCGAAAATATGTAAGAATCTGTCCCAGTTTGGATTGGCTCCCTAGGTCTTCGTCAAACCCTGGCTACACCGAGAGTAATGATATTTCCTTCTACGGAAAGCAATGAGTAAAACAAAACAATAACAGTTTGGTCCATTCCAGGGCTGGGAATCATAACATTTCACATAATAGAAACTGAGGCAGTGCTCAGGAATCAGAGTGTAGGTTTGGTCTATAAATACACTCTTACGAATATCTCGATTTTCTTTATGGCATCTAAAAGTGCGTATTATCAGCCCATTGGAGGGAGGGGGTTAATGTAGGAGGTGTTCATGTGGGCTGGCATGGGTGCCCACAGATGTATTGTTCACTAAGACAATGTATAATTATTAGGAGACAATATATAATTACACGTTGAATTATGTGCGGTAAACTGTAAGTGTTGGCATTCTGTCTCAAAGAGGGGAGAGCTAATACTGGCTGAGACCATGTAAATGCAGGCACTCATTTGTTGGGGAATGTACAGTAAAGAGAATCATTTCTGAATCCTGTTGCCTTGGCAACCTATTCTAAAATGATGTAGATAAAGAGCTAGCAACCCTTATTAATGAAGCCAGTGTGTCTTGGGAAGGAAAGCTGCCCAAAACAAGGCATCGAGCATCAGACCAAACCGACTTCTAGGCGGATGGCTCTGTTTAAGATCGGGTCAAGATGTGAAATGAGGGCTCAGGCATTAAGGACAGAGCTATCATCAATACCCTGCATTACACCCTGGCCAGACACATATCCACTGTCGATTCTGGGGGACATTAATCAAGTCAGGCTCTCACGGCCGTGCTTCTTATGGCAGAAAAATGAATGGGTCATTTTTCTGTGGATGGGCAGTACTGGAAATGCCAGAAGGGACTCCCTGGTGTGGGTAAGGGTGGCGCAGCTCCCCCATTTGGAAGGACATCTGGACACTTCCCCTCTTCCCTGGTCTCTCCTGGCTAAATGTAAATACCCAATCTGATTTGGAAGGAATGATACAGTTAGCTCCTTTTTTTTTTTTTTTTTTTGTGGTTCGCGGGCCTCTCACTGTTGCGGCCTCTCCCATTGCAGAGCACGGGTTCTGGATGTGCAGGCTCAGTGGCCATGGCTCACGGGCCCAGCTGCTCTGCGGCATGTGGGGTCCTCCCGGACCAGGGCACGAACCCGTGTCCCCTGCATCGGCAGGCGGACTCTCAAACACTGCGCCACCAGGGAAGCTCCCAGTTAGCTCCTTTTTAAAGGTGAGGAAAATAAGGCCAGGAAAGTTCATCACCAAGACCAGAACTTGATTTGTTCTCCTCTCGTCTGAGTGGAATCCCTCAAGAATCCCACTGCCCATCTACCTGACCTCAGGATCTGTACTTTTCTTTTCTTTTTTAAAAAATTTTTATTTTATTATTTATTTATTTATGACTGTGTTGGGTCTTCGTTGCTGCGGGCAGGCTTTCTTTAGTTGCAGTGAGCAGGGGCCGCTCTTCATTGCAGTGTGCAGGCTCCTCATTGTCGTGGCTTCTCTTGTTGTGGAGCACGGCCTCTAGGTGCATGGGCTTCAGTAGTTGTGGCATGTGGGCTCAGTAGTTGTGGCTCGCGGGCTCTAGAGCACAGGCTCAGTAGTATGTGGTGCACGGACTTAGTTGCTCCGCGGCACGTGGGATCTTCCCGGACCAGGGCTCGAACCCGTGTCCCTTGCATTTGCAGGCGGATTCTTAACCACTTCGCCACCAGGGAAGCCCACTTTTTTTCATTTTTGACTCAGCACAAGCCCTGACAAGGGCTCAATCTGTGGTTCTGGGTTCAAACCCTGCTTGAGCTGTACACACTCTGAATCAGGAACAAGGCTTCATGGGGATGGGGTGGGGTGAGGACAGCCAACTCCCACGTGACCCTGGCTTGAAGCAGGCGAGTTTTCTCCAGCACCCACCGTTGGGTCGGGTGTCTCTTCTGGTAAGTGGGGAAGAAAGACTGACACCCTCTCTGGGCATGATATTTTATCTCAAGAATATCAATAAAGAGATTGGGAGATTGCATTTTGAAAGTTTCTTTTTGTCGAAGTAAATCTTTTTTTGTTTGTTTGTTTTACTTGCTGAAAGTATTTATGGATCCCCAGTTATCACAAGGGCAGATACATCAGGGCCTAGTACGCTCAGTCACTGAAAAGCACCCCCAACCTGTCTGCCAACATCAAGGAAACGATCACCACTGCCACTCAGTCATATCCTTTGGAACATGGAACATTTGGCCCTCTCGATGAGAGATGGCTCTGGCTTCCTGGGAAATCATCTCCTGCCTCTGTGCTGAGAGATATCCCAGGTCTCCGATTGCCAGCATCATACAAGGTTGAGGGAGAGACCCTACAGGAGCCTGCTGCCACTACAAAGGTAACAACCACCCACTTCACATGGGGTCCTATTTCTACACCATTTCTTCCTCCTCTGGCCAGAGGTTATTCAAATGGAGAGATGTAGGAAGATGAGAAGTTCACTGTAAGTTCTTGTGTGGAAGAAATGTTCACGAAAAGGCCTCAGACATCTTATGAACTCTGACTTTAACACAGCATCTTCAGACGTCTCATTCATCTCTTTGCTGGATTCATCCTTATGGTACAGATTCTGTTTGATATCTTTCAGGAGTGGTCCTTTTCTTTTCATTCTCTGGTATTTGTCCCATTTCTCAAGTCAGGCTGAGATGCTAGCTGTTCCTTGACTCCATCTAAACATTGTTGTAATTCTTCTGATGTTATTTCTCCAGGGGTGCCTAAAAGATTATGATCTCTCATTAGCCGGTAATCTTCGTCACTGAGGTCATTAATAAATGGATATAAGCTTCTCTGTGGAGACGCTCTTGCTGCAATCTTCTCTAGTTTTCATGATGATTCTGGCCTTGAGATGAGGTTTCTTCACCATCACCATCTGATCTAGATCTAGACCGATTCATGCTGAGATTCCTGGCTTTCTTATTTGCCTTTCAACATGCTTTTAATATATGCAGAGGTATCCATCCTTCCATTGTTTGTGCTTTTTTTGACAGCTGCCCATCTGGAGAGAAGCGTGTGGCCCCGGAGGTCGGGCGGCGGGCGGGGCTCGCATCAGCGTCTCTGCTCGTCCGCTGAAGAGAGGGCCTGCTGCAGGGGGACCGTCCAGCCAGAGTGGAGGCTCTGGAGGAGGGACAGGCAGGCCCCACCCATCTTTCCCTATGGCCGGGCCGCCCCTTGTTGAAGTAAATCTTGTCCAGATTTTTCTGAGCCTCTTTTAATTATGTTCTTTCAAATTATATACCATCAAGTTCAAGCTGACTACATTCAGACAAAAACAATAACCCAGGCATCTTCCAGATATGGAACTTCAGTAGCTGTTTACTATATTTGTATCAGTCACAAGATTGAAAGAAGGAAGGGGCACTCATTTGCATGCTGTTAAAGGCCATCTATAAAAAACACTCAGAAAAAAAGATGAGAGCATAAATTTCCTACAGTGGCATATGTTTAACTCCTAGGCTCCTAAGCAGAGCAAAACTCTTATAAAACACACTTTGCCCTTTGTTAATTACAGAGTAACAGATTGGAGGGGGCTGCTCCCTCCCACCATATTCCTTCATATGTACAGTTCCTTCCTTTCTTCTCTCCTTCCCCTCCCTCCTCCCTTCCTCCCTTCCTTCCTGGCTTACAGTTTATCAGACATAGCTCTGGGCACTGGCAATATGAAGGTGGCTGAGTTACAGACCCTGCCCTTATGGGGGTCCCCTTTTGGTTGGAAATAGATGCACGGCTTTAATGGTCACTGTCCAAAGTCTAATAGGAACACAGAGAAGAGAAATGGGGTCAAGGTCAAGGAAGGGCTCATAGCGCAACCGACCTTTCAGCTGGCTCCAGAGGTGGGTAAGAATTTGCCAGTTGGAGAAAGAGGATTTGCGGGAGGGGAAGGAGCTTTCTAGGCAGGAGAAATGGCATGAGTAAAGGCATACTGATAAAAAGCCATGGTTTAGGGAATATATTCAATTGTTGGGTGTGGTAGAGATAGGCTACCGTAATTTGTGCTATCCCTTTAATACCACAGACTAGCTCCCCAGACAAGGACTTCATTTCCCAAGCCCCTTTCATCTAGTTTGGACCACATGACTAGCTCTCAGTTAAGGTGTTTGAGAGCTGAGCCTGCTTCTCTATTTTGTCTTCCCCATCTGCTGACTTGGATTCTGAGGATTCTGCACCCTAGGCAAGAGAAAAGCCATAAAATGGAAGTAACCTGGGGGAGGGATAAATTAGGAGTTTGCAATTAACAGATACACACTACTATATAGGAGTTTGCGATTAACAGATACGCACTACTATACATAACATAGAGAAACAACGAGGACCTACTGTAGAGCACAGGGAATCATATTCAATATCTTGTAATAACCTATAACGGACAAGAATCTGAAAAGTATATATATATATATATATATAACTGGATCACTTTGCTGTACACCTGAAACTAACACAACATTGTAAATCAACTCTACTTCAGTTAAAAAAAAAAAAATGGAAGAGTGACTTGGGCCCTGATTCACCACGTGGAAGGGTGCCCACGGAGCCCTAATACTTGCACTGTACTAACAGCATAGTGCGAGTAAGGAGTAAACTTTCACTGAGGAGGCCACTGAAATGTTAGGGCTTCTTTGTTACAGCAGCTGACATTACCCTAACAAACTCACTGGAGGTGACAGGGGCAGTATCTTAATAAGTATCCAATGAAAAAAAGATTCCACAGTCAACTACGTTTGGGAAACACTGACTTCAGCAGGTTTCATGACTGCAGGGTGGTACAGACTTTATAGGCTAAAAAGTGTTACGAATCTCCACGACATCTAACAGACCGTGTTTTCTAAATGTCTTTGGCCACGTAAGGTGTTTTTCAGTGCTTATGAGCATACTGCAGTTCTGTAGACGTCAGCAGAAGCTAGCACACAACACAGGGGCAGGTGTTGAAGTAGGACAGGGAGGTGGCCCGAGTGGGGCTGCCTCCCCCTTGCCCCCTCCTGGCTCCAGCTTCTTCACTCTCCCCTCAGTCCTCACGTGCATTGTGCTTCATGTTGTGTTTCTGGCCTTTGCACACACAGCTCTCTGCCTGGATGATTCTCTGCTCATCTATGTTTTTTTCCTAAAGCCCAGATTCCTGTGTAGACTGCCTCTCCTCCAAGAACATGCCCTTCCCCCTTGGCCTTCACAGCACATCACTTCCACGTGTTTTTCACCTACTTTGTTCCTCCTTACAGCATGGGGAGTGGCTCATGTGTCTTTCTCCCTCCTTAGATGTGAGTTCTTTGAAGAGTCAACTAAAAATTGTCATCTGTCTCCATGAAGATTAAGTCGCTAGCCACTGTGGCCACTGACTAAAACACCCTGAAAGGAGTTCAGGGTGAAGATCAGGAAAGAAGCATTCTGTGCTCTGTGAAAACCTGGCAGAACAGGCCTTCAGATAGTTAGACATTTTCAGGAGAAGATTTTATGAGTCCAAGTTCTTGCATCTTCTCATATCTAGAAAAGCACTAAAATCATTAACAGTGACAGCTTCTCCTTGTGACTAGCAACAACCCTTTGCCAAAATGTGTTGATTACATGTATCTGCCTTCACCAAAATCACATATACGTTGACTTCCCCCCACTACCTCTCAGAGCAGGTCCTCAGAGCTATCTGAGAGGCTGTCTCGCAGGCTATAGTCCTCAGTTGGCCCCAAATAAAACTTAACTCACAACTCTCGTGTTGTGCATTTTTGTTCAGTCGACAGAAGGAAGTTGCCACATGTAATTCGCTAAAAAAAACTTTGTATTGAAGTATGTTAAAAAAATAAGTCCAACTGAGTAAATTTGAAGGTCTAAGTGGCTTTATTCAATGATTCCTGAATTGAGTGCTCCAAGGCTTTGTACAAAATGGAAGGTTTTTATAGGAAGAAGGGTAGGGCAAGGGAGCTCTTAGCAACAAAGAGAAAAAGGATTATTTTTAGGTCAGGACATCTTTTTCTTTTGGTGGGGGGGGAGGGAATAACATGGTTTTTTTTTTTTTTTTTTTTTTTTGGTGGTACGCAGGCCTCTCACCGTTACGGCCTCTCCTGTTGCGCAGCACAGGCTCCGGACACGCAGGCTCAGCGGCCATGGCTCACGGTCCCAGCCGTTCCGCGGCATGTGGGATCCTCCCGGACCGCGGCACGAACCAGTGTCCCCTGCATCAGCAGGCGGACTCTCAACCACTGCGCCACCAGGGAAGCCCCAAACATGGGTTTTTATCATGTGATTGCCTATTCTTTCTCTGAGTGCGGGGCAGGGAATGGAGAGGGCCCACATGACAGATATCTCTTTGGCACTGCCCAGAAAATTCCAGACTGGTGGATTAAGATTACATTTCTGGTTAAGTCAGGTATTAAATCTAGGTTTGCTATCATAAGCCTTAGCCCACGTAACGCCATTTTGGGCCTGTGGTTTTCTCTTAACAAGTATAATATACCTACACAAAAAGTGCGCATGGTACGAATGGCTACTTTGATGGATTTTCACAAACTTATCCCCTATGTAACCAACATTCAAATCAAGAAACAGCATAATCAGCGCTCCAGAACCCTCTTCATGCTCCCTTCCAGTCACTACCCCATCGAGATAAAAACCATCCTGACTTTTACCACCAGAGATTAATTTTGCTTGCTTTCATAATTTAAAATCATAGACTCACATAGTGTGTGCTCTTTTGTCTTTGGCTTTTGTGAGAATCATCCATGTATTTGTGTGTAGCTGTAGGCCATGCTTTTTGTATTCCGTTGTGTGAGTAAACCATCATTTACTTCTTCATTCTACTGTTGATGGGCAATTAGGTAGTTTCCAGTTTTATGCTATTACCAATAGCACTGCCGTGAATATTCTAGTTCCTATCTGTTGGCAAACATATGGATGCATTTCTGTTAGATATGTACATAGGAGTGGACTTGCTGGGCCATAGGGTATGCATATGTTCACTTTTAGAGGATACTGTCAACAGCTCCCAAAGTAATTGCACCAATTACCATATATGAAAGTTCCACTTGCTCTGCTCCCTCACTGACACTTGGTAATTTCCTACTTTTAATTTTTGTCATTCTGGTGGGGTAGAGTGGTATCACATTGTAGCTGTAGTTAGCATTTCCTTTATGTCTAATGAACACCTTCACTATGTTTATCGCCCATTTGGATATCACCTTTTGAGAAGTGTCTAAGTCCTTTGCCCCTTTTTCTATTGGATTTTCTGTGTTTTTCTTTTTGGTTTATAAGAGTGCTTTACACATTCTGATGTGGACTCATTAAAAAAAATTTCTCCACAGCCCTGAGCACTACTGATTTCCATATTCAGTAAAATTTTATAGCATAAAATAGGACAAAAGGGCACTATCAGACCTTGAGCATTGGGATGGGCTTCACCACTAGGCAATGCCTCCCTTCCTCCTTACCATAGCTTCCTGAGCATTTAAAAGGGGAGTATTCATAAAGGGTAAATTGGAACGAGGCTCAGAAAAGTCGCAGGGTCCAGGTGAGCCTCATCGTGCTGGACAGTCTATGGACAGCTGTCTATTGAAGGTTCTTACCCAACAGTGGTTTCCCAGCTGTTTAGCCTGGACCACACAGACACTGCTGCAGGAATGGGGATGGTCTTCATTCACTCATTCATTCAACAAATATTTATCAAACACCTTCTAAGCACTTGAGATACATCAGTGAATAAAACAAAGATCTCTGTAAGCAAAGGGAAAAAGATCTATATAAACATCATAAGTTCTTCAATTGTGTAGTATGTTAGAAGGTGATTAATGCTGTATAAAGAGGGGAAGTAGAGCAGGGCAAGACCAGTTAGGAGTGCTTAGGGGACAGTCGACAACAGGATGAGAGCGTGAGTTTGAGCAGAGATTGAGGCCAGCAGCAAGGAGGATATCGGAAGAGCATCCACAGAGGGAAGGGCTGGTGCAAAGGCCCTTGGTGAGAGCATGTCCAGCACGTTCAGGCCATTGCAAGGAGGACAGGAGACCACAGAGGTGAAAGGAGCCCACTCACAGCAGGACCTGGAGGTGTCTTAAAGGGTGTGCTTTGACACTGCACAAGATGAAGAGCTGAGATGAAAAGCCACTGGAGGGTTTGCCTAGAGGCGTCACATAATCTGACTTACATTGTACACAGTTCCAGTTGCTGTGTTGAGAATAGATTAAGGGGAGCAAGGGTAGAAGTATGGAGGCCCATTGGGAGGTGTGTAATAAACCAAGTGAGAGATACTGGTGGCTGGGACCAGGGTGGTAGCAGTGGAGGTGGTGAGAAGTGGTCAGATTCTGGATACATTCTGTAGGTAGAACTGGATTTTTTGATGGAGTAAATGTGGGGTGTGAGCAAAGACAGGAATCAAGGATGGCTTCCATGAGACTGTCTGGGTCTAGTTTCTGCTTACAATGACTGCTCCTTTCCTCAGAATGCTCTCCCTTCCCACCTGGGCTGATGTCCTCTCAACCCCACCTGGCATCTTATCCTGGGTCTTGGCCCCTATCCCAGTCCAGCTCACCCTCACCTAGTGGCTTCTCATCTTCTTTCCAGCCCATTGTCATGACAAAAACTCTTTCCAGCTCCCCTTGGGGCTTCACCTTGAGAAGTAAAGGCTTCTTTTGAAAGTAAAAAGATATTTCTTTCCTTTTGTATTCCTGCTAAAGCATTCTGAATTCTCCCCCAGGCCACATGGATGACTATGACTGATCAAGAAAAGAATCACAAAAAGAAAAGCACGATTGATTAATATTTCAAATTAACTTGTTATTTAGTTTACTTACCATTGGTATGTTTCTTTCTACTTAGAATCAGGGACACAGCTAGTGTTAGAGACAAAAGATAACCAAGAGATTGTATAGTTGAGGGCTTGCCTTTTATGTATGAGAAACACTGAGACCCAATGTAGGGTTGGTTTTTTAGTGACTGGACTGCAGGCTTTCTACCATGGGGGAAATGATCCTTCCACGACAGCTATTAGAAACAAGACAACTGGCCCCCAAATGGAGCCGGTTTATGCTCCATTTATGCTAAATCCCACATGACAAAACCCAGACTTAACTTGATTACAGTTTCATCCTCTCCCAGAAATGGAATCTTAAACCAGTCAATGAGGAATCACCTTGACTGAGGCCATCTGCCTGATAGACCCCTGCCTTCCCCAAAGGAAAGTGACCAACCTAGTACTGAGTCTTGCTAGTATTATTTCCTTGCCGTGCTCCCTTCAGCCTATAAAAGTCTTTCATTTTGTACAGCTCCTCGGAGCCCTTTTCTCTCTGCTGGACGGGATTGGATTGTATTTGACTGGAATTGATTTTTGCACAAATAAACGCAACATTTTTAATATGCCTCAGTTTATCTTTTAACACAACAAAACTGGGGTGACCTGGTCTGTGAAGTTTCTGGACTTTCCCTCTGGGCTTTATGTTCCCTTTGGCCTTTGTTTCTTCCTCATTATCTGCCTTCAGACAGACTCTGCAGTTGAGCTCTCTTGGTTTGCATCGTTGATACGTTACCCAGTCACATTGATAGAAGATGTGTCCTGAAAAGGCCTTGGGCTCTCTTCGGGTTCTCCGTAGAAGCCTGACCTGCCAGCCGTCTTTAGTCTGCCCCCAAACCCAGCGGCTCAGCAGGCTTCTTTCGGCCCACAGGGGACTGTTGACAGTTCAGGCTCACCTCTCCACACACAGAGCGGAGCCCAGCCACCCGTCAGGGCTGTTTAGTGCATTCTTTCTGCCAGCCTCGTGCTTCCCTTACAATAGCAGCAGTGTTTTCCCCTGGCTTGGTTGGTGTTTGAATTAACTTAAACAAACATAGGCAGAGCAGCTGGGTGGTAGGATGGGAAGCTTGGCCTGGGGGTACAGGCCCACACTGTATAATTTGTGGCCACCTCTGGTTGTAGGAATCCAAGCCCAGACTCATTTCTCTGAGTCAGAATTTGCTGCTTGTGTCCTCAGAACGAAGATGATTGGTTGGCTGGTTGCTGACTGCATTGTAAAAACTTACCAATGTAAACCACATATGAAAATGTACACATTCACCGGGCTGTACAGCACACAAAAATGGCTTAATTTGCAAATGGGGACGCTGAGGCTCAGAGGGATGAAGTGACATCAGGGTCCGAGGTCACAGGCAGTGAGATGCAGAGCTGGGGTTCACACTCAAGGCTCCCAGGACCCCACATCCCATGCTTTCTCCATGGCATTGAAGGTGAAGGGTCTGACAGCTTTGTAATAAGATACGTGCTCTGTATGAAACTCTGTTCCCAAGTGGATCACCAGGCTTGGTCTCCACACTTCGGGTGTCAGGGTGGAGCTCAGCCCTCTCCAGCTGCTCCCCCTGGTCTGCAGAACTTCCGTGTATTGAATCTATTTACCCTTTTCTGGGGCTCCGACAGGCTTCGCGGAACCTCCGTCTCTAGGCTCAGAGATGACAACTAATGACGCTGTCCTCTGAGGCTCCTTTTTTTTCTGGTTCTGTCCTTTTGTGGAACATGGCAGCTGGCAGGATGGAGAAAGTGAGGCGCTAGGAGCCAAGCAGCTGCTCTGTGTCCTGGCTTTGCATTGTGTTGTATGACCTGGGGACACTTCTGTACCTGGGGCCAGTTTCCTCTTCCACAGAACAAGGGGGTTGGGGAATAATCTACCTGGTACTTCCCAGTTCTAGAATTCTGTGCCTGTCTTTATAAAAGTAAACAAGCAAACTAAACAGTAAAGCCAAAATTACCTCCCTAAACAAATGTACCCTGAAATCCACATCCAGTAGGGATGACATTTTTGATTTAGGTATTGGCATTCATGGTTATAAGATTCTAGTATTGTTGCTGCTGAAATTTTGTCAGAAGATTTGAAGCAATGCATGCTGGTAGACTTTAATCCCGAAAAGTCCTCTAAGCAATATTTCTAAGATATATTTTGTCAAAGATGTGACGCCCTCTGCTTAGGTATTTCTAACAAGCACTCTCTCCAAACAAATCTCCTTGAAAATGCATTAGATAACGCGGTTCCTTCAATTCCATATCTTCCTTTCTGTCTAAACTGAAAAAGCCAGTTCACGTTATTAATGACAAGTCATTTTGCAGAGTGCCTGGGTTAATAGAAGAGATAACTGGCGAAATATAAATGTGTAATACTAACATGCGGAAGATAAAACAAAAGTCTAATGCTGAATGCATAATGTGGAGAATGGAAGAAAAAGTTCCTGGCTGGCACAGAATTCCTGCAGACTGAACAGGAAAACTATGGCCCTCAGCTGCTCCCTTGGTTTCCCAATGTGCTACTTTCCTGCTTCTTTTTTCAACTCAAGTATATCCTCTTTGAACCCCAATCCTAGAATTCTAGAGTTAAAAAAGGGTCCTTAGGGAATTTTGAGGAAACAGGCCCAGAGAGGTGACGGGACTCACTTAGAGAAACACTGCCAGTTTTCCCATTTCAGTGCTTTGGCTGGACTCTACCACCACAGGGGCCTTCCGCTGTCTTCCATGCACCAGCCCAGCCCGGGTAGAGGGAGCAGGGATTTGACAAATTAAATCCAGAGCACAGTGGATTCACAGCCTAGCTTCATGACTCTATTTGTGTGGCTTTGGGAAAGTCACTTCACCTCCCTATACCTCAGTCTCTCCCACTGTAAAATGAGTTAATACAGGTAAAGCTCTTTACATTCTAGTGAGTGTTCAGAAAAGTTAAGTGGTTATCGTTAATATTTTGTGATTTGTAAGTTTGTTTTTGGTTATACTATCTCTATCTGGAACCAAAAGACAGGACTGCAGGACCTCTTGACATCATATCTGGCTCAGGAATTGTGGTGTTTCTTTTGTTCTGTTTTGTTTTTGTTTTTGGCCATGCCACACCACATGTGGGATCTTAGCTCCTTGACCAGGGATCGAACCCATGGCCCCTGCAAAGGAAGCACGGAGTCTTAGCACTGGACCACCAGGGAAGTCCTGGGATTGTATCTTTTCTTGATAGTACTCAAGTTCAGTATCAGAAAGAATGTGATAGTTGGTGGTTTTCTGCTTCCATTGAATATTAGACAAGAGGAAAGGCACTTAAATGATAGCAAAGGCCACTGGGGCATGCTATGGTTTAAATGTTTGTGTTTCCCTCCAAATTCTTATGTTGAAATCCTAATGCCCAAGGTGATGATATTTGGAGATGGGGCCTTTGGGAAGTGATTAGGTCACAAGGGTGGAGCCCTCATGAATGAGATTAGTACGTTATAAAAGAGACCCAGAGACCTCTCTCCCTCTTTCTGCCATGTGAGGACACAGTGAAAAGTCTGCAGTCTGCAATTGGAAGAGGGCCTTCACCAGACACCAAATCTGCTGGCACCATGATCTTGAACTTCCCAGATCCAGAACGGTGAGAAATAAATGCTTGTTTTTTTATAAGCATCGTACTTTGTTATAACAGCCTGAATGGACTAAGAGTGGATTCCTTAACTCTGAGAGTGTGGAATCTCCTTCAGTGACAAATTTGAAGCAAAGGGACTTCCTTGGTGGCGCAGTGGTTAAGAATCTGCCTGCCAATGCAGGGGACATGGATTCGAGCCCTGGTCCAGGAAGGTCCCACATGCCGTGGAGCAGCTAAGCCTGTGTGCTGCAACTACTGAGCCTGTGCTCTAGAGCCCGCGAGCCACAACTACTGAGCCCACGTGCCACAACTACTGAAGCCCACGTGCCTGGAACCCCTGCTCCGCAACAAGAGAAGCCACCGCAATGAGGAGCCTGCTCACCACAACAAAGAATAGCCCCCGCTCGTCACAACTAGAGAAAGCCTGCGTGCAGCAACGAAGACCCAACACAGCCAAAAATAAATACATAAATAAATAAATAAAAAATGGAAGCAAAGCTGGGGACTAGCAGCCATCGCATGTAACCGGCGCTGAGGCCGAGAGCTACCCTAAGTGACCCTTGGTATCCTTTCCACCATAGTAGTCTGGGCTTCCCACTGCAAAGTGTAATGAGTTGGTCTCATTTTATAAATATTAAATGAATTAAATTCCCCAGGTCCCAAGAAAAGAGGACTCATCCTTGAGGGTTATGTGAAAACTAAAACCAAAATTTGAGCTGAGTAAATTGCTTGAAATGCTGGCAGTTTGCAATCAGATAAGTGTACCTGCTTTCCAGCTGCGTGACCTTGGGCAGGTCACCTCATCAGTGTCTGCATCTATAAAATGGGGGGAATGTCAGTTTCTTCTTTTCAGGGTTGTAATGAGAATTGATGAAGCAATACATACCATGTGTTTAACATAATACCTGGCACATAGTAAGGATGTAATGCTAATTATTATTATGATTAATGTTTTACAAATAGTTTTAAAAAGCTAAGGCCTCATTTAGACATTAAAATGCCTCAGCATAAATATTCAATGAGAAATGATTTTTGTCTTTTATTTTTCAATTAACCATCCCAGTATTTAAACGGTAAACATATGAAGAGGGACAGGTATCCATCTTCATTCTACGGAGTGTTTTTTTTTGTTTGTTTGTTTGTTTTCCAGGTTCTTCATAGTTTTTATTCAAGCATTGCAGAGTGTTTTGAATGAGAAGTTTCGGGAGCTGCTCTGGGAGAAAATGCTCTCATGTGTCTAAAAAACACCCACACTTCTTGGAAAAACAAACAAAGCTGGACTGATCTGAGTTGATTGTTTTTAGAAATAACAAATTGGCTGAATTCAACTATTTCCTCCCTTCTTCTGTCGGCCGATTTTTGGGTAGATATAGCCTCATTATGAAATCTGACCGAGCTCTTTGCTAGATGATTCAATCTCCAGGTCTAAACAATCTGGAATGCTCTGTGGAAGACCTTGAAAGTTTTCCCAGCAGGAAATGGAAGGCAGAGAGTGAATGAATTCAGGTTTAAAGTTCCTGTTGACCTTGATTAACACACAGCAATGTCCGTTGGCTGTCTCCTGGCATCCACCCTCTTCCTCGCTCCAAGAGTTTGATCCCTCCTACTCTCAGTCTGGAAAGACCACTGGAGGAAACTTCAGGGATGAGACGGGCCAACCTTCTCACCCGGTAGATGAGGAAGCTTAGATTTAATGAGTTTGTGTGACAGCATCTATTACTCTTTGATACTTTCTTCTTGGTCCCAACTCAATGCTCCATTTTCTTCAAGCAAGAGCTATTGAGGGAATTTCCAACCATTTTCCAGTTTCCATGTTATTCATAACAAAGCAGACAGTTATCTTTATTAAAAATGTTAACGTATCAGCTCTTGGGTATACCTATCTCTCTCCCTGGGAGATGGTGGAGAGAAAGCAGGATATCTGGAGTTGAGGGCTTGGGGGGGCCGGTGCCAATGGGCAGGGCAAAAAAGACCTTCACTGCCACCTTGTGGTCCCCTGGAGCCACAGAGGGTCATTGCTTTGGAGCCTCTGTGTCTAGCTTCTTTGGCTGCTTGCTTGGGGTCTTTACCAGTGTAGTCAGCATGGATTTAACGGAGCTTTGTTAGCATTTCTTTTTCCAGTGCATTTTCATTCTTTAGCCCCAGGAAAGGGGAAGTTGTAGAAAGCTAGCAAAATTCGATATTCTGAAAAAATATCTGTGGGGAGGTAAGAGGTCAGGATATAGGAAAGGGCTCTCAAAATGAAATGTTGGAGAGGCTTCCAAGATCCTTGTCTTATCTTCTTGTGGCATCTCTCTACAAGAGCAGAGATTTATGGGGCAAAATTCAGGCCCAGAGTTGGTACTGGTCATTGTTATCACCTGGTCAACTGGGGGAGTCAGGACAGATGAAGATTCGTTTCTTATCTCATTTATTGACCTTGATTAGAATCCAAATTAGTTCTCACATCACATTCTGATAGTCCTGGATTCAATATCGTCATTTGAAATACTAACGATATTCTTCAGTGCAAAAAAATGACTTTCAAGGCATGTATTATGGAACGGATTATAATAAATTAAATGCTTAAACTGGCAGACTGCAAACAATTTTGACTCAGATCTAAATATTTGCACTGGCTGTTTAAACAGTTAATTAAACTTGGGCTTCAGCAATCTGAGTCATCCCACGTACACAGAGCGTGACAGACCCGGACAGCAAGAGTCAACGTGCGTTGGTTTCTTTCATTCCCCAAATGAACACATTGCATCTTTAAACCCCACAGATATTAGTGATTTTTAATGAATTGTTCTGTCTTTCTGAGGTTACTTTTAGATGATGCTGTAAGGTAATGTTAGTCTTGGAAAGAACTTTGTTAATTAAGTTTCAGGGAAGTTAACACCCACAGATAATTGATTAAAGTGGTTACATGGATAATCTGTTGTGTGACTTTACACTAAAAAATAGAAAAATGTAAAGAGTAGGAGATACAAGACAAAACGTCTAAAGACCAGCTTATCAAAAACGAAGACTGTGTTGCCACCACCACCACCATCATCCTCATCATCACATTACCACCATCACATGACTAACACCATGACAATCGTATCTTCATCATCATCATCATCATCACATGTTTTGAAGCAGCAGACTATCCCAATTTAAATTTTCTTGTCTGATGCAGCAAAAGCAGTTTTAAGAGGGAAGTTTATAGCAATACAATCTTACCTCAGGAAACAAGAAACATCTCAAATAAACAACATAACCTTACACCTAAAGCAATTAGAAAAAGAAGAACAAAAAATCCCCAAAGATAGCAGAAGGAAAGAAATCAAAAAACCCCCAAAGATAGCAGAAGGAAAGAAGGAAAGATCAGATCAGAAATAAATGAAAAAGGAATGAAGGAAACAGTACCAAAGATCAATAAAACTAAAAGCTGGTTCTTTGAGAAGATAAAGAAAATTGATAAACCATTAGCCAGACTCAACAAGAAGAAAAGGGAGAAGCCTCAAATCAATAGAATTAGAAATGAAAAAGGAGAAGTAACAACTGACACTGCAGAAATACAAAGGATCATGAGAGATTACTACAAGCAATTCTATGCCAATAAAATGGACAACCTGGAAGAAATGGACAAATTCTTAGAAAAGGACAACCTTCCAAGACTGAACCAGGAAGAAATAGAAAATATAAACAGACCAATCACAAGCACTGAAATCGAGACTGTGAATAAAAATCTTCCAGCAAACAAAAGCCAAAGACCAGATGGCTTCACAGGTGAATTCTATCAAACATTTAGAGGAGAGCTAACACCTATCCTTCTCAAACTCTTCCAAAATTTAGCAGAGGGAGGAACACTCCCAAACTCATTCTACGAGGCCATCATCACCCTGATACCAAAACCAGACAAAGATGTCACAAAGAAAGAAAACTACAGGTCAATATCACTGATGAACATAGATGCAAAAATCCTCAACAAAATGCTAGCAAACAGAATCCAACAGCACATTAAAAGGATCATACACCATGATCAAGTGGGTTTTATCCCAGGAATGCAAGGATTCTTCAATATACACACATCAGTCAATGTGATACACCATATTAACAAACTGAAGGATAAAACACATACGATCATCTCAATAGATGCAGAAAAAGCTTTTGACAAAATTTGACACCGATTTATGATAAAAACCCTCCAGAAAGTAGGCATAGAGGGAACTTACCTAAACATAACAAAGGCCATATATGACAAACCCACAGGAAACATTGTTATCAATGGTGAAAAACTGAAACCATTTCCTCTAAGATCAGGAACAAGACAAGGTTACCCATTCTCACCACTCTTATTCAACATAGTTTTGGAAGTTTTAGCCACAGCAATCAGAGAAGAAAAAGAAATAAAAGGAATCCAAACTGGAAAAAAAGAAGTAAAGCTGTCACTGTTTGCAGATGACATGATACTATACATAGAGAATCCTAAAGATGCTACCAGAAAACTATTAGAGCTAATCAATGAATTTGGTAAAGTAGAAGGATACAAAATTAATGCACAGAAATCTCTTGCATTCCTATACACTAATGATGAAAAATGTGAAAGAGAAATTAAGGAAACACTCCCATTTACCACTGCAACAAAATACTTAGGAATAAACCTACCTAAGGAGACAAAAGACCTGTATGCAGAAAACTATAAGACACTGATGAAAGAAATTAAAGATGCTACAAACAGATGGAGAGATATACCATGTTCTTGGATTGGAAGAATCAACATTGTGAAAATGTCTATACTACCCAAAGCAATCTACAGATTCAATTCAATTGAATTCAGTTCAATTCAATCAAACTACCAATGAAATTTTTCACAGAACTTGAACAAAAAATGTCACAATTTGTATGGAAACACAAAAGACCCCAAATATCCAAAGCAATCTTGAGAAAGAAAAACAGAGCTAGAGGAATCAGGCACCTGGACTTCAGACTATACTACAAAGCTACAGTAATCAAGACAGTATGGTACTGGCACAAAAACAGAAATATAGATCAATGCAACAGGATAGGAAGCCTAGAGATAAACTCAAGCACTTATGGTCACCTTATTTTTGATAAGGGAGGCAAGAATTTACAGTGGAGACAAGACAACCTCTTCAATAATTGATGCTGGGAAAACTGGACAGCTACATGTAAAATAACGCAAGTAAAACACTCCCTAACACCATACACAAAAATAAACTCAAAATGGATTAAAGACCTAAATATAAGGCCAGACACTATAAAATTCTTAGAGGAAAACATAGGCAGAACACTCTATGATCACACAGCAAGAGCCTTTTTGATCCACCTCCTAGAGAAATGGAAATAAAAACAAAAATAAAAAAATGGGACCTAATGAAACTTAAAAACTTTTGCATAGCAAAGGAAACCATAAACAAGACAAAAAGACAACCCTTGGAATGGGAGAAAATATTTGCAAATGAAGCAACTGACAAAGGATTAATCTCCAAAATTTACAAGCTCATGGCAGCTCAATAACAGAAAAAACAAACAACTCAATCCAAAAATGATCAGAAGACCTAAATAGACATTTCTCCGAAGAAGATATACAGACTGGCAACAAACACATGAAAGAATGCTCAACATCACTAATCATTAGAGAAATGGAAATCAAAACAACAATGAAGTATCACCTCATACCAGTCAGAATGGCCATCATCAAAAAATCTACAAACAATAAATGCTGGAGAAGGTGTGGAGAAAAGGGAACTCTCTTGCACTGTTGGTGAGAATGTAAATTGATACAGCCACTATGGAGAACAGTATGCAGGTTCCTTAAAAAACTAAAATTAGAACTACCATACGATCCAGCAATCCCACTACTGGGCATATACCCTGAGAAAATCATAATTCGAAAAGAGTCATTTACCACAATGTTCATTGCAGCTCTATTTACAATAGCCAGGACATGGAAGCAACCTAAGTGTCCATCGACAGATGAATGGATAAAGATGTAGCACATATATACAATGGAATATTACTCAGCCACAAAAAGAAATGAAATTGAGTTATTTGTAATGAGGTGGATGGACCTAGAGTCTATCATACAGAGTGAAGTAAGTCAGAAAGAGAAAAACAAATACCATATGCTAACACATATATATGGAATCTAAATTTTAAAAAATGGTTCTGATAAACCTAGGGGCAGGACAGGAATAAAGACGCAGACATAGAGAATGGACTTGAGGACATGGGGAGGGGGAAGGGTAAGCTGGGACGAAGTGAGAGAGTGGCATGGACATATATACACTACCAAATGTAAAATAGATAGCTAGTGGGAAGCAGCCACATAGCATAGGGAGATCATCTCGGTGCTTTGTGACCACCTAGAGGAGTGGGATAGGGAGGGTGGGAGGGAGACAAAAGAGGGAGGAGATATGGGGATATATGTATATGTATAGCTGATTCACTTTGTTATAAAGCAGAAAGTAACACACCATTGTAAGCAATTATACTCCAATAAAGATGTTAAAAAATAAAATAAAATAAAAGTAGTGTGATTATGTTAGGACCTGGCATGAGAAAAAAATTTTTTTTCTTGTCTAGTCCTGGTTCTGCCACAGATAGGTAAAATGATCCTGGTGAAGGCACTTGTCTTCTTTAAGCTTCTGGTTCTTCATTTGTAAAATGAGGGCATTTTTATTAGAATAAGGCTAAGCTGTTGTAAAAAAGTGGCCTCCCAAATACCATGTTTTAAATAAGATAGTTTATTTCTTCATTAGAAGTAACCCAGTTGTTTCAGGCTGGCAGTTAAGCTCTTGACTCCTTACTTAAAAACACTTGGTAGCTCCCCACTGCCTGCAGAACTAAATTCAAGGTCCTTTACACTTGATCCCAACCTGCACTTCTGATTTACCCAAGCTTTGTCCTTCTACCTTCATCTATGTCCTTGCTATGTGGTCCCCTCTGTCTGGAATGCCCTTTTCATCTTCATCTATTGACGTTTTATTCATTCTTCATGACCCAGCTCAAATGCTGTCTCCTTTATGAAGCCTTATACTTTGCCTCCCCTGCCCCTTGTCATCCTGTTATAACATTCCTTGTTTCTTCCTCTGCCTTCTGATACCTTTACCTCTTTGATAGCATCTAATTCCATTTGCCTTTTAATTAAGTTAGTTATTTAGACAAATGGGCTTGATGTTCCTAGGGGCAACAGACTGCATAGCATTTATTTTTCTTCCCCAACTCCTCTCTCCGTCCTTGCCTTGACAAATATCTAGCATCAATTTTGCCCACAAATGTATGTTGAACTGGATGGAGTAAAAAGTCGTTACCAAAAGGAAAACTCAGTCATCAAAATAGCAACCATTTGCTAACTCAAGGGGCCAATTAGGCAATGGGTTATTCATTGGAAAATTCTAGACGTGGATCAAAACAGTACCAATTAGATTCACATCCTGTGCTAGACCAATAATAGCATACAGAAATATTCCTTGCGCCTTATATCCATGTGGGCTAATGTTCCATTTGTGTTCATTAGGAAGAAGGCTCTTCCTGAGACAGCCATGATTTTTCTTAAAATGTCCATGAGCCATGTGAAAAAAATAGTTAACACTTATATATGTGCATGGGTGTTGTATAACATTTGCTTTAACTTTATCTCCGTTTGTGGAATTTCTGAGTCTATTCTACGCTATGTTAGAATCTAAGAATTAATTGCCTGAGGGAGTTTCATTTCAAGTAGGTAGCTGGCTCAGGGGATCCAGTGTAGGGAGCTCAGAGCTTTGAGACTTGCCATGAGTTTGCTGTACAGCTGGGAAAACTCATCTCCCTTCCCCAGACCTCAGTCTTCTCATTTGTAAATGGAACCGGTACAACTTCCCTCTTCTCACAGGGCTGTTTGCACAGATGATGGCAGCTCATTATGGAAGCGCTTTGAGAAGATGCTATGGAATCCTGTTGGGTACCGTTGGGAGACTAACCTCCAGGCTTATGAAAATGGATATTAAAACCATGCATCTACTTGTTCCAGTCACTGGGTGCGCATGAACGGTCCCTTAGTTGTATTTATAACACTGCAGTTTTTTTTCTGAAGAAAGAAATTAAATTTGCTTTTTCAAATTTTACAAATGCAACCACGAGTTCGTCTGCTTGAGTGCATTTCAAATCGTAATTTAGATAAAGTCAGGATGGCAATAAAACTTATGAAATAGAGCAAGGGTGGGAAAAGAGAAAGCAGGAGGGAAAGATTCTGATGACTCTGCCTTTCTGCCTGGCAATTCTCTTTTTCTTTTATTCTCCCTCTCTGCCTTTCAGTCCCCTGGAACATGTAAACCTTTCTGCTCCTCTTTGTTGAAATGAATCTGGCCAGGTGGCATTAATGCTTGTAAAAGTAAATGGAAACTGCACAGACGGATGGAGAGCCTGACATGTAGTTTAGGATTTTTCTATTCTTTGCAACTGTCATCTGACAGCTCACCTATGATTGGAACTAACCTAGCTCAAAATGGTGAAGCTGAAGACGTCCGAGTGTGGTGCCGCCACCTTCCCTTCCTGACCACGTTTCTCCACTTGTTTCATTTATTCCAGCAGGAGTGTATGCCGGGCTCTACTTGCGTGCAGTCCTGTATACAGTGAGGACTTAACAAGGCCAGTCTCTGCTTATAAGGAACCTGCTGTATTGTGGATGTGCTACCGTTTTTCAGGGAGACAAGGCCTAAGCCCAAGAATTAACTTGCAATGGTGCAGTTTTAAAATTTTCTTTAAAAATTTTATTGATATATAGTTGGTTTACAATTTTGCGTTAATTTCTGCTGTACAGCAAAGTGATTCTGTTTTATATATATATTCTTTTTCAGATTCTTTTCCATTATGGGTTATCACAGGATATTGAATCTAGTTTCCTGTGCTATACAGTAGGACCTTGTTGTTTATAATGGTGCAGTTTTAATAGTGGGAAGAGTTTGGGGGTGTGTGAAGGATGCTTGTGGTGTCTCAGAAATCATACTCTATAGCTTATGTTGTTTGTGTATAAGACGGGACCTGATTGTAAGAAAGAGTGTAATCATGTCCATATGGTGAAATGGGAGGCCTTTGGGGTGAGGTTAAATGGCCCCTTCCTCAAAACACACACACACACACACACACACACACACACACACACACACACACACACAGAGGAAGGAGGTGAGGAATAACAACAGTTGCTTTACATTTGTCTTCATTAGAGACCATTTGCTCACAGTTTGCTCAAGCTGGCTTAGGCAAAGAGGAAAATTTGTCTCACAGAGTCCAGGAGCAGAGATGGCAGTGGGACTCCCAGGGGGCCTGAGTCCAGGAACTGAAAAGCCACCGGGAGTCATGTCAGCTACACCGTGGGGTCTCAGGGTCTCTGCTTCCCTTTGTCAGCCTGATTCACTTTTCTCTCCTCTGTTGACTGGTTTTCTTAGCTCACACATGCACCAAGCATATCTGCCTTCCCTGGTATATCAAGAATCCTAGGGTCCCAACTCCAAATTCCCCAAATCAGTGACTCTAACTGACCTTTACATTGACCTAAAGTTAGTCATTTGACCAAATTGCTCCAATCAGCATGGTCCAGTCAGGAGATCACTTTTTGACTAATCAGCTTTGGTTGGGTCTCAGAGTGGGTGGGGGAAGCAGATTCTCGGAAGGAGAATGTCCAGAGGGTACAGAATTGGGCATCTCTGGCACAAGATTTAACTTTTGTTGTTTATGAAATGATTTTGCAGATTTTCCAGGTTCTTTGCTTTTATATCTTTCTTCTTTTCTTAACCTTAATCATAGCACTGCCTGTTGGCTCAGGAAAAATTATTTCACTTTATTTCTTAATAACAACCATGGTTTAACTAATAGTTTAACGGATAGGGTCTGATGTAAGAAATGTAGGTTTCTCTCCTGGAGCCTACAATTTAGTGGAAAAGACAGATTAAGAAAAAAAAAAACCCATATACACACACAAAACTAAAACAAGTAAACAAAATAATTACAAGTTGTGTTAAGAGAGGAAACAGAGTGTTGAGTTAGAAAAGATGGGTTGGGCAGGAGGAGAATTTATCTTAGATGCAGTTGCAGGAGGACTACTCCCAGAGGTCGACTTCTTTTTTTTAACGTCTTTATTGCAGTATAATTGCTTTACAACGGTGTGTTAATTTCTGCTGTATAACAAAGTGAATCAGCTATACATATACATATATCTCCATATCCCCCCACCTTGTGTCTCCCTCCCACCCTCCCTATCCCACCCCTCTAGGTGGTCACAGAGCACCAAGCTGATCTCCCTGTGCTATGTGGCTGCTTCCCACTAGCTATCTATTTTATGTTTGGTAGTGTATATGTGGAGGTTGACTTCTTAGTGGAGTTTGAAGGAACCAATCATGAAAAAGGTGGTGGGAAGGATGTGCTAAAAAATATTTTAAGCAGAGAAAGGGCAGCATCCGCTCAAAGATGCAAAATCTCTGAGGAGAAAAAGAACTTAATTTGCTTTTAATTCCCAACACTCCCCATGTTCCAGCTCTCCTACATGTCAGATCATTGAGAAATGGAAGGTCTTTTGTAGGCTCTGTCAAGTTGTACTGCAAAAAATTAAATTATACTACAGCAGGTATACATTAGCTCACTTACTTCAATGAGTAATTCACTGAATTCAACATTCAAGATGGTAGGATTACATTATCATATAATATCTGGCCATTTGCTTGGAGATATTATATGCAGCATTTGGTATTCTTGGATCTTGAGATTGGAGAGATCTGGGTTTGGGGCTTGTCTTTGTGACTTACTAGTTGTATAACTGTGGGCAGGTTATACAATTGTTCTGTGTGTCATTGGTTTCTTCATCTTCCCCATCTCAGCCTTCCTCTCTGGCTCACATAGATTTTTTTGTGAGAATTATATTAAATGGGGAAATGTATATAAAACGACTAGCATGGCATTTGATACTCACAACATATTAAAAGCAATAAAAAAAGTGTGTTCACATCTCCTGTGCCTCCAAATCAAATTCTAGCAAGCTGGCTCCTTTTCAGTGCTCCTTGGGCAGTTTAGTACGTAAAATAATTGTGTGACGAATACTTTGGAACACATAGAGGACTGGGTCGGAATACGGGAGGGTACTTTTCTTTCTCTCCAATTCCTTCAATGCAGTGAAAGGAAATTAACATCAGAAATTGAGAGGAGTTCCTCGAATGGATGGGATTGGAAAGAACCAAGAAAATCACACTCCAAACCCACCTAGTAGAAAACTACTGTCAAGTAAGAGTAGAATGACGGGGGCTTCTCTGGTGGTGCAGTGGTTGAGTCCGCCTGCCGATGCAGGGGACGCGGGTTTGTGCCCCGGTCCGGCAGGATGCCGCGGAGTGGCTAGGTCCATGAGCCATGGCCGCTGGGCCTGCGTGTCTGGAGCCTGTGCTCCGCAACGGGAGAGGCCACAACAGTGAGAGGCCCGCATACCGCAAAAAAAAAAAAAAAAAAAAAAAGAGTAGAATGAGGGAAACTATGAGCTCAGCTTCAGCAAATGCAATGAGCAGGAAGAGAGTCCTGGCACAATTGTTAGAAACTAAATTGAGAACTGTCTTCAGAACAAGAGGGGTAGTTACAACTCTCACTAACCTCTTGCCAAACAGTAAGTTTGGCTAAAAAACGCAGGTGGGGATGCAAATGATATGACTGACAAAGTGGGAATATAAATTGGTGCATTCATAATGAAAAACAGTATGGAGGTTCCTTAAAAAAATGAAAATAGAACTACCATATGATCCAGCAATTCCACCCCTGGGTATATATTTGGAAAAAATGAAAACACTAATTTGAAAGGATATACGTATCCCAATGTTCATAGCGGCACTATTCACAACGGCCAAGACATGGAGGCAATCTGTGTCCATCAACAGACAAATGGATAACGATGTGATAAATATATATATATCACATATATTTATCACACACATATATATCACATCTTCACTTATATAAATATATAAAAACACATTATATATATAAAACACATAAAAAATGATGAAATTTTGCCTTTTGCAGCAATGAGGATGGACCTAGAGAATATTATGCTTAGTGAAATAAGGCAGACAGAGAAAGAAAAATACTGAATGATATCACTTATATGTGGAATCTAAAAAATAATACAAATGAATGTTTGTGAAAAACAGAAACAGAATCGCAGGTATAGAGAACTAACTAGTTACCAAAGTGGAGAGGGAAGGTGGGGCAAATTAGGGGTATGGGATTAACAGATACAAACGACTTCATATAAAATAGATAAGCACCAAGGATATATTGCATAGAACAGGGAATTATAACCATTATCTTGTAATAACTTTTAATATTGTCTAAATAAAATAGTGAGATAGTTTATACAAATAACCCCCCAAAAAACAAAACACAAGAGGGGAAATTACCCTGTGTGTTGGGGAGCTTCTCGGGTGACTGGAGGGCCTGGGGGTGAAATAACCAAGATGACCTCAAGAAAGTTCCAGAATCCATGAGATACCAAGGAGAGAGAAGAAGGAAAGACACTCTTCTCAGGAGGGGAATCACTGAAGTTCTTCACTGAGAGAGTAGAGTCCTCCTCACTTTGGCAGCTGGGGAGGGGTCCCCAGCCTGCCTGCGGTCTAAGCTTCCTGGTTTGGGTGTCCTCTTCACCAAGAACCTTTTCAGGGGAAAGGCCTTTTGGGGAAACCAATCAGACACAATTATAGAAGAAACACTTGCCAGCTACCCACAGTCATCTGAACATGAAGGGGCAACAAACAAGTATCAGGTATTTGTGCAAAACCAACAGCATGAAGAAGAAGTACCAAGATTAACAAGAACTGCTGATCTTGGAGGAAAAAGAGACAATTCAGGTAACAGAAGAGAAGTTAAAAAATACACTGCGAGGGAAGTGCACTGGTTAAAACAATAACAACAATAGACTGCTCTGAAAAACAAGATGCAGAGAGCAAGAAATAATCCTAGAAAGTGAAAAATATGAAATGGAACATCAACTATGCCTCATTAAAAAATGAAATGGAAAATATAGTGAAGGGACTGAGCAATAGAATAGGCCAAATTAGTGATCTGGAAGATAAGACTCAGGAAACCTACCAGAACTTAGAGCAAAAATACACAGAGATGGAAATACAAAGACGAGTTAAGGGACAAAACAGATCAATCCAGGAAGGCCCCAAATATCAACTGAACAGGGATTCCAGAGTCAGAGAACAGAGACATAGGAAAGAAGGAAATAATGAAGGAAGTATTGCTCCAAGCTAAAAAGAGACAATCATCTATTTTTGCACAGAAAATATTAAAAGCAGTAATGGTTAAATAGTGGATGATCTTACTCCATTTTGCCCCTTATTTAGATTTCTCCAAACTTCAACAATAAATATCTATTTGATTTAAAAACATATCTATCTTTGAAATTAGAATATAAATAAAACACAGACACACTTGACATAAAGAAATAAAAGAACATAGGAAGTCTTTATACTTTTCATTCACAACTTTTCACCTAAGTCTTTAAATAGGGAGGGGTGACTTTAGTAAATGTCCTAGTGAGCTTTTATCTGGAAACAAACAAACAAATAAACAAAAACCCCATCTATTTTAAAGGCGTCACTAAAAGCCATTAAAACTAATGTAAAAAAAAAAAAAAATCCATACTAGAAAATCCTGGCAAAATGAACAGAATCTAAGGATAAAAAAAAAAAATCTGAAAAACTTCCAGAGAGAAAAGAAATTTTTTCTACTATAATGGACAATGGTAGGTATAGTTTTTCCTTTCTTGTTTGCTTTTCCTTCTCCTTTTTCCCAGTAAGAGCAACTTCCTTCCTTCCTTCCTTCCCTCCCTCCCTTCTTCCCTCCCTCCCTCCCTTCCCCCCTCCCCCTTCCTTTCTTTCTTTCTTCCTTCCTTTCTTTCTTTCTTTCTTTTTCTCTGTCTTTCTCTTTTTCTTTTTGGAGAATCTTTTCTCTCTCCACTCCACTTAGGGACTACAATTTACAGGATCACCTAGCTAAACCCAGGCCACAGGGAGAGGCCAGGGACCCAGGGACCCAGACCTGATCCATTAGAGAATCGCATTCCCTGGCTAGTGTGATTAGCTCATGATGGCAGGTGACTCAAAAGGCTAACGCAGAGTCCCCTCCAGGCTTTCTGCATGTGTTAATGGAGAATGGATCCCTTTCTTACGGGTTCTGTGGCTGCAGGGATGTTAGCTGCAGCTGTGTGTAGCTATCTTTCTTGCACAGAGGAAGCTTGTCTGAGCCCAAGTATGAGCCCAATTTATAGAAAGAAACACAGACAAATGGAGCCACAAGACATCGGAAAGAACCCTGATGACACCATTTGGACCATTGGATTCAGTCATGCTTGAGGCCAGCTCCACCTCTGGACTGCCCAGGTTTGAGTCTCTCAATTCCCTACTTGGCTGAAGCTGGTTTGAGTTCAGTTTCTGTAATATGCACCTGCAAAGGAATGAAAATCAGACTGGCATCAGACTTCTTACTAGTTACACAGATGCTAGAAGATAAGGCAGAAAAATGTTCAAAGTTCTGAGGGAAGATAATTTTTTTCAGGAGTTTTAAAAATTTATTTTAATTTTTATTTTTTATACAATTTTTAATGAGCAAAAAATAACTTTGAACCTAGAATCTTACCTTCATTCAAACTAGCACTCCTGTGTGAGGACAAAATAAAGAGATATTTAGGACGGGTAATGACTTAGAAAGTTTTCTATTCACAGAACTTGTCTGAAAGAATTCCTCAGGGAGGTATTATAGCAAAAAGATAAAATGGTTTCAAGGAGCAGGAAGGTGGAATATGGAAGAGGGTTGCACAAAGTCATTAGTAAAACTTATAATTAATCTGAATATATACGGATGCATAATACAAAAATATCCACCATAGCCTGGAACTAAAAGTCTGAATAACTGCTGCTGTTAGGTTACTAAGATTCTTACGTTGTTAGGAAGAAGCTACAGATACTAAATCTAGGCACTGATAGAAAAATTTAATGATTTGTCAAAATTTAACGTCAACCACTAGAAAAACAGAAATAAGAAGTGTAATTTCCAGATCATAAAAGAGGAAAAAAAAAATCCCAATCTGTTAAAAGGCCAGTGTGGGGAAAAAAATTAACAAGACACATGGGAAGAGAAAGCAGAAAACAGGCCAACAGGAATAAATCCAAACAGAAGAGGGACGAATGGGTTAAAGTCTGGAATGTGAGCACCAGGAAGGTAGGAATCATCGTTGGTTCTGTTCATTGCCTAGTCTCTCTTAGTAAATATCTGTTGAATGAATGAATCCATATTCTAAGATTAGTTTTTCAAAATCCTGTTTAAAAACTAGATCTAAATTGAACAAACAATCTACACACACCACATGCACACTCAATAAGGCTGAAAATAAAGGGATGGGAAAATATTTTCCAGGAAAAGGCTGACACAAAGGGCAAGTGTGGTAATATTTGTATCAGATAAAAGAAATTCAAGGTCAAATGAACTAAAGTGAATCAAGAGCAATATTTTATATGACCTTCTAGCTGGGAAGCACAAGTAAATCAACTGAACCGATAAGGGCAGTCAGTACGGAGACGAGATGCAAAATTAACCTGCACAAATTAATAGCTTTTTTATATGCTTGCAATAATAACCAATTAGAAAACTAAAAGGATAAAAGATCCAAATCACATTCACAATAGCAACAAACCCCAGAAAATACCAAGAATATGGATATGATAAACCGAACCAGAAATGGGCAAGACTGGAATGAACAAAGAACTATAAAATGAAACTGAGAACATTATAAAACAAAACAAAACAAATCCTAAATGAAAGGAGAGACACTTCCTAGGTAGAATAAATCAACATTGTATACTGAGAGTTCTTCCCCAATCAGCCTACAAAGTCAGTACAATCCAAATAAAATTCCCAGGATTTGGCAAACTTATTCCAAAATTAATATGGGAGGAAAGAAGCATGAGAACACTTTAAGTCTGAGAAACACTTGAAGAAAGTAAAAGAGGAATGGCTTGGGCTTCCCTGGTGGTGCAGTGGTTGGGAGTCCGCCTGCCGATGCAGGGGACACGGGTTCGTGCCCCGGTCCGGGAAGATCCCACATCCCGCGGAGCGGCTGGGCCCGTGAGCCATGGCCACTGAGCCTGCGCGTCTGGAGCCTGTGCTCTGCAGCGGGAGGGGCCACAGCAGTGAGAGGCCCGCGTACCACAAAAACCAGATGTGAAAATATGCTTCCAAAATTTAATAATTGAAACTGTGTGGTGTTGGTGCAAAAACTGACTAATACATTAGTAATACAGGATACGGGATCTGGGAACAGAAGAATCAATTTATGGGACATTATGATAAAGATGACATTTCAGTTAGTGGGGAAGTGATCAAAAAATGTTGAGATAATTACCTATTCATTTTGGAAAAGAAAGTTAGGTTTCAATGTTATACCATCACAAAAGTAAATTAGTCATGTATTAAAAAGCTAATCGTAAAATCTAAATATAAATCATTGAAAGAAAATATAGGATAATATTTTTTGATCATGTGGAAATGGAGAAGGCCTTCTTATATAAGACACAGACCAACAAATCAAAAAAGAAATCATTGCTGGATCTGACTACATTAAAAAAAAACTTCTCTATGGGCGGAAAAGTTTTCAAGATAAAAATACATAAAAGATTAATGTACATAATACCTAACTCATAAGTCAACAGAAAACTCCATAGAAAAATGAGGCAGTATGGGGAGGCGGAAGGGTAAGCTGGGACGAAGTGAGATAGTGGCATGGACATATATACACTACCAAACGTAAAATAGATAGCTAGTGGGAAGCAACTGCATAGCACAAGGAGATCAGCTCGGTGCTTTGTGACCACCTAGATGGGTGGGATAGGGAGGGTGCGAGGGAGGGAGACGCAAGAGGGAAGAGACATGGGAACATATGCATATGTATAACTGATTCACTTTGTTATAAAGCAGAAACTAACACACCATTGTAAAGCAATTATACTCCAATAAAGATGTTAAAAAAAATTCTTAAAAGAAAAAAAAAGAAAAATGAGGAAGGAATATGAATAGGCAATTCACAATAGAAGAAATATAAAAGGTCACTATGCATGTGAAAAATACTCAACATTATTAAGGAAAGGAAATTGCAAATTAAAATAAGAATGCAATATCAATTTTTACCCATAATAAGATTGACAACAATTTTAAAAAGTGAAAACCTTTCAATAACGGCACATAGAAAGTTTGGCTGCAAGTAATAGTACAAAGACATGACTTCAACTGCCTTGAGGAATTAGTGAATTTGTGATCTATCATAACCAAAAGTCTAGAGGGACAGCCGGTTCCAGGTGTGGAAACTTCAGTGGTTTGTAGTAACATCAGGAACCCAGGTTCCTTCTTTTGCTCTGCGAAACTTTTTTTTAAGATCTTCCTCTTAGTGGCAAGAGGGTTGAGGAAATTCCAGGTGCCACAGGCAGTCCTGATCAGTTTCAGAGGAAGAGGGAATCTTCTTTTTGTGACCCTTTTAGGAATGAGGAAGTCTTTCCAGAAGTTTCCTCAGGCAGATTTCTCTTTGTGTTTCATTAGCCCAGAACTGGGTCCCCTGCCCAGCACTAAATCCATCTCTGGAAGGGACTTGCTTGGGTTTATCCTTATCATCTGAGAGGTCGATCACCATGACTTTTCTAAGGAGGGTGTGGGAAACTGGTACTCTCATGTTGATGGGAGAGTGAATTGGTACAGCCTATTGGTATTTTTCAAAAGATAAAATTGGCACATCTTTTGAATCATCACTCTGAGGCATCTTTGCTAACAGAATTAACGTTGCCTTGCATGAGAGACATTTATGATGGACATTTATAAATATTTATATTTATTTATGAGGATAAATATTTATATTTATTCTGAAACGACGCTTATCTTAAAAATTCTATATCCTTTGAATATCCCATCAGTAGTGGAATAATATATTCACACAATGCAATACATAGCAGTAGTTTCAAAAAATCCCTAAGACATAAGAGAGCAAAAACGGGAGCAAAAATGGGAGCAGAAAAAGAGAGCAAAATGTTTTAAAAATTAAAAAAAATTTTATTGTGGCTACGGTACGTTGACTCGCCCTTTTGTAGGCTGGTCTGCTTCTTTCAGTCAGTCCCTGCTCTCAAAGGGAGCATAAATTTAAAAAAATCAAGTTACAAAACTGCTACATTTATGTTAAAAACACACATACCAACTACAACTATTTGCATACAAATGCATAGAAAAGAAACTCAAAGGATACCTGAGGAGTATGTAGATTATTCTTTCTCTTTTTTTTGACTTTTTTCCCCCTTACATTCTGTGCTGCCAAAGTGAGCACTGCTTCTTTTTTTTTTAATTTCAAGTATATTGAGATATAATTTCATACTCTAAATTGCACCTACTTTGAGTGTATGGTCAGATGAGTTTTGACAAATATGTACATGTGTATAATCATCACCACAATCAAGATACAGAACATCACCCCTAAAAGTTACTTTGAGCCTCTCCCCAGTCAATCCCCCCCACCAACGGCCAGCAACTATTCTCTGATTTCTATCACTATAGATCAAATTATCTTTTCTAGACCTTCATGAAAATAGAACACACAGTATGGACTCTTGGTTCTGCGTAAAGATTTTGAGATTCATCAGTGTTGTTGCATGTATCAGTTAGTTCACTCTTTTTTGTTACTAATAATTCCATTGTTTGAAAATACTAGGACTTGTTTATCCATTCACCTTCTGGTAGGTATTTGGATTGTTTCAGGTTTTTGGCTATTATGAATAAAGCTGCTATGAAACTCGGGTACTAGTCTTTGTGTGCATGTATGTTTTTATTTATCTTGGTACCTTTCTTTCTCTCTCTCTCTCTCTCTCTCTCTCTCTCTCTCTCTCTTTTAGAGAGGGAGTACAATTATTTCCAGAAGCCCCCCAGCAGACTTTCACTTATGTACCATTGGCTACTCCTGTTTCACCTTCACACAACCTATCCAATTACTAGAAAGAGGAATGGGGTCACCTTGAATCAATCAGTGCACATCTTTTGAAGCTGGGGGCTGAGGTCCTTCCTGGAACAAATTGCCTCCCCAAATGAAATTGGGATCCTACAAACACAGGGAAAAGGGAAGTAGGAAGTCAACCGCGTCTGCCTCTGTACTTCATCCATGTGTATTTTTACTATGAAATATGGTAGTTGCATTACTTGTATATCACAGTAAGAGCCTTTCCTCAACATAAAGGTGCTTAAGCAGATCTGTTGCTGACAGATATTCAAAATAGTCCTAGAAATAAGCCAAGAAGAGAAAAACATATAGAAAACCTTGACAGATAGGAAGAGAATTGCTCTGGGGAATAGGATATGGGGGCACGAGTGTTGTATGCAGAGATTTTTACCAACTGGCTGCCAGATGTGGGCCTGCCCTGGGCTGAGGCACAACTGGTCTGCCCTACAGTAAATCAGACGTAGGAGGCAAGGACCATCTGGCACGTAAACTTGGCAGAGCCTGGAAAGATAAGTTAACTCACGTGTGAAGTTATTATTATTATGGATTCGCATGAATGGAGCCCTGACACCTGCAGCCGGGTGAGCTGCCTCTTTCCCCTCAGGGGCTCCTCTTCTGCTGCCACCACAGGGCAGCCAAGGAGGGGTCCCCTGGCCCCTCAGCACTGCTCTTCCGGTCAGGGCTGGCCGTGCTTTAGCTCCCGAGACGCTAAAGGAGCTCTGGCCCTTTAAGCATCCCTCACTTGGCACTTCTTCCCTTTCTCAGCCCTCCCTCCCTTGTTTTCTCTTCCTAAGAGTTTGTCTCCCTTACTTGCCAAGCTTCTCAAATGCAGGGACCAGATCTCATTGATTTTGTTCCCCATCCTTTCTCCTAGCATCCTACCTTGAACAAAGTAGAAGTTCAGGTCTTGAAAATGTCCTTGGCACAGGTTAGGACCAGAGGGAAGTATTGTGACGGTAACATTTCCACCTTCCACTATTTGCACCCCTTTCCAGAAACTTGTTGATTGGTAACGTCTGAGAAGGACCCCAGCAAGTTCTTCTTTAGTGCACATTTCAATTTGTAAGCTTGGCCCCGAAACATCTTGTTTGCCCTAATTCTCTGATATCCGCTACTAAGAATCATAACCGGAGTTGGAAGGCACCTGGGAGGTAAGCATTTTACAGACAGAAGCCCAGAGCTGAAGGTCTTGCTCAGGTCATATTGCTAGTTGGTGACAGAACAGAATGGTTACTTATAACCCATCTTATTCCTGCAAAGGACTTAGAAGAGTTTTCAAGGATAACTAAAATACAACATAGCAAGATGACAATGAGGAAGAAAAGAAGAAAGCAAATAACTTAAAAAGGAGTTGAGAATGAGGTCCAAACAGAAACCTATAACAAGAAGATAACAGACTTGGCTTTTAAACGTCTGTAAGTCAAAACAGAAAGGATTTTCTGTTTTGAAAATCCACAATGTGTGTGAAAGAAAAATAGCCCAGTAGCCCAGAGAAGTCCAATTCCTGTTGCTGCCAGTATCTGACAGGCATCACCCATAAGAAGGGCTCTGTTTGTTGTAACAAATGTCCTCAACACCATTCCAAAGGTACACAGAAAAATCTTCTCCGAGTGAGGGGCTAGTGGCTGATGGCAACACAGAGAAACATCCTGAAAAAAGCGCTTTACGGTGGATGTGGGGAAAACTGAAAATCAAAGCCTGGATCTGTAGTGGAGGAAAAAAGCTTGCTAAACTGAGATGTGAAAGAATTTAATTCAGAGTTCTGTGACATCAGGAGTACAATAATAATTACTGTTCTTAATTATGACCCAGAGGCACCGTAGATCCTAAAGTATTTTAGGAATCACCTAAGAGAAGGTCTTTTAAAAAAAGGTTCAATCTGGTTTCATGTTAATTTAGCACTTAATTAGGTACTGTCATCTGTTCTAGCTGTTATTTCATATATTTGTTTTATCCCCTTAATTAGATTGTCATTTTTTTGAGGGCCAGGGTGCAGGTATAGGGAAAGTACCATTTTACTTAACAAATGCAATATGAGTCCTTTAGATTGATTATGGAGGGAAAAATCTCTCCATAAGGAAGGACAGCTGGACTTTTCAGTTGATTCTTCTGAGCTCTGTGAATCTATACGGTTTCTACCACAAGAATGGGAGGGGGTACTGTTTTCTCTATTAATACCATTCCTTTATTCCAGTCCCCTACTATCCTATAGCACATTTGAGACTAATTTGGAATATTAAATAAGACCTTATAAAAGGCTTGGGGAAAACAATTATAGTTAGTAACCTGAAACTATAGAATCTAATTTACAACCGTTACCAACATCAACACCAACAGTATAATATAGGGATTGGGAATCCCAGCCCTACCATTTACTACTTGGGCAGTTTGTTTAACATCTCTGTTCCTCATTTTCCTCATCTGTAAAAAGATAATAGTGGTACTTATCTCATAGAAGTGTGTGAGGATTAAACAAACACTTATAACAGTGTCTGTACATAATAAATATGTGCAGATTATTAATATTACAACTGAGCACTATTTATAAGTCAGACATTTTATATATATATATACTCAATCTTCACATAATGCCCTAATCCAGTGATTAGCAAATTTTTTGGTCTCAAGACCTCTTTACACTCTTAAAATTTATTTAGGACCCCAAAGACCTTTTTTTAATGTAGGTTACGTCTATATGAATGATGTATATATGAAAAATTAAACCTGAGAAAATTTTAAACTAGTAACTTAAAATAACAATAATAAACCAAAAACGTATTAACAAAATAACATAATTATTATAAAAATATATTTTAAAAACAAAAAATTATGGGAAAGGGGCATTGTTTTGCATTTCTGCAAATGTCTTTAATGTCTGGCTTAAAAGAAGATAATTAAATTTTCATAATTGCTTCTGTATTTATACTGTTGGAAAGTATTGTTTTGGTTCAAATATTCAATATATGAAGAAAATCTGTCATCACACAGATATGTAGCTGAAAAAGGAAAGAGTATTTTACTAGCCTTTTTTTATAGTAGTGGTCCTCTTGGCTACTATACCGAAATTCTACAAGTGATAGTTTCCTAAAGGCTTGTTGCAATCTGGAATCTGAAACCATACCAATGAAATTTTCATTATCTGTTATTACATTAAAATTCATTGGTTTGTCTTGCACTTTGAATGAATGAATCATTTACCCACGCATGCCTTTTTTTTTTCTTTTTTAAGATGCTGGGGGTAGGAGTTTAGTAATTTATTTATTTATTTTTGCTGTGTTGGGTCTTCATTTCTGTGCAAGGGCTTTCTCTAGTTGTGGCAAGCGGGGGCCACTCTTCATCGCGGTACACGGGCCTCTCACTGTCGTGGCCTCTCTTGTTGCGGAACACAGCCTCCAGACGTGCAGGCTCACGTAGTTGTGGCTCACGGGCCTAGTTGCTCCACAGCATGTGGGATCCTCCCAGACCAGGGCTCAAACCCGTGTCCCCTGCATTAGCAGGCAGAATCTCAACCACTGCGCCACCAGGGAAGCCCCATGCATGCCTTTTTAACATCATGCATTGATCACATGAAAAATGTCACTGAGTTACACAGATCACCTAAATTTGGAACATTCACATTTGTTAATATCACAACCAATCTCATTTAAAAAGTCTTTAAGTACTGGAGAGCTGTTAAGCTCACAGGTTTTCCAAAATTCTAATTTTCCCTTGAAAGTTTAAATTTTATTATTGGAACAAGCACTATCTGTTGTCTCCCTCAAAGTGGTAGACTCACTTTGTTCCTACCCAAGCCCAAATAACCGTAGTTTGTCTGCCAGTCATTCCTTCCAGTTGAGATGGTGTTCCATGAAAAAAGAGCTGGTTCAGCCTGCAGCTCATTCACATCAGTGCTTTTCCTTGACACAACCATTGTACTTCTGTCTAAACACAGGTGTTCTGTATGTACTTCCCATTTTGTCACATAACATATTAAAAAAATACATACTATATACGGTTGAGGTTTATAAATTATAAATAAAATTAATAATTATTACTGCTTCATGAAGGTCATTCTTGAGGACATTCTTTCTGCAAGTGCAAGGAATACAATGGTTAGTGGTTTGGCACCCCTGCCTTGATTCATGCTAAGGCAACCGTAGTTTCATCTAGCTTTTCTTTTGCGTTGTCAGAGGAAATGTCAACACAGTGAAAAAAAAGGCAGGTAACATCTTAGTATTATTATGAAAATAGTTTTTCTCTTGTAGACCTTCTAAAAGATTCTAGGGGACCCCTAGTTCTCTTCCCTACATGTTTTGTATTTGAACGGGTGGGGTTCTTCAAAATAAAACGAGACCAAGCTTACTTGCAAGGGTGTGGATATTGTAAAGCTATCATTCATAAGGAAGTGTCTACATCCAATCTTGGGAAGATGGCCTATCCTATGTTGTCAGAGCTCTTAGTGGCCCCACAGATCCTGGCCTAGTCCCAAGCCCATTGTAGCATGAACACTGCCCTGTAAGGGTGGTCCTCTCCCCTCCATACGGCTGGCTGTGAGTGATGTCGCTGACTCTGAGTTGGTCCATGGAGGAGAGATGGGCTGCTAGAGGCATTATCCATGCATCTCTGACCCTCACGTGCTTCTCTCTGACCAGGGAATCCATATGCTCATATCTTTAGGTCTGTGACTATAGTCACCACTCATATGTTGATCTTTATCCTGACCAGAGCAGTATTCAGTTGAGGATAAGAAGTACAGGTTGGGGATGGTGGCAATGGTAATATTGTGGGATAAAGACACACAGAAGCCCTGCTCAAGCTAATAAATGGAGTGATTCTTCAAAGTCATACTTTTTTGTTGTAGTTGAAAGAATAAAAAAAACAAACACGCATGTGCCTTACCAACCAGAATTGACAAATGTTAATCCTTTGCCATATTCATTGTAGATCAATTTAAATAAAAGAAATAAAACATTACAAACAAGATTTAAGTCCCCCTAAGCCTATATCCTTTAAATATTCATTTCACATTTATTTTGAAGGATGGCAGTGAGGAAAGGCCAGGGAAGGACAATTACCTCTCCTCCTCCCAGCAGTTCATCTCTCCCCAACCTTGCCTGCCCCATTCAGCAAACAAAAAGCAACACAGTTAATGCATAAATGCTCCTTAGAAGGCAGTTTTGCAGCTGATCTCCCCCCATCCCACCCCAAGACCCCCCATTCCAATATGCCAACCACACGCTGACTCCTTTTTTAAAAAAAAATACTACTAATCTAATGTAAATATGTTTTTTTAAATATAAATTTTTTACTTATCTATTTTTGGCTGCATTGGGTCTTCGTTGCTGTGCGTGGGCTTCTCATTGCAGTGGCTTCTCTTGTTGTGGAACACAGGCTCTAGGCGTGTGGTCTTCAGTAGTTGTGGCACGCGGACTCAATAGTTGTGGCTCACGGGCTCTAGAGCTCATGCTCAGTAGTTGTGGCACATGGGCTTTGTTGCTCTGGGACATGTGGGATCTTCCTGGACCAGGGCTTGAACCTGTGTCTGCCGCATTGGCAGGCGGATTCTTAACCACTGAGCCACCAGGGAAGTCCCATGCTGACTCTTTTTGAGAGGGGTTCTGGAAACTATAATTTTCCAGATCTAGTTTTATTTCATGGGGATTTTGATACTCCTTATAAACTGGTTGTCTGTGGACTGCCCAGGCCTGTTCAGTCCTTCTTGTCCGGCTGGAGTTATGGGACCCTAGCAATGCCCACACAGATGACTTGGTCAAGCAAATTGGCAGTTGTTTGGGTCTATAGTCAGGAGTAAGAAAGAGCACAAACAAGCCGGTCTTGCTCTTTTTTTCTTCCCAATCTCTCCAGCTACAGTAAATCAGATTGCCTGACAATTTTTTGTGTGTGCTGCATCTGAATCTAATGCCCTCAACCTAGAAATTTCCGTTATATCACTCAGCGTATGGCAAGAGCAATAAGCTTCTCTGATTAGTGAGGCTGAAAAGCAGAAATGAATCACCGCGCCTTTGAATTCTAGAACATGGGTCTGGGATGAGCAAATGCAGGAGGTCGGCCAAAACACAACCCCAGGGACTCAATCCTTAAATGATTTAAAATCGACATAAGCCTGGAGACTTTTCCTGAAAAGATATCCCCATTTAATAGGCAATAAGGAGAGTGGTGAGGTGGTAGGGCTAAGGAAAAGGCTGGGAAGACACCTGCTTCTGATGATCCTTTGCTCAGTTTCCCTCCCTGTAAGATGGAGCCACTCATCATGATCTGCTCTCAGGGGGCTGTCAGTGTGAGCAGCGTATTTTAGAAAATGGCTTAGAAAATACCTTACAACAAGTTAAAGGCAACTTCACAGGGACAAGCCTTGGGCTTTATACCATACAAGGAGAAAATAACAGAGCTAGTTTCCCAGATCAGCTAAGTTTACAACCAGGAAAGCAGGAATTACTGTGGCTCTTCTCAGAAAATGGGAAGGAATGTAGGGGCTCTTATAAGCCAACTGGAATAAAAGCTAGCATGCTCAACTTTCTATCATTTGAGGATCAGGTAGAGCAGGAGAGAATGTTAAGAACATCTGGAGAGTGGGAGAAAGGGCATATCGAGGAATTTGCATAAACTAATAACAAATAGGCTTAGAAGGACGCTTAAAGGTTACCTCATCTAATCCCCAAATCAGATCCCCTACCTGCTCATTCCATCAGCTGATTGTCACGTCCTTGCATGAAAGTTTCCAGTGACAAGGATTTACTGTTTCTTGAAGTAGCCCTTCTTAGTTCTGCGTATCTTGCATCATTATAGATTGTTTACCAAATTTCCTTCATGAAGCATTATTGCAATGAGTCTCCTTATCTCCTAAACCATCCTCTTTGGATATGCCCATTGGTCTGGGTCCCTGATGAGGTGTGTCACTCAGTGCTCCAAAGAGAGCCTAACCACCTGTGAGCAGCCTTGAACTGCTATCAGCTGACTTCTTCACTTCCCCTTTTGCCTCACCCCTCACCTTCCCACCTGTGTGCTGTGAGGGGGGAGGGTGGGAGGATGGAGGCAGGGAACATGGTGTTGATGATGGCTTGGTAGATGAGACATGGCCTTGCCTTTTTAGCTTTAACCTCCACACTCACCATTTTACCTTCTCTCTAAAGGGGTTGTATGCCTGCTTTTTGTGTTTGTGACAATTGTAGAGCTGAACGTTCTGCAGACGCTGGTTGACAATTATATTCTAGAGCTGAAATTCTCCCGGGTGAAATCTGACAGTCACAGCAGGTCAGAAGGTATGTCTTGGCTCAACACTGCATAGTTTCTATAGTGCAGTGGTTCTGCAGGGTGGTCCTTGGGCCAGTGGCATTAGAACTTATTAGAAAAGGGAATATGTTAGAAATGCAAACTATAGGACCTCACCCCAATCCTGTTGTGTCAGATACTTCTGGGCTGCAGCCCAGCGCTCTGCTTTAACAAACCCTCCAGGTGGTTCTGATTTGAAATCAACAAATAGAGGGGATACTATTGGCGCCTCGTCCACATGCACCCATATAGACTGTGCACTCATTCCTAGCTACCATACTGGCTGCCAAAGGCTTGTGATGGGTCCCTTCTTGCGAGAATTGCCCTCAGCCTACCAGGAGCCTCCTTGCCATGGGAGGTGATGCAATGTACCCCCTTTCTTATCCAGAAACCAATGACTGACATAGGGTAGGAAAGCCTGGCCCATTGCCTCCAGAGAGAACCACTTTGTGCTCCAAAGCTCAGGTGGGACCAGGCTGAAACTGAGACCATGACTGTGTTGAGCTTTCATTCCCTGCGGTCTCCAGCTGCCTTCTCTCCTCTTCTGAGAGCAATTTCTCAATAAATGATCTTCAAAAGACACTGATAAAAGAAATCAAAGATAACACAAACAGATGGAGAGATATACCATGTTCTTGGAGTGGAAGAATCAATATTGTGAAAATGACTATACTACCCAAAGCAATCTACAGATTCAGTGCAATCTCTATCAAATTACCAATGGCATTTTTTACAGAACTAGAACAAAATATCTTAAAATTTGTATGGAGACACAAAAGACCCAAAATAGCCAAAGCAATCTTGAGGGAAAAAAAATCAGAGCTGGAGGAATCAAGCTCCCTGACTTCAGACTATACTACAAAACTACAGTAATCAAGACAGTATGGTACTGGCACAAAAACAGAAATATAGATCAATGGAAGAGGATAGAAAGCCCAGAGATAAACACACGCACCTATAGTCAACTAATCTATGACAAAGGAGGCAAGAATATACAATGGAGAAAAGACAGTCTCCTCAATAAGTGGTGCTGGGAAAACTGGGCAGCTACATGTAACAGAATCACATTAGAATACTACCTAACACCATACACAAAAATAAACTCAAAATGGATTAAAGACCTAAATGTAAGAACAGACACTATAAAACTCTTAGAGGAAAACATAGGAAGAACACTCTTTCACATAAATCACAGCAAGATCATTTTTGACCCACCTTCTAGAGTAATGGAAATAAAACCAAAAATAAACAAATGGGACCTCATGAAACTTAAAAGCTTTTGCACAGCAAAGGAAACTACAAACAAGACAAAAAGACAGCTCTCAAGAGTGGAGGAAAATATTTGCAAATGAATCAATGGACAAAGGATTAGTCTTCAAAATATAAAAACAACTCATGCAGCTCAATATTAAAAAACCAAACAACCCAATCAAAAAATGGGCAGAAGACCTAAATAGACATACAGATGGCCAAGAGGCACATGAAAAGCTGCTCAACATCACTAATTATTAGAGAAATGGAAATCAAAACTACAAAGAGGTATCACCTCACACCGATTAGAATGGGCATCATCAGAAAATCTACAAAAAACAAATTCTGGAGAGGGTGTGGAGAAAAAGGAACCCTCTTGCACCGTTGGTGGGAATGTAAATTGATACAGTCACTATGGAGAACAGTATGGAGGTTCTTTAAAAAACTAAAAATAGAATTACCATATGACCCAGCAATCCCACTACTGGGCATATACCCAGAGAAAACCATAATTCAAAAAAAGAACATGCACCCCAATGTTCATTGCAGCACTGTTTACAATAGCCAGGACATGGAAGCAACCTAAATGCCCATTGACAGATGAATGGATAAAGAAGATGTGGCACATATATACATTGGAATATTACTCAGCCATAAAAAGGAACAAAACTGGGTCATTTGTAGAGATGTGGATGGACCTAGAGACTGTCATACAGAGTGAAGTAAGTCAGAAAAAGAAAAATAAGTATTGTATATTAACACATATATGTGGAATCTAGAAAAATTGTACAGATGAACCAGTTTTCAAGGCAGAAATTGTGACACAGATGTAGAGAACAAACGTATGGACACCAAGGGGGGAAAGCCAGGGGTGGGGGGCGGGTGGTGGTGGTGGGATGAATTGGGAGATTGGGATTAACATATATACACCAATATGTATAAAATAGATAACTAGGGCTTCCCTGGTGGCGCAGTGGTTGAGAGTCCGCCTGCCGATGCGGGGGGTCCGGGTTCGTGCCCCGGTCCGGGAGGATCCCACATGCCGCGCAGAGCGGCTGGGCCCGTGAGCCATGGCCGCTGAGCCTGTGCATCCGGAGCCTGTGCTCCGCGACGGGAGAGGCCACAACAGTGAGAGGCCCGCGTACCGCAAAAAAAAAAAAAAATAGATAACTAATAAAAACCTGCTGTATAAAAAATTAAATGAAATGAAATTAAAAAAATAAAAGAATCCCTGACTCAGGCTGTGCTGCTCAGAAACTTAACCACCCAAGTGAGTTAAGACAATCACCCAAGTAAAAGGAAGAATTGAAGGATTTATGAAGAATTAAGAGTCCCATATGGGTACCTAAAAATATCTAGATAATTAGTAGAATGTGATTTTTACTAGCTTTTGGGTGTAAACATAGCCTGGGAGATGTTCCACCACAAGCATAGGGAGGAAAGCCAGGGACAGAGTGGTCCAAGGACAGAGTGGTGACACTGAATTTCTTTAACGCAGGAAGACGGCTGACCCAGTGCTTAGCCTTCTTGCTGTACTTCATGAGTTTGTTCTCGCACTCCGGTGAGGCTGGTGGTGAAGTGCTTTTGGCAGATAAGCAGAATGGATCACAAGGAGGTTAAGTGATGACAGAAAGTCAGTTGCTGAATAAAATTGAGATTCCATTCCCAGCCAGGTATCTACCACCACCAACAGCTCAGTCCTTCTGATGATCTAGTGACATTCATTTGGAGCAAATCCTCACCCCTCAACAACTACTTTCCTAGAATTGATAGGGAGAAAATTTGGCGAACTAGACAGGCTCAATAAAATAAGAGATTAATATCTAACATTTAGCGTAATAAGCGATTTGATGCCTTTATCAAACTTCGCTGTTTGCTGTGTTTGCCTGGAACAAAGTGGAGATTTGACAATTATCTGGATTATTTGAGCCATGTGGCTTCAGGTACCAACTTCTGGGAATCTCTTGAGTTGGGTCTGAAGAGATGCTGCTGTGCTGAAACTAGAAGTTGGGGCGGGCCTCTCCTTCAATAATTAAGGTGACTTATATGGTCAGGGCTTGTGCAGCTTCTGAATCCTCTAAGCACTAAGCTGGGTAGATAAGACGCTGAATCTCTCGGTCACCTCTGATTCTGATTCTGGAGGCAGATTTAGCACAGTCCCCCTGTAGGGAAGTCTGCTGACTTGTAGATGCAGAGTCTCTTGGTTGTGGTGTGTAACCATGACCTTTTGTGCTTGGCTCAGTGAATCATTCCACTCAGCAAGTGCCTTTATTGAATCTTTCTTAGGGACCAGCCAGTGATCCAGGTGCTGGGGATGGAGAGATGAAAGACACAGACAGACCTTGATTTCATGGGCCAGGAGTGGGGAGATAGGTAGGTGAGGCTACGTGCTGAGGAAGTGCTGAGGAAGCACACAAGTCACTGTGCCTTGTCTGGCTGCTGGCTGGGAGAGGGGCTGACGTGATTCTTGAATAATTTTGATGGATAAGAAAAAGAGCCAGAAAAGAGAAAGGATGGAGTGGGGAGAAGAGAAGAGGAACTAGAATGTCATCCTAGGCAAATGGACCAGGAAGGAAAGGTGAAACACAAGTAGATCCTTCTGGCTGGAGTTCCAGGTGGATGCTGGGGAGTAGGGGGACCAGTACCCAGTCTGGGGAAGGAGGAAGGGACCAGAGGACTGAGGGCCTGAGATGCCATGGACAGCCCTGCAGACTTTATCCTAGAGGTGATGGAAAGTCATGAGGGTATTAATCAGATGAGTGACAAAATCAGATTTTAGAAAAGGTCTTTATGGCAGCAGCGTGGAGGATGGAGTGAAGGGAAACAGGTAGTGAATCCAGGGAGAGCAGATGGGAGACTCATGCTGGAACCCAGGAAAGAAACAATGAGAGTTCATATAAAGCAGGATGTCTTATTCTGTATCAGAAAGATCTTTTTAAAATCCAAGCTCCTCCTAATAGGAGCTTGTGTGATCTATGACAAGTTACCATACCCCTCCAAGTCTCGCTTTCCCCATATGTAAAATGGTTTAATGAGCACTTACCTCATAAGGTTGTGAGGATTAACTGTAAAGTTCTTGGTGCAGTGCCTAAAATGCAGTAATCGCTAAAAACTGGTGTCCTTATTCTTGTTCTTATGCATCCATCCTGATTTAGATAGTCTCCCTAAAAGCGGTTACTAAAACAAAGGCTTGGGTGCAGGAAGTTTATTTCAGAGCAGATCCCAGGAAGTACAAGTGACAGAGTGGGGAAAGCGAGACAGGGCAGGGGGACAGCCAGTGAAGGGCGTCTGGCTGAGTAGGATGCTGCTGTGAGCAACTGGGGTTCAAGTTCACTTGAGACCCTCAGGGGAACTGTGTAGAATACAGCTCAGAGTTTTCCTCCCAAGGGATGGGAAAGCTGGGATATTTATCCACCAATGCCTGTCCCTAATGGGATGAGGGACAGTTCTTAAACCCCCAGTGTTTCCAGACTGCCCTGTGTACAAGCTGACCAAGCTTCTGTGGCCCCAACACTGGTGGACCCCCAAGCTCTCAGCAAGTCTCAAGCTGCAGAGGCAGATCAGACATCTGCCTCTAGAGACAGTCATAGGGCAACCAGAAGCATCCACTACAGCAGAAGTGAATGCAGAGGGCAGCAGTGGGGGTGGAGTGAAAGGACAATTAAACAATATTTAGGAAATGGAATCAACAGACCTTGGTGAGTGGAAGGAAGAAATTCGATGGCATCTTAAAATGACTTTAGTATTTGGGGTTTGGTCTGAAAACTGCAGAGTTTAAAACAGTTGCCAGAGGGGTAGTTTTTTGGTAATGATGCCAGGGAAGGAGGATGATTTTGATTCGGACATGTCAAGTCCGAGGTGTCCGTGATCTAGCCAAGTGTCATACTGGGTTGGAAAATGGAATTTTCCTAATTCCCCATTAAACTATGCAGGCTTCACTTGGACTTGTTGGAATTTCTTAAGCAAGTTTTGAGGGAGCAAATCTCACACTCTGATAATGAGTGAAGATGTTTTCCGTCCTTGCTACAAGAGCACATTTAATCTGGTGGTTTAAGTGATGGCTTTTAAAACAGCCTGTTGTCTCTTTCTGCCTGCTCTTCTCTTATTAGGTGACTTTGAACCTGGTGGTGAATTCCACTGCAGATTATTTCCCCTGAAGAAACAGAATGATAAATACTCTCTTGAGTTATTGCATAGCTGTTGAAACCTAGACAGCATTTTCAAAACCCTTCTGAGTTGTTGCAAAGCACAGTGCCCCATCAGGTACTATATTACTTTGCTTCAGTTTGCCTTCAAAACTTACAGCATTTCCAATTATCTGTTGTTACTGAATTCAGTACGAAAGTGAATATGCTTATTTCTAAAATGGAATTTTTGGATGATAAAAACTTATATTTGCTGAGTGAGATAAACCCGATATTTAGCTAATTGTGGCATGGAACTCATCTTGATTACATATTTTTTTCTTTCCATGTGCATGTATATTTGTATGTGGAGACATGCATCCTGTTTTTGCTGTTTCAGAATGCACTTTTCAATAGATGTTGAAACCACTTACATTTTAATTTTCTGAAGTGGTTTCTTTGATGGATATTTTATTATAAGAAGTGTAGGACATCCAGGTCAATGGGGCCAGACATAAAAAAGTGAAATAGTTAAAGTCTGGCTCTAGTTTTCTCTTTCAAGGTGACCTCCCACTTCCCCAAGTGCCTTCCATGTCCCAGTGTTCACTGCGAAGGTGCCCCGGGGTTGTAGGCCTCCACCTCCAAAGACAGACTTGTGGCACCATCACAAACCCCTAAGGCTTGTGAGTTTGCTTGTGATGTTCATTTAACCATACTTGCTTGTAGAGTGTCGACTATATATGAGGCCCTGGTCTACACAGTGATAGTGAAAGAAGCAAAGAGAGCAAACCAGTGTCAGAACAAGGCCAGAAATCCTGAGTCTGTTTCATCTTCCTTAGTGGGTGGGGCTGCACTGATAGAGACTGGCTCCAAAGGAAGGCAAGGAAAGAGGAAGATAGAATGTATTACTGTAGGCCAGGCGTGGTCCTAAGTATTCTGCATATATATTATCTCATTTAATTTAATAAAGCAATATATTTTCTTAAAAATATGCTTGAGAATCAACACTTCTCAAGAAAAGCAGAGAGCTTCTTTCGTCTAGTTCCTGTTTCTCTGAGAGGTCCTATGGCTGACTCTGAGATGAGTCCCCTTCCCTCTTTTTTTTTTTTGTTTAAACAAACGATTTTAAGGACTGAATTATGTTTTGATTTTTTTTAAAGTTCCAAGCAAAATCGGGCCTTTTAATGGTCATTTCTCTAAGGGAAAAATAGGACAGTGAAGTCATGGTGATTTTGATAACTGAATTTTGGGGACAATGAAATAGTTAACACAGCACAAAATAAAATAATGACAATGACATTATTTTACTTTTGAAGGACAAGAGCCGGCAAACACTTTCAGAGATTGGATACTTTCAGGCTGCCATTGCAGGATTATTCATTTTTCTGCTTTGCATTGGATGAGATTGGCTCAAGAATAAAGCTTTGGATGTTAGAATAGGAGGTCTAGCTGGGGTCTCTCCACTGGGGCTTGGTCATCACAGTTCTGTAGCTGTACGGTAACCTGGCCATATCCAACATTTTCTTCCAGAACCTGAAGTCTGTTTGGGCTCTCTGAGCTCATAAAGCTCACGTGCAGCTCAGCTGCCTTCAGAAACCGCTGAACTTTGCACAGGCCACGGGTGGCGAAGCACTCGTGTGTGCCCACCCTGCTGTTCAGCTTGGGGCCACCACTGGTTTCAATTATGAATTCAACAGGCAGCTTCGAGGGCTCCTCTATTCATTACAGAGCTTCGCTCTCCATAATCATAATAAAGGAACACAGGCACTTCACAAATATAAAGTGCTAAACAATAATCAGTCAGTAAAGGCGATGCGTTGGGACTTTTCTACTTAACTCTTTGTTTCTTTCAAGTTAAAAAGAAAACAAAATCATTGCTTATTTTATTTTCTTGCCTTGAGTAATCTGGGTTAAATCTCATCCTGGCCACTTACCAGCTGTGTGACTTTTAATTTCAAATAAAATGAAATTTTATTTCATTTTATAACAGGTCTTTTGAGTGTTTTTTTTTTTAAAAAAAACTTCCATTACGCACATTTTCACACACAAACACACAAATAGATTGGTATAATCTTCTCCACTCACACACACACACGTACCAATGTTAGCATTGACCATGATCAATATATCTTTCAATCTCATTTCATATAGTCTCATGTTTTCTTCTAGAATATTTTAAAACACATCTCAAGCATCATGTCTTTTCACCCATAAGTTTGAGTCTCTTTTTGATATTAAAATCCTTAATATTTAAGGTAAGAGCTTCTTGGGACTATATCTTCTTAACCTTAAACCCCAGACCCTAGAGGAGTTACTGCAGTTAGGAAACGCTTTACAGATGTTGGTTTAATTAGTGAATGAACAGTCCAAACTCAGCTTTCCTCCACTTTTTGGTAGATGCGCCATAAATATTTGTTGAGTAAATAAATGAGGGCAGGAATTTTATAGAGTGCCTGATGTATATGCACATGTTTTACAAAAGCAACAAATATTTTTAATACTTGGATGAGACTCCAATACTTGAAATCCCACAGGTTTACTGTTGCTGTGAACGTTAATAATGCCCAAATAATTAGCACTTGAAGAAGGTTTAATTCTGGTACTCAGATTTTTTGTGAATGCCTGACTGTCCGTAAGTCCACAAAAAGCAATTAGCAGATTCTTCAAACACATGACAAATCCTTTATTACTCTGCTTTTAAGTGACATGGTTTACAGAAAACCAAATGTAATTAAATAACATTGAACTTGAAATCTACCACAGACTCAAGATATACAAGTTATACTTGGCAAGGCAAAACTTCTCTAACACTAGGTTGTTTCGGGTGAAAGATAAATTTCCATTAAGTAATTCCAACATGTTTTGTTTTTTTGTCTTACAGACAGTTCCTTTGGCAATAACTTCCACTTTAGCTTTTATTATATAAAAATATAACAAAATTTCATTATATACAAACATTACATTACACCATGTACAGGTTAAAAACACTAAGAAAATGGCAAGCCACAAGGGAAATTAAAGTCAATAGCATGATAAGAATTAAATACTGCACACATTTCATAAAAATTACATTAACTACATTTTTGTTTGCAAATACCAAACAGTACCAATGTGATTGGAAATAGCTTCCAACAACTTCATTTTAAGGCACATCTTGCATATTTCTATATACAACACTGAAACCGGTCAATAACTTAGGGGCTTCTTGGAGTGACCTGTATATGCGTGACAACATGCAGCATGGGATTACACATTTTCATTGTCTTCCTTCTTTGGGGACAGGTACCTGCCAGGGGAGGACTCATAGAGGGGTACCCCAATCTCCTGCAAGTCTGGGAGCCTCCCTGGACGAGGAGGGGAGAGCAGAGTGACTGTCCTGTCATAGTCTCTGTGTAGCACTTTCTCATAGACGCTCTGCAGCCCCACTGTCTTGGGCAGCTGGGCCTGGTAGTAATTGTCCCTACGCAGAGGATCCCGGGGCAGGGACGTGCTCTTACAGAAGGTCGACATCTGGGCTGGGGGGTGAGTGGAAGCATGTGTGCTGGGCCCTCCAGCGCAGGAGGGGCTCCAGCAGCGGTCAGAGTGGCCCAGGATCTTACACTCCGCGGTGCACGCCCACAGTCCTAACATAAAAGAGAAAGGAAGAGGGCACGATGATTACTGAGATTACACACACTGCGCCTCCATCTTCAAAGCGTCAGACAGGGTCAGGGCGGCTGAAAAGGAAAGCGTGTAAGAAGATGAACGCCCTGATTCCAGATCTGAAATGAATATTGGTTCCTACAAAGCCACTTTAATACGAAGTTGGCTCAGCTTTAGCTGGAAGCAAAAAAGAAAAAAAAATTGATAAGCAGAATTTCTCTTCTCAGAAAGCAACCTAACAGGATGGGAGTCTGGTTTATTTTAGGTGGTGGAGCTGCCTCGACTTGGCATTTTGAAATTCATGTTTGAGGCAGGCTGGAATCCAGAACTCAAGGACAGAAAAAAGTGAGAAAGAGGGAGGGGGTCCGGGAATGGAGATTGAGAAGAGAGGCTGTTGCAGAAACGGAGGGAGAGAAGAAAGGCTGAATTGGCAGGAAAGAGGAGTCCTCACCACTCTGCATGTGGTTGATGAGATCCTTCTTCAGAGCGTCCCCGCTGATGTCGGAATCGCTGTCGTTGAAATCACTGTCCCCTTTGCCGCTGTCTTTGCCGCTGAACTTCTCCGCTTCTCGGCCGGAGATGGTGTTGAAAGAATGTCCTTTCCAGACAGCCACAGGGGGCGCCGGCTCCTTTCCGAAACCAGGGGAGGCGCCGTAGGGCTGCAGCAGGGAATGGGGAAAGCAAGCAGGGGTGAGGGTTGGACAAGAAACAAAAACACAAGGGCGACAGGTTAGGCCTCTCCCACGCACGCATACCCAGACCCCTCCAGTCCCTTCCCCCAGCCTGTCCGCGGAGCACCGAGCGGGGCGCCCAGCCGAAGGAAGGCCTCACCTCGGCGTGCGCGCCGCGGAGCCGCTGCTGCCCCTCGAAGTGACAGGAGCTTTCCCCGGTGGCACTGCCGCCCTCCGAGCCCGGCACTTCGGCCGCGGCGACCGCGGGCGGGGGCGCGTCGGCCGCGGGGCTGCCAAAGGGCGCTTTGCCGCTGCCAGGGAAGGTGAGCACGTCGAACATGTTGGGCCTGGGCCCGGCTCCCCGGGCGGCCTCCTCCGGGGAGCCGGGAGCCGAGGCTCCGCCGCCCGCCGCCCCGGGCCGCTCTTCCCGGCGGGGCCCCCCTTTGCGCACCTCCTTCTTGCGGCGGTTGCAGGTGGTGGCGATGGCGATGATGGCAGCCAGAAGCAGCGTGCAGCTCCCGGCCAGCACGATGATGACGATCAGCGGCGTGTCCCACTGTAGCGCCGGCCCCGACGTCGCGAGCCGAGAGCCAGGAGGGCGAGAGCGCTCCGAGTTCGCTGCACTGGCTGGCGACACCAGCCCGCGCCCGCCTCCTGCTGTCACCACGAAGCTGACAGCGGCGGTGGTGGAGAGCGGGGGCCGGCCGCCGTCGGATACGACCAGCAACGCCCGGAATACTCGGCCGGGCGGCTCCTGAGATAGGTCGCCGGTGAGCACGATCTCCCCCGTTCGGCTGCCGATAGCGAAGGCTTCTCGCGGCTCCTGCTGTAGCAGGTCGAATGCCAGCTCCCCGTTGGCACCCTCGTCTGCGTCCCGGGCCTGCACGCGCGCCACGGCCGTGTCCCTTGCCGTGCGCCCGGGGACCGCCACTTCCAGGGAGCCGTTGGCCGGTGCCGGGTGCACCAGGACCGGTGCGTGGTCGTTCTGGTCAAGCACTCGCACTTGCACCAGGGCACTGCTGGAGAGCTGAGGGGAGCCGCCGTCGCTCGCCTGGATGCGCACGTCGAGCTGGCGAAGCGTCTCATAGTCGAAGCTGCGCAGCGCGTAGATGGCCCCGGTAGCCGGGTCCACCGAGACATAGGTGGACACGGCGCCCCCAGCGCGGCCAACCTCGGCCTCCAGCAGCCGGTAGGTGACCTGGCCGTTGCGGCCCAGGTCCGGGTCCCTGGCGGCCACCGTGGCCAAGTAAGCCCCGGGCGGGTTATTCTCACGCACCGACACCTCGTAGACCGGCCGCGTGAAGAGCGGCTCGTTGTCGTTCTCGTCGCTCACCCGCACCAGGTAGGGCCGTACGGTGCGCAGCGGGGGAGCGCCGCGGTCCTCGGCCACCAGGGTCAGGTTGTACTCGGCGATGCGCTCGCGATCCAGCGACCCCGCGGTCACCACCAGGTAGCTGCCCGCGTAGGCCGGCTGCAGTCGGAAGTGCTCGTGCCCATAGAGGGCGCAGCGCACCTGCCCGTTGGCTCCCGAGTCCCTGTCCGAGGTGCTGACCAGCGCCACCAGGCTCTCGCGTGCCGCCCCCTCTGGCACCAGAGAGATGGCTCCGGCCTCTGGCGTCCCGGGCCCGGTCGACGAGGTCGCGTCCGCACCCCCGAGAGCAGCGGCGGCGGCGGCGAAGGGCGAGGCGACAGGCGCGCCCGGGGCGGCCAGCGGGGTGATGGCGATGTCCGGCGCGTTGTCATTGACGTCGCGGATGCGCACGATGACCTTGCAGGTGGCGGCGCGGGGCCCGGGGCCGCGGTCCTGCGCCCGCACGTCCAGTTCGTAAGTGTCCTGGCGCTCGTAGTCCACGGGCCCGGCCAGGGTGAGGCGGCCCGAGCGCGGATCGAGGCGGAAGAGGCGGCGCGCCTCGGGCGGGGTACGGGAGCCGAAGGCGAACACCACGTCGCCGTTGGGGCCCTCGTCGGGGTCCGCCGCGTCCAGGTCGAGCAGTAGCGAGCCCACGGGCGCGTCCTCCGCCAGCTCCACCTCGGCCACGGCGCCCTGCGGGAAGGCCGGGCTGTGGTCGTTCGCGTCCAGCACGCGCACACTGAGGGCGGCCGTGGCGGAGCGCGGCGGGCGGCCTCCGTCCTGGGCCACCAACTCCAGGTTGTAGGCGGCCTGGCTCTCGCGGTCCAGCTCCTGCAGCAGCACCAGGTCGGCGCACTGGGCACCGTCCGCGCGCGTCTGCAGCTCCACGCGGAAGGGGCTGTGCGGCTCGGCCAGGCGCACGCTCTGCAGCCCATTGGCGCCCACGTCCTCGTCCACCGGCACCTCTAAGGGTATGCGCGTGCCCACGGCCGCGCCTTCGGACACCTCCACGGGGATCTGGGCCCGGGGAAAGCGCGGCGCGTGGTCATTGACGTCCCTCACCTCCACTTCAACGTGCACCAGCCGGAACTGCTCCTGCGAGAAGCTGACCACGTCGAAGGCCAGCACGCACTGCGGGGCCTGGCCGCACAGCCGCTCGCGGTCCAGGCCCGCGTCTCCGACGGTCAGCTGCCCGTCGCCCTCGCGCACTCGGATCAGCGAGCTGTTGAACTGCTTCATCAGGCGGAAGCTTGTGTCTCCGGACACTTTCATATGCAGGTCTTCAGCCAGGGTCCCGATGACCGTTCCGGGGGCATCCTCCTCGAAGGTGCTGTACCGCACTGTCTTGCTCTGGGCCACGGAGAGCACCCAGCAAAGGCTGAAGAGCTGCAGGGGGAAAAGGCAGGGGATTCCCCCGCGCCTCGCTGGACTCATGCCGCCAGCCCCGAGCGCTATTCCAAAAGGCTGAGGGAGCGATTCCTCTCTGGTTTGCAGGTCTGGGCGTGAGTCCCAGGGTCCCCAGAGCACGCTTTTTGCGAGGCGTGTGCGGGAGAGGTCTGCAGGCTGCAGCTTGGAGGTGCCGGCGGGCTCTGAGGACGCGTGGATGCCGCCCACGGCCCACACCTCTCCCTCGCCTTTTCTCGCTGGAGCTGCGCCGCCGAGCGCCGCCTCCGCTCTTATAGCAGCCGATATGCAAATCATCCGAACGGGGCAGCCAATGGCGGCCTGGCCCTCGCGCAGCTCCTACGCCAGCCTCCGACAATCCCTTTAGTGTGGAAAGGCTTAGAGGGGAAAACAAGAAATGAAAATTAGGGAATCTTTCCTTTGTTTCTTTAACTCCTTTTGCTTTTTTTCTTTCCTGTCAGCGCTCTGCCTGTAGAGGAGTTGGCACGGGTCGCCGGGCGTTAAAGGAGCGGACGGTTTTGTTAATTGTGCCCCTCCTGTGCTGGCTGCTTGAACTGACAGCCATCATATGGGATTTCGCCCCAGTGGCTCGGGACCCCGCGCTCACTCTCTGCGTTTTGCACTTCGGAGGCTTTGAAACCGCTCGCGGCCCCCTCTGCACAGACTTGCTCTGCCGGGTGAGGCTCAGTTCGCGTTCTTTCCCAGCTTCCCACGGCGCTCGGCAATAGCCTCTCGATTTAGGAGCCCGAAGGATAAGGGAAAATTGATTTTATTCAAATTTGTGTACGCAGTTGTGTTTTGCTCGTGTGACCCTGGTGATCAGAGCTGCCACTTCCCTTTCAGAAAAGAGCTCTGCGACGTGTTAGTATATATGTCATTGTCCAAATGGCTTTCTTAAGCCCTGGGCGCTAGCAGACAAGGGGGAAAAAAGTTCCAAATAGGATTTAGCATAAGCTTGAGGAGATTTGGAAAGGTTTCAAAGATCAGACTGTATCAAAGGCTTATGAAGCCCTCGTTAGTAGTGGAAATAGAATGGCGTGGCAGGCGATCCCATTGGAGGCCCCAATGTCTGTATTATTTAACTGTGACAAGCTAAGGGGAGAGAAAGTTGAACAGTTTCCACAGCGGAGTTGGGCTAACTTGAATATAATGAGCAAACGCCACATGTATCCATTATGTTCCTCTATTCATCCCCAATCACTACCATAGCTCTCTGGCTAAACGGTGATGGGCGCTGAATTCCACACAATACGCGGCTCGTATTAAAGTGCATTTAGAGAACTTTCCCTCCTGATGCCTTGTTCCGCCTATTTAGAGGATTTTCTTTCTGTTCTAATAGGGCCGCTCTGGGAAGCAATACTCATCCCGTTCCAGAAGAACAAAATCACAGCATGACGTTGAAACCTGGCACGAACCTGGGGGAACTTAACCATCTGCCTTGCCTACTAAAGTGTGGAGCTTCGGCATTGCCAGCTCTGGGCTGGGCGGGTCTCCCGGCTGGTCAGGCGTTGCGCTGCCCGCACAGGTATTCCTCCCTCCCCCTAGTATCCCTGAAGACCAGGGAGATGGGTCTCCAAACCCGAGCAAGACAGATTCTTACTGATTCTAATTGAAGAGATTTATTGAGCAGGCTATGCAAATACACACGAAGGAGGAGAAGTAAAAAAAATGTCACCCACAGGGAGTTTTTTCTTTTTTTAAGGCGATGGATTTGATAAGCAGACTGCATTTAGCAAATGTTCTTCTGAATCCTGATTATAGTTCTACTGTCAACACCCTATCTGTGTTTTCCTTTCCCTCAAACCCGAGGGGATGTGTCTGGGGTCTTTTCGGAAGAGTTACAGAAGTCCTCCCAGAGTAGGGAGACCAAGCAGGGAGCTGGGTGGGCAGTGAGGGTGGAGAAGGATGACAGAGGAGCTCTGGAGTTGCCAGAGGGCAAAAAATGCAGCCCAAACATCATAAGAGCTCTTATGAGACTGGGGAGGCGGGATGCGCTAGACTGCTGATAGTTGGGGGCTTCCTCAGAGCGCTCTGGCCTCTCGGTTCCCTTCCCTGCCTCCTCCACCTCGTGGGCCTGGTAATGCTCAAAGTAAAGAGGCCAGGCACAGCGGACGCGCTGGAACGTGGAAAGGGCGACGCCCCCTACGGGAGCCCAATTCCCAGCTTTCTCTTCCACTTTTCCCCCCTCTCAACTGCCATTTAATAGCTTGGTCTCTCTTTCTGCTCCCGCCCAAGAGACATTTCTCGGAGAGTATGAGCAGCCGAAAGAACTTTCCGTCTTCCATCCGAGCCCGTAACACTCCCACCCCGGCGCGCTGGTGACCTTTGGCGCTCCCAGGTTCCTGCACTCGCTCCTCAACCCCGTGCCGGGCCAGCCCGGACGCGGACAGATTCCGAGCTCGGCAGTCGGACAGCGGCCTCCGCACTGCCGCTAGTGTAACCGCGAGAGTTCAGGTCGGTGTGCTGCCGCTGCCGAGCCCAGAACAGGGCAGGAGGAAGGATGGAGAGGGCGGTGGGGCCGGAGTCGCAGAGAAAGGATATTTTCAGCTGCCCCCGTGAGTAGACACTTGCGAAGAGCCCGCCCGCGAGTGGCTGGGAGACGCAAGTGCGTCCCCTGCGCCCCCGCGCCTCTTAGTTCTGGGCTGGATCGCTGGAGCCCAGCAGCGCGCTGTTGAAATTTGGGTTTTTGGCTTGGCGGGAGAATGGGAACTACCTAATATTTTTACTCAAAGCGCGTCCACGTCATCATGCTCATTTTCAAGACTGAAATAAACAAAGGAGTGCAGGTGGTGCGGTGGGGGAGGTGGGGGGAGCAGGCAAAAGCCAAGAGGAGGGAGGAGGGATCTGGCGCGGCTAGTAGCCCAAAGCATCTTATCCGCTGCCAGCTCCTCGGCCGCTCCAAGTGGCCGTGACAGCGGCGGCGCCGGGGAGCGCGGAGCGCAGAGCCTAGAGCAGGGAGTCAGGGAGTAGGGCGGCGAGCAACTGCCCTGGCTGGCGCGCGGAGGCCTTTCCGAGCCAGCCTAGCGGTGTGAAGGCACGTGAGCAGAAAGAGCTCCGGGCCTGCAGCCTCCAGATTATGGAAATACGATTTAAAATAGCGCACCAGCGCCTACAACAACTCCCTCGGGAAGCCAATTGTCCGAGGAGGCGGGGCCGGAGGCGGAGGGGGAAGGGATCGCCGCTCGCCCTCCCCCGGCGCTGATCCGGGCGCCACAAAGCCGCTCAAATCGACTTGTTATCATACCAAAGGCCCGGGTTGGCTCAAAGGAGCCCCTTTCTTTGGGTTTTAGCAACTTCGCCGGCAACTGTCTCGCAATCCTGAGAACAAACAGGGCCCCACAATGGCCCGCGTTTCCTCGGCATGCAAATGTTGCGGGCTCCGCAAAGCTGGGTTTCTGTTACCGAGCCTAATGCCCGCATTGTGAAACTCGCGTGCAGACCCCGAGATTGACACGGGCGTCACGTGACGGATTAGGGCTCCAGGAAAGTTTTCGAAGCAGCGACAATAGGGGGGCTCAGCCTGATCCGATATCTCCCACAGTTTAGCGGGAAAGAAAATCAGGATATATTCTCATACGTAATAGGATTATCTTTTCCATTAAAAGTTCTATACAGCATGCAATTTATTTTTAATTAGGATTATATCTACCACGAAAAGGACTTTGCTGGAAAGTGTAATTCTAAGGATGGATGGGGACAGAGGTTATTTGTTTCACCTTTTAACTTAAAAAAAAAAAAAAAGCCAGGGCCCATCGTCTTTCCTCCAACAGGCTCACTCCACCGGATAAACCTTACAGGGAAGTTTGCAGCAAGTGCAAATCCAAGCAGAGAACAGAGGCAGCTCTTCAGAGGCACCCAGTTCATTCTTGTAACCAAAGCACACTTTGTAGATATCTCTTAGAATTACTAAGTCGCTGGGTTTTCTGGGGTTTGCTCTCTAGAAATGCAACCAAACTCTTTTCTACACTCCAACTGCTTACTTCATATTTTAGAGAAAGATCCCCCGCCCCCATGTTGGTCTGTTAATACTGGCATAGTGACTTTTAAACGTTAATATCACACCGCAGAGCAACATCCTCTACAGCGCTGATCCAAACTCAGCAGTCAGACAATGAGACAGTTTGGGGGTGAAGGTAACTGTTGTTTAAACTTTGATTTTGGATTGACCCCAGTGCCTGATGCTCAGAAACCCTGGACCATTTCCAGGTCCCGGGCCACCCATCCTTTTGTTTGTTCTGTGTGTCGGGATGCTCTGGGAAACCCACTTAACCTGAAAAGAAACAAAACACGGCTGTTGACTGCAGGCTCTGGAATCATCCTGCTTAGGTTCAATCTGAACATTACTATTGATTTGCTGGGCGACCGTGGGCAAGTTACTTGATCTCTCTGAATCTTAGCTGCTTTATCTGTAAAATGGGGATAATAATAGTACCTTGTAAGATTGTCCTGAGGACTATGTAAGATAATATAGTATCAGCTGCTTAGGAAGCTCTGAATACTTGTTAGTTATCCTTTCCTTTTAAAGCACAGGGGGAAGAAAAGATCCAGGCCATATAATCTAAACGTCTTATTTTATAGGTGAGGGATTTGTTCAGAAAGAAAGAAAGAAAAACCCTCCCATTTCCTGTCTACATTGCTTTGGCTTCCTGCCTCCCACCCCTGCCCCCTTTCTGGAAATAATAATAGACATAGTGGTAGGTGTACAGATCCCAAAAGAAGGAGAAAATGGTCATGTGAGTGTTCAAGTAACTTTAACGCCCTCATGTCATTTCAGAATCTTTTGGTCCCTTGCTGTCTTATTGAGATCAGATGATGGCAAAAAGGAATTTTCAGTAAACTTTTTCACCACTCATTTCCACAAAAGCCACGTATCATGATTGAAACTACTTACAGATACAAATATTTAGTGGACAGTGACCCATAATTCTGGGGGAGCAGGAATATTCCAAAGGACTTTCCCTCGTAGGATGCCCAGGAGCATGAGGTAACCTCCTATGACTTACATGGAGCTGATGTGTAAAAAAATGTTTGAGCCTGTGCTTCCCCTCTGTGTTGGTCTCCTAGGGCTGCAATAACAAGTATTGCGGATTGCATGGTTTAAACAACAGAAAATTTTTTCTAACAGTTCTGGAGACTAGAAGTCCAAGATCAAGGTGCAGGTGGGATTGATTTCTCCTGAGGCCTCTCTCCTTGGCTTGCAGATCCTCACATGGCCTTTTCTTTGTGTGCACTTGGCCCTGGTATCTCTTCCTCTCCTTAAAGGGGACACCAGTCGTATTGGATTAGGGCCCCACCCTTATGACCTCATTTGACCTTAATCACCTCTCTAAAGGCCCAGTCTCCAAATACGATCACATCCTATGGTACTAGGAGTTAGGGTTTCAACATATGAATTTTGAGGGGAAACAGGTCACTTCATACACCCTCATTCTCTCAACAAACACTACTGAGAACTTACTAAGTGCCAGACTCTGTGGTGTGTGCTGTAGGAACAGAGATTAAAAACAAAAACAATGATCCATACTGATGTAAATAAATGGGAGAGAAGAGACAAATCTCTCATGCAAGAAGAATCCCAAACAGTTTATGCAGGTATTTTCCCTTCTAGGAGGGTGAGAAGCAGTCCCCATCCTTAGGGGTGAGCTGTGCATAGGGACTTCCTTCCTAAGAGGACAGCATGGAAAAGAGGGACTTTACATGGAGAAACCTGACAAACACTACCTCCACCACGTGATCAAGGTCAACATCAACAGCAATAGGTCATGTGCATCGTATGTACCCTTGATAAGATGTGATGAAAATGGCACTTTACCTCCAGAACACGGAACCCCAGTCTAATTATAAGAAAAACATCAGACAAACACAAATTGAAGGATATTCTACAAGATACCTGACGAGGACTCCTCAAAACTGTCAAGGTGATCGAAAGCAAGGAAAGTCTGAGAAGCTGTCCCACTTAAGAGAAACATGACAGGAGACATGACATCTACATGCAGTGGAGTGTCCTGGAACAAAAAGAAAATGACATTAGGGAAAAACCAAGGAAATCTGAATAAAGGATGGACTTTAAATAATAACAGTGTATCAATATGGTTCAGTAATTGTAACCACTGTACCATACTAACGTAAGATGTTAATAACAGGGGAAACTGGGTGTGGAGTTTAGGGGAACTCTTTGTACTATCATAGCCATTTTTCTGTAAATCTAAACTGTTCTAATATAAAGTTTATTAAAAAAAAGAAAACCAACCAAAGAAATGATAGACATTGCCGGCCAGCCCAGAAACAGGGGAGAGAGAAGAGGGAAGAGACAGAATCGGGCGTGAGAAGTGTGGCTGCTGATCACAGGTGCTGCCCGCAGTCCTTGGAGGGCGGACTGTGGTCACATGCAGGTGTGCACTCCCTGCCTGTCGAGCCCAGAGGAGGCAGGGGCTTGACTGTGCCGGGAACTGGAGATGCTCAGAGAAGGCTTCCAGGAGGAGGTGACATTTGGGCTGAGTTTTGAAGAATGAGTAGAAGTATTAGCTAAGGGGAAGGGGAAGGGGAGGTGGAGGGGTGGAGGTGAATGGGACCTTTCTTGCTCAAGGAACAGCAAACTCAGTGGCACGAAGGTCTGAGGGCTGGGGTGCAGGGGCCCATGAGGGGCTGGGGTAACGGCAGAGGGGTGAAGAAAGCCAGGACGGGTGTGTAGGTGCTTCGTACACCGCGTTAAGGAATTTCACTTTTATTCTTAAGGCAATGGGGAGCTGTTGAAGGACGTCACCCCTGATATCAGGGGGCTCACTAGAGTAAAGGGATGGGGAAAGAGGAGCAGGGAAGGGAGTTGGAGCAAAGAGCCTAACCTGGTAGACTTTGATCTGGGAGGAAGGTGAGGGGCCACCCTCTCAGGTTGCCCCTGTGGGTTGGGGAGCAGTGACTAGCTGGTTAGTAGTCCGGTGGATTCCCGAGAGACTCAGCGCAGAAAGACATGGGTTGAGACGGCGCTTGCTGTCTGCGGGTTCAGCCAGAGGACTATGTTTCCTGATGTGTCAGTCCTGCCTTCTCTTCTAGCCAGAGGTTGCCGAAGCCAGCAGTTGGGAAGAGCTGGCTGGTGAAGCTCCAGCCCTGACCAGTCCTCTGGAGATTACAGTTTCTCCTGGGAACCTCCTCTTGGATGTCTGGTTGCAAGCAGAATGCAGGTGGATGGCAGCGAGAGGGAGGAGCTGAGGTTTCTCTGGGTTCAGCCAGGAGCAAGTCCGCATACCTTCTGTTGCGTGTCTGTCCAAGCCAAAAGGTAGTGGGAGGGGAGCGGGTTGTCCCACAGCTGGCCATGGCTTGGGGCAAGGACAGAGAGCCAGTTTCCCCTTATAACCCCAGGATTTCCTGTTGGGGGAGGCATTCAGAATTTCCCTGGTGCTCTTTGGTCGGAAAGCGTGGGATATGGGATATGGCCTGGGCTCCTGGGACCTTGTTTCTGGTTCGTGGGCACTTTGAGGCAGAATTAGAACCGATTACAGAGTTCATGGTGGAAAAGAAAGGTTGTTGAAAACCAAAAGAACCTTCTGTGAGAAGCAAAACCCCCATAAGTCTCTGCTCAAACCATGCACAAGATTTCTAAAGTTAGATAAGTGGGATGGACTAATTGATTTCAGAGCCTAAAACATGTTGCTGCAAATTTTGGGTTTTGGTATTAATAAATTCCACAGGATTCAAAAGAAATTAAAGCAGGAAGCTAGAGCCTTTTCAAGGCAGAGAGAATTTTAATCATTGATTAGTCTTTTTTTTTTTTCCCCCTCAAAGTCATTGTTCGGTGAGTGTAAGTGCACAAGACTTCTGATTCAGGCCTTCCTTTGCATCCGATGGCTTGAACTCTCCTGTTCTAAGTGGGTCACAATCCACTTTTGAAATGGAAATGAAGTCTGCACGGCAGTCTCAACCTCAGAGCCCTGGGACCCGGGCCCAGTCAGGGTATGGGCAGAGTCTGGCGTTATAAATTTCTCCGTAGATCTGAGAGCAGTTTTAAGGCCATTGATCTCATGTCATCCAGAATCGAGATGGAGTGACAGCTGATAAACTACATGGTGACAGGCTGAGGCCTTGGAAAAAAAAAAGTCTAGATGTGGGATAAAAAAATAGGCTGATGGATTAGTTATCAGCCTCCCAGTCCCCCTTACCCTGGATTCTTTCTGAACACTATGGAAGCATTTATTTTCAGGTAATTTTATAGTTGTCTTTTTGTCCTTCAGAGGTGCTTTGGTCTATGAAATCTCTCAGGGAGTTTAGATGAAATCATTCTTATATGTATTGCTTGATGGTCCTCATAGCTCTGCTCTTAGGTCTAAACCCTTTGGAGGCTTTTATCTGCAGGGAACTGGCATGCAAATAACCATCAGCATTTAATGCTAATTTATGATTCTTTAGCAGCTAAAGAATCACTAAACACTACTTGGTTTAACAGCGACAGGTGGGGAAAGAGGAATGTCGGTGGGAGTGGGAATAGGAGACGGGATGCTCTGTGGCCAATACGTAAATGAGTATTTCTTTTCCCCCAACCTTTTGGCATCCTCTCTTGATTCCAGCTCCTCGGTCCAAAGGGCAGTGTGACTCACATGTTGGTCCAAGAAGGCCTGGGGCCCTTCAGAGAGATCTTGAGCAGGGGACGTGAGAGGGCCAGGGTGATTAGGGGAGTGTGGCGGATCATTTGTGTTCCAGGATGAATAAAGCTTGAATTCTTGCTGCCCCGGCTCCGAGCTCCCGCTTTGGCGTCCAGTGTGGGAACCCGAGATGGGGAAGAATGGGCTGCTCCGTGCATTGAACCCAGAGCCCTCCCGGGCACAGCCGGCTGTTTGTAGGGCATCAATCTTGCTCTGCTTTGCTTTGCCTGGAGAGCCTTGTATAGAGAGGCCCATGGTCTCAGGGGACTGAGAAGAGTGTTGGATGGAGGGATCAGAGCCTCCACAGGGAAAAATAATGTGACAAGCTGTCAGAACACGGCGACTGGGTGACTCCTGTTCCCTCCGTGGCCAGGGGGCCCCGCCGGGCCCTGTATCCTTCAGGGCTGGGAGCAGGGAGGAGGGAACAATATAGGATGTGTGATGGATTACACACCTTTCCATCAAACCCTGGTGGAGGTTTTGCTGGCCTTCTAGAAAAGGAGAAGTGGAGTGGCTTTTTCCAGGAGTTGACTGTTGTGAGTAGAATATTTCTGGAGGGGGATTCTAGTGCTAAGGAGGCCATGGAATCTATAGGGATCAGAAAGGCTGTTCACTGAAGTCAACTGAAGAGACAGGCTTCCAGGAGGAAATTCAGAGGCAACAGCAAAACATAATTTGTTGAAGTCTGGGGTAGGAGTTCCTTAATTTGGGATAATTGTATCAGAAGGATGGGCTAGGTTATGCTTCAGCAACAAACTATGCCCCCCCAACCCCAAATCTTAGTGACTTAAAACAACAGGTATATTTCTTGCTTATTCCCCAGCTGGGCTGGGGGATGGTCTATATGTTGTCTTTCCTTGGGACCTAGACCGATGGAGGAGCCATCTGGAACTTGCTCCTTGACGTGACAGAAGGAAGAGGGAATGCATCAGATTGTGCACTGGCTCTTAAAATTTCCACAACTCACTTCTGCTTACATTTCTTCGTTCATTTCAAAGCCCTGTACTGTAGTACGAAGCTCGTTCTGCCTGGTTATTAGAAGGCAGGCTTTTGGGAAGAGCAGGAGAGTTGGACAAAACCTTTAGACAGGCTGAGTGCCAGGGTACAATGCTCTGAGCTGGTCTCCGCTTCTCAGGTCTTGGACAAATCATTACTTTTTTTTTGGTTGCTGCAGGAGAATAGTAGCTGGGAGAAATGCCGGTCAAAGGCATATGTGCCTCTAAATTCAAGGAAGGTCAGAAAGAAATTAGAAGTGTCCTTGTGTGACACATTCCATAAAGTATAGGCTAAATTACAGCTTCAGACTAATTAGTGAAGAAATCCCCCAAGAGTGAAAGATTGAGTATTGGTAATGGGATTACGTGTCCTTTTGCTGGTGCTTGGGGAAAACTTGCATAAAGTATCTTCACTAATCACGGTCTTAATGGCTTTTACTTTTACCACCATCAACTGACTACCAGGATCAAAAACTTTTTACCAAGCAACTTTCAGAGTGTGGAACTCTGCTCTGCTGAAGGCTTTACAGTTGGGTTAAACCATCTGCCTTTTAGGGGGTTTACAATCACGTGGACGGAAGTACCCAGGGCAGCCAAACAAATACAGAGAACAACATGAATATGGATGTTGACACTCTGGGAAGCCTGCAGAATAAATGCTTTTTTTTTTTTTTTTTTTTGCTGGGTAATCAGTAAAGAGGGGATCATGAACAATTTTTAGGAAGAACTGAACCAGGAGAATTTAGTTCATTGTTACGGTGCCATCCATAGTGGGAGGCGCTGGGATATAAGCTCTTGCCCTCTAAGACATTATGGTCAGTAGAGAGGGCAGCTACACCATTGCACCATTGCACATCAGTGTGATGTGGTTAGTAATAAATAATGATACCTTTAGTGAGAAATCCCCAGGAGAGAAGATCAGGTTCCAGGAGCTCAGTTAAAAAGGGGAGGAGGGCTTCCCTGGTGGCGCAGTGGTTGAAAGTCCGCCTGCCGATGTAGGGGACGCGGGTTCGTGCCCCGGTCCGGGAGGATCCCACATGCCGCAGAGCGGCTGGGCCCGTGAGCCACGGCCGCTGAGCCTGCATGTCTGGAGCCTGTGCTCAGCAGTGGGAGAGGCCGCAACGGTGAGAGGCCCAAGTACCACAAAAATAAAAAAACGGGGAGGAGATGGCTCAGGGAGCTCTTTGTGAGAAAGAGGGGCTATTTTAGGCCAAGCTTTGGACTTGGGAGTAAGCCTAGGGCAGGGATGATTACCACTGTGTACTTCCAAAACTCCATTTATAACCACCAATATCCAAAAGACCCAAAGAATAAAACGTCTATTAAAGATAAATGTAATACAATATTCACATCTTTTTTGGAAGTAGGTGAAGCATAAGTAATACACAAAATAATACATTACTTTATTTTATTATTATTGTTTTTTGTGGTACGCGGGCCTCTCACTGTTGTGGCCTCTCCCGTTGCGGAGCACAGGCTCCGGACACGCAGGCTCAGCGGCCATGGTTCACGGGCCCAGCCGCTCCGCAGCATGTGGGATCTTCCTGGACCAGGGCACGAACCCATGTCCCCTGCATCGGCAGGCGGACTCTCAACCACTGTGCCACCAGGGAAGCCCATACATTATTTTAATATAGAATTTAGAGAATTCGAGGAGACACGATACTGGTATCCTGGTCTAAACGTTCTGTTTCCGAATTTGTTGAATGAAATGGGTAATTCCCACCTATCTCAGAGTTGAGGTGAGGTTTCCACGATATAAGGAATAAAGAGACCCTTTAACAACAGTAAAGTATTATATACATTAAGCCCCAGTTTTACAGGCAAGTGTGGCAGGTAGGAAATGATGAGGGAAGGGAAGCAGTTTGGGCAACTGCTGAAAGGCAAGAAAGAGGTTAGATCTGAAGTCCATGGGAAAGTTTTCAGTGCCTTTGATCCAAGAGGTGGGGGGCAGGTAAGGGGAAGGCAGGTAAAGATCTCACCTGGGGATGGGAGGAGCTAGAGGCTGGACATGCATAGAGAGGAGGTTGTTCACCCCTTTATCCACAGTGTCTGGCATAAAGAAGTCACCAACAAATATGTGTTGGAATGAATGAATGAATGAACGAAATAGATGCCTTTCAGTTGTACGAGGGACACAATATCGACTCCCTGCCACCACACATAAGCAGGAGACTCCCGGTTAATTTTAGTAAGTGTGAATTGGGAAAGGTGGTCAGGGCAGATCCAGTGTCTGAGATTCAGCCCAAACATGATGTCTCGAGTCCCCTCAGGCTAAGACAGGAGGTGGCCAGACCTTGGACAGTGCTACCAGGAAGTTGAGATGCTACAGATGCAATGCCCCAGTTCCAGACTGGAAGGACATCCTGCCTATTCTGCCTCCTCTGGATTCCATACCTGGAAGCATTTGGCCCCTCTTCCCTGAGAGCCCCCAGACGGATTCCAACTCCTCTAGACAGGGCTGGCTGCCTCCCATTCACCCCTTCTCAACTCCAGGCTGCTCAAGCTACCTCCAGGATCTGACCTTCGACATCAGCATCTTTCTTCTTTATCAGGGGCTTTCTGGCATCACCACTTCCCCACCTCCAGCTCTCCTGATGCCAAACCCAGCTGAGACGTGATTCTAGTTCATTCCTAGATAAGCTCATATTATTGGGTTGGCCAAAAAGTTCATTCAAGTTTTTCCGTAGGATGTTACGGAAAAACCTGAATGAACTTTTTGGCCAACCCAATACATGTCATTTATCAAAATCACATTCATGTATTAAATCTTGTCTCTAGGAGAATGGGATACAGTCCTAGTACACATCTTGGAAAGTTAGTTCCTTATTGTACATCCTTTTAATATGTTCTGGCTGGCTCTGTGTGTGTCCTGTTCTACTCTGTAGGTATTCCCAAGACTTAGAATGCAGCCCTTGGTTGATAATAATAGCAGTCATATTTCTAATAATGGTTACCGTATTGAACACTTGATTCTTGCCACATATTGTGCTAGGCAGTTCACATACTTAATTTAATTCAACTGCTCTGTAAAGTAGGTATTATTATGACAAATTTCAAAGAAACTGAGGCTCAGAGAAATTAAATAATGTCTGCAAGGGCTCCCAGCTGGTTCATGGCAAGGAAACATTTAAATTCAATTCTAAAGGTTCACTTCATAGTTTATGGAACTATGCCCCAACTTTACCACCATCTTGCTCTCCAGAAATGTCTGCTCCTTTGGTCCCTCCGTACTCCCAGAGGCTCTTCAAGGTTTTCAGATATTCAGGACATTAGCTTTTCCACTGCCAGCCCTGGCCCTTCTCTTGAGCTTAACTCTATATCTTTTAGTTTGACGTCTTGTTTGGATACCCAGCTATAATTTCCCAGAGAGCAGGCAGGACAAAAACTCATCCCATCACTTCTCCAACTGGTTCTTTTTTCCGCATCATTCTCTCTGTTGGGAACACACTGTCTTTCAGTCCCCCAGACAGGAATCAGGTTTATATGTCCACACTCCCTCATTCCCTCTAACCATCAGCTTTTTAAAGGGTCAGGTTCTGTTCCAAAATTCTCTTGCATCTCCGTCTGACTTCTCAGACTATGGCCCCCACCCTAGGTCAGGCCTCTTCCGCTCAGGCCTGGTTGATTCAAATAGCTTCTGAAGTGAGCCGGCTGCTAGAACACACAGCAGCTTTGTGTACATTAGAAAAAGGCTCTCTTTTCTTTGGCTGGATGCAGTCCCAAGTCAGGGCACATGACTTGGCAAGCAGAGCACAGGCTGGAATTCAACTCCCAGTGGCTACTTCAGTCGGGAGAACTTGTGCAGTGAACAGCCTGTACAACTGTGCATGGTGACCCCGGAAGTGATGCTTTTCCTTGCCTCATGTTTCTCCCTCTTCAAAACATTCTCATCTAGGGTTATTGGCATGGGCATTGACCAATCAGAATGGACACTGACCTTAGCCTGGGAGCAGGTTCTACAGGCTTCCGCTGAGCAGGCAATGACCCTTTAATTGCTGGATTGCGGGAAGCTGAGGAGATCACTGGGGAGGGGCTAGGTGGCACTCGGGAGTTCACGGCAGTGGATTTTTACCAGTCTGTGTCATGGATTTTAGTACATATTTTAACAACTGGCACAGCATTTCCCTGGTGTGTGTGGACTGAATATGAACTCTGCTTATCCCACTCTGAGGAACTCTCCACAGGTTGAGATCCAACTCCATTCATCGATGGTGTCTGGATATTTACCACGTAGCAATCATCAGTTTCTCTTGACAACAAGGACCTTAACATAAATGATTGTTTTAGGATAGGCTTAAATTTAGGGGTGGTTTGCTCAGAGCAAGTTCAGGCCATTTGAAGAAATGCCTCCAGGGGGCGCTCAAGATGTCCTCCTCTCTCCTCAACCTCCCAATCGTTCCACCGCTCCTCCAACCCCACTGCCCCCCAACAGGAGGACACCCAGCCTGAGGTTAAGACCTAAAGGGGGGACTTTCCTGACGGTCCAGTGGTTGGGGACTTCGCCTTCCAGTGCAGGGCGTACGGGTTTGATCCCTGGTCAGGAGCTAGGATCCCACATGCCTGGGGGCCAAAAAACCAAAAGGTTAAAAAAACAAAACAAAACAAAACAAACCCATAAGCAATATTGTAACAAATTCAATAAAGACTTTTAAAAAATTGGTCCACATCAAAAAAATCTTAAAAAAAAAGACCTAAAGGGGTCCACAGAAACATGCAAATGGGCTATGGGATACGGGAGAGACACAGATGTTAAAGTTGGCAGATATTAACACAGATGTTAAACCTGGCCATCTCTATCTCTCTCTCTAAAGTACTAAGTTTTACTCTTTTTCTAACTACTTCCCATCCCAACAGGTGGTCAAGATCTTGGTATCTCCTTGACTATGCAGTAAAAAACTGGGCAGAAAATAGAAGCTGCTTGAAGAGGCCAGAGGGGAAGGAGAGAAAGGGGTAGCTTCTGGGGGTGGGAATGGGAGTGTGTTTGGAGTTGTCCCTCTGTTAGCAAAGAAACAGGTGACCAGTCCCTGGGGAGGGGCCATGCCTTGGAGGGCCAGGGGAGTCTGGCTCTCTGGGTCTCCCAGCCTCACTGGAACGAAGGGACTATCTGATGTCCTAGTATAGCTGGTATGACTCTCTGATGGGAGGGATCCCTGCATGCAGAAGCCAGCGGGAACTTTGGAACCTGGTAAGAGGAGGCCCAATACTGACTACACGGAGTTTCTGGCCAGTTCAGCAGGATGGTGTTTTAGAGCTGCATTTAATGAAGAAAATAGAATAGATCTTTTATGCCTGTATTTGTGAACAAAGTTTTATACTCAAAGCTTTCTCCAGGCCTCTCTCACGTGTATCTAACGCTCTACCTCTGCCTCTGCCTCTCACCTCCTCTCCCTTTTTAAACTGTTGCTCCCATGTGGCTGATGTGAGACTCTGGGTCTTGGCTGCCTGCTACAGAGGGGAGCCTCTCTGTACAGCCCAGCGGAAACCAGCAGTGGCTCAGAAATGGGACAGGCAGCTCTGCCAGGGGCTCAACTTCATGCATGTCTCTTTCCCTGCCTTCTCCCCTGTCTGAGAGCAAACACCTAGGGGCCAGAATCAGTCTGTGGACCAGGGGTAGGGGCCAAGGAGGCTGGTCAGCCTCTCTCTTTCCGGGTCCTGAGTCTGAGGCAAAAAATATCCCTGAAGGGCGAGTCGAAGTCTCACATCCCTTTTCCTCTTCTGCCTTAATAATACGACCCTAAAGCCTTAGCTGGGCACACGGCCATCTAGAATCAAGACTACGTTTCTCAGCCGTCCCTGTAGCTGGATATGGCTATGAGACTAAGTTCTGGTGTGGGCATATGAGCAGAAATGTCCTGTGTGATTTTGGGGAAATGACCTGGATGGCTGAGACCTTATTTGTCTTCCTTTCTTTTTCTATCTAGAATAGGAGTTAGCAAACTTCTTCTGTAAAGGACCAGATAGTGTTTCTAGCTCTGTGGGCCTTATGGTCTCTGTTGCAGCTACACAGTTCTGCTGTTGATCTGTGGAAGCAGCTACAGACTATATGTAAACAAATGGGTATGGCCGTGTTCCAGGAAGGTCTTATTTACGAAAAAATGTTGGGGGTGTTCAGATTTAACTTGTGGGTGGTAGTTTGCCCGTCCCTGGTGTAGGATGCATATGTGGTGGCTGGAGTGAGAACAGCCATGTTGCACCATGAAGCGAAAACCATGTACTGAGGATGGCAGAGAAATAAGCTCGAACGAGCTTGAGTCCCCAGTTTTCACAGAGCCATTCTGTGAGCCTTCTGGATTTCATTTACGTGAGAGAAATAAAGTTCTATCTTGTTTATGCTACAATCAGTTGCAGATGGGTTTAATTCAGACTGATACACCGTTCATGTGAGGTTAAGCCCAACTTACCAGAGTAGGAGACTATTGAAAAATATGAGATCAAAGATCTAACAAGGAGGGCTTCCCTGGTGGCACAGTGGTTGAGAGTCCGCCTGCCGATGCAGGGGACACAGGTTCGTGCCGCGGTCCGGGAAGATCCCACATGCTGCGGAGTGGCTGGGCCCGTGAGCCATGGCCGCTGAGCCTGCGTGTCCGGAGCCTGTGCCCCGCAACGGGAGAGGCCACAACAGTGAGAAGCTGGCGTACCGCAAAAAAAAAAAAAAAAGATCTAACAAGGAATGAAGCATGCATTTTCCAGGAGTGTGTTCTGTACTCTGTATACCTCTGGAATTCCCCACCCATTTCGATTAACTGAGGCCACAAATAAACCTTTGGGTTGATCTTTGTATGATCCACCAGGTGGTGAGGGGCTTTCAGAGAAAGTCAGCATAACTGACTTGTGGTCCGTGTAACTGACAGGACTTGGGGGTGGCAGGATGCAGCAACCCACCTGTCTGCCAGCTCAGCACACAGGAGCCCAGCTCAGACAGAGGCTAATGAGCTTTACAAGCTGTAAATGCAAGTGCTCTGAGTTTTAGCACTTTTTTTGGGGGGTAGGGGTTTGGCTCTCAGTTGGAAGTTGTCCTTGGAATCAGTAGTATTGGGTGAGCCTCTGGTGCCCTTTAGTAACTCTTCCCATGACTTAATTTCTTGTGCCCGACCGGGACCGACTGCTGAATTCCTTGGGGAAATGCCAAAGCCCAGCTTGTAGAATTTGGGAGTCTCATGCAAACAGAGAGAATCACAGGGTAATGGGAAATTAAAGAGCTATGGGAAAAACTCTGCAACTTGGCTCTGATTCCAAGAATGTTTCCTCCCTGACAGCTGCTGGAACGTTGCAGCTGACTCTTTGCTAGGAGCCTCAGCCACTCTTCTGCTCCTCCAAGCAATGCTGCAGTTGCTCCTTCGGGCAGACTGGGGTGCTTTATGGGAGACGGGGGGTTGTTATTCCCTGAGATGAGAAAGTGGAGTGGTGATGTGGCCACACTGTCTTCAAGCATTTAAGGGTGTGTGTGTGTGTGCGTGTGTGTGTGTGTGTGTGTGTGTGTGTTGTTTAATGAGGCAATTGTGGGCAAACTGTTGCCTATATTTCACGAAAGAGGGAAGAAATGGGCTACTTTTGATAAGACGTGAAGAAGGAAATCTTAGCCTTCTTAGAGTGATGAGCTGCTGCGCTGGGAAGCTAAAGTTAGGGCACCGAATCCCTGATCTGAGATGGTGCAGGGTTGGGTGAGGAGCACAGATTTCAGAGTCCCACAGGCCTGGGTACACACCCTGGCTCAGCCTCTCACTTGTTGGTGGCCCTGGGCATGTTGCTCAACCTCTCTGCCCCTTCGTTCCCTGGCTCACAGGGTAGCTCTCTGATAACCAGGGACTCAGGTTCCTTCTAGTTTGTTTCTCTGCCATCCTCAGTAGATACTTTCACCTCATGGTCCAAGATGGCTGCTCTCACTCCAGCCACCACACATGCATTCCAGACCAGGGATGGGCAAACCATGACCCACAAGTCAAATCCAGTCCTTCATCTTGTTTTGGTTGGCAGGTGTTAGTACTGCTGAGATGCCAGGGATGCTGTAAAGAATGGATGTAATAATGTTCATGAAGTGTTTAAACTCAGAGCAAATGCTCAGAAAATATGAAGAAAACAGCTGAGTATCCAAAGGCCCCATGCAGTTCAGACCTTCAGCCTAAGTGAGGCAGGTTAGGCAACGCCTGGCATCTGTTCAGGTTGAATCGCGTTGAGGACCATGACAACTTCCATTGTGAAGGCCTTTCTGGTTTCCTTCTTTCATGTCTTCATCTTCTGGATCTCAGGTCAAAGCTTCTTCTGGAAGACTTCCCTGGCTTCCCTGGCTCGGTCAAAGCCCTCAGCACATACTCTCGGGACCCCTTGGACCCTGCTTTGTTGCATTGGCCTCAACAGCTGCTGTTCATGGTTTATGGGATCACTTGGTTAATGCCTGTCTCCCCCATCAGACTGGGAGTTTCTAGAGGGCAGGGGCCGTGTCTGTTTTTCTCACCACCATCATATCCTCAGCAGCTCCTCAGTACCTAGTGAGTAGTAGATGCTCAAGAAATGTTTGTAGGATGAATGGCTAAGTGACGGTCCCTCTGGCTGTGTTTAAATCAGCGCTATCTGTTCTCTCAGATCTATCTGCATAATGATTTTCCTAACATGAGCGGTCTGCCCTTTGCCCCCAGCGTCATATGCCCATCAGGAGGGGGCTTGGACCTCACTGAGCTCCAAAACGTCTGGTTCAGGAGGCTGGAGGCTGACCAGAGGCTTCAAGAGGGTAAAGGGTCAAAAGGCTGGGGAGCTGTCAGATGGCAAAAGAATTTTGCTTTAGCTGGGCTGCTGCATAAGTATCCGCTTTCAAAGGCTTCCGGCTAATCAGAATTTCAAAGGATACTTTTAAATGGGATAGGGTTCTACCTGAAAGAGCAAAACATGAGGCTTTGGAGCTGTTTATTCCTCTAGTTGCTATTCTAGGCTTGTATCAGAGCTAGCTGGGACCTCGCGATTTTATTTTCATTCCTGCACAAAATGGAAAAAATCTCATGTGTTGGCAGGATGGTGACGATGGCAAGACCGCAAAGAAATAATCCACCCAGCTCCCTGCCTCCGTTATTCTAAGGGGATAGTTACAGACAAGGGGATTCTTAGCCTACTAGTCCTATGACATAGGCATAAACTTGCCTCCTGCCTTTACCAAAACAGCCTTGGCGAGTCTTCATGGGTTAGACAGATCCCCAAACACAGAAGAGCAGTTCATGTAGAAAGTGCTGAAAATCCACTTTGACGTTCAAATCACTGGGATTAACACTTTTCCTCGTTTTTATAACTGCTGCTTTCAACTACAGCAGTCTTGGGGAAAACGGTATAGAAGAAAATATAAAACAACCCAAACAACCCCTTCTCAAAATTGTGGCGGGGAGGCGAGGAAGCTGGGAGAGTACATGAATACATATGGCATTTTAAAAACCTGCACCTGCTCTTCCCAGACCAGCTGGCAGGCTGCTCAAAAAAAAAAGTCCTGTTCTTTCTGGGAATACTCGGGACTGAAAGGAGTTGATAGGAGCTTTCTGGAATTGATTGCATGAAGACTGTGCCAACCATCATTTCAGACGTTTGAACAGAATTACCACAGGTACTGTATTTTAAAGAGTGGCTTTGCAGTGTCGACACCCTGTAAGTTTCGCATATGCCTAAGAAATGGCAGAAGAACACACATCTGCTTTACACGAGAAATTGTTGTTTCCATACTAAGTTGCTTTATAACCAGGTTCCTGCTGCTACTTTGAAATGCAGAGGAACAAGAGTATTCATCACCCCAGCTGAACAGCAGAAACATCAGGCAACAGCTGGGAGGTGGCCTGTGCAGATTCCTAAGTGGGGCCCCATCCTCCTGGGCCTCTGGGCCCAGCATTTGGAGAATTAATTCATTGCACAAGGCCTCCTGGTGACCTGCCTCTCACCCCTTGGCCATCCTGGAGCCTGCATCCTTGATTCGGGTTCTTAGAATCTAACTTCTTGGAGACAGTTACTGAAATTTAATGGAAAGCAGGCCAAAAAGATGATGTATTTGGGCCAATTCGATAAAAAACTGTGCCTGGGCATCCTTCCTGAGAAATTACATTTAGTTTCTCAGAGCACACAAGCCCAAAGAGTCCAAATAGCCAAACTCTGCTATTGAAAACCATCCAGGGTTCTTGCTGTGCTGTTTATTGAGTGCAATTGCATTATCTAATGAATAATCAATGTTCAGCTGACACCTGAGGGTCCAAACACTAATCCTGAACTAAACTTACTGATTTGTTCTCTGTTTCTAATCTTTACCACTGAGCTTATTCTCCTAACGCTGAACCCATCTTTGGCACAGCCCTTCAGCTCTCCAGTTTCAGTGGTCACATCCGGAACTGCAGATGTTAGAGTTTAGGAGGGGTGAACAATGAATCCACCTGAGACTTTAACCTGCCATTAGCTATTTTATTTTTCTCATTCATTTATTCACTCATTCATTCATTCACTCACTTATTTGACAAATATTTCTTTGACAGTGACTCTGCCCATTCTGGGCCCAAGGAATGATTTTTTAAAAATTTTATTTTATTTATTTTTTTATACAGCAGGTTCTTGTTAGTCATCCATTTTATACACATCACTATATACATGTCAGTCCCATTCGCCCAATTCATCACACCACCTCCCCCCCACCCCCACCGCTTTCCCCCCTTGGTGTCCATACATTTGTTCTCTACATCTGTGTCTCTATTTCTGCCCTGCAAAACGGTTCATCTGTACCATTTTTCTAGGTTCCACATATATGCATTAATATACGATATTTGTTTTTCTTTTTCTGATTTACTTCACTTGTATGACAGTCTCTAGATTAATCCATGTCTCTACAAATACCCAATTTCATTCCTTTTTATGGCTGAGTAATATGCCATTGTATATATGTACCACATCTTCTTTATCCATTAGTCTGTCGATGGGCATTTAAGTTGCTTCTGTGACCTGGCTATTGTAAATAGTGCTGCAGTGAACATAGGAGTACATGTGTCTTTTTTTAAAAAATATTTATTTATTTATTTATTTTGGCTGTGCTGGGTCTTATTTGCGGCACGCAGGACCTTTGTTGTGGCATGTGGGCTTCTTAGTTGTGGCATGCGAAATCTTAGTTGCAGCATGCATGTGGGATCTAGTTCCCCAACCAGGGATCGAACCCGGGCTCCCTGCATTGGGAGTGCAGAGTCTTACCCACTGGACCACCAGGGAAGTCACTCATGTGTCTTTTTGAATTATGGTTTTCTCTGGGTATATGCCCAGTGGTGGGATTGCTGGGTCACACGGTAATTCTATTTTTAGTTTTTTAAGGAACCTCCATACTGTTCTCCATAGTGGCTGTATCAATTTACATTCTCATCAACAGTGCAAGAGGGTTCCCTTTTCTCCACACCTTCTCCAGCATTTGTTGTTTGTAGATTTTCTGATGATGCCCATTCTAACTGGTGTGAGGTGATACCTCATTGTAGTTTTGATTTGCATTTCTCTAATAATTAGTGATGTTGAGCAGCTTTTCATGTGCTTCTTGTCCATCTGTATGTCTTCTTTGGAGAAATATCTATTTAGGTCTCCTCCCCATTTTTTGATTGGGTTGTTTATTTTTTTAAAATTGAGCTGCATAAGCTGTTTATATATTTTGGAGACTAATCCTTTGTCCATTGATTCATTTGCAAATATTTTCTCCCATTCTGGGGGTTGTCTTTTCGTCTTCTTTGTAGTTTCCTTTGCTTTGCAAAAGCTTTTAAGTTACATTAGGTGCAATTTGTTTATTTTTGTTTTTATTTCCATTACTCTAGGAGGTGGATCAAAAAAGATCTTGCTGTGATTTATGTCAAAGAGTGTTCTTCCTATGTTTTCCTCTAAGAGTTTTACAGTGTCCGGTCTTACATTTAGGTCTCTAATCATTTTGAGTTTATTTTTGTGTATGGTGTTAGGGAGTGTTCTAATTTCATTCTTTTACATGTAGCTATCCAGTTTTCCCAGCACCACTTATTGAGGAGACTGTCTTTTCACCATTGTATATCCTTGCCCCCTTGCCATATATTAGTTGACCATAGGTGCGTGGGTTTATCTCTGGGCTTTCTATCCTGTTCCATTTATCTATATTTCTGTTTTTGTGCCAGTACCATACTATCTTGATTACTGTAGTTTTGTAGTATAGTCTGAAGTCAGGGAATCTGATTCCTCCAGCTCCATTTTTTTCCCCTCAATACTGCTTTGGCTATTTGGGATCTTTTGTGTCTCCATACACATTTTAAGATTTTTGTTCTAGTTCTGTAAAAAATGCCATTGGTAATTTGATAGGGATTGCATTGAATCTGTAGATTGCTTTGGGTAGTATAGTCATTTTCACAATATTGATTCTTCCAATCCAAGAACATGGTATATCTCTCCATCTGTTGGTATCATCTTTAATTTCTTTCATCAGTGTCTTATAGTTTTCTGCATACAGGTCTTTTGTCTCCCTAGGTAAGTTTGTTCCTAGGAATTTTATTCTTTTTATTGCAATGGTAAATGGGAGTGTTTCCTTAATTTCTCTTTCAAATTTTTCATCATTAGTGTATAGGAATGCAAGAGATTTCTGTGCATTAATTTTGTATCCTGCAACTTTACCAAATTCATTGATTAGCTCTAGTAGTTTTCTGGTAACATCTTTAGGATTCTCTATGTATAGTATCATGTCATCTGCAAACAGGGACAGTTTTACTTATTCTTTTCTAATTTGTATTCTTTTATTTCTTTTTCTTCTCTGATTGCCATGGCTGGGACTTCCAAAACAATGTTGAATAATAGTGGTGAGAGAGGACATCCTTGTCTTGTTCCTGATCATAGAGGAAATGCTTTCTGTTTTTCACCATTGAGAATGATGTTTGCTGTGTGTTTGTCATATATGGCCTTTATTATGTTGAGGTAGGTTCCCTCTAGGCCCACTTTCTGGAGAGTTTTTATCATAAATGGGTGTTGAATTTTGTCAAAAGCTTTCTATGCATCCATCGAGATGATCATATGGTGTCTCTCCTTCAGTTTGTTAATATGGTGTATCACATTGATTGATTTGCATATATTGAAGAATCCTTGCATCCCTGGGATAAATCCCACTTGGTCATGGTGTATGATCCTTTTAATGTGTTGGATTCTGTTTGCTAGTATTTTGTTGAGGATTTTTGCATCTATGTTCATCAGTGATATTGGTCTGTAATTTTCTTTTTTTGTAGTATCTTTGTCTGGTTTTGGTATCACGGTGATGGTGGCCTCATAGAATGAGTTTGAGACTGGTCCTTCCTCTGCAATTTTTTGGAAGAGTTTGAGAAGGAAGGGTGTTAGCTCTTCTGTAAATGTTTGATAGAATTCACCTGTGAAGCCATCTGGTGCTGGACTTTGGTTTGTTGGAAGATTTTTAATCACAGTTTCAATTTCATTACTTGTGATTGGTCTGTTTATATTTTCTGTGTCTTCCTGGTTCAGTCTTGGAAGGTTGTGCTTTTCTAAGAATTTGTCCATTACTTCCAGGTTGTCCATTTTATTGGCATAGAGTTGTTTGTAGTAGTCTCTTAGGATGCTTTGTATTTCTGAGGTGTCTGTTGTAACTTCTCCTTTTTCATTTCTAATTTTATTGATTTGAGTCCTCTCCCTCTTTTTCTTGATGAGTCTGTCCAATGGTTTATCAATTTTGTTTATCTTCTCAAAGAACCAGCTTTTAGTTTTATTGATCTTTTCTATTGTTTTCTTTGTTTTTTTTTTCATTTATTTCTGCTCTGATCTTTCTGATTTCTTTCCTTCTGCTAACTTTGGGTTTTGTTTGTTCTTCTTTCTGTAGTTCCTTTAGGTGTAAGGTTAGATTGTTTATTTGAGATTTTTCTGTTTCTTGAGGTAGGCTTGTATAGCTGTAAACTTCCCTCTTAGAACTGCTTTTGCTGCATCCCATAGGTTTTTTTTTTTTTTTTTTTTTTGCGGTATGTGGACCTCTCACTGTTGTGGCCTCTCCCGTTGCGGAGCACAGGCTCTGGACGCGCAGGCTCAGCGGCCATGGCTTATGGGCCCAGCCGCTCCGCAGCACGTGGGATCATCCCAGACCAAGGCACAAACTCATGTCCCCTGCATCGGCAGGCGGACTCTCAACCACTGCGCCACCAGGGAAGCCCTCCCATAGGCTTTTGATCATCATTTTTTCATTGTCATTTGTCTCTAGGTATTTTTTGATTTTCTTTTTGATTTTTTCAATGATCTCTTGGTTATTTAGTAACGTACTGTTTAGCCTCCATGTGTTTGTGTTTCTTACGGTTTTTTTCCCTGTAATTGATTTCTTTTTTTTTTAAACATCTTTATTGGAGTATAATTGCTTTACAATGGTGTGTTAGTTTCTGCTTTATAACAAAGTGAATCAGTTATACATATACATATTTCCCCATAACCCTTCTTTCTTGAGTGTCCCTCCCTCCCGTCCTCCCTATCCCACCCCTTTAGGTGGTCACAAAGCACTGAGCTGATCTCCCTGTGCTATGTGGCTTCTTCCCTCTAGCTATTGGTTTTACATTTGGTAGTGTATATATGTCCCTGTAATTGATTTCTAATCTCATAGAATTGTGGTCAGAAAAGATGCTTGATATGATTTCAATTTTCTTAAATTTACTGAGGCTTGATTTGTGACCCAAGATGTGATCTATCCTGGAAAATGTTCCGTGAGCTCTTGAGAAGAAAGTGTAATCTGCTGTTTTTGGATGGAATGTCCTATAAATATCAATTAAATCTAACTGGTCTATTGTGTCATTTAAAGCTTGTGTTTCCTTATTAATTTTCTGTTTGGATGATCTGTCCATTAGTGTAAGTGAGGTGTTAAAGTCCCCCACTATTATTGTGCTACTGTCAATTTCCTCTTCTATAGCTGTTAGCAGTTGCTTTATGTATTGAGGTGCTCCTATGTTGGGTGCATATATATTTATAATTGTTATATCTTCTTCTTGGATTGATCCCTTGATCATTATGTAGTGTCCTTCCTTGTCTCTTGTAACATTCTTTATTTTAAAGTCTATTTTATCTGATATGAGTATTGCTACTCCAGCTTTCTTTTGGTTTCCATTTGCATGGAATATCTTTTTCCATCCCTTCACTTTCAGTCTGTATGTGTCCCTAGGTCTGAAGTGGGTCTCTTGTAGACAGCATATATATGGGTCTTGTTTTTGTATCCATTCAGCTAATCTGTGTCTTTTGGTTGGAGCATTTAATCCATTCACGTTTAAGGTAATTATTAATATGTATGTTCCTATTATCATTTTCATAGTTGTTTTGGGTTATTTTTGTAGGTCCTTTTCTTCTCTTGTGTTTCCCACTTAGAGAAGTTCCTTTAGCATTTGTTGTAGAACTGGTTTGGTGGTGCTGAATTCGCTTAGCTGTTGCTTGTGTGTAAAGCTTTTGATTTCTCCATCAAATCTGAATGAGATCCTTTCTGAGTAGAGTAATCTTGGTTGTAGATTCTTCCCTTTTATCACTTTAAGTATATCATGCCACTCCCTTCTGGTTTGTAGAGTTTCTGCTGAGAAATCAGCTGTTAACCTTATGGGAGTTCCTTTGTATGTTATTTGTCATTCTTCCCTTGTTGCTTTCAATAAGTTTTCTTTGTCTTTAATTTTTGTCATTTTGATTACTATGTGTCTCAGCGTGTTTCTCCTTGGGTTTATCCTGTATGGGACTCTCTGCACTTCCTGGACTTGGGTGGCTATTTCCTTTCCCATGTTAGGGAAGTTTTTGACTATAATCTCTTCAAATATTTTCTCAGGTCCTTTCTCTCTCTCTTCTCCTTCTGGGACCCCTATAATGCAAATGTTGTTGTGTTAAATGTTGTCCCAGAGTTCTCTTAGGCTGTCTTCACTTCTTTTCATTATTTTTTCTTTATTCTGTTCCACAGCAGTGAATTCCACCATTCTGTCTTCCAGGTCACTTATCCATTCTTCTGCCTCAGTTATTCTGCTATTGATTCCTTCTAGTGTATTTTTCATTTCAGTTATTGTGTTGTTCATCTCTGTTTGTTTGTTCTTTAATTCTTCTAGATCTTTGTTAAACATTTCTTGCATCTCCTCAATCTTTGCCTCCATTCTTTTTCCGAATGGAGATCAGAATCATCTTCACTATCATTATTCTGAATTCTTTTTCTGGAAGCTTGCCTATCTCCAATTCATTTACTTGTTTTTCTGGGGTTTTATCTTGTTCCTTCATCTGGTTCATGGCTGTCTGCCTTTTCATTTTGTCTATCTTTCTGTGAATGTGGTTTTTGTTCCACAGGCTGCAGGATTGTAGTTTTGCTTGCTTCTGCTCTCTGCCCTCTGATGGATGAGGGTATCTAAGAGACTTGTGCAAGTTTCCTGATGGGAGGGACTGGTGGTGGGTAGAGCTGGCTGTTGCTCTGGTGGGCAGAGCTCAGTAAAACTTTAATCTTCTTGTCTGCTGTTGGGTGGGGCTGGGTTCCCTCCCTGTTGGTTGTTTGGTCTGAGTCAACTCAACACTGGGGCTTACTAAGGCTCTTTTGTGGGGCTAATGGTGAACTCTGGGAGGGCTCGCTCCAAGGAGTACTTCCCAGAACTTCTGCTGCCAGTGTCCTTGTCCTCACGGTGAGACACAGCCACCCCCCGCCTCTGCAGGAGACCCTCCAACACTAGCAGGTAGGTCTGGTTCAGTCTCCCCTGGGGTCACTGCTCCTTCCACCTGGGTCTTGGTGGGCACACTACTTTGTGTGTGCCCTCCAAGAGTGGAGTCTGTGTTTCCCCCAGTCCTGTCAAAGTCCTGCAATCAAATCCCACTAGACTTCAAAGTCTGATTCTCTAGGAATTCCTCCTCCCGTTGCTGGACCCCCAGGTTGGGAAGCCTGATGTGGGGCTCAGAACCGTCACTCCAGTTGGTGGACTACTGTGGTATAAGTGTTCTCTAGATTGTGAGTCACCCACCCAGCAGTTATGGGATTTGATTTTACTGTGATTGCACCCCTCCTACCATCTCATTGTGGCTTCTCCTTTGTCTTTGGATGTGGGGTATCTTTTTTGGTGAGTTCCAATGATTTCCTGTCCATGATTTTTGAGCAGTTAGTTGTGATTCTGCTGTTCTCGCAAGAGGGAGTGAAAGCACGTCCTTCTACTTTGCCGTCTTGAACCAATCCCGAGGAAAGATCTTGGTTCTGTTCCTGACTCCAGGAGTTTGTGGTTGTTTCAAATCCCAGGATGTGGTGGTGACTCACCTCGATTTTAGACTTTCTCTCCCGGCATCTCAGTTGCTGGAATGGACCATGTCTCTGATTTCTCAGAGCCTGGGGATTCAGGTTTGTCAAGGCTTGGTTCTCCTGGGTGTGGAAAGTTTCTCTGTGCGTTTAGTGACGTTGCACTGCCTGTAGGTGGCGAAATCAAGTGTGTGGATTCCGTACCAGAGAAGACAGTCTTTCATCTTTCACCTTGTAGAGGTCCGGCACGGTATGTCAGAGCCCCCAGAGGGTAAGGACCATATTTGATTCATCTTTGCTTTCTCAGTTTCAGTTACAAAGCCGAGCATGTAGTAGGAGCTTTCAAAATGAACAGAGTGTGAACAGCTCTATCTGCTCAAAGCATATATTTCATTCCAGGATCAATAGGGTCAGCGTCCCAGATGAAGAGACGCTTTAGTGTTCCAGCACATCGTTGTCTTCTGAAATGGAGACGGGAAAGAGCGAGTCATCAGCTCCCCATGTATGCAGCCAGACTGGATGTGATTGGACTTGCCACACAGCACAGCTCATGTTCTCTGTTCTGCGGAAAGTCGTGGGTGAGGTGTGGACTCTTAACTGCAGGTGGCAGCTGGCAAGAACTGGTCTCATGCTGAGACTGATCAGAAGTTTGGGGACAAAAGTGGTCACTGGTGTGGAATCCCTTCTACACATCTCCCTCCGGAACCAGGATTTTACTTGTTCAAAAAATAGCATATGAGATTCTGTTCTGGTTATTGAGCATATAATTGTGCAAAACAGGCAAAAATCCATGCCTTCGTGGGGCATTTCATAGAGCGTTTGTGCCAGGGTGTATATGTATGATCAGTAAAATAAGTGCTTATAGAGTACATTAGAAAGTGACAAATGCATAAAGCAGGGAAGGGGATGAGGATGCTGGGGTGGGGGCTATTTTCAATAGGGAGGGAAGTCTAATGGAAAAGGTCACATTGGAGGAAAAGATCTGAAGCTGGTGAGGGAACTAGCCATGTGGATTTCTGGGGGAAGAATAGTCCAGACAGAGGGAACAGGAATGGTGAAGACTGAAGCGGGTTGTGCCTGCTGTTCAGGGGTCATCAAGGGGACCAGTGTGGCCAGAGGGGAGGGAGGCAGACTAGGCAGGGCCTTTTAGGGAAGGGGAGAAGCACAGTATCGTCCACGCATCTCTCTGTGCTCCGCACTTACCAAATCTCTTCAGCTCGTTTGAGGGCCTGCACAGGTCAGTCGTCAGGGAATCTGAATCAAAATCTGCCTCAAAAGAAACAAAGGCAGTCACTGGCCAAAGATGAGGCTAGAACACTGAGATTTCTCCGCTCTGAGTCTGGTGCTGTGTGGGTCAGGGACCGAGAAGGAAGCAGGGCACTTCAAATTAGGTGCCTTGGGAATTTAATAAAGGTACTATTTACAAAGAGGAGGGTGGAGTGTAGGGAGGGCAAGAAAGGACAGTGCAGTGTCCAAGGGGACAGCACCGGAGATATCACCACCCCCAGGCATGAAGGAGCACGGGAGGGAGCCGTTCCTGGCACTAGTGAGAACAGCTGTATGGAGAGTCCCCTTCGGTTGAGCGTAGAGTTAGTCTGCAGTGACCCACACGAGAGAGTGGAAGTAATACAAGCCCACCCTCATTCTCTTCTTTCCTTCTGGTGCTTCCCAAGGGCTGACTTCGACTGGAAACCAGAGAGCAAGGGACCTCGTTGATGTAGTCTCCATGGGAAAGAACTGCTGTCCAGAGATGGGTGGAGGGGGATGCAGAGTGGATCCGAAGGAGTGAATGGAAGATATCTGACACAGACACAGAGGGCTAGAGAGAGAGAAGGGGAGACACGAGATGGTGTGGAAAGAGAGCCTGAGAAACCACAGCCTCTTTGCCGAAGCAAGGTGGCCTGTTCAGGATGCTGCTCAGAAGTCAGGCTGCCTGAGGTAGTCCCACTCCTGCCCCGGGAGGAAAACCCACTGTCAGCTGTCAGCTCCCTTTGGAATGATGCTGAGCTGTGGAGCGTGACTGTCCAGTGCCCCCAGCTGTCCGTTATTTATAAACAACAACCAGGGCACTTGTTTGTGCCCACAATGGGAGGTGGAAGACTTATACCTCCTTTTAAAAGTTAACTTAATGTTTAAAGATAAAAATTGTGTGTATTTAAGGTGTACAACGTGATGATTTGATATGCATATACACGGTGAAATGATTACCACAGTCAAGCCTATTTACTTATCATCTCCTCACATAGTTATCTTTTTGTTTTGTTTTGTTTGTGGTAAGAGCAACTGAAACTACTCTCTTAGCAAATTTCCAGTATTCAATACTGTGTTATTAACTATACTGGTTCTGCTGTGCACTAGATATCGAGGCTTACTGAGAGGTGTTGCTGGCATGAAGACAGAGCCTTATTCCCAGTCATGGTGGGACTAGACCCAGCCCGTTCAGCAGGGCTGCGGTTGACTACGCTGTTTCAGTTAACGTGATATAACCTCGAACATTCCAGAGGCAGGACAGCAGAGCCTCAGAGCTGCAGGTGCTGGAGGATGTATTTATTAAAATAAATTTATTTATTTATTATTTTTTATTTTTGGCGGTATTGGGTCTTTGTTGCTGCATGCTGGCTTTCTGTAGTTGCGGCGAGTGGGAGCTACTCTTCGTTGCCGTGTGCGGGCTTCTCATTGTGGTGGCCTCTTGTTGCGGAGCACGGGCTCTAGGCACTCAGGCTCAGGCTTCAGTAGTTGTGGCACGCGGGCTCAGTAGTTGTGGCATGCAGGCTCAGTAGTTGTGGCTCGCGGGCTCTAGAGCGCAGGCGCAGTAGTTGTGGTGCACGGGGCTTAGTTGCTCCGCGGCACGTGGGATCTTCCCGGACCAGGGCTTGAGTCCATGTCCCCTGCATTAGCAGGTGGATTCTTAACCACTGTGCCACCAGGGAAGTCCCTGGAGGATTTAAAGTTCCCTACAAACTGTCAATGGCATTAGGTATTGGGCAACGTCTCAATTGCTGTGGATTTGTTTTCTTTGGTTACAGCGCTGACTTTGAAATTGACGATATGGATGACTGGGAATGTTTCAAATTGCATTACTACAGGTAGAGCCCCAAATCATTACTATAGCCTGCTGGGCGGTGCGGAACCTGCCCCCTGCCTGCCTCGCCCCATTCATCTTGTGGCTCTCCCCTTGTTCCCTGCGCCTTTGCCACCCTGGATCCTTATTTCAGGGCCTCCAAGGGCCACATTCCTTTCCACCTCTTGCCCTGCCCCTCTGATTCCCTCTGTCTCCTGTAGCCACTTTGCTCCTTTATTTCTACTCAGCTCAAAGTCACTTCTTCACGGAAGCCCTCCCTGACATTCCCGACTGGGCTATGTCATCACTTGCATGAGCTCGTAGCATCTTTCCCATCTGATACTTCTCACAATTGTAATTACATTGTTAATTGAAGAACTCTTTGTTTAATGTCTTGCCCTTCCTCCCCACTAGATGCCAAGCTCTGATTTGCTGCTGCCCAATGTCTGTGCCTAGAAGATGCTCCGTAAATATTTCAGGGAATTATTGACCAAAAGCTAAAAATGAGTTAGGAGTGGGTGTACCCACACTGCACAGAAGAAAAATAAAAAGAGGCATAAGTTAGAAAGGACATGCTTGCCCGCCCTCTCCCCCGTCCCATCCTTTTTTGGTCCTGGGAATGAGTTGCAGTCAGAGGCAGCAATAGAAAGCATGGAAACGGGAAACAGACACAGGCAGAGTTTACCAATCAATTCTCCAGACACCTGGGGATGATGAAGAAAAGCCATTGTGAGATGTCTCAACACTGATCTCATGCTCTCCAGCAAAAGAAAATTCAGTCAGACCGTATCTGCCGGAGAAAGCTTAAAAACTGAGAATAGTAAGCTGCCTGCTCTACTGACTGACTTGCAAAGGTCTGGGCTTGAGGCCTGAAATGATAACAGGTTCAGGCCATCAGAAATTATTTTAACTGGCATCCTGACATCTGGGGGATTCAAGAGCCAGCAAAACAAAAAGGGCTATTAATGAAATGTTTGTAGCTTTCTCCTCCATCAAAACAACAGACACATTAAGGCATGGACATACAGTTAGTAGAATTCACCAGCCCCAAATTACAAAGTAGTCAGGAACAGAGAATAAAAGGGCAGGATTAAAACCTACATCTTTATTTCATGATGCCAGATTTATATTTGTGGGATGGGATGGTCTCTCTGGAAGGGGTCCCATTGTAAACTTGTGCCTGACAGGCTCTAAGAAATAATGCCTGGCCCCAGAGAAGGATAGACTTAAGGTTTATAGAGAGCTGAGAGCAATGATTTGGGGGAACCCACGGAAATGACAAGAGAGAGACTGGTGGAATAAATGAAGAACAGAGTGAGGAAGGGTGTAGGAAGAGGTGATGAGGTTGATGTGGGGAGGGAAGCAGGTAGACAAAGGAGACAAATCTGACTGATGGGTACATGGCCATTGCATACTTTTTCTTCCTTCCTTCCTTCCTTCCTTCCTTTCCTTCTTTCTTCCTTCCTTCCTTTCTTTCTTTCTTTCTTTCTTTCTTTCTTTCTTTCTTTCTTTCTTTCTTTCTTTCTTTCTTTCTCTTTCTTTCTTTCTTTCTTTCTTTCTCTTTCTTTCTTTCTTTCTTTCTTTCTCTTTCTTTCTTTCTTTCTTTCTTTCTTTCTTTCTTTCTTTCTTTCTTTCTTTCTTTCTTTCTTTCTTTCTTTCTTTCTTTCTTTCTTTCTTTCTTTCTTTCTCTCTTTCTTTCAATCCTCCTTGCCTACTATTCCTTTTTTTTTTTTAAACCTCTTTTTGGGGGAATGATTGACATAAAAAAGCTGCAGATATTTAATGTGTACAACTTGATGTATTTGCAGGGAAGTATACACCTGTGAAACCATCACCACAATCTATGCCATAAATATCTATCACCTCCAAAAGTTTACTTTTATCTCTATTTGTTGTTGTCATTGTTGTATAGTTTTTGTTGTTTTCCTTTTGTAGTAAAAGCACTTAACATAAAGTTTATCCCCTTAGCAAAATTTTAAGCATACATTACAGCGTTGCTGGTCGCAGGCCTTGGGTCGTACAGCAGATTTCCAGAACTTCTTCATGTTGGATAACCGAAATGTGCACCCTTTGGTCATCATCTCCTCGTTGCCTCCTCCCCCCAGGCCCTGGAAACCACCATTCTCCTCTTTGCTTCTATGTGTTTGATGAGCAAATTCTTTTCTTTTATTTTTTTAAAATATTTATTTATTTATTTGACTGCATCAGGTCCTAGTTGCATCATGCAGGCTCTAGTTTCCTGACCAGGGGTGGAACCCAGGCCCCCTCCTTTGGGAGCACGGAGTCCTAACCACTGGACCACTAACGAAGTCCCAAGTTCTTTTATTTTTGCTTCAAGTTTTGAGTTAATGTTTAGTCATCGTGATAACGTTATTCCTCCTAGGTTACATTGACCAGCTCCAGGGCTTAGCTTCTAAGAATCAATGAAGAACCTCTCTGTCCTTTCCTGCTATGCTGACTCCTGGGAATGCTCCATGCCCTGATCATTGTCTGTAACAGGCCTGTTTTTCCCAAGCCTGTGGTAGAAAATGCTGAGATTTACAGTAGTTGACACAATAATACAATAGATTAGAAGATAACATATCATACCATGTACATAATTTTAATACACTGTAATAGAACATAATAGGAGATGTATTTTTATATGTTATATATATTTATATGTAATAAACAGTAGAATACATGACTATATTCAGTAGAAGATAAAACACTAAGTTCTATTGTTATTTATCTCAGAGAGTATGTGAAAGGAGGTTCTGATAAATTGAAGATTGTGGTAAATTGAAAGCTGGAATCAGGTCTGGACGCCTGCCTCAGCTCAGCAAGCCATGGTCTGTATGTGTGACTTAAGGAGGTGGTGGTAGAGATTTCTACTCCACAGTTCAAATCCCATAGCCTGTAATTTAATCATGAGCTAGGTTTTTTGTTTTTGTTTTTTTTGGTCTCAAGTCTTCTTAGGAACCATCAGCAAAACATCCTGGACAGGAGTCAGACCTTTAGTTTGTATTAGGTGAGCCTGTAATTGTCAGGTGCTGGAGTCCCATGTCCCACTTCTCACTCCTACACACTTTCCCCTTTTTAGTCCTCATACACTACTTCAAACCTGATAATTCTTACTCCCTAATTCTCACATGACAAATTTAAGAATCTTACAACAGTATAGTCCCATTTCCCTTTGTCCCAACCTTTGTCCTATTTTGCCGTCTCTTCTACTTCTACATAAACTGTAAATACCACCTCACAGTACAACTATGCTTGAAATAGTTTTCTTCCTTCCTTCCTTCCTCCTTCCCTTCCTTCCTTCTTCCTTCCTTCCTTTCTCAGGTCTTAGATGTGGCACGAAGTCTCCAGAGCATGTGGGCTCACTAGTTGCAGCACTCGGCCTCAGTAGTTGTGGTGTGCAGGCTTAGCTGCCCTGCGGCATGTGGGATGTTAGTTCCCCGACCAGGGATCAGACTTGCGTCCTCTGAACTGGAAGGCAGATTCTCAACCACTGGACCACAAGGAAGTCCCGAAATAGTTTTCTATTAAGGAAATTATGAGAAGAAAATAAAGGAGTGTTTCATGTTTACCCACTTACCAATTCTAGTGCTCTTCATTCCTTTTAATAGATCCAAGTTTCCATCTGGTATCATTTCCCAAGACTACGGAACATCTTCTGGTGTTTCTTTTAGTGTAAGTGTGCTGGCTACAAATTCTCTCAGCTTTCTTTTATCTGAAAATGTCTATCTTCACTCTGGAAGGATATTTTTGCCTGATACAAAATTTGGGGTTGATCATCTTTTCTTTTCAGTATTTAAAGATGTGATTCCATTGTCTTCTGGCCTCCATTCTTCTTTTTCTTCCTTGCCTCCTCCCTTTTATCTGACGATAACTCAGCCATCATTTGTATTATTGTTTCTCTGTTTGTCGGGTCTTTTATTCTCTGACCGTTCTCAAAGTTTTCTCTATCCTTGATTTTCAACAGTTTGACTATGAAATATAGGCAGACCTCGGAGATACTGCAGGTTTGTTTCTAGACCACTACAATAAAGTGAATAACACAGTAAAGAGAGTTACTTGAATTTTTTGGTTTCCCGGTGCATGTAAAAGTTATATTTACACTATATTTTAGCCTGTTAAGCGGCAATAGCTTTATGCCTAAAAAACAACGTACATACCTTAATTAAAAAATGCTCTATTGCTAAAAATTGCTAACCATCCTCTGAGCCTTCAGTGCGTCGTAATCTTTTTGCTGGTGGAGGGTCTTGCTTCTGTGTTGGTGGCTGCTGACTGATCAGGATGGTGGTCACTGAAGGTTGGGGTGGCCATGGTCATTTCTTAAAAGAAGACCACAGTGAAGCTTGCTGCATCGATTGACTCTTCCTTTCATGAACGATTTCTCTATAGCGTGCAGTGCTGTGTGATAGCATTTGACCCACAGTAGAACTTCTTTCAAAATTGGAGTCAAGCATCTCAGACCCTGCTGCTGCTTTATCAACTAAGTTTATGTAATAATGTAAACATTATGTTGTCATTTCAACCAACTTCACAGCATCTTCACCAGGAGTAGTTTCCATTTTAAGAAACCACTTTCTTTGCTCATCCATAGGAAGCAACATCCTCATCCATTTTAAGTTTATTTTTTTTTTGGCTGTACGCGGGCCTCTCACTGTTGTGGCCTCTCCCGTTGCGGAGCACAGGCTCTGGACGCGCAGGCTCAGCGGCCCTGGCTCAAGGGCTCAGCCACTCCACAGCATGTGGGATCTTCCTGGACCGGGGCACAAACCAGTGTCCCCTGCATCGGCAGGCGGACTCTCAACCACTGCACCACCAGGGAAGCCCTACCATTTAAGTTTTATAATGAGATTGCAGCAATTCAGTCCCATCTTCAGGCTCCAGTTATAATTCTACTTCTCTTGCTATTTTTATCACATCTGTAGTTATTTCCTCCACTGAAGTATTGAACCCCTCAAAGTCATCCATGAGGTTTGGAATCAACTTCTTCCAAACTCCTGTTAATGTTGGTATTTTGATCTCTTCCCATGAATCACAAAAGTTTTTAACGGTATTTAGAATGGTGAATCCATTTCAGAAAGTTTTCAATTTACTTTGCCGAGATCCATCAGAGGAATCACTATCTCTGGCAGCTATAGCCGTACAAAATATATTTCTTAAATAATAGTACTTGCAAGTCCAAATGACTCCTTGATCCATGGGCTGCAGAATGGATGTTGTCAGGCATGTAAACATTAATTTCATTGCACCTCTCTATCAAAGTTCTTGGGTGACCAGATGCATTGTCAATGAGCAGTAATATTTTCAAAGGAATCTTTTTTTCTGAGCGGTATGTCTCAACGATGGGCTTAAAATATCTATCATGTTGTCAATAGATGTGCTGTCATCCAGTCTTTGTCATTCAGTTTGTAGAGCACAGGCAGAGTAGATTTGCCGTAATTCTTAAGGGCCCTAAGATTTTCAAAATGATAAATGAGCATCGATTTCAACTTAAACTCACCAGCTGCATTAGCTCCTCATGAGAGAGTTAGCCTGTAGTTTGAAGCTTTGAAGCCAGGCATTGACTTTTCCTCTCTAGCTATAGAAGTCCTCGATGGCATCTTCTTCCAATAGAAGGCTGTTTCGTCTACATAGAGACTCTTGTTTAGTATAGTCACCTTAACTATCTTAGCTAGATCTTCTGGGTAACTTGCTACAGCTTCTACATCAGGACTTGAGGCTTCACCTTGCACTTTTGTGTTATGGACACAGCTTCTTTTCTTCAACCTCATGAACCAACCACTGCTAACTTCAAACTTTTCTTCTGTGGCTTCCTCACCTCCCTCAGCCTTCATAGAATTAAAGAGAGTTAAGACGTTGCTCTGGGTTAGGCTTTGTCTTAAGGGAATGTTGTAGCTGGTTCGATCTTCTATCCAGACCACCAAAACTTTCTCCATCTCAGGAATAAGGCTGTTTGGCTTTCTTATCATTTGTATGTTCACTGGAGTAGCACTTTTAATTTCCCCCAGGAACTTTTCCTTTGCATCCACAGCTTGTCTGTTTCGCACAAGAGGCCTAGCTTTCAGTCTAACCTGGCTTTTGACATGCCTTCCTCACTAAGCTTAGTCATCTTGAGAGATGTGCGACTCTTCCTTTCACTTGAACGCTCAGAGGCCTGATTTCAATATTGCTGTGTCTCAGGCAATAGGGAGGCCAAAGGAGAAGGAGACAGATGGGGGAAGAGCCTGTTGGTGGAGCAGTCAGAACACACACATTTATCCATTAAATTTGCTATCCTGTATGTGTATTGTTCGTGGTGCCCTGAAACAATTACAGTAGTAACATCAAAGATCACTGATCACAGATCGCCATAACAAAGATAATAATGAAAAAGTTTGAAATACTGTGAGAATTACTAAATTGTGACGCAGAGACACAAAGTGAGCATGCTGTTGGAAAAATGGTGCCAATAGACAGGTTAGACACGGGGCTGCCACAAACCTCCAATCTGTAAAAAAATCCATACAGTATCTACAAAGTGCAATAAAGTGAATTGAAATAAGACGAGGTATGCCTGTATCTATCTGTGGTGTTCTTTGTCTTTACCTTGCTGTGGTTCATTGAGCTTCTTGGATCTTTAAGCTGAAATTTTTCATCAAGTATGGAAAATATTCAGCTATTTACTTCTGAGGAGTCCAGCTTCTGGTTAAAAACACATGTGTGCTATTTTAGGCCTGACTATAGGCAATTACAAAGGCTTTTCCGAACAGGTTGCCCTCTTCACCCAGACATGGTGCAAGGCAATGCATTATGGGACCTAAAGGGAGTTGCAACCGAGGACTCTGGCCCCCCGGCCATTCTCTTTGAATATTTGCATTTCTAGCCCAACACCTTCATTCTTAGATCTCTTTATCTTGGGCAGTAGGCCTTCCTCAGGTGCCTCTGCTGAGGTCTCCTTATGAAGGGAAGAGGGGAAAACTTTAAAGACATCTTTCCCCATTCCGACCCAGTGCCCAGTATTTTTCCAGTCCTGGCTTTTCCCTGTTTCCCTTCCCCTGACCTCAAGGTCCATAAAATTGTTGGAGACTTGTGTTAAGGTCTTTCTCCACAGTGAGACAATCTCTATGTCTGCTCTGATCCACCTGACCCTCGACTGCTGTGCCATTTCATGGGGAAAAATAAAACAAAGGAGAGTTTTTCCTTTCTCCAGATTTAGCCTCCTGTGTATCCCATCACAGTAAGTGATTAAAGGCTTAACTCTTTCATTTTTGGGCTTATTGCTTTAATCTGCTACTTGAAAACCTGAGAGCTCAGCTCTCTCTCTCTCCCAGCTCAGCTGCGCTCTGACGTTTCCTCAAATAATCTTCCTGTCCGGAGCTTCCCTGGTGGCGCAGTGGTTAAGAATCCACTCTGCCAATGCAGGGAGCACGGGTTCTAAGCCCTGGTCCGGGAAGATCCCACATGCCGCAGAGCAGCTAAGCCCGTGTGCCACAACTACTGAGCCTGCACTCTAGAGCCTGCGAGTCACAACTACTGAGCCTGCATGCCTAGAGCCTGTGCTCTGCAATGAGATAAGCCACCATGGTGAGGAGCCCGTGCACCACAATGAAGAGTAGCCCCCGCTCAACACAACTAGAGAAAGCCCACATGCAGGAATGAAGACCCAACACAGCCAAAAATAAATAAATTTATTAAACAAAAAAAATCTTCCTGACCCATTATCACCTTCTTCTCCTTATGGGACTACAATTACACATATGTTAGACTGTTTAATATTGTCCTTGGATCTTTGAGGCCCTGTTCATTTTAATTCAATCTCTTTTTTCTCTTTCTTCTTCAAATCGGATAATTTCTATTGATTTATCTTCAAGTTCACTGAATTTCTCTTCTGCCACTTTCAATTTGCTGAAGCCAGTGCAGTGAATTTTTCATTTCTGTTATTGTACTTTTCAGTTCTTGAGTTTCCATTTGTTAATGGTTTCCCTTTACTCTGTTGAGATTATATGTCTTTTCATTTATTAAAACCATGTTTTCCTTTATGATTTGGATGTATCTTCCTTTAATTCTTTGAATATATTTATAACAGTTTCTTTGTCTCATAAACTACTTATGTGGAATACTTCCAGTCTGGCTTCTACTACCTGCTTTTTTTCTTTACTGTGTATTACATTTCAACTTGTATGTATGTGTGTGTGTATGTGTGCATGTGTAGTTATTTTTGATTGAATACTGGATGTTGTGGGTTAATCAGTGTTGAGACTGGGTATTGTGATATTCCTCTGTTGATTTTTGTTTTAGTAGGTAGCAGGATTACCAGCAGATCACCTTGAACTTGGGTGAGGCTTGGTTTTGAACTTGCCTAAGTCTTGGTTTTATGCTTTCTTGGGTGAAAATATATCTGTGAAAATCTTAGCGTGTTTTCAAAGCATAAAAACTGTAACTTGTTGGACTCAACAGCCAATCACTCTTTCTTCTGGTTTTAGACTTTGGTATGGCAGGTTTTTGGTAAGCCTTACTCTGGGGCATGATTCTTATTCCTGAGGAATCGTATTTCTGGTGTCTCAGCTGGGTGCCTCGGCTGTGAACAGGTATTATTAAGGTCTCTCCACACTTGCTGACAATATCCCCCAACTCTGCTTACCCTCTGGTATTTCTATTCTGCTCGTAACCACAGAATAGCCGAATTCTGGTTCCCCTTATCTAAACTCTCCCTGCCCGTGTTTAGTTCAGTCCCTGGCTAAGCACGTGTAGAGATCCCCACATGGACTTCTGAGGACCCCTCTGCATAGCTTCTTCAACAATGCCTCACCTCATAGAATCCATTCCAGTTGCCCCAAACTCTGACCTCTGCCTACTCAGCTAACTGGGACTTCTCTGCTCTGCTTGGTTTCCAGCTTACTGCCACCCAGTTAGGAAGTTGTTCCCTGGTGCAGAGCTGGGGGCTCAACTTGTGAATTTTCCTTCTCTCAAGAAATCAGTTTTGTGATTTTTGTGTGTGATTTGTGAAAACAGTTGCATCATATGTTTTGTCTGGTTTTAAGGTGTTTTGACAGGAGGACTAGTCCAGTACTAGTTACAGGAAACAGAAGTCTCCACCATGGATTCTTGAAAAAGGGATAACGAGAGGGTGTGGATGGACGAGGAGAATGGCTGCCTAACACAAGGCAGCTTGTAGCAGGGAGAGATTGGAGTCAAGACACTGAGCAGGACAGGGAACTCTGTTCAATAATACGGAACAACCTAAATGACAAAAGAATCTGAAAAATAATAGATACATGTATATGTATAACTGAATCACTTTGCTGTACACCTGAAACTAATACAACATTGTTAATCATCTATACTCCAGTGTAAAATAAAAAGTTAAAAAAAAAAGACACTGAGTAGGAGGCATTTTCAGTCTTCTAAGCAGAGAACAAAGATCACCTTGAGATTTGCAGAAATACAAACAAACAAAAGGGAAATGCCATGATGGAAAAAGAACTATTGTGAGTTATTGATAAATTGGATGTGAAGAATGAAGAAGAAGGTTACACATGGTGCCAGAAATGCTTTAAAAAAGAGCCCTTATCTCTGGAGACAAATACTGAAATATTTATGGATGAAATGATATAATGTCTGGGATTTGATTCAAAATAATTAAATGTAAGGATGAGGGTGGGAGAGGGTGGGGTATAGGTGAGACCAGACTGACCACAAGATGATAATTATTGAAACTAGATTATGAGTACATGAGGGTGTATCCTATGAATTTTTCTACTTTTGTATATATTTGACATCTTCAAATTAAAATAAAAATAAAACAAAACAAAGTGATCAGAGTTAGGAAGCTGGGAGGAGTATTGGTGAAGTTGGGAAAAGTGCCCAGTTTTGAGGTAGGGGAAAAAGGGGCTAAGCCAGTGGCTGTTATTAATGTCTAAAACAGGCTTTTCTGCAAGAATGTCTTTTAAAAGGGTTTGCTCAAGCTGGCTCATTCTGCTCCTTCAGAAGCGTCATCAACTGCAGGATGTGTTTGATTGTCTGCTTGAGGATGTGAGGCACATGGCCCACGCTGGACAGAGGCTGTGGCATCTACACAGCTCGCGTATCCGCCTCCGGATCCAGTGCTGGCTGCTTGTATTCGCCGATACAGCCCTGTGTGGTCAGAGCCCAGACTACAATAGACGGGTTTGGTCGGACTCTGGCACACATCTCCCTGAGTGGATCCTGGAATGATTTCCAGAGGCGTTTTGCGCTATTCCCCTTTCCACACTGCCTCCCTGGCCAGCTCTACCTGCCTGGAGCCTCCCTGAATCTTGCTGGCACTCAGCTGCTTCCTTCCATCTAACTGTGGACTCCGTAATTGAGCCCAAGAGAGGAACATGTTCCCACGGCCTAAGGACTTGCAGAAGTAGAGAGACTTTTCTACATGTTAGAAAAAGAAAAAAAGAAAAAAAAAAAAGAAAGAAGAAAAACACACCCACTTTCCTATTTTCTGATTTCTTTTCTGATTTATTCAACACATCCTTTTAGGTGCCAGCTGTGTGCCAAGTTTTGTGTTAAGTGTTGATTGGGGGTTCAAAGGTGATGATTCCTCAAGGATTTACAGCCTGGCAGGGGAAGAGAGACACATAAACAGAGTAAGAAGGTCACAAGGGCCATGCTAATGTTTGTACTGGGACCAGGGGGCACACGGAAAAAGTGGACAACGATTACAATTTTCTCTCTCCTTGGGTTTGGGTTTTAATACTGTTCTTGCTATTATGCACAATCTAGTCTTTCTGAATCTCAATTTTCTCTCTCTGTTTTTTTTTTTTTTTTTTTGCGGTATGCGGGCCTCTCACTGTTGTGGCCTCTCCCGTTGTGGAGCATAGGCTCTGGACGCACAGGCTCAGCGACCATGGCTCATGGGCCCAGCCGCTCCATGGGATTTTCCCGGACCGGGGCCCGACCCCGTGTCCCCTGCATCGGCAGGCAGACTCTCAACCACTGCGCCACCAGGGAAGCCCAATTTTCTCATTTTTGTATAAGGTTAAGTATATGTACTTGCAGTTTTTTCTTTTTATTAATTTATTTTTATTCATTTATTTTTGGCTGTGTTGGTGCGCACGGGCTTTCTCTAGTTGCGGCAAGCAAGGGCTGCTCTTTATTGCGGTGCGCAGGCTTCTCATTGCAGGTGGCTTCTCTTGTTGCAGAGCACGGACTCTAGGCACGCGGGCTTCAGTAGTTGTGGCATGTGGGCTCAGTAGTTGTGGCTCGCGGGCTCTAGAGCATAGGCTCAGTAGTTGTGGCGCACGGGCTTAGTTGCTCCGCGGCATGTAGGATCTTCCCGGACCAGAGCTGGAACCCGTGTCCCCTGCATTGGCAGGTGGATTCTTAACCACTGTGCCACCAGGGAAGCCCTGTACTTGCAGTTTTTAAGATGGTCACACTAAAAAAAAAAGTCTGAAGGGACTTTGCAAACCGCAGGGACTCATGACAATGATTATCATCTTTCCTTCTTCCCAGGCACACCAACGATAACCATGGACTGGCTTTTCCCAGGTGACAGTCAAGTGGTCATTGTCACCAGCACACTGAGCCGCATTAAGGTAAGCTGGGGGCTGCCGCCATTTCCAGGGAAGATGCATAAGTAAGAGGAAACTTCTTTTTTCCATGTAGGTAATAAATCTTCTGTCTATTGACTTTTAAAAGTGTAGAACCAAATGTTCCTTTTGTCTTTTTAATATAAACCACCACCTTAACATTTGTTTTGCTTTACAGTTTACAAAGTCCTTCTAAAGTCATAAATCACTGGTGTCTCATGATAGCTCTTTGACTTAGTAGAATAGATTTCACTTTGACCCTCATTTACAGGTGTGGAAAATATGGCCCTGAGAAGTTAAATATATTTGCCCAAGATTCGTAGCTAGTAGTGGCAGAGCCCGGGACTGAATTCTGGTCTTCTCTTTCCTAATCTTTAAAATGAACACCTCCTCCCTGTAATTTTCTATAGCAGGCCAGGCTCCCCTTTGATGTCTTTAAAAGAAAGTTTCACTGTCTGACTCACTTCACTCAGTATGACAATCTCTATGTCCACCCATGTTGCTGCAAATGGAATTATTTCGTTCTTTTTTATGGCTGAGTAATAAAAGAAAAACAAATATCATGTGATATTGCCTATGTGTGGAATCTAAAAAAAATGGTACAAATGAACTTATCTACAAAACAGAAACAGAGTCACAGATGTAGAAAACAAACTTATGGTTACCAGGGGGAAAAAAGGGGAGGGATAAATTGGGAGACTGGGATTGACATATACACACTACTATATATAAAATAGATAACTAATAAGGACCTACTGTATAGCACAGGGAACTCTATTCAATGCTCTGTAATGACCTATATGGGAGAAGAATCTAAAAGAGTGTGTGTGTATATATATATATATATATATATATATATATATATATATATATATATATATATATATATATATATATATACACACACACACAACTGAATTACTTTGCTGTATACCTGAAACTAATACAACATTGTAAGTCAAGTATACTCCAAAAATTTTTTTTTAATATTTCAAAATATTTTTTTAAATGTTTAGGAAATTCCTTTTATTTGGACTTATCACGGCCATCTGAAACCCCCCAGCCCCTTGTGCGGTCACAATAAATCAAACAAATAAATAACCGTCTCCATTGTTTTGTGGATTATTTCCCCAGGAGGCAGATGTTTACTTTTTCCAAATGAAAGCTCATTGTTGTCAGGAATATTTAAGAGGCTTAACCTGTCTCCTCTGGCATATGGCGCTGGCTTTTCATGATGAGGCTGGTTGTGTGCAGCAGCAGATGAAATTGCAAGCCTCTCTCTGAAACTTCATCAGTTAGAACTGCAGAATGTCACTGCTGCCCTAGGTGGGGGCTTGTCTGGGACTCTTCCACCGTGAAAGGGAAAAAAAAAGAAAGGCTGTTTCCTTTGGTAGCAAATACTTATATTTTAATGGGTATGATGTCATGAATTATTAAACTATCTTAACTTTAAAGCCCAGCTGAAAGAACACAGAGTGAAGAATGACCTTGAGACTCTTGAAAAATGGGATTGTTGACTGTGCCTGCAGACTCAAAGATGGATTTCTCCTTTAGTTTATATTTATGCAACTGTGAAACTTGGTCCTTTGTTCTCAGAGAAATCCTCTGTGCAGCCGTGTGGAGAAAGTTATTACATTCTAGTGCAGAAGAGCTGTAAAGTTTCTTTCCTCGTGTCTCCTGAAAACTAGAGGGCCAGGCGATCCTTGTGCTGGGGGGGATGGCCCTGAGGAATGAGATGCTGAATCTTTCAGAAAACGAAAGGAAACAGACAGGCATTGTGCTTTTAAAAAAAAGAGCCTAACATGAGGTTCTTATAAGGAATTTGTGCCTAACCCAGTCCTGTCACAGTGCTCTCTTGTTTTGGCTGTAAGGTGAATCAAAGGAAATTAGGGTCCAGGAGGACGAAGATGATCTGTCGGTCCCACTGTAGTGTGACCACGTGACGTGCCCGCCAGCAACTCCGCATAACTAGCGCTGCTGCCCATGGAGCTCATGACGTGATGCAGGATAGGGTCTTTCAAAGCTTTGCGTTTAGCCATTCCTAGCTCATTCTCTGGCCACAGGTTGCTGGGCAAAACCACCGATGCTAAGAGTGGGATGAAGTGTCCTTGAGTCTTCCAACGGGTGCTGTGAAGCTGTGTCTACACCCACAGAGACCGGTGACTCAAGTCTCCTTCTCTTTCATCTTTGTAACAGGAGTTCAGTTAACAGTCTTTGTAGACAGGGAAGAAGTATTAGTGGGGAGGGCGGTGGAACCAGTATTTATTGAGAATCTATTAAATGTTTGGCTTTGCCTCATTATGATTCATCATGGAGCTGTGTGGTGTTATCCCCATTTTACAGGGAAGAAACGGAGGCTCAACGTGTAAGATTTTCAATACCATTCAGTTTTTAACAGGGCTGGGCTTTACCTGAATCTAGATCTGCTGAACATCAGCAGTTTATGCAGATTCGCCAATCTTACTATGAGGTTTGGGTTTGACTGACTTTTGACTTTCTTCTTGTTTGTTTGTTTGAACTCTTTGGCCATATGCTGATGTCTTCTGTTTGTTCCTCCGGATCCCCTCTCCACCCTCCCCCACTCTGCTCTGTGACCTGGTAGACTGACCTGTCTTCACTGCTTCAAGGGTTACCCTGTTCTTGCGCTTACAGTTGCGTTTGGCCAACGTGAAACACAAACAGGGCATTGGAGGGCAGATAGGTAAGAAATGAGATTGGGGTGTTGATTTCCCCAGTTTTCTCCCTGTTGGGTTCTCTACTGAAGGCCAGGTGGCCCTCTCCATGCAATTCCCCTTTCTGTTTTTTTTTGTTGTTGTTGTTGAAATATATTTGCTGTACCATATCATATAAGTTACAGGTGTACAATATAGTGATTCACAAGTTTTAAAGGTTATACTCTATTTATAGTTATTGTAAAACATTAGCTATATGTCTCGTGTTGTACAATATATTCTTGTAGCTTATTTTATACCTAATAATTTGTACCTCTTACATCCCTACCCCTATATTTCCCCTCTCCTTTCCTTCTCCTTACTAGTAACCATTAGTTTGTTCTCTGTATCTGTGAATCTGCTTCTTTTTTTTGTTATATTCACTGGTTTGTTGTATTTTTTAGATTCCACATATACGTGATATTGTACAGTGTTTGTCTTTCTCTGTCTGACTTATTTCACTCAGCATTTCTGGGTTTTGATACCTGCTCCTTCCCCTTGTCCCTTCCGGCTTAGGGGTAACATTAGGTCACTAGCCCCTGGGTACTGCACAGTCCCTTGTGCTTTCCTAGATACTGCCCACACTTTTGTAAATTAGCCCCTCTATTAAGACAGTTGGATTGCTCAACATGAGTGTGCCATTTGTTACCTTCCGGGACCTTGACCGATACAGGTACACATCCTTTTAGTGCTATCATACTTAACGTTTTGCTGTTACACCCATTTTACCAGGAGGGAGATGATTTTTGTCTCCTCTTTTTTCCCTAAGGATTTCTTATTTATAATTTCCGGAAGGGCTATTTTATCATCTTTCATCTTCCTTTTGCCTTACTACTTGCTCTTTGAATTTTCCCTTTTCCCCTCAAATTGAGTCTGTAAGACCTGAAAAAGCCAGTTTCCATTCTTATTTTCCAAGACTGAGTGTTTTGGTCTTCAGAGTCTCAGCTCTATTCTTTTATTAACATTTCTTTGTGAAACCGTCAGTTGGATTGTCTTGAGAAAACAATGCACATTTTCTTACCTTCTAGGGAAAATGATTATTGCTCCAAAAAGGAGTGGAAATAATGAAAGTATGTTCAGTAAGTAACAGTAAAGACAATAAAAGGGGAAAAAGGCAGGAGATTCAGAATCAAGGTCAGTTTCCTCCATTGTTGGATTGCAGTGAGTATTTAATGGTCATAAAATCTTTTTCCTGTAAAATACATTTTATATTTAAACTGCAGCCATTTAAATGAGGGATTTTATGTCTGCACAGTCTTTATTGAGTATGAAGGATTTTAAAATGCTTTAGGTTTCATTTTTTTTTTTTTCCTTAAATTTTTTTGAGGTTTGGAAAGCCCATCCCATGCCTCCCGGGCTCCCAGACGTGAAGATGCAGAGCTGGGGAGTGTGGCTTTCACAGTTCCTTGCTTATGCTATTTAACCTTAGACCCCTGTTATTCGGGGCCTCTGTCTCCTGAATAAACAGTAAATCTTTCCTGATGGTGTGGCAGCTTTACGCTGTGGATTCAGGCCTATTTTCAGAGCAGCATGAGAGAGACTTTAATGCCTTTTCCCTCCTTTTACTGGTGATTTAGCCAGAGCCCGTGTCCGTCATCAGGGTACGGCTGGTGGTTCAGCCTGTGTCTGGTGGAGGGCAGGCCCGGTGCTGCAGTGGGCAGTGCTCGGATGATCAGTGTTCTGGTTCCAGGACAAGGCAGGGTTGACCGTGGGGTTACTTCATAGCTTGGCTTGAAATGGATTCATTCTTCTGTTGAAGGTTTACTGACTCATGTATTCCTGAGAACTTTGTCCCTGCATATTGAAAAATTTGTGATCTACTCCTGATCCTAAGATAAGATATCAAGACCTTGAGAGGTCCACCTTCTGCCGTAGGATCCTGCAAGGTGAAAGTTTGCTAGATTGATTTTAAGGCTGTTCATGGTGGGGGTGGTCTCAAGGTTCAAGGGCATGTTGACATTAGACATACCAGAAGGAAAAACTCAACTACAGAGCAATTACCTTTTTTTCTTGGTCATTGCTGACATTCGTGGGTTGAGCTGTTGGATTTGGATTATTCTTGGTCACGAGGATGGTACAGCAGAAACAAAAACCCTAGGCTTATAGTTTAGAAGTATTTGAAATCTGCATTCATACAGGCAATTATCTGCCAAGGGAAGTAGACTATTGTTGGTGGGGATCTGACCTATAGCAGGAGATGCCTTATAATCTATAAATATCTGCTCTTTGAGCTAGAATGAATTACCTGAAGAAGGCAGGCTCCACGTTTTAATCTTAGATTGCCAGAGCTGCATTTCCCACTGGGTTGTTACCAGCAGTTTTAAAAATCTCAATTTCCCCAGTGCATTGACCTGACCTGACTGTTCTTAGCCACAGCTTTAACTATGCTTTAAAAATAGCCTCGAAGCCAGAATAGCGGAGAAAGCATTTATTTAAACAACTATTTTTTTCCCCCATAATGTCATGTAGATCTAAGTCTTTTCTGTATCTTTCCACTACAATGGCAGCATATGGTCTATTGTTACAATCAGATATTCTTGTGGGAAGTAAGAAGCCCCTGGGTGAACAGAGAGGATATTATTGTTGACTCTAAAGCTGTTGTTTCCAGTCCTGAACTAAAGTTTTGTGCAGTTTCATTTTGAACAAACTCAAACCTTTCAGGAGGCTTCAACCGATAGGCTCTGATTTTTATTTTTGATAGTGTTGACTAATGTTTACTCTGGGCTCCTGGAAATTGGCTAGGAGGACTTTCCGTGGAGGAGAAAATGTGGACAAATACGGTTAGTTTACTTAGTGCTAAAGGCATTGGCTGGTAAGGAAAGGTGATGACACAGTTCCTTAAGCCAAAAAGTCATGTTTTTTTCCTCTTGAAGTATGTATATTTGAAACCTTAGGAGAGGTTTGTGAAAAAGAAGAAAGCAAAAAAAAAGAAAAAAATAAGAGCAAGAGAGGTGACGGTAACAGAAAACAAAACTGCTAGGCCTAGGAGAAAATCACTTCATTGGAAGAAAAAATTTTATTAAAATAATGAATTTTTACTACATGGAACGGAATAAAGAATTTCAGCGAGTAAACACACAGCGCACACATACTCGCTTGGACAAACACGCATACAAAGAAAAGAAGGAATGCGAAAGCAGAAGCAGGTCGGTGTGCTTTATAAATGTGGATTTGATTTTTGAGTTTTGAATTAATTAGATACCATGTTGAATTCCAAATGTGATAATTAAGCAAATTAATGCTGCAGTGTATTTATTAATGAGGCAAAATATGCTAATATGCTTTTGATAAAGAGCTCTTCTTCTGTCTTACCAAGGAATTGGCAAACATCTTTTATTTGGGGCCAGAGAGCTTATCTCAAGTGATGTATGAAAAAGGTTCGCAGCCGTATGCTGTGAACAAATGTTGTAAATAGGGGTTAATGTCTAAAGTTTTGATATGTATAAGCCTCGATGCGATGCATCAGGTCCCGTGACGCCCTGAGCCTGGTTTCTTCCATGCTCTTCGATGCCAGTATGAATACAGCAAAGCCCACTGCTTGCCGGCATCATTATTATTAAGTGACAGTCAACGTGAGGCAAACAGTGGCTGCTAACCGCCCAAACTGCTGGGTTCTTTTCGGCAGACTTGGTGTCTCCTTTGGTTTTCAGATGTTCAAAACTCCTAGCCCAGGATCATTAGGGAACCCACATAGTGGTTTGAAAGTGACGCAGCAGAATTTCTCTTTCTGACCTTAACCTTGCTATTCAGAGCTCACAGTGTATCAAGAGACGAGCGAGAGACACCATCTACCCAGGGGGAGCTGGCCATTAAAAACAAAATTTATGGAAATATGAAAAGAACTTTCTCCATGAGCATATGATTCTTTTAATCCTTTTTTAAAAAATAAATTTATTTATTTATTTATTTTTGGCTGTGTTGGGTCTTCGTTTCTGTGTGAGGGCTTTCTCCAGTTGCGGAGAGCGGGGGCCATTCTTCATCGCCATGCACAGGCCTCTCACTGTCGTGGCCTCTCTTGTTGCAGACCACAGGCTCCAGACGCGCAGGCTCAGTAGTGGTGACTCACGGGCCTAGTTGCTCCGTGGCATGTGGGATCTTCCCAGACCAGGGCTCAAACCCATGTGCCCTGCATTAGCAGGCGGATTCTCAACCACTGCGCCACCAGGGAAGCCCTTTTAATTCTTTTAATCACACACTCCATGAAGGCGCAGCCTGTATAACTTTGATTCATTCCAGATATGATATTTGCTAAATGAGTTTGGCTTTGCAGCCCCAGGCAGGACAGTTCTGATGGCTTTAAATCAGAGGAGGAAGCCCCCGAGGTGTGTTTGAGTGGGGCAGCCCCGTGGTCAGCCCTTGGCTAGTGTTGGCTAGTGGGCACTGTCGAGGCGCGTCCTGTGGCAGCAAAGAGACTGCATATCAACTGTCAAGTGTCACAGAAAGTGACTGGAACAGTTAGGAATGCATTTGACCGCAAGTTGCAGAATACCTTACTAACAGTGGCTTCAGCAAAGAGGGAGTTCATTTTTCTCCCATAGAAAGCAGATCAGGGTAGGCGATTCACAGCCAAAACATGTCTCAGCCATTTTGTCGGGGCTCTTTCCATCTTTCCACCACATCATCTTAGCGGGTGTCTTTTGTCTGTGTGGGCACAAGATGACTGCTGCATCTCCAGGCATGATGTCTAGGTTTCAGGCAGGAAGAAGAGGGAATGGTCAGCCAGTCTGTCCTTTTTGAAAAGTTTTCCCAGAAACCCCATCCAAAGACCTCCATTTACATCTCGTTAGTCAGAATTTTGTCACGTGGTCATTCTTAACTGGAAGGTCAGTAGGTGAGGTTGGATCAGGTAGCCGGTTTTGTTACCATTCTTTTCTTGGGCACCATGATGCTGGGGATGAAGCTGGACCCTGAGTTGACTGCCACTTCCAGGGTGCTCACATGAAAGTCTGGTTGCCTGGACACACATGATAGGAAACGGAAGTGCAGGTGATAAAGCAATTTTACTCTCCTCAAGTTCCTTTGTATGATCGAATCGTAACATGAGTGTGATTTGAGCATATTTGAAAATAAAACACTTACGGAAAAATTTTTTTGTACAACATACTTCTAAACAAATGCCAGTTACTGTATTTGGTTCTTGATTGGAAAATGCAAACCAGCAATCTGTTTCAAAGCCGAAGAAAAGCTGGCTGCTTTGAATGTACTGAATAATGGCACAGTACTGTATTGTTACGAGTAGATCAAGAGATTTTTCAAGGGTGCTTGGGAATATATTTGGTTTGCACCACACTGGCCAACTTTGGAGCTTAACCCTTGAGTAAAATGTGATTCCATTGGATATTAATTAAAAGTAACAAACACACTAATGTGTAGCAGGTACAATCGTGGACCGCAAACTCACCTATTTAAGAAATCTGGCTTGCTTTCTTTCCTCTGTCAGGTTTGTATCGCTACAGCACCAAGAGGTAGAGACTTCACTGGATTCACTTCTGAGTCTCCCCTCCCTTTCCTGGAATAGGGACTTACTTTGGGCTGGCGGGAGGAGGGGCTTTGTGTCGGGTCGCAGGAGTTGGGGGGGGGCGTGCATCTGGTTCTGGGATGTCATCTACTCGTACACGTGCTAGGACGTGGTCATTCTAACTTGGTAACTTGTCATTTGTTCAGTTGGATCACTGCTGGGGATTTTGACTCTACCATATGCTTCCTGAGTCTGACTGTTAGCTGCTTTCAGGTCCTCCCTGGCATGTGGGCATGATGTTTGGTCTCCTAGCATGAGGCAGGGCCCTGGGGCTTTCTTGGGATGCCACGTGCGGGTGGATTTAAGCAGGGGTGAAGGACAGAGCCCTTGCAGAGGCTCAGAGATTTCTCAACCCTGTCTCTCCTTTTCCTTACCCAGCTGGGGCAAACCTTATCCAGCTCTCTCTCCAGAAAAAAACTGGTTCCGAGGGATCACATTTTATTCCAAATCTTTTGTTTATGCCCCAAGTCCTAGGCTTTTGAAACTCAAAACCCTTTTCTCTCAAACTATGGCTCTCATTCTCTTCTGTGTCAGGACTTCCCTGAGGAAACAAAAACAGAATTGCTGTCTGCCTGAGTGGCAGAAAGTATGGCCACTCTGTATTGGAAATACTGGCGAGCATCAGTTAATGTTTCAAATGATTACCCATGCCTGACTCATATTCACTATAAGGAACTGGAAGAGCTGTGCCCAGATCCCCAAGGGCATCTCTCTTTGCCCCCCTGCCTGCTCCTACCGCCATCTTGGCTCCTGTACCCATGAAGCTCTCAGAGAGGACTGGGCAGACATGGCATTTCTTGATGGCAAGAAGCAGACATTTCTTCCTCTCACAAATTCGTAGGAGGCTTCCCTCAAAAGATTCACAAGAGCACTCGGCCACACCTACAGGCAGGCAAACAACACTTCCTATTTATGGGATGCTGATAAACAAGCACTAAAGGCTTAGCATCTTAGGTGGATGCAATAATTTAGTTAAAAAACTTTAGTGGGAACCTGGTCAACCTAACTGTGAGAGACGCCATGTTTCCCTCTTGGAGCCCGGTGAACGCTGGGAAAGGCTTTCAGGGCTGGGAGAGCATTGAAATGTGTCGTGGAAAAAAACACGTTCTTCAAGAGTTTGAAAGAGGTGAAGGGGTTTAGTGGACCAAAGGGAAGTATCCGAGATAGGATATACCAGTGCTGTAACTGGGAGAGAAATGAGGGGATTTGGCAGCCATGGAATGCTTCCCAGTCCCTCAAATTCACTACGGCAAAGAAACCAAGGCCTTAGGAAATTTTTAATTTTAATTTCTTTTAATTGTGGTAAAATATACATAACTTAAAATTTATCATTTTAGGAACCTGAAAAAGAATATGCATATACATACGTATATATGTTAACTGAATCAATTTGCTGTACACCTGAAACTAACACAACATTGTAAATCAACTATACTTTAATTAAAAAATATATACAATTTTTTTTATCATTTTAACCATTTTAAGTGCATGTCCTCAGTGGCATTAAGTGTATTCACATTGTTGTGCAACCATCCCCATCATCTAGCTCCAGAACTTCCTCATCGTCTCATATTGAAACTCTGCACCCATTAAAAATAACTTTCCATTCCATCCTCCCCTGGCCCTAGTAGCTGCTCTTCTAAATTCTGTCTGACTCATTTCACTTAATGTTTTCAAGGTTCATCCATGCTGTAGAGTGTGTCAGAATGTCCTTCTATTTTTAGGGCTGGATAATATTCCGCCGCATGTATATTCCACATTTTGTTTATCTGTTCATTTGTTGATAGACATCTGGGTTGTTTCCATCTTTTGGCTACTGTGAAAAGTGCTGCTGAGAATATGGGCACACAAATATCTTTCCATATTTTCAGTTCTTTCGGATATATACCCAGAAGTAGAATTGTTAGATCGTATCATGCTTAAATTTTCAAGGATCCACTCTACGGTTTTCCACAGCGGCCACGCCATTTCATGTTCCCACCAGCAGGTGCATAAATGTTCCAGTTTCCCCACAACCTCACCAGCACTTGTTATTTTCTGTTTTTTTTCTTTTTTCTTTTTTGTAAATCCTAGCCATCCTAATGGGTGTGAAGTGTCTGTCACCTTACTGCGGTTTTGATTTGCAACATCCTAACGACGAGAGATGCTGAGCATCCTTTCATCGTGTTTATTGGCCATTCGTATATCTTCTGTTGAGCTGTATATCTTCTGCTGATGTTGAGTGAGCCTTAGAAATTTTACTCCCATACCACTCTCTTCTCCTTAATGAAATGTGGCCGTACGTTGATACGGTTGCCAGAAGGAGAGGGGTAACTCAAGAGGGCTGGGCGACTCCAGGAAGGGGGACCATCAAAGTGCTCATCGCACAGGATTACGTCCAACCTCCCATCATATGAAGCCTTTCCCACTGGGCCCCACCTGCCGGTCCAGTCTGATTTTCTGCCCCTGACAAACCCAGTGCTCCAGCACATTAATTTCCCTGCGGGTCCACAGATGCACAAAGAACTTTCACACCTCTAACCTTATTTTTCCATGAAGGCTCTCCTGACCCACCTCACTTGTTCTCATGACACATCACTTGTCCATTCATTCATTCTAGAAATATTCATTGAGCACATACTTGTTGCCAGGTACCAAGCACTGTGGCGGATACTTGGGATTCAACAGTGAATCAAGCAGTTGCTGCTTTTGAAGAACTCCTTGCCTAATGGGGGAAATGGGTAAGTTATCTGCCAATTATAATTCATTGTGCGTAAGTGCCAAGATGTAAGTGAAGAGGGTGAACATTATCTTCCTGAGCTGAGGGCTGAGTCAGTATTTATGTGTTACTGTGAACATTCTCATCTTCTGCACATCAGATTCGAGCTTGTAGTTTACTACTTTTTTATCCCTTAACAGAACTGTTTGTAAACAGCCATTGGCTTCCAGAATGTACGGTTTCTTCTCACAACAAGCAGCATTCCAACCGGGAGATGGTTTCCCTTACACTGGGATACTTGAGGGCTGTCTGAAGACTGCAGTTCAGACTGCCTGTATTCAGGCGGGCATGTGGGTGCATCTGGGGACTTGTGGGCCTAGCCCTGCCCTGACTGGGCTTCCTGGGTGTGTGAGTGTTTGTGTGGGGATGGCCATGAAGAGTTATGGAACATCCACTGTCGATTCTGGCCTCGTGCACTGAATGTGGCACAAAGCAAGAGCTCAATAAATGTGTCTGGTTTTATTGGACTCTGTGTATCATGGAGGGTAATTTATCTCCTTTACCCACAATGAGTCACAGTGTAGGGTAGGCGGGAGTAGAGTCCTTCTAAAGGTTGAATCAACATATTAAATTTGATTCAGAAGAAGCATATGGCAAAGCATTTGTCTTTTGCTCTTTTGAAAAACAGGTGGTTTACCTGGGTTTCTTGTAGTCCTAGAGGAAGGTAAAAATGGGTCCTACTGAAAAAGTTAAAAGAAACTAATGCAGAAGCAGGAAACCTGAGGGAGAGGTGACGACGGGGCCAGATCGATTGTTACAGGGAGAGATTTACACTTGAATGCAGGGTTTAACTAGGGAGCAGGGAAGGGACCCTTCTGGGGATTACTGTGAAGGAAGAATCAACATAATATGGATTTTGACTGGGTAGGGAATGGAAAAAAAGAAAAAGGATTTGAGATATTGGTTTTAGGATTTAGAAGGGAGGATTTAATTTGGAAGATCAGGGATTTACTGTTAGATATAGTGACAATTAAACGTTGAATACAGGCAGTCTGAATTGCAAGCTTCACATGCTCCTCAAATACCCCAGCGTAAGGGAAACCACCTCCTAACTGGAATACTCCTTTGGTGGGAGAGGATGTGTATTATGGAAGTCGATGACTGTATATTAATGACTCTGTTTAGGACACAATTCTCCTTTCAGCTCAAATCCGTTACTTAAAGGATTATTTATTCACAAGTTTGAAAGAGTTCTGTCCCTCCCTCTGTCAGGACTCTGCTGCCTTGGTGTCATCAGTTCCACCAGGAGGGATGAGAGGCCATCAGCCTACTGAACAAATGATAAATCATCCCTAAATGCATATTGAACAGGGATTTGTGCTATCTCTTCGAACATAAGCACAACTCTTGTTGGGTCTGGCCTTCCTGGAGCCCGAGTCAGGGCACTTGTCGGGGTCCTCAGGAGGCTTGTGGGGCTAACCCCTCCCAGACCAGGCTGAGCACGTGTGAGTGTTTATGTGCGGATGGGCGTGAGGAGGTATGGAACCTTGGAAGAGCGCACGCATCACGGATGCTGTGCCCTGTGCCGGTCCTCGAGGAAGGGAGCCCACTTATGTGAGTGAAGGGGGTCGGCACAGCCTGGCCAGTGTGCCTCCCTGAGTGATATCAAATTTGTACACCTCCGTCTCTCACCCTCACTGCTTAGAGCTGTTCCAGGTCTGTTATTCATGCAAAATCTTCTTGGCTGTGCCTGAGGGGAGAGAAAGACCTCGGTGAAATCCCAGGTCTGCCTTTTAACAGCCATGAGGTTTTGGGCAAGGTACTCGGATCTCTCCTTTGGTTTTTTAATTTGTAGAAGTGAGAGAGTAATATGCCCCTTCAGAATGTTATTGGGAGGAACGCGTAGGACAGTTTTTATAAAGTGCCTGGTACAAGGTGACACCCTTAATGGCTGGCACATAGTAGGTGATTTACAAAGGGGGAGTTGCAGTCCTCACTAATAATGAGGGTGATGCCTCACAGGCATGCAAAAATGTAAAATGATTCTTTTTTTAAATATCTGAACTTAATTTCCTTTCGTTTTTCTTTTTTAGGCTCCATTCATATTGTCAGGTAGTGGAAATTTCATCTCAGTCAATTCAGCGTCTTAGCCTACTTGCATCCTTGGAGAGGAGATCTGGTTACTGGCTGCTGTCATCTCTTGCCACCTCCCTTCCCCCCCTCTTTCACAGTCCACAGCCCTCTGAGCTTCTGTCAGCAAAGATGGAGGCTGTTATTTTCTCCTCCCACCAGCACGGCCTCTCCAGATCTGTCTTTTACTTGGTTACTTCTGTGCTCTTCTTAGACACATGGAAGGTCTGGCTGTTCCCCGCATCACGCTGGAGTGAGGAAAGGCTCTCTCAGGTCTGGCTGCCTACAATCCCCACACCACCTTACCCCGTGTGTGCGCTTCATCAGAAAGGTCTTAAGGTAGAATCCCTGTGGGGGTCTTTATGGTACCCTTTGCACCAGTGCTTGCCTGGGGATGTGGTGGGGATACACTCCAGGGTCTGCTGACCTTCGCTTCCCCTTCGTCTGCACACATTTTCTGTAGGAGTCCAGTGGGACAATAGCTTTCTCCTAAGCTTTAGGAATGCAGAAGTCTTTGCCTTAAACTCAGCGGTGAGTTTCATATTTGAAACTCCCAAATCAAGAATTGACTTTTTCTTTTTCTCAACATTTCTGCTGTGCCATCTCTTTCTTGAGGCACTAAGTGTTGGATGTCGAGTGTCTGCCTGGGGAGAGAGAGGTGGGTAGAGGGAACAAGGGTATTGCAGAGCATGAGAACCTTGGTTAAAATCTCAAGGTATTTTTCTACTGCACTGCTGTTATTACATCCATCCTCCATACAGTTTCAGCCCCATGGGGCTGAGTTGAAGATTGATTTGCTTCAATGTTGGAGCATTTGAGAATGATTCTCTTGGACCTGTTGGCAAAGTAAAAAAAAAAAAAAAAAATTAAAGAAGTAGAGAGCGAAGCCAAGAAGAAAATCAGACACAACTTCTGGTCTATAAAGTGTTGGTTTAGTGTGGAGCTAAATGAAGCGCTGGCCACATTCTGCTTTTCAGTCTCCCAAAGGTCATGCCACTTTTCTTGATCCATTTTTCTATTTTCTTGTTCACAGTCCATCACTGGATGCTCTGCTGCCTAGGCAACAGCATTTGGGCCAGCTCTCAGCAACGTGGTACTTGAGAATGTTTCGAGCTCCACGCGTGGAGCGTTTTGTGCAACCTGCCATGTGCTCTTGGTCTTGTTGTCGGTGGAGAGTCTTGTGCCGACTCAGCGAAGCCATCAGATGCACTTGTGTATCTTCTTGGGTATAGGATCTGAGAGGAAAGAGTTTCTATATTTCAACGATGTCATCATCAACATCATCATGTTCAGGTGACCATACTGATGCCGGTGGCATCTCCCCGCATCCCCTTGCTTGTAAGTGTCTGATCAATGTGCTTTTGAACTGTGCTACGTTGTCATCTGGGCACTTGGGACCAAAAGCATCGACTTTCACCTGCAAGGCAACCACAGGAAAAATGCAGGAAACAACATTTGCGCGTCTGCACAGGATTCACCAGCTGTGCTAAAACAAGATAGGTAGAACTGAATTACGGAAGCAGTGCAAAAAGTCCACCACCACGACCCCCAGTTATAACAAGAGCTGCTATTTATGGAACAACTCTTTTGTGCCTGGTGCCATGCTAGACTCTTTACGTTCCGTTCTCCAATTTAATTTTCCCAACAAACCTAGAAGGCAGGCACTTTATAAATAGAAGAATGAGTTTAGAGAGATTAAGTGACTTGTCCCTGGCCACATAGAGAGTTAAGTGGAGCCAGAATTTGAACCCAGATCACTCTGACCTTGGAGCCCTCACCCCTAGGCTGGGATGGTGCCAGGTGGGCAGGCTTGCTGGGCATCTTATTGTTATCACCGAATCCCTAGCACTGGTCGTCACCTAGCACAACAGTAGGTGCACAATGTCCCTTAAAAGGAAACGATTGATTGCTCGTATTAGAAGTTAATGCTCTGTGCTTTGAAGCGTTTCCTTTCATCAAGGTCGTGAGGCAAAGTTACCTAATAGGCATAGGTCCTTCCCTTTCTGTGTTCCAAGAACCATTAATTCTCTCGCCAGCTCTCCAGTGCATCTCCACGCCACCCTCACTTTCTGGTGGGGCTCACCCTCGTCTTACATCAGGATGCCGAGATGGTTTCCGAACTCGTCTTCCTGATGCTTTTCTTATTTTCCTCTAATCCAGGCTCTACACAGTAGCCAAGGTACTCTTTCTAATCTAGCAATCTGCTCACAACCCTGCAGAGATCTCCCATGTGCCTAGAACAACACTGGGCTCTTTCAGGTGGTCTTTGAGGCCCCTTATGAGCTGATGCCTCCTGTTTTTAGGGCCTCATTTCTCACACCCCTCCCCCCACCCCGGGTTCCCGACTCTGAAACTTGAGCAGCATCTTTTGCCCACCTCCGAGCTTTTGCATGTGCTGGTCCCTCTCTTAGAACTCCACTCTCCTCTGCCGTTCGCCTGGCCAGCTTCTGTTCCTCCTCTAAAAAAAAACTTGGTTCGTGCGTCATTCCTTCTGGACAGCCTTCCCTGACCCCCTGAGCCTGGTGGAAGCCCCTTCTGTGCTCCCACAGTGCTCTGCACGTCCTGCATCAGAGTGATAACCATCCCAACTCATTTGCGCTTGTGTTCCCCTCCTTCCCCACCACACAGGAAGCTCTACCGTTAGCCGCAGTGTCCCGCTCCAAACCTGGCATCTTATCAACACTTAATGAATATTTGGCGAATAAACAGAGAGTTGTTTTTAACCTATTTCTTATAGCCATTTCTGAATGGGAAGAGCTTCCTGAAACCTCGGGCTTGGGATGTCATTATTCTTGGGGGCAACACTGCCAAGGCAATGAATTAGAAATGGCTTCAGAAGTCCTTGATACGATCCTTTAGGAACTGTGGGAAGGTCTTTGTTCGATGATGGAAATCTAAACATCTTCAAATTTGAAAAAGCTAAGAGAGGCAAAATGTCATGTAAAAAGCACAGACCCAAGGACTCTTTCAAGTTTCTCTTTGATTCAATCGGGTTGTCACTAACATTAGACACAGGAGAACCACACTTTAACCTGACTAATGAATAGTCCCATTTAGGCCACTCTGCAAAATACTAAAGAAGAGAACTACATCTCACTGTGGCTTTCTCACTTCCCGCCCTTCCCACGCAGGACTTAACTCTCTGAAAAAGTCTGCTCTGGTTTTTCCTTTGCAGAGGAATTGTCAGGCCGCGACTCTCTCTCCTGCGGCGGAAGGACAAGATGGGACTCTTGAGTACATTGGGAAGCTGAGAGTTCTAGCCTCTTGACCCTTGTCCTTATGCTCATGTAATTCCTTGCTGGATTCTCATACAAATTCATGCGGTCCCTGCTTTTTTCTCCTGCACAATCCTGGCTCTTGCCCCAGCGATTACATTTAGCGGCTCAGATTTTCCAGGCTTTGATATCTGTGTGCATCCGCGGGCTCTCGGAGCAAAGGAAGCGGCTGGGTTCTGGGGCGGCTGTTTGCTGTATAGGCCCCGGGTGTACACATCCCCACGCACCCCTCCCGCGGCGGTCATCGTCCTCCCCTCCCTCTCTGGCCCTCTGAACCCTGGGAACCCGGGCAGAATAAGCAGAGGGTGAGCAAACACACAGGGCTGCATTTAGGAGGGTTTCTTTACCGCCATCTGCCGCCTCCACAGAGGTCACTGGAATAAACTTATTTGTAAACAAAATGGTTAACTCATAGTAAGAACTTTAAAAGAAATTCCGAAAGGGGGCTTCCCTGGTGGCGAAGTGGTTGAGAGTCTGCCTGCCGATGCAGCGGACACGGTTCGTGCCCCGGTCCTGGAAGATCCCACTATGCCGCGGAGCGGCTGGGCCCGTGAGCCATGGCCGCTGAGCTGCGCGTTCGGAGCCTGTGCTCTGCAACGGGAGAGGCCACAACAGTGAGAGGCCTGCGGTACACAGGGCAAAAAAAAAAAAAAAAAAAAAAAATTCCTAAAGGGATGTGGGTACAACTTTTCTGACACTACGGGTTCTTGTGTCCCTTTCACTTCTCTGCCCTCCTCCCACGCAATGAAGACACCCCATCGGAACCTGCACTTCCCATGGATTCCAGTAGGGGGAAGCGGTCATCAGGCCTGAGAGAGACTTTCTTTTTTCTTGTAACATTTTCTTTTGTGTGCGTGTATGAAGTATAACCTATCCACAGGAAAATGCGCAAAGCATACGTACCCAGAAGCAAGCAAGCACCTGTGTGGCCATCTTCCTCATGTGAGGAGATAGAATATTGCCAGCACCTCATATATAACCCCCTCCAATCCCCACCCCCTCACAATTCCTTCCTTCCCTTAGAACTATCCACACTATACTGACTTTTGCTCATAACTTCCTTGCTTTACATTAATGTTTACTACATCCAAATGCATCTCTAAACAATATGGTATAGTGTTCGATGTTTTTGATATTTTGATGATTTTGAACGTTATGTAAATAGAATCATACATTGTGTATTCTTTTGTCTTTCATATTTTTTGCTCCAGATTCTGTTTATTTATTTTCATTGCGGTATAATAACAATGGCAATGGTATTGATTGCCGTCACCACAACTCATTTAGCCATTGTAACGCTGATGGACATTTGGGTTGTTTTGAGTTTGTGGTAATTATGAACAATATTACTATGAATATTCTAGTCTGTGTATCCTGGCACGCAGGGACATGCATTTCTAGAGGGCATATACCTCAAGGTGGAACTGCAAAGTCCCAGGAGATGGATATCTCTGAATTTGGTAGATAATGCTGTACAGGTTTCCAAAGCAGTTGTCCCAGTTTAGAGGCTCCTCGGCAGAATCTGAGATCCGAATGTACCATATATTTGCCAATGCTTGGTCTTGTCAGATTTTTTAGTTTTTGAAGCTAGTGCCTTTTCATCAGGGTTGGGCCAAAAAGTGGCAAGGGCACCCTTCCTGATGGTGTCCACATGGTTCCTGTAGCCAGAAGCGGCTGCTGGTCCTTCCCCTTGGACACAGGTGGCAGAAGTGACATTGCGGGATGCTCATCTGTATTAAACACAGGCAGTAGGTGGTTCCTCAGAGAGAAGAGATAGTTTCTCTCCTGGCTGATTTTCTCTCCTCTTTTGGAATGCACCATCAGTGCTCACAATGGCAATTAGGCGCTCCGTGCCATCTGGAGGGCTGAGGCTGCTGTGGGAAGGACATCTGCTGGCAGCTGGAAAAGGAAGAAAGATGAGCCGGGACTAGGCACGACCCAGGGGCTGCTTCCTCCTGTGGACCTGCCACCTCAAGCCAGCTGCATACATAACAAAAGTGTTTCCTCACTCATTTTATTTACTCAAGAGGGACCACCCAATGGTCACCGTGGGAGTTCCTAAAGGAATGAGATGGTAATAATTCCCAGTTAACGGACCCAGGCCAATCAGTTCTGCTTTTCATCAGGTTTGATTACCTCCATTTCAGAATTGCTTGCTTTCACCGCTCTTGTCTGAGCCTCATGTATAAAACAGGGATAATGTAACCTGTCTCTCATATTGTTGGGAGGGCAGAAATTAGATAGGGATGAGACAGCGCTTTGAAAATGATCAAAGAATGCATTTATTTGCTTGCAGTATAGAGTTACAGATTCCTGGATGGGGGCCTTGCTATAGAGAATTTAAGGGGAAATTTTAATTTTAGGCAAAGTGTCCCTTTGTAAGACATGACCCTCCAAGGATAACAGTGAGAGGGATCTCCGTGTGGGGAGAAAGGGAAGGTTGGACCTTGCTTCATACTCTGTTCTCCCTCTTGGCTGGTTCTATCTAACTATTGTCGGGGGGGGGGGTGTGGTAAGAAGGGGGAGGGCTACATTTAACAAGTCTTTACTGGAGTTTGTGGATAATGAAAGACAAACAGGCAGAAATGGCGGAAAGTCCCGTGCCCTCACTACCAACTAGATGATCAGGTTCTGAGTCGTGGTTTCTTCATCTGCACTTTCACCTCCTGTTTTCTTCCTGTTTAGATTCTGTCTGTCCTCAGACTGGCACAGACCATCCTTAACCTTTAGTCCTACCGGAGAACCCTATGATGAGCCTCTCGAACACCTGGTTTGCTGGAGACCGTGCTGACTCAAATCTGTCCCAGCATAGTTATTACTAAGCATCTCATTTTGGATGATGAATTATATGTTTGTCCTAAGACCACCTGACAAGGTCTGGTTTCTTCTAGGAGAGTCTGCTTCTGCCTGTCTCCAGGAGAGATGCCATTTTGTATCCACAGGGGTGGCTGTCACTTATAGGAGGCTCTGTGGCTCTACTGCCTGCTTCCAGATCTCCGCTCTGGCCTTTATTAGCTGCATGATTGCAGGGCAAGTGACTTGGTTGGCCTTGGCCTCAGTCTTCTCAAGTGTAACATGGGATGATGACAATAGTGCCTGGTGTGTTGTACGTGGTCAAAACATTTTAGGCAATATGGTTATAACTTCAGGGCAGGGAGCAAAACCTGGCAGCCCTGCAGACAGACCCCAGCCGGCTAACACTTCTGTTTGGTTAGCACAGTGTTCTGAAAGTTTCGAAGCTGAAAGGCTTTAGGAAGGATGCCCTCCAGTAGGCCAGAGGTGTTATCACCCCCTAGGGACTTATTGATACCACTCCGATTCGCGCATTGATCGCGTGCTCCATTCCGGCGTTTGAGTGTGCGACCCCTCTTAAGACCTGGACACGATTGGGCTGCCATTGCTCTGGACTAGGGGATGCGCCCCGGTGTTGCTGTATGTGTCCCCTCCCTCCCACCTCCCTCTTTCCAAGTTAGACTCCAGCCCAGGCTCAAGTCCTCACAAGAGGGAGATTCACCCTTGAAAAACCCTTCTTGGTGCTGGAGCTGTTTCTCCCCAACCCCATGTCCCTTAGGGAAGGGCCTCCATGCGCCTACAAATCGCTGGGAATCTTGTTAAAAATGCAGATTCTGGTTCAGGTGATCTGGGGTGGGGCCTGAGATTCTGCATTTCTAATGAGCTCCCAGGTGATCCTGATGCTGCCAGCTCAAGGATTTAGGGAACAGTGGAACTTCGGGGAAACGTGTCTCTACTTGAGGCTGAGAGTAAGGCCCCTTCCCAGAGCACACTGAAGACTTGCCCTGAGCAGCGAGTCATCGGTTCTCTCCTGCTGGTCCCCTCCCCCTGCTCTCCACCCCCCATATCCAGAAAGGCCACCAGGAAAACACCCATTTCTGTATGCAGAGGTGGAAATCTACCTGGGAGATACTGATTCCTTCTTAAGGGGAGGCCCAGTCTCAGAGAGTTCTGACTGCCTTGCCCTTCATTCATTATGCAGAGGTGAGCTTCTCCTGATCAAGTTTTAGAACCACCCTCCCACCCGCCCTTCATCTTATGAGTCAACTAGGAACTTGCTACTGTACACTCTCAAATAGAGTGGTTCTCAACGTGTGGTTCTGGGGCCAGCATCAGCCTCGCTGCGAAGTTGTTTGACTTGCAATTGCTCAGGCCTCACCCAGACCCACTGAATCAGAAACTCTGAGAGCTGTGTCCAGCAACGGTGCTTAACAAGCCCTCCTGGTAACTGCCATGATGTTCTAAGATGCCACATTCCTTCGATGAGTTTCCGACAGCCTGTGGGGTCTGCCCAAGTTCCTGGGGCTTGTTGCTGAATGGATGGTCTCAGCTGGTAGTCGGGGAGTTGCTTCCAAGAAGGGGGTTTGAAGGATGGCAACTTCAGGTAAGGAAAAGCGGGAACAAATGATCCACCCCCTGGGGATAATTGTTTGACTTTATGCAAATGTTCTAAGTAATAAAACCAGCCAGTGAAGTACAGGAAATGTATGCTCCCCATGCCCAGTGGTCTAAATACAGCCTTATCAGGGATTGGTCTGTTACACAAAGCCTAACGGCATGAAATATACCACACCTGCGAAATGAAACGCACATGGGGAGGTTATGGGAGTTTTCAAGAGCATTTTAGTTTGCATAATACAGTTTTTTTTTTTCCAGGCCAGAAATGGTATATTAAAAAGGCAGCAGGTATATAGCTTGTTTTTTTTTTTGTTTTGTTTTGTTTTTTGTGGTACGTGGACCTCTCACTGTTGTGGCCTCTCCCGTTGTGGAGCACAGGCTCAGGACGCGAAGGCTCAGCGGCCATGGCTCACGGGCCCAGCCGCTCCACGGCATGCGGGATCTTCCCGGACCGGGGCACGAACCCGTGTCCCCTGCATCGGCGGGCGAACTCTCAACCACGGCGCCACCAGGGAAGCCCTATAACTTGTTTTAAAATTGTTGTTACTTTACTCTGGCTCTGCAGAGTTTTATTTTCTTCCTCCCGCTGCTATTGCACAAACATATAGAATATTCTATCCAGAAGGGACCATAGAGACCAGCGAGTCCGCTCTCTGCAGTTCACAGGTGAGGAACTGGTGTCCAGAGATGTGAGGCGACTTGCCCTGAGCGAGCACCTGGGGCAGGTACCCAGTACTCCTGAACCTTAGATCCTGGGATTCACACTGATTTATTTTAGGAGCTCTAGGACAGGTAAGGGACCTGGGAAAGTGGCCTCGTGCATTCTCTTGCTTGTGGACAAGCATCGGAGGAGTCGGGGTGGGGTGGGGGGTTCAGTGACATCATTTACATGTGTGCACATAACCTGAGTATCTAGCTACTGGCAAGGTCACTTCTGAGGCTTTAGATCAGTCAGAAGCATCTTCTATTCTCACTGAGGCTTAGAACCCAATCTCCTGGAAGCGAAAACCATCACTACTGCAGGCCAGTCTCAGTCACGTGTTTGGGGTTGTGGAGAACATCCCTCTTCCCAGGGCTGGCTTCGTGGGATTACGACCTGTGCTATAGCACCACGCTCTCTGCTTATGAGGACTCAGCACTTGCTTTAAATGCTCTGTGGTCACGGTCTTGAAAATATTAATACTTTTTAAAAAAGGAGACTTGCATCTATTAAAAGGGTATTATTGTCACCATACAGTGATGAGGTGACAAAGGCTTGGAGAGAGTGAACTGGGTCAAGGTTACAGAGCTAGAAACTGGGGTTAGAACCCAGGTCTGCTTGACCCCTGAGCACAGAGCCTTCGCTACGATGTAGCACGATGTTGTCTGTTTGGTGTTTAACACTCTTTGATGTTTCCCTGTTTCTCTTAAGCGACTGTAGGGAAGAGACTGTGTCCTTTATTTATTGCAATGACCACGTCCTTTGTCCAGTTTCACCCAGCACCATGCCCAGCACAGACAGGGCGTCAATAACTATTTATGTAATAAAGGACATTTGGCTAAATTGAACTTGTGTGTAGCCATATCAGAACTTCCTGTAAACCAAAGAGGCTTCCAGATTTGTGTGTAAATTTCTCCTGTGAGTGAAGCAGCTCAGCATGGCTGGCAGGGGCTTAGAGATATCTTATATTTGACTTCATGAATTATTTATGGAATTAACACCGGAATCATCATTAATTTGTGGAAGGAGAGAAGTTGCTACGTGGCTGGGTGCCCATGTTTTTCTGGCAGGGATAAATTACCTTCACGATGGCTGCTGGATGAAGATCCGGGATGCCGGTTTCCAGGGGAGACAAAGCACTTCAGTCCCCTCCTCCTTTCTCTTTCCGACAACTGAAAAATTCAGGAAGCACCTGGTAGCCACAGACTCCTGGCAGTAAGCCAACTCAGCTTCCCTCAACATTGAGTTTACATACATTTATTAAACACCTACTGTGTGTGCAAGGCATATGCTAAGGATGGGGATGCAAACCAAGAAGGCATGTAAGCAGACAATTACGTTATCAGGTGATCAGTGGCGAGAAACACATGTCCTCTGTGTCATGGGTGGGGCAGGGGCATGGGGGAAATTCCTGGCGGGGGTGTGGCTCACCCCTAAACCGAGTCTTACAGGGCAAAAAGAAATCAGTGGAGCTAGAGACAGGGGTAGGAAAAATGTAGGGGCCAGGCTTTCCAATTGGGAGTAACCCTGTCAGAGAAAGACCTGTAAATAGTAGGGATGGCAGGTGCAGCAAAAGGGATCTTGAGAGGTGACCTGCGGAGGTTGGCAAATGGATGCTGGTCCGGCCAATGGGCCTGGGTTTTGTCCAGAGGCTGAGGGTGTTGGTGGGGGATGGCGGCAGTGCTATCAACGGCTCTCAACGGCCAGCTGTGGTTCCTGTGCCATCATTCCACAGGAACCGCTCTCTGCAGGGAGTCGGGTCTTTCCCACTCCAGGTGCGCAGTGGCTTTTTTGAGTTTCCAGGTCCCCGAGGTGTCAGGGTGAGGGAGAGGTATGCTTGCCCACAGAGGGAGAGCGGAGGAACTGTAGTTGAGTGGAGCCACAATCCTACCCCGTCCGTCAGCAAGTTTGCTTTCTGAGACCTACTGTATAATAGCAATCTCTTTCCCATTTTCTTCAAAACATCACGAGGAAATATAACTGCAGCTGGGCTCAGTAGCCCTTGCTTTTGAGCAATAAACTACAAATAATCACAGTTTACTTTGATGCCCTCAGAATTCCCCTACTAGTCGCCGTGGTTTCTTGCCATTTAACTAGGAGGGACATTGCCTGTGCACACACGCTCTGCCTTTGGAATGAGCCCTTGCCTCTCCGAGCTTGCCTTATCCTGTTATTTATTCTGCAGTTCTTCTTTGGGACGGAGCAGTGCTCTGGGCTCCGGGGCTGCTGCCACCACTCTTAGGGGTCCAACCTTGCTGTCTCAGCCTTTACGGGGAGAAAAGATTGCTCCCGACTCCATTTATTTCAGGTAGAAAAGAATCAGAGAGCCCTGCAGGGTGAAGGCGAAGTCGAGGCACTCCAGATAAGTGTTTTTTTTCCCCTCTGTATTACTTATTTATTAAAGCCAGTGAGGCATAACTAAGAGAAGGGAAGGGAACCAAGGAAATAGAGAATACAATGGCCCCTCAGATTTTAATGGGAGAGATGGCTGGAAGTGATTCCTAAATTATTAAACAAATCGATTTGATTCTTGCAGCCAGCCTGCGAGGTGTATTTGTCAGTTTCGTTATCACTGTCTTCAAGGGTAGGAAGAGTCACTCATGGAGAAAGTTTATTTTCTTTCCCCTCTATTTTATTTTGGAGGCTGCAATTCATGGCCCCTGTCTAATTAAACACCAATTTCTTTATGTAACAGGAGCAGCAATTTTTCCATTTTTATTTTGGCTTCCATTCTGATCCCATTTGTCTTACATGTCCTTGGACTTGGAACAAGACCAGGTCAGCTGTAGGGCACACACACTTTGGAGAGCCTTGATCCCATTTCAATTATAGGGCTGTTTGGTCACAGATGAGTTCTATGGTAAATTGTCCACACACAAGAGTCCTGTCCTTTAGTTGTTTGCCTGACAGAATTCACTGAGTGTTAGAATAATAGGTTGCGCCATCCCATATGCCAAGAATAACACCTTAATGCACTTTAGAGAAATAATAGATTTCATTCTGGGGTCTTGGTGGTGACTGAGGTACTGTTTGCTCCTTTCTCTCATATTTTCCTCTCTCCCCCCTAAACACTTCGACTGCCTCCAGCCCAATGGTAAAAAGTGCTTGAACATCTACATTCTTCTCCTTAATTATCCTCCCAAGGAAAACAGGCCAAGCACCAGGGTGCAAAAAATTTAAATCATAAATAACCGGCCGAGAGGAAGTAAAAGAAATGACACCCGAATAAGCTAAGCTATTAGCTGAAAGCTTTACATCTCCGCCCTCCTCAGGTCTGAAAAATCTAAGGTAAGATGGTTAAGTATTTATTTTCCAAAGAATGTCATTACGAGCTGCAGGAATTAAAAATGGATGAAGGAAACATTTCCTTCCCCATGATTTCTGGTGGTACTTCAGGCACTGACACCTGAAACATTTTGGGGAGCATAGTTCCCACTCCATCCCTGAAGACAAGTGGTATTAAAGGACATCTATGTCTTTGGGGGCATCACTGCTGCCTGGATCTGGGGAGGACGGCAGGGATGGGAGAGAGGAAGTGAGCAAAGTAATGGGTGGCGATTGAATGTTTCCCAAGATAAACGAGTGCACCTCCCTGGATCCGCTGCATAATTGTTTCTTTCAAATTGAAAGAAAGGTACAAATTCTGTGTGTAGGTATATAAAGGGCTGTACCAGATTATATAAATTCAGAGGAAAATCTAGGGCACATGCTGAGTTCTTAAAACGATTTACAGAGGTTGGAGTGTGTGAGAATGCACTGAGGATGCCGATATGAGGTGGGATAAGGCGTCTGTGATAACAGCATTTATCAGATGACCTCATTTATGCAAAACTATTATCTATATATGTATTGAAGTTTAACTGTTTCACCCTACTTTGCTCATCTTTTCTTCAGAATTGCTTCCTCTGAAAAATCTCCCAGTACCAGGTACTAAGTATGTTCAGTTTTATGTGGGATCTTTTCCTGCAACATTTAGGGTCACTGCTCTGCAGCTGCCTTATGTATGGCATGAGCCAAGAAAAAGCAGAGTTGCTTTGCCTCAGGGAAAAGCTGTTATTAACTGTTCTTCTTCTCCACCCTCCCCTCTGTCCTGATCAAGGGGACAGGGCTGGGAAAGAGGGCTTTCTCAGAAAGCCTGACTCCTTTTAGATGGACATGGTGCCCTTGGGACAAGCGGTGCCCTTGGGGACCTCAGAAGGCCTGACCTGGGCTTGTCTGGCCTCTGGAGCCTGTGTGGGCTCCTCCCATCAACCCCCACCCCCACCCCGCCACTCAGGGAGGGGAGAGACTTTGTGGAAAACAGAGCTGGGATCTGAAGATGCCAATAAGAGGGCAGCAGTTTTCAGCTCAACATGAGGAAGAACTTTCTGCCCATCTGAGCTGACAACGGGCTGGGCCACTTTGCGGGAAGAGTGGGAACCTCATTACTGGCAGGGTCAGGTCCTGGCAAAACCTTGGTTAAGATTCCTGCACCAAGTGGCCCTGGATTCTAAGACCTTCAGAGCTGCACTCTAGTACAGTAGCCTAGCCACGTGTGGCCTCCGAGCACTAGAAAGGCGTCTGGGGCAACTGAAGAACTGAATTTTAAATTTTAATTAAGGGTATATATCTGAAGGAAACAAAACAGGTATCTTAAAGAGGTATCTGCACTCCCATGTTCATTGCAGCATTATTCACCATAGCCAAAATATGGAAGCAACCTAAGTGCCCACCAATAGATGAATGGATAAAGACATGGTATATATATCCACACAACAGAATATTATTCAGCCATAAATAAGGAAATGTTGCTGTTTGCGACAACATGGATAAACCTGGAGGACATTATACTTAGTTAAATAAGCCAGACAGAGAAAGACAAATACTGTATGGTATCACTTATATGTGGAATCTTTAAAAAAGTTAAATTTATAGAAACAGAGTAGAATGGTGGTTGCCAGGGGGTGGGGGTGGGGGAAATGGGAGATTTTGGTCAAAGGGTACAAACTTTCAATTATAAGATGACTAAGTTCCAAAAATCTAATGTACATCATGGCGATATTGTTAATAATATTGTATCACATACTTGAAATTGACTGAGAGTACATCTTAAGCATTCTCACCAACAAAAGGGTAAATACGTGAGGTAATGGGTGTTAATTAGCTTGATTATGGTAACCATTTCACAATGCGTGTGTATATCAAGTCATCAATTTGTACAATTTAAATATGCACAATTTTATTTGCCAATTATACCTCAATAAAGCCAGAGGAAAACAATTAAATTAAAAGCTCCATTGTTTTAGCTCATACAACTCAATAACAAAAAACCCCAAACAACCCAATCAAAAAATGAGCAGAAGACCTAAACAGACATTTCTCCAAAGAAGACATACAGATGGCCGATAGGCACATGATGCTCAACATTGCTAATTATCAAAGAAATGCAAATGAAAACTACAATGAGGTATCACATCACACCGGGCAGAATGGCCATCATTAAAAATTCCACAAACAATAAATGCTGGAGAGGGTGTGGAGAAAAAGGAACCCTCCTACACTGTTGATGGGAGTGTAAATTGGTGCAGCCACTATGGAGAACAGTATGGAGTTTCCTTAAAAAACTAAAAATAGAGTTGCCATATGATCCAGAAATCCCACTCCTGGACGTACATCTGGAGAAAACTGTAATTTGAAAATATACATGTACCCCTGTGTTCATAGCAGCACTATTTACAATAGCCAAGACATGGAAGCAACCTAAATGCCCATAGACAGATGAATGGATAAAGAAGATGTGGCACATATATACAATGGAATACTACTCAGCTATAAAAAAGAATGAAATAATGCCATTTGCAGCAACATGGATGGATCTAGAGATTATCATACTAAGTAAGTCAGACAGAGAAGGACAAATATCATGTGATATCACTTATATGTGGAATCTAAAATATGATACAAATGGACTTATTTACAAAACAGAAACAGACTCATAGACATGGAAATTAAACTTACGGCTACCAAAGGGGAAAGGGGGAGGGATAAATTAGGAGTTTGGGTTTAGGAGACACAAACTACTATTGATATATATATAAAATAGATAAACAACAAGGTCCTGCTGTATAGCACAGGGAATTATATTCAATACCTTGTAATAACCTCTAATGAAAAATAATCTGAAAAATATGCATGTATAACTGAATCACTTTGCTGTAACCAGAATCTAACACAACATTGTAAATCGACTATACTTCAATTAAAAAAAAACCCAAAAACTAAAAATCAAAAATTACTTCATTGTTTTCATAAGACTACATTTAACTTTAACCACTGAAAATTTAGAAGCCAAATGGAGATGACTGCAAGAGTGAAATACTCATCAGTTTGAAAACTTAATATAAAAAAGAGGGTAAAATACTTCATTAATAATTTTATATTAATTAAACATTAAATAACATTTTGCAAATGTTGGGTTAAATTGTTAAAATTAATTTCATGTTTAAAAAAATGGGGCTACTAGAAAATGTGAGATGACATACGGGCTTGAATTGTATTTGTGTTGCGTAGTTCTGCTCTAAGTCTCTGCCAACGCTGGGAGCTTATGATTCTACACCGTTGTTCTTGTTTCTGATGTGGATTCTTACATCTCTTTAGATAGAAAGACGCTCCATAAACACTTGTGGCTTCCACGATGGCCACTCAAGACAATTTTTATTGGTGACGCTGGTGGGAATCATGGGACAAGTGTACGGACTTCAGAGAAATGACTGGAACGATGATATCAGGAGCTCTGAGAACTTCTGGTGCAATTTATTATCCAGGAGCTGAGCTTGGATGTGTAAACGCTGGTGTTTAAAATAATAAGATAAGGTTTCTTTTAAAAATCAGAATACGTAAACTGATTTTTGTTCACTGCCTTTCTCACGCAGTTAAAGTTGAATAAGACCCTTTCATCGTTCTGTATCATTAAAACACATCCCAAGAAAGGCCTAGAAACAAAGTGGTAGACTCTAAATTAAGCAATAAGATATGCACTTTTAGTTTCCCTAATTACCTACCATTGAAAGTAGGTTGGAACTAACATAAACATACTGCCTTGAAATGAGAATTAATATGTGCTAGAGCTTTGGGGAAAGCCCCATTAAACAGTTGAATTTTGGAATATTTTGTTTTGTCAAAAAACCCAAAGGCATTCTTCCCTTTGAACTGAATCTTCATTTAGAGCATTTTTTTTTAAAATTACTTGTTCCATGTGTTTTACAAAGTGCCTTTATCAAGCTATTATGACATTTTTTCCCTTATGTATTGAATCCTGTCATAGCCCATGAAGGCAATAACCACCTTCTCTGTCGCTCGTTGAGAGACCAAGTGTAAATGATGTCATGATTCCATGGGGGAAAGGCTGTATTAATTACAGAACATAATGCTGGGAGTTCTGGAGAAGACACCGCTCTGTCATTCTACTAGGGGCAGGTGAGGGGAGATGGAAGATGGCAAAGGGCAGAGTAGAGGGTGGGAGAGAGTTGTGGTGGGGTGGGTGGCACCTCAGCCTTTCAGACTAGCTCTGCTGGCCCTATGGATTGTGGATCATGTATTTTTCAAATCAGAGGTGAATTCTAATCTTGTTGTCCAAGAGATACACTCTCCGTCTAGAGTAGGCTATATTAAAGACTGGTCTCGTTATCAACAGAGGCTGCTAGAATCAGATCAGGTCTCTCCTAGGGGCTGAGTATGAACGGATTGGAACAGAAAAGAATCTCGAAGAGTCTTGAGCACGTCCACATTTCTGTCTCCAACTGGGAGAAGAGGAGAAGGAGAAATGCAGTCTGAGCACAATCTCAGAGCCTATTATCAGGGCAAGAGCTAGGGAAGGTGTTGATGTTAGGGCTGAAGGGAGACAGTTTAACTATTACCTTTTACAATGAAGGTTTAAAAAGACAATTTAAGTATCTCCCTTTAAAATGGAGGTGCTAAACTGTTTAGCCTAGGCTGTTAACAGAACTACAAATGACATCTCTTTTTAAAGAGAGGAAAGAAAAACACCATTGCAGAATACCTGGCCACAGAAATAACAGGTAGCTCAAATAGTGACCTCATAGTTCTGTGGCTTAACTCCCAAAGGAGAGTTTAAGACTCTTTTCCCTGAGTAGCCCTGAGGGCTCTATGACACAGTATTTATTTATTTTTCTTTATTGTTTTTGGCTGCGTCGGGTCTTAGTTGTGGCAGGCGGGATCTTCGTTGAGGCATGCGGGATCTTTCGTTGAGGCACATGGACTCTTCGTTGTGGCGCATGGGCTTCTCTCTAGTTGTGGCGTGCGGGTTTATCTCTCTGTAGTTGTGGTGCACGGGCTCCAGGGTGCGTGGGCACAGTAGTTTGCAGCAGGTGGGCTCTCTCGTTGAGGCGTGTGAGCTCAGTAGCAGTGGCACGCGGGCTTAGTTGCCTTGCAGCATGTGGGATCTTAGTTTTCCCGACCAGGGATCGAACCCACGTCCCTTGCATTGGAAGGTGGGTTCTTTACCACTGGACCACCAGGGAAGTCCCTCTATGACACAATAGATCCGAAGGATCCAAGGTCCTTGTGGAGTTCCTGGAATCCATCCTCCTGCTTCGAGCTAGGATTACTACTAACCAACTGTTACGCCATCTAACCTCAAAAATTGCAAGAGAGAGATTTCCTATTTTAGGTCTATGATGATTTAAGGGAAGTAACCACTGTGCGCCAAGGGTTTTACATGTTCTGCCTTTGATGCTCACAGTAACATGTAAGGTAGGTATTATTTTGTCCATCCTGGAAATGAAGACACTGGGGCTTGGAGAGATGAAATAACATGTCCAGAGTTAACCAGCCACTGAGGAAAAGAGTTGGGATTTATTGCCGGGTCTGTCTGCCTCCAAAACCATGTGTTTTCCCTCTACTTTATGTTGCTCTTTTTTTTTTTTTTTTTTCCGGTACGCGGGCCTCTCACTGTTGTGGCCTCTCCCGTTGCGGAGCACAGGCTCCGGACGCGCAGGCTCAGTGGCCATGGCTCACGGGCCCAGCCGCTCCGCGGCATGTGGGATCCTCCCCGACCGGGGCATGAACCCGTGTCCCGTGCATCGGCAGGCGGACTCTCAACCACTGCACCACCAGGGAAGCCCTATGTTGCTCTTATTCAGTTCTTTTCAATATCTAATCGGTATCTTTCCGGCTATAATTTAAACTCATTATCTCAGTGCTTGGTGGACATAGAGCAATTATTCTCAAAGTTCCATTCAAAGCCTTTCATATATTTGAAGATGGCTACCTCCGCCTTCTCTTGCCTTTGTCTTATCTGTTGCACAAATCGTTAAGGATGAGTGGGGTTCGTGTCCTTGAAATATTTTCGTTTCTTTTAATTGGCATTTAATGTGTATCTATGCAGATGAGTCTTGCTTATAGGAACTATATGAATCTTCCATTTCATCCCTTTATTCATTCAAAGGGTTTCACAGGGTACAGACTGTATGCCATGCACTGGGCTGGATGTTGAACATTCAAAGAATAAGATCTATGCCAGAGGATCAAAGGGAGCGCCCGCTTCTGTCTGAGCAGGATGGAGAGCTCTTCACAGGGCTGGTGGCAGTAAAACTGGGCATTGAGGGATGAACAAGAACATCGCTAGCAGATGGGGGGCTCTTGGGAGGCAGGACAGGCAAAGGAAATCTTATGGGCAGAGTCCTGGGAGCTGGTCACACCACAGTGTGGGGGAACAGGAAGTATTTTTGTACAACTGGAGAATGTAGCGTGTGCACAGGGAAAGGGCAGGAAATAATTCAGGGCAGGAGTTAGATCAGAGAGAGTTTCTATGTCATGTTAAAGAGATTATACTTTGTTTTTAATTTTGAGAATTAAAAAAAAGTATAAAAACACCCATATTTGTATTCCTACCACCCAGAATTAAAAGCTATTAGCATTTCACCATATTTTTTCTAGCCTTTTAAAAAAGAAATCAAACACTACAGATACATGGGAAGCCCCCTTAACCAACACCCCAATACCTCTAATTCCTTTCTCTCCACCCTTCCCCAAAGCAATGATCATCCATTTGATATTTATCCTTTAGGTTCGTATAAAGCACACATGTTACACACAGAAGTATTATATTATACTATAACACATCATTCTGTATCTTGCTTTTTCCTCCCCTCAACTTGGTCCTATCCATGTTGATAGGTCAAGTTTATACATTTTAACTTGCACAGAATTCCATTTTATGAATACTACATTTTATTAATCGGTTTCCCTATTGATGGGGGTATTGGTTGTTTCCAGTTTTATACTATCAAAAATGATGTTGCAATCAATGTCGTTACCCTTATTTCTCTAGGGAAGCCGTGTCCAGTTTTTCATGATGAGAAAACCGGATGATGAAAACCATTTTGGAGAGTGGGGATTTATAAAGAAAACAAATAAAACGCGAAGCAAAAACAGAGCTCCAGGTCTTTTCTCTGGAGATTCTCGCTCAGAGGGCCTGGCAATTTGGCGGGGTGGGGGGGGTGGGGGGAAGGATTTTTTGTTTTGTAACCATTTCCCCCAAGTGATTCTTTTGATTAAGGAAGTTGTGAAATGGACAGAGAGTACACGGGTACTGATTTTATGTCAAGAAGTTCCACAATGAGATTTGTGCTCAGAAATATTACTTCGATAAACTGAGCCCCAGCTTCATTTGTAAAGCAGTCGTCTTTCAAGGACGCAAAGCAGAGTAAGACATGGTTCTTTTTTTTTTTAAATAAATAAGAAGAGTTTTATTATTTTAGTTCTTACATTTATGTCTTGGGTCCATTTTGAATTAAGTTTTGTATATGGTGTGAGGTAGAGGTCCAACTTCATTCTTTTGCATGTGGCTATCAAGTTGTCTCAGCACTATTTATTGAAAAAAACTATCTTTTCCTTATTGAGTTGTCTTGGCACCCTTGTTGAAAACTAATTGACCGTAGATATTTGAGTTTGTTTATGGACTCTTGATTCTGCTCCATTGGCTTATATCCGTTCTTATGCTAGTGCCACTTGATTACTGTAGCTATGTAGTAAATTTTGAAGTTGGGAGGTGTCAGTTTACCAGCTTTGTCCTTTTTCAATATTGTTTTGGCCATTTGGGGTCCCTTGAGTTTGAATATGAATTTTAGGAACAGCTTATCCATTTCTGCAAAAAGTCTGTTGGAATTTTGATAGGAATTACATTGAATACGTAGCTATATTTGGGGAGTATTGCCATCTTAACAATATTACGTTTTCCAGTCCGTAAACATGGGCTGTCTTTTACTTATTTATACCTTTAATTTCTTTTAACCATCTTTTATAGTTTTCAGTGTACAAGTCTTATGCTTCTTTGGCTAAATTTATTTATTTATTCGTTATTCCAACTTTTTATTTTAATTTTCAAACATACAGAAAAGTTGAAAGCACTGTGTATGAAATGCCAGTATACTCATCATACTGTTTTTTTAATTAATTAATTTTTTATACAGCAGGTTCTTATTAGTTATCCATTTTATAGATATTAGAGGGTGGTGGTGTGATGAATTGGGAGATTGGGATTGACATAAAGACATGGTTCTTAAAGTTATGTAGCTTGCAATCCACCAGAGCGTTTTACAGAAATGTGGGCAAACGGGATACAAAGTCTGGAGGCTTACTATCCACAGGCAAATTGTTTCCTGGCCCAGGGTTCCTGGAAGGGCTCACCTCTGCCAGGACTTGGCTGGCCGGCGTCAGCATCCGTGTTCCTGATGTTGTCCGCCCACCTGGAAGGTGATTCTTCATGTTTTACATATCTTTGTTCTCCTGAGTACTTTTCTGGGTAGGAAGTTGGAAGAAATGTCTAGATGAGGTTTGATCTATATATTTCATATTTCCCTAGTTTCCCATGAATGTAAAAAATCAAGATCGGTGATAGTTTTAGAAAGTTTCCATCTCACCCTAAAGCAATAGAAATAATTCAGTTCTTAATAATTCAACAATTCACTTTGATACCAACACTCTTTTCTGAAGTTTAAAGAAGTGATATTTCTACCCGCCCCCCGACATGAGGGCAGATATCGGGTATTATAATAATGGAAGAGGAGTCTTGAAGGCCATCCTATCCCAACTCCCTCATTTTACCAAAGAGAAAACCAGCATACTAAGAGCAGAACAGATTTGTCCAAGGCCGCTCAGAAGGTTCGTGGCAGAGCCAGGACTGGAATGAGGGTCTCCTGATTGCCTTGTCATTGTTCTTTCTACATGCTTGTAACTATCTAGATGTTTCTACAAATAAGTTCCACCCCTTCCCATATCTAGGAGATAGCAGCCGGGAAATCACCCCATTGCTTTCTGGATAGTAGTTACTCTGATGTCATTGTCTACTCAGGAAGGGTCCAGGCAGTACCCAAGTCACCTCAATGTCTGTTCTGCCTACACAGCTCTCCCGGTAGCCTGTGCTCCTTGCGGGACCCATTTCTCATCGTGTACCTGCCTCCTGTGGCTAATGGAAGCTCAAAGTTCTTTTTGAAGTTGGTGCAGGAGCTGGGCTCTCAGCTAAGCTTTGAGGGAAATGAAGCAAGTCACTACAGAGAAACGGACCCCCGACCTGCCAAGGAGAGGGGCTATGAAGTCAGAAAAGGAGACATGACGGTTGAGTGAAAGAATCCTTTTGAGCCTTTACTACAGCCTCTTAGAAGGAAATTCTTTTATGTTGAGTGTATTGATACAAATTCAATGCCCGAGTCTGGAACTTTTATTTTTAGAGAGAAAGAGCTGTCAGTGTTTCTATTTCTTCACACTTAGTCATATACCACCAGCCTCTCAGAAAAAGTGATACTCTGTGTAGTGACAGAGATATTTTATTTGATTTGGCATCAGAAGAACAGAGTTCAGGTCTCAGCTTTGCTACTTACTAGCTGTGTAATCATTGGCAAGTCACTTTTCTTCCTCACATCCAGCTCAGTGTCCTGTCTAAAGTGGCAGTGGTGGGACTTCCCTGGTGGCACAGTGGTTAAGATTTCATGCTCCCAATGCAAGGGGCCTGGGTTCGATCCCTGGTCAGGGAACTAGATCCCACATACATACTGCAACTAAGGAGCCCAGCTGCTGCAACTAAGACCCGGTGCAACCAAATAAATACATACATACATACATACATAAAATTAAAAAAAAATAAAAATAAAGTGGCAGTGGTTGGGACCTGCCTCCCAGAGTTGTTCATTCATTCAGTCATTTTTATTCGTTCATTTATTTACCTGCTATGTGGTGGTCACTGTGCTAAGTGCTGGGAATGCAAAGTGAGGCATGGTCCCTGCTCTCATGGAGCTGACAGTCCAGTGAGGGAGATACTCCCTGGGGAAAGCCGAGGCAGATTCTTCCATCCTTCATTCTCAGTGGAGGGCAGCGTGCTGCTGGGGTGTAGCCCCTCCCTCCGCATCCCAAAGGCATCACATGACCTGACTGTCACTCCAAGGGTCATGTGACATAATACAGGGAGGACTTAGCTCATCCGGAGTAGTAAAGGGGACTGAGAATCAGAGAGCAGAAGTGGCACAACTTAGATTTTGTGTGCATCCAGGGCTAAGCTTAGATTAAAACCACACCACATTTGTTTCCAAGGCCAAGCTGTGGAGGGACCTGTGGCAGAAATGCCGCGTGCTCACCCACAGCTGGAGTAACTCCATTGTGATTTCTCTCTTTACACCTGCATGGATTTGGTACCTGCCCCCAAACTTGTCCCTCCCTGAAAGAAGGATGGTCTGTAGGCCCAAAGATGATAGACACTATGTGAAGTTATAGGGACACTAGGGGCAGGCGGGGACATGGTAACTGGTCAACCATGACAGTGAAACCCACTGAGCCTCTCTTGAGTAAGGCGATTGTTCTGACTCTGTGGTATCAGAAGGCTCCTTATATGTGGAAGACAGAGCAATACATTGTTTGTGCTCCTTTTTGCATTTCTTCTCCGGCTAAGCTTTGACAGCGTTTATTAGGAACTTTCTGTGTTTAAGCAGAGTTCTGGCGCTGACCCTGACCGCTGGCCTTCCTCAGGGCTCCTCAGAGCAACAATGAGGTGGTGTGCTCTATGAGCTCATTGTAGGGAGCCTGAACATAATTGTAATAAAGTTTTCTTCATGGCAACTCAAAGCAATAAGGATTGCAACTTCTCAGCTGGGGAACTAGTTACAGAGAAGGCTGGTGACTAAACTGAGATCACACAGCAGCTCAGTGGCAGGGACTGGCTCTGAAGTTGCATTGGTCTAATGATGACAGCATTCGAGTGCTTATTAGAAGCTATGGGCTTTGCCTGGTTTATTTTAACTATTCCTCTCAACTATCCCATCATCATCGTTACCATCACTATCACCACCACCACCATCATCACCATCATCGTCACCATTACCGCCATCACCGTCATCACCATTCCAATCTGCAAGTTATAGGTCAAGAAACTGACGTGCCAAAAAAGTTAAATCCTTTGTTCAGAGTTAGATAACTAACAAAGAGTTAGATAACTAACAAACAGTCGGATTTGAACCCAAGCCATCAGGCTCCTGTCTTTCACTGGCCTGCTTTGACCTGCCTCCTTGTCTTAATTCACTGCCAATACATAGGAGGTCACCTCTGCCAGATGCTGTGTTGGATGAGAATTAAGAGCATAAGTAAGGTACCAGAGAAAGTGATCGGACTTGATGGGCCATGCACATAGGAAGAATGTGCGATTGCTTTGCAGGTTGCTGGGTGTATCTCTTAAGCGAATGCAGGGATAGTGTTATGGGGTTTTCAGACAGGACGCATGGGGTTTGGGTGGCTTCCTCTGGGTAGGCGTGGCCTTATCTGTTTCTCTGATGTCTCGTAACTTGGAAAGAGATAGATTTTTAGTCAGGAACCCAGCTATGAGGAACGCATCCCTCTCTTTTTGTCAAGACTCTGAAGAATGACGATCTAGAATTATGCCTGCTTGGTGGATGTGGAGGATGGTGGCTGTCATGCTGAGATGAGTGAGAGACAGGAAAGAGGCGGGCATTTAGGTGCCCTGCTAACTGAAAAGGAGTAGGCAGTATTTTACAAGAGAGATGACCTAGATTTTCGGTTATGCTTTGTGCTTCTCCATTTTTTTTACCCCTAGTCATCAGCAAAGACTTGATTGTTCCAGCCAACCACAGACAACTGTGCTGACACGTAGGAAGAAAAGACGTAACTTGTGAACACGTGGGTCAGCTATAAAGTGGGAGCTGCTGTGCTCCTTTGAAACAAGCATGAAATTTGGCTAGAAAGTACGGGGGCGGAGACACAATTTTTCTTTTTTGTGGTACACGGGCCTCTCACTGTTGTGGCCTCTCCCATTGAGGAGGACAGGCTCGGGATGCACAGGCTCAGCGGCCATGGCTCACGGGCCCAGCCGCTCCGCGGCATGTGGGATCTCCCCGGACCGGGACACAAACCCGTGTCCCCTGCATCGGCAGGCGGACTCTCAACCACTGCGCCACCAGGGAAGCCCAAGAATAATATTCTTATTATTTTTTTAAAAAGGCAAATCATTAAGTGTATAACAAGATTTGATTTAGTTGTATTCCTTTGTAAGATGGTAGGAATAAACTCATGCATCAGGAAGCAGTTCTTTGTCACACTGTTCTAATTTTTTATTCGCTTTTCTATATTTTGACATAGCCTTCCTATTTCTAACGCAGCTCTAATGAGTCCCAGGGGGCAGCCCCGAGGCCATCACCGAGGCCTTTCTAATTCTCAACGGGGGGTGATTTTGCCTGGCAGGGGACATTTGGCCATATCAGGAGATGTTTTTGGTTGTCAAAACTAGGGGATGGTGCTCCTGGAATCTAGTGGATAGAGGTCAGGGCTGCTGCTAAACATCCTACCCTGCACCCCAAAGAATCATCTGGCCCCCAAAATCAATAGTGCTGAGGTTGAGAAATCCCGTTACTATATAAAATGGTGAGTTCATAGTTTATTGAGCAGATGCCTAGTTTACTCAAGCATCTTGGGCTCCTGTTGCTGGACATTAGTTGTGCCAGTTTTTCAGTGCTGTGGTGAGCACCTCCACGCATCCAGCCTTGCCTCGCTTTGGGCTCGTAGTAGGTTATCTGAAGAGGCAGGGGGGCGGGGGGTTCCATCTGCCACCTGGCTTCTCTGGGTTTGGGAATCATCCTCAGACCAGGTGGGAGGGCTTTTCTACAAATAGTGCAGGGTGTTTGTAGTTTCAGTTACTAAAATCTAGATAGGCGAGCTCCCAGGCAGCGGGCATAAGTGGAGTGGGCATGAAACTGGGCAGAAAGGCAAAAGAGGAAAGGCAAAGTCTTAGGAACAGTGAGACTCAGGGATTTGGAAAGTGAAATGGCTTCACATGGACTCTAAAAACATTCTCTTAGGGCTGCCACTGGGAACTCACCTGTTCCTGGCCACAGCCGCTAAAATCAAAGCTCCCTCCGCACTTCCTACCCACCTTCTCTGCTTCATATTTTTCTTTAGCATTCACTGCTGTCTTTTAAAATTAATTAATTAATTATTCTTGGCTGTGTTGGGTCTTTGTTGCTGTGCACGGGCTTTCTCTAGTTGCGGTGAGCAGGGGCTACTCTTCATTGCGGTGCGCAGGCTTCTCATTGCAGTGGTTTCTCTTGTTGCAGAGCACAGGCTCTAGGTGCGTGGGCTTCAGTAGTTGTCGCACGTGGGCTCAGTAGTTGTGGCTCGCGGACTCTAGGGCTCGGGCTCAGTAGTTGTGGTGCATGGGCTTAGCTGCTACACTGCATGTGGGATCTTTCCAGACCAGGGCTTGAACCTGTGTTCCCTGCATTGGCAGGCGGATTCTTAACCACTGTGCCACCAGGGAAGCCCTCATTGCTGTCTTGAATGTTGTCTATTTTACTTATTTATCTTATTTATTTCTGTCTCCCTTCCCCAGGGGCAGCGGCAGGGGCAGGAGCAGGGACAGGGGCAGTGTCTGTTTCATATACCACTGTTTCCTAGCTCCAGAGCAGTGCTGGGCACATGGCAGGCACTCAGTGCCTATTTGCTGAATGAATGAGTGGTGATTCCCAAACACACGAGGGTATGTTGCTCTTAGACCTTCATCACACTCATTGCTCCCAGATCAGGTTTCTCTTCACTGTCTCCTCATTTCACTTTGGGTGTCTCACCGGTGTCTGGAGGATGTGTTGCTGGAGGGGGAGAACGACTGAAAGAGAGAGAGAGAGGGTGAAGCAGGGAGCCCCAGGCGACAGGACCCCACCATCCATGGGGGACAAGGAGGGAGGCTGCCAGAGGGAAGCGCAGACAAGAACCACACATTCGCAGCCAGGCATCCTCGTTCCTGGGCTGGGACTGCTCTGGGGGGCCGTGCCCTGTGTCACAGGGACTGCACTGGGTCTCCTTGTCGGGTTGTCCCGGACGCCATGGGGCTTTCCTGATGGTCCCATCCAAAGATGGAAGCCCCCTTGGCCAACTGCCTGGGTGACGGCCTCGGGGCTGCTCCCTGGGACTCATTACGGGGCTGCATTCCAGGCTGCCTCAAACCAGACATCTGTGGCCTCAGTATTGGTGAGACTCCTTGTGTGAAGGTTCACAGTCACATTGGATCTAATGTTTCTGATATTCTGTATATACTTGACTCCTTAAACAAACAAACAAAAAGACTGTGGACACCCTCCGAGCACCCATAGCCAATACCTTTCTTTTTCAGTTTTTAAAAATTAAAAAATTTTTATTGTAGTTGGTTGACAATGTTGGGTTAGTTTCAGGTGTACATCAAAGTAATTCAGTTATATATATATGTGTGCGTATATACATATTCCTTTTCAGATTCTTTTCCATTTTAGATATTTAGTCTAGATCTGTGTGCTATACAGTAGGCCCTTGTTGGTTATCTATTTTATACATAGTAGTGTGCATATGTTAATCTCAAACTCCTAATTTACCCCTCCCTCCCCTTTCCCCTTTGGTAACCATAAGGTTGTTTTCCATGGCCAACATCTTTATTAAAACATCACCAGCACAAGCTAAGCTGGGGGACTTGGGGTGGAGGTGGGGAGAGGCCGCCTGGAACCATCCAGGTAGATGGGGACAGCTCTGCCCCGGGCTTCCGCAGCCTTGCCGTTGGCAGCTTCGGAGGCCAGCGTTATGTTTCCTGTCACTTACAGGCAGGTGAGTCGAAGCCACGGCGCGCTGGCAGCCTCTGCGATTCCAAACTGCAGTCAGGTGGTTCTGCCTGCCTGTGCTGGCAGCTCAGGTTCTTGAAAAGTGAGTGACAGGGGCGATCAACTGCGCTTGGCAAAGCAAACCCAAACACACTCTGAAAGGCACAGCCTGGCCAGGCTCAGCAACGTTATTCATTAGGCAGTTCATCTCGAGGCTGTCGGACGAGGTCGTGAGGGCAGGTCCAGGCAGGGAAGCCGTGCTTTCCACAGTTCAATCCAGTGCCACAAATACTGTTGAGCCTGCGCCTTGCACGAGGCACCGTGCGTGGCTGCAGAGGAATTCAGGAGGAGAAGGGGACGGTTCCTGCCTCAAGGAGCTTACATGCTACCTTCTCTCAGAGCCTCAAGGGAGCCGAAGCAAAGGACAGCTGGGGCCCCAAGTTGGAAGAGAAAGTATCCAGTTGAAAAATCAGGACAAATGCCGTGGAAGAGGAATCCTAAAGTTTGGATAGAACTTATTCTTTCTTCCCTCCCTCCTCCCTTCTTTCCTTCCTTCCCTGTAGACAGAATAATATGCCCCCACTGCCTGAAATGTCCACGTGTTAATCCCTGGGACACGTGAATACCTTATGTGGCAAAAGAAACTTTGCAGATGTGATTAAATTAAGGATCTTGAGATGAGGAGGTCATCCTGGATTATCCAGGTGAGCCTGAAATGTTATCATGAAGGTCCTTGTAAGAGGGAGGCTGGAGGGTCAGAGTTAAAGAGAGATTTGAAGATACAGCGTTGCTGGCTTTGAAGACGAAGGAGGAGGCCATAAGCCAAGAACTATAGGCAGCCTCTAGAAGCTGGAAAATGTAAGCAAATGGATTCTTCCCCTTAGAGCCTCCAGAAGGAACACAGTCCTGCTGACTCATTTTGGACCTCTGAGCTCCAGAGCTGTAAGGTAATAAATCTCTATTGTTTAAGCCACTAAGTATGTGGTAATTTGCTGCAGCAGCAATGGGAGTCAAAAATAGCCCCTCTCTCTTCCCTCTCCTTGCCCCCTGGCTTCCTCCATCTGCATCTGCATCTGCTTCTGCGTCTGCATCTCCCTCCCATTCTCTTTCTCTTCCTCCTTCCCTCGCTCCCTTATTTTCTCTTCTTATTTCCCCTCCCTTCCTCTCCTCTCCTCTCCTTTTTCTTCCCTCCATCCCTCCCTCCCAGTTACAAAAACAACACATACCCTTTTTGAATTTCAAACAATACCAAAGTGCATAAAGTGAAAAATGAAAGCTCTTTCTTACGATCTGCCCCCCACCCCTGCCGCCGCCCCATCTTCTTGGCAAGAGGCACAGTGGTTCAGAATTTACCGCCTGAGTCCACATGCTGACTCTGTCACTTACTCCCTGCTTGACATAAGGCAAGTTATTGACCTTTCTTTGCCTTGGTTTGCTCATCTTTAAAATGGGGAAAAGTTTACTCACCTCATAGGATTGTCAATTCATTAGGGCTTAGAAGGGTAAGCACTCATTTCTTGCCAGCTCTTACTATGTTTTTACATCCTGTCTATTCTATATAAACACACGTGAATCTATTTATACAAACAATATAGAGGGTCTTGATTTCACTAAGATGGTATGATATTATTCTGCAAGGAGAACAAGGTTATCTTAGGCAGGGTTAGGGGTGGAAGAGAGAGAATTCCAGTGTAGAAGCAGAGACACACTGATGGGAGAGTCATCAGGAGAGAGTAAATAGAGCAAACAGATAACAGATTGATGAGAGAGAGAAAGAAAGATGGAGAAACTGGAATGATTGGTTAGGGTCAGATTGTAGAGGGCTTTGACTGACAAAGAGTGGAAGGGATGCACTGAAGATTTCTGACCAAAGGGGAGGAAGGTATGAGTGTTGCTCCCCAGGGAAGCGACTGAAGCAACAGGGTTAAGATGATGGGGAGTGAAAAGTAGGCGAGAACACAATGGCCGCTTGAGCTACGAGGATGGCAGTGGGAAAGCAAAGTAAGGATGGCTTTAGAGACAATGTGAGTATAATTTCTTGAACTAGGCTATGGGTTGGAAGGGGTGAAGGAAGAAGTCAATGTGGCTTTGAGATTCTGAGCACTGGGTACCAGGGAGAATGGTGTCAGAATCTCAGGTGTCGTGCTTGACTTCTTTGCATCTCTGCCAAGTACAAATCAATCAATACCACATGATCAGTAAGTTCTGCTTACTTATGTTCTCAGAATTTTTCATTAGTTATCTTTTCGTACTTATTCTTCGGGACTCAATTTAGGCATCCTATCTTTCAAAAACTCTTCCTGACTCCCTCCTAAGTGCTTCTCTTCCATGCATAATCTTTTGTGTGTCTCTCTCTCTGCATTTCCGTATTGTTTTACAATCACCTGATTATATGCCTATCTCTTTCACTAGATTATGAAGGCCTTGAGGGAAAGGACTGGATCTTACTAGTCCTTGTATGTTTGGTGCTAGCGCATTGCCTGGCATCTGGTCCACACAGATTTGTGTTGAAGGAAAGCATTGGTGCCATTTTGAATATGCTTGGCTAGAATGTCTGAGATCCACAGGCAGCTTGAGGAGCTGGGGCTCAGGTCAGGGGGCAGGGGTGCAGGGACAGATTGTGGGTCTTCTGCAAAAAGGTGAAGCAATGAGCCTGGCTTGAGAAGAAGACTGACTTGGGACCTTGGGGAGCTCTCAGATATAGGGAGTGAGGGAGAAAGAGTGAAGAACGACCAAACAGGAGTGATCAGAGAGCAGGTGGGACACTCAGGGAGGTGGAGTAGCAGGAAAAACGAGAGCGTTTGGAGAAGGGGCTGGTGGACAAAAGGGTCAAATGCTGCGTGGCAGTCAGGGGGCTGAGGAACGAGGAAAGGTCTCCCCTACGCGCCTGGGACCATCATTCCTGAGCCCTGTGAGATGAGGAAGGTGCTAAGGGGTGAAAAGGGACTGAGTCATGAAGCAGAGGAAATGCCAGTGCCTATTTCAATGCACTTGGAAGGGAAGGAAAAGGAGGAAGATAAGAATAGGACCCAAGAGGGAAGCATGGTGACTTAGCCTGATTGTAGGCTGAGTGGGAGGGGCTGATAGAGACTGGGAAATTGGAATGTAAGCAAGGGAAGGCGTGGTGGAGCATGGCGTTGCGGAGTGGGGGGGAAGGGGTAGCCTTTGCAAGAAAGGGCACTTCCTCGCTGGGAGAGGCACAGCGAAAGAGAAGGAAGGGAAAGAGAGATTTCCCTGCAGAAAGGAATCAAACGGTCTTTTGGTGAAGGAGGAAGAAAGGCCATGTTCAGGGAGAAAGGGTGCTGGGAGTGGGCTTGGTGGCAGGAGAGAGGGAAGGCACTTAGATCAGCTGCTTTAGGGAGTTTAAGAAGGAATAACAAATGCAGCAGCCTTCACCCCGTCCTCCTCCCCACTTGAATTGTGTTGGGCTCCAGTTAGAAAGTGCTTTCCAATGATGTTGTGCAGCCCTGGAGCAGGGGTCGGGAAAGGACGCAGTGCTGGGCCGGGGCAGGGAAACTGCAGAAGGACAAGACTGGGGGAGGCGTGGGGCCGGGGAGCCAGCACTTTGTAAAAATGGGGGAGTGTGGGCTTCCCTGGTGGCGCAGTGGTTGAGAGTCCGCCTGCCGATGCAGGGGACACGGGTTCGTGCCCCGGTCCGGGAAGATCCCACATGCCGCGGAGCGGCTGGGCCCATGAGCCATGGCTGCTGAGTCTGCGCGTCCGGAGCCTGTGCTCCGCAATGGGAGAGGCTGCAACAGTGAGAGGCCCACGTACCACAAAAAAGAAAAAAAAAAAAAGAATGGGGGAGTGTGGATTCAGGGCTGGGCTGAGGTTGGGAGGAAGATGATAGAAAAAACAGAATGGGTTGATGCCTGGAGGTCGTGGAGAGCACAGAGCAGATGGCTGTGACCTTGGGCAAATCTCCCTTCCTGCACACCCACCCGAGCTTGACGGGGCAGCGTCCAGCTCTACCAATGCCATCTCATTCCTCCCGATTGGCTTGGAAGGAAAACCGTGCTTGACAGACATGCTTGACAGGTCCGTGGGCTGCCGTTTTCCAAAAGAACCTTACAACCCCTGCTTCTTGACAGCGCGTGAGGTCTCCAAGGACTGATTCCAGCTCATCTTGATCTTTGTGTCCTCAACCACGTTTGAGTCTGGGGGGGATTCTGAGTAGGTGCGTTTCTCTCTGTGGCTTAGCTTTCGGTGTCTGTGGTTCCTCCTTCCTTCTTTTCTCTCCTCCACCATCTGCCAACTCAAAGTGTGGTACTGGGGAACCGGGGAAGGCACTCCATATGCCTGGGGTCACCTGCCTGTCTGAAGAGAGATGGCTTTTGTCCATTGCTAACAGCCATTCAGGGAAGCAGTTTCCTCTTTGAGGATCTCATAGTGGGGCATTTGGGGGGTCTATGAGCCACCTACCAGTGTCTGCCCCCCCAAGATGCAAATCTGGTTGGCCGATTGACCAGTATGGGTCAACAAAGCATACATTTGCATTTCCCCCGTGGAGGAGGCTGGGTCACTGAGTTCAGGTCATGACTGCTGTTCACGGTTTTATCATCTGGAATTACAAATGCCCCCGTGTGCCAAGAGGCGGTCGGGCAGAAGCTCCTTGGCATCTCGCCACCCCAGCGTTCTTGGCTCCTTTAGTTCTTTCCCACTCGGATTTGTATTTTTATATAGTTCTCCTCTCATGCTTTTTAATTCCTTCTGGGCAGGGCTTATGCTGTAAACACCAAAGCCAGGGTCCTATTTGTGGCAGCCTTGCTTTAGCAGTTCTCTCCTGGGAGGAAGTAGGAGGAGAAGGGTCTGCCCGACAGTCTTTGTTCCCAGGACTCAGGGCCCTAAGGTCCATATGGGGCCCTCTTTTCTTCTCTTGCACGGGCTGACACAGCCCTAATCCTGCTGTCTGCTTGACTGATTCCTCACTGGAAGTGCAGACAGACACTTGGGGGATTGGAAACATGGCTTCCTGCAAAAATGTGCTTCCTTCCCAGACAACAGATGATTCAGATAAAGCCTTTGTCTTTAATTTTGCCTATTCTTCCCTTGCCTATTGATTCCTTGCATTTCACTGAGGGGTTTATTTGATGTGAAGGGGGATTATGCAATTACCTTACATTTCACTGGAGCAACACAATACAGGCAAAAGAGGGTTTTATGTATCCAGTCTGAATTATCCAGTTGATCCCATCCTTGCAGACCTAACCTTGGAGAAGACAGGGCCCAGGGAGGTGAGCAAGGAGACACCCTCATCCTAGACACTGTGCATGGAGGACCCTGCCCCGGCAGAGGCTTGGAGGATGGAGCCTGTACTGCTGGGCAAGAGCTCTCCTCCAGCCCCAGCCTGACCCATTTGTCACTTTGGATTATTTCCCTTGTACTTGCATGGGCAGGCAGCATCGTCAATCGCAAGGATTCCCAGCGTGCTCTGTCGTGGCATGAAACACAAATACCGTTTCCTTCCAGCTCCGGCTTTCACAGGGCCTGCCTGAATCCGTTTGTGTTGTCTCCAAACCTAGCACGTTAAAACAAATGGCAAGGCCCCTGAATGACAAACACAGCGAACATAGTGGGAAGGCCATTTGCGGGGAAATGTTTGCAAGGAGAGTCGGTACTTTATGAATATTCACTGAAGTGTAAACCTGCACATTGCTTATCTGCTTTTCTGCATTCTAATTTGCCCATGAATGCAAATGAGTCCTGTGTAAAATAGAGAAGGGGAGAGCGGGCTCCTTGAAGAACACCTAATTGAAAGATGTTTGTACATCGTGTCTGATATTTAGTAAACAGAGAGACAAATCCAATGGTTTTCCAAATGAGACCTCAGAAACAATAAAAAAATAATGATCTCAAAACCTCAAAAGTAGGAGTGTGCAGAACGAACTGCTTTCCTAAAAAGGGGGACATAATTACTCTGTCTCAGGGTGCAATTGGTGTCCTAATTATACGAAGGTGTGTTTTGCTTATCTCTCCGGCAAACCCTCTGTCAAGGTTTAGTTGTCTTGAGAAGCTGTACCACAGAGGGGCTGGGTCCTGCCCTTGGGGTGGGCAGTGGAGGGCCCTGGGGGAGAGGGGCCCAGAGAGATGGTACTTTGGGAAGTACCTTCATCTTTCTTTTAGACTGACAGATGGTTTCAGTCTGGGTTGCACTGCCTGCTGCTGCTTTCAATGAAAGAGTGTTACCTTTTTGGATTCATGAAAGCCACTCAATCAGAGATAAAAAGGCAGGCCAGTGTGGGGAATCAATAAAATCTCTACTTTCAGCTGGAGTGTCTACTAATAATTCTTCTCGTGTCACTGCCTGGTTAAACAGTCATACTCCTGCTAAAAGCCCTATAAGCATAATAGATTCATGGGGTTTGGCTCTATTGTGCTGCTCTTGGCCTGAAAAAGGGGGAAGGGGCTCCTGTTTTTCTAAAACAAACCAGACACTGAAGCATTGTGTATCAAAATGTATTCACCCACCGCTGACCGTCTCATTAGATCAGAGGGGCTTTCTCTGCACACCTCTTGTGACGCTCTTTCCAGACTTCTGATGTATTCATTGAAAAGCCTCCTTCGGAGACGTTTTAGTACCAATTCCGAGTCACTCCGCTTAACATTTAAATGTGTGTTTTGGTAGTGGCTGTTCTGGGAAAAAAACAGGTGCTTTTTTATTTCAAACTGAGACAGTAGTACACATTAAGATCCGCTCCTGAGATGTTGACGACAAATGTCACACATCTCAGCGCTGAGCGAAGAGGTACCAAACCGCTCAGTCATAGCAGAGGGTCCGGGCAGGGCCTCTGGCGATGGATCTCAAGGAGTGAGTTCCTGTTGGAGTCGGGAGCAGGGTTTTCCTTAAGTTCCTTGCGTGGCAGAGCGGCCAAGGCTTTGCATGCAGTGCTATCAGTCTCCCCGGACACATGCACGGCCCTCGATGGTCCCAAACCCGCAACCTACATGGTGGTGAGTCATAGAGGTGTCAGAGCCTCTTCTCTCGAATCTCTCCTCCTCCAGTCTTACAGAGAAAAAAATAAAGTCTTTGTGCCTAAGTTGAGCAGCGTTAAATGGACTCAGCTGGGTCGCCACCCACATATTGATGTCCAGGGATTTTGAGTGAATGAGGATCACAGAGCGCGTTATCTCGCCATCTGGGGCGAGGAAGAAGTGGTGGGACAAGCAGGCCCTTTGATCAGGAGTGGCCTTTGTGAAGGCTTCTGCTGACCCCTCCTCTCCCATGGCCCTCTGAACCCAGGCCCCTTCCCACCCTGTGCTTCCCTTGGAAGGTTTGTCTGCTGCCTGAGCCTTTTCTGGCATATCCAGACTGCAGAAGAGAAAAAATCGTCTTCCTCCTCGTTGCCCCCTCACACCCCTCCCCAGGAAACCTTCAGCAGATGTAGACAAGACTTTAATAGCTACATAAAGAGGAATGCATGCCAATCTCATTAGGGGAGGCATAATGGCCTGTCGGCGGACCTCAGAGAGGACAATATATCAGCATCTAGTTTGTGACGGCATCCCTAATGGTGGCAGTTTGCACCTACCCATAATGGTCCATTCATCGTCCATTTGACCCGGTTCCTGATCATACTAGGCCCTCCCTCGCATGGCTCTCTCTTTGAAGCCCTCTGCAATTGCCCACACAACTCTTTAAGTGTGGGTAAATCAGAGCTGGTAAGTGACAATCGTAAGAAAGCAGTGAGTGGACCACCCCGTGGCACACCCTGAATTTGCATTCACGTTCTTTCTTTTCTTCTCCCAGCAGCCCTCGGTCACACTTCATCCCGAGCCCAGCATCTGCAGGAGGTCAAGACACTGGGAGTCCTGAGATTTCCAACCATCTGCCAGGGAAAAAGGAAGTCAGTACCGGAGGAGGGAGGGGGAAGAGCCTAAATGATATTCTGAAGACTTTCTTAAAGTTATTTATCGAGGTGAGGGCAGGAGAGCCGTTATGAATGGTCCCAGCCCATTGTCTTCTTTACGGACCTCAGGAGGGTTGCGGACATAATTAAAGTCGAAGCCAAGTTCAGTTTTCTCCTTGGAGGCTTAAACAGCCTGGAGTCATTTCCCATCCCTCGCTTCCCACAAGTGCCAGTCCTCCCTAGCTGCTGAAAAATTCAACATTCCTATAAACTACAGTACTTTGTAAAGGTCACGCGCTACTTAATCTGAACCCGGGGTCTGGAGCGGTGCTTGCTGTCACAGCATTGGTGGCTGTCCAGCCCGGTGACGTGAGGCCTGCCTGCCGAGAGCTGGAGGGGCAGGAGGCAGGCAGGCAGAGCTCTTTAAATATTGCCGAGCACTTCCTGGATCAGCATGATATTTAAAGATTTTTGTTCCACCTGCCTGAGAAATATAGAGTCCAGCCGAGAGGCAAGAAAATGAATATGGATTTCTTGCCCTTTCAGTGTATTCACTCCAAAAAATAGCCATTTCTTTGATTTTTTCCTTTCTTTCTTTTTTTTTTTTTTTTTTTTCTGCCAAGCTGGGGACTGCAGGCTTCAGGCAGGCACGATTACAATCATGCATCATGAATGAAATGTGCCATTTGGAGAAAATCAGCCGCTCGTTCCAACTCCCCCCGACCCCGCAACAAATCAATAGAGCTCTCGGAGTTCTGGGGCTGAAATGGACGTTGTGCTTGAATGAAAGTACTTTCCCTACATACTTCTGACACTCAGAGCAGTTGCCAGGGGCAGACTTTGTGTCTGGGGCTCCAGAAAGAGGATTATCAACCTCCGAAAGAGGGGTCCGGTTCAGCACGTGTCGGGGAAGCGACTTAGGGTTGATGGGTGGAACGCTGCGTAGGGTCAGAAGACGTGCTTCCTAGGTTGAGTTTCACCTGAACTAGCTTTTTTATTAATCCCTTCATTCAAAAAACATGTCTGGAGTCCTTCCTGTGTTCCAGGCACTGTGCTAAACTTGGGAATATAAAAGCAAACAAGGTAGACACAGGACCTGCCTTCACGGGGATTCTAGAGTTTAATACGAGAGACAGAACTATTACTGGCAATTGCAGTACAGTGTGATAAACCTTGGGACATGGGGAAAATTTTTCGTCTCTCTGGTTTCCCATTTTCCTATAGGCAAAATGAGAGGATGTTAACAAAGATAAACCCTCAAGACATTCTCCCTTTCCAGGATCCTAATCAGTCAGTAGGACAGGGACTTCCCTCGTGGTCCAGTGGCTAAGACTTCGTGCTCCCAGTGCAGGGGGCCTGGGTTCGATCCCTGGTCGGGGAACTAGATCCCATGTGCTGCAACTAAGAGTTTGCCTACTGCAACTAAAGATCCCACATGCTGCAACTAAAAGATCCTGCATGCCGCAAAGAAGATCCCACACGTGGCAACAAGGATCCTGCGTGCCGCAACTAAGACCCAGCGCAGCCAAATAAATAGATAAATATATTTAAAAAAAATCAGTAGGGCAATTAGACAAGCGAACATTCTCCCTTATCTTGCTTCCAGGGCTAGACAAGGCTCTTGTTCCCCTTGTTCACAAGGTCACCACAACTTAGTTGTGGACACAAGACTCATACAGATGAGATGTTAACTCACAGTTGAGGTAGCGGATAAATGTTATGAACTTTGAAAAGTTTTTGGCTGTTCAGAGAGTTCCTTGGGAGCTCAGAGGAGGGAGAGACAGCTAAGAGCCTGATCCATGACAGAAACACTTTTCTCTGCACCTTCTCAACCACTGCCCTGGCTCCCATCACTGTGCTTATATATGGAGAACACTCTTAAATCCATGTCTGCAGTCCGGATATCTCCCATGAGCTTTTCCTTCTTCTCAGCCCCTCCCTTGGCTAACTCTTACTCATTTTCCATCTCCCATGCAAGCACCTTTTGCTCCAAAAGGCTTTTTCATCTCCTGGAGCCAAGTTAGGTCTCCTATCACACACTCTCGCGGCACCTGATTTTTATCCTAGCACTTACCACAATTTCTTTGTCATTGTTTAGTCAACTCTGTCTTCCACAAGTCTGAAAGATCCTCTAGGGCAGGGACCACGTCTATTCAACTCACTGTTGTTTCCCCAAGGTCATTACAGTACTTGGTATTTCAGCAGTGTTTAATAAGTAATTTGCTATATAAATGATGACTATCTAATTCTTCTAGAGAATAAGCTTACCTTCCTTTTGCTGTAACAAATCATAGCCATGAATACACATCTATGCTGGAGTTGGGCGAGTCCTCTTGGTGAATTACTGAACCTGGGGGTGGCCTTGGAGACCCTCACACAGCCTATGTGGCTGGTTGACCTCAGGTAGAAGAACGGAGTAGGATTTGGGGAATTGGTTGGCCAAAGCAGTGGCTGAAGTGAAGCAAGAGGATAAAGGTCTGGGAGACAGGGGAAGCTGAGGAGGTACCAAGATGTGTCTGATACATGTAGCAAAAGAGCCAGGATGGAACTTGGTGGCTACCAGCTGTGCAAACTACTCAGTGAGTTAATATCTCTTCGCCTCAGTTTCATCATGGATAAAATGGTGACAATTATGTCTCTCTTGCAGGATTTTAAGGATTGGTGTAATATATAATATGACTCTCTTCAATCCCGCTGGCTTTCAGGAGAAGGCCTCTTGACCCCTTATCTTTAGGCTACAGTATTTGGATGGGCTGCAAGGAGTGTGCGGGGAGAGGGATGGAGGGAGTGGAGACTGTCACTGTGTGTGGGGAGGATGCCACTCTTTCCACTTCACCAGTGTTGGAGTGGAATATTCTGGGCAAGTTGATATCTGGTTCTAGTTGTGGTGGTGTTAGGTTTTGCTGGATATAGGAATATTTCCAAGAGAGTTCTCTTGGAGTCCAGCAGATTATGAGAATGCCCAGATACCCCTTCCCAGATAATGGGCATCTTGGGCTTGACCTGGGATCAGCCTAAGACCACACAAAACATTCTTAGGTTCACATTTCCTGTTAGTGAGTATTAGAGTCATTTGGCTGCAAGCAACCGATTTTTAACTAACTGAGGCAAAAATGCATTATGGGAAGGCTTCAGAGTGGCTCGCAAAGAGTAGTAGCTGAACAAGTAGGCCTCAGGTAGGACAGACACCAGGGCAGTTCTGGGTACCTCGGCAGTTGGACCAGTACTCTCAAGTGTGATCATTGGATGGTGTAGCTCTTACCTCTTGATTCCCCTGTTTGTTCAAAGCTTCAGATTCCCTGCAGAAGGCCTGTAATTGGTCTCTTTGGAATGCTTGGCCACCCTGGTAGTCACGGGGAGGAATTCTGTGACCGGCAGCTCAATAAAATGAGCTGGGAGAGAGAATTCCTCACAGTAAAGAGGATGGTAAGACATTGATATAGACTTGCTACCCTATGGAACCCAAGTGGCTTCTGACTTGAGTTGCCTCTGCTCTATGGCACTCAGGTCACCAGGTCACAATTCTGTTTCTGGGACATCTGAAGCCTAGTGCTATTGAGCTACCCTGAAGCTCTGTCAGATTTAATCACTCTTGAGGTTACTCCACGTCTTCCAAAAGTATCCAAAAACATTTTGAGAAAGCCCCTGTGGATGTTGCTGATTTCTTGTTGCTACGTAAAGGTGCACCTTGGAGAGTCTTGATGACTGTCAACCTGAGTGCTTTCAGCTTTCATGCCTCTCCAAGCCTTTGAAGATGCTCTGCTTGAATTGTATTTTCCTCTGCTACAAATGCCTACTTACCTTCAAGCTCCAATAGCATCACTTCTGGGAATTCCTCCCTCCCTTGTCACGTGGTTGGTGACAGAGGGTCATGTAGAACCCAGGTCCCCTTGTTTCCAGTTAGAGTCCTTACAAAAAGTGACTACTAACTAGGGCATTGGAGTCAAACAGCCCTGGGGTAGAGTCCCAGATCTGCATCCAGCATTAGATAACTTTGGGAATTTACTTACCATCGTGGACACTTGGCCTTCTCTTCTTTAAAGAGGATATTAATAGTACTCTCCTCCTAGATTCTCATGAAAATCAAATAAGACCATTCATGTAAAGTGGTTTGCACAATGCCTGGCACACAGTAAGTGTTAGCTATGATTGTGTTGTGCTCCTGTTCCTGGAAGATTATGGAAATGAGTGAAAGTGTAGAGAGCTTTAAAATCCTCAGGGGCAACTAGAGTAACCATAACCTGCAAGGACTTGGAAAGCCCCAGGGAAGAGTCAGTATTGAAAAGTCTGTAAAAGTTGTAAACAAATCTTAAAATACTAATTAGGCAAGAGCATAACTCAGTCTCTTAAATAATGAAATGTATTCAGTTGTTATTCATGGTTCAAAATAATAAATTCTAAATTAGTCACTCAGAGCATTATTAATAGTGAAACACAGTCTTTAAGAAGCTAAAATTGTATTTTTGACCCTTGTGAATTTAGTAATAAGAGAAAATACCAAAATCAAAGTCTTTCGAGATTAACATGGATCACTAAGATGGTTTGTTTTTGTGGGAAGATGATTAGATTTGGAATTGGAACATCTGAGCCTGAGTCCATAGCTATTAGCTACGTGATCCTGGGGAACACACAGCCTTTCTGGGTATTTCCTCACCCACCAAGTGAGAAAACACTCACTCACAGGGCTGTGACTTTAGGTGATAGACAGTCCATGTGAAAGGACCTTAACTATTGCAAAATGCTTTCTAGATGATAAAGTGCAGTTCTATTCAGGTGTATACTTATAAAAACAAAACATTTATTCATTCATTCCTTTGTTCTTTCTTTTCATTGATCAGCACCTATTGTAAGCTAAGCATGGTACTAGTTTCAACTGGCGATAAAAAGGCAGCAGGGGGCTTCCCTGGTGGCCCAGCGGTTGAGAGTCTGCCTGCCGATGCAGGGGACACGGGTTCGTGCCCCGGTCCGGGAGGATCTCGCGTGCCGCGGAGCGGCTGGGCCAGTAAGCCATGGCCTCTGAGCCTGCGCGTCTGGAGCCTGTGCTCTGCAACAGGAGAGGCCACAACAGTGAGAGGCCCACGTACCGCAAAAAAAAAAAAAAAAAAAATCTGGCTGATATTTTTCTACAGAGGAAGACTCTACCTTTAAATCCACAGCTCAGAAAAACATTTCAGTTTGCCAAGTTTCTGCTAAGCCATCCTGAAAAAAATATTCAACAACTTTCACCAGCCAGAGGCCCCAATAGCTAACCTCTGTCTCAAATGATAAATGACATTTGTCAGTTGACAAAGCAAATGGCCTCAACCATTTGAGGACACCGTCCTGCCGTGCATAGCCCTCCTGTCGAACCAGCCAAGAGCACCTTGAGGTGAGAAAAAGCATCTCTGTGCACAAGCCCTCCAGAGAGAGAGCCTTTGTGTTGCTCTGAGGGCAGTTCCTCATTAGGAGCTGAAACCCTAGTAGAAAATAGCTGTCTGGGCAGGAGGGGATTTCTCAGGTCAGGGAAGTGGGGCTGGATTAGCTGAGGATGGCCTGGAACCTTGCTGATGGCCACGTACTTTGCCTATGTTTCTGCAGAGGTCTTTGCTCTTTTTTTTAATATCTCCTGGATCCTATTTTCTTAAAACAGACATCAGTGTGATGAGCAGGAGACAAAATCAAGGGGTCCAGCTCACACTGACATCAGGCGCACAGTTGATAAGTGATCTGGGCACTTTGGGAGGGGGGTGGGGGCCGCTTTTTCTTCGTGTGGTTCTGTCTCTTGAGCTGCAGGGTGTTTAACATCCCTGGCCCCACTCACTGAATGACGGTATTGCCCCCAGTCATCGCGACTGTGAAAACTCGCCACGCATTTCCAACCTCCGCTTCCGGGGTTTGTGGGGAGACCCAAAGCGCGTGGGATGATGGATGCCTGCAGGGTCCTTGTCCACCAGGTGCCAGCTTGCTCTGCCGTTCTCAAGGACTTGGGGGCATGGCAGCGTCTCCGCCTTTCTCAACACTGGCCCCTGGGGATGGGGGTGGAGGTGATCGTCTACAGATCAGATTTGGTGTGCTACTCGCTCTGCTTTCTGAGCTAGGGGTTTTCTCCTACTGCTGAGCCCTTTGGAAGAATCCAACAGTCTTCCAGATTGAGGCCAGGGCTATAGCTGGGCTCAGGGGAGCTGGGAAGGACAGGCAGAGGAACTCAGCCAATTAGATATACGGATATCACGGCAGTCTTCTCATTGCTAACCGTTCCTCAGGAGAAGGGCTTTCCAATGATCCAGTCCAGGTTAAGGGACCTGAGGTCAAGTGGGCTAACCATCCATTCCAGTGTTTTCTAACGTGTGAATCATCGACCATTTCCATTAACGTGCCCTGGGGTGCTTGTGGGAAATGCCGATTTGTGGCCCCCAAGACCTCTTACGTCAGGTCCTCTGGATATGGGATTGGGAACCTGAACTTTCCAAAGACACCCTCTGTGATTCTTCTTCAAGCTAAAGTTGAGAGAACTAAGGATCTAGCCAATGCTTGAGTTCCCTCTATAAGAACCCTGATTAGTAAATGCCCAGTCTCTGAACATCTCTGGTGGAGGGGGGAGGGGTCTCACTCCCTCTGGAGGCAGCCATCGCCCCCCTGGATGATTCCAATACCCGGAAAGTGTTCCCCAGTGGGTAAAGTATTGATGAGCCACTGAGAACCCCAAAATCAAATTGGGGTGTGTGTGTGTGTGTGTATAAACGCATTTCAAAAGGTCATGAAAGGACATACGCTAAACTTCAGTGTGGTTCCTTATGGGAGGGAGAGTAAAATATGGGTGTGTGGTGAAGTTAAAGGGGAAACTTTACATTCTTTGTATATCTGTATTGCTTGAATTCTTCTTTGACAATGTACATGTATTAGTTGTGTAATTAAAAAAAATAAAAGACAGAACACCACCAACACCGATGTTCTTTATACTGAGCCAAATCTGCTTCCCTCTATGTTTTCTCCTTTAGTTCTAGGGGAATCACACGGAGTCTCCCAGAATGTCTAGTTTCTTTCCTACCTGTCCAAAGGTTTTCAGTGCTGTTAACTTGTTCTTTCTGTAACGAACGGCCAAATGGTCCTGGTTCCTTGACCCTCGCGCTGTGATCTGGTGCTGTATCTTCCTGGAAACTGCCCCTCCTTACCCACCTGGCGATGCTGTTCAGCTTGACCATATTCGGTGAAAATTCTGTTCCGTGCTCTGTACTGAGAGCAATATTCCAGGTGTGCTGTGACCAGAAAAGAAGGGGTAGGACGGTCATCTCCATCTTCCTAGGTTCTGTCTTTCCATTAATGCTGCTTAAGCCTTTTTGGCAGCCACGTCGCACTGATGACTCCGATTGAGCAGAGAGTCGACTAAATCTTTGTCACCCTGGCTGCTGCCAAGGCTTGTCCCCACCACCCTGTACTTCTCTCAGCTGGCTTTCTGGACCCAAGTGGAGAACCTTAAACTAATTCCAATCGAACTCCATTTTGATAGATTTGTCTCATTGACCCAGGAGACTGAAGCCTCTTTTCTTTTTAGATCTTGATTTTGTCCTCAGCAGAAACCTCTTCCTGCAAAGTCTGATTTTATTAGAAACTACAGAGGGGAAAAATTCCCCACAAAACCCTCTTTGCTTGAACAGGAGACTCTCCTCAAAAATCAGCCCAAGCTTGGCATTTTGTAATACCCTGAACAAATGCAGAACTTGCTGTCAGCGTGATTGGACAAGGCTCCACTTGAGGGTCTGCTACCTGCAGCCTCTGAAGACTGGTCCCACGACATATGCCACCGGGCTGGAAGCGAGTTCTGCAGACAGCAGGCCCCTTCCCAGACAGATGGGTGTCCCGTCTCTTCTGAAAGATCCCCTGGGAAGGCTCGACTGGGAGCATCTTCCCGAAATGGGACGACTGTGTATTGTGAATGGCTTTATTGCTCAGAGCATCTGGATGTGTTGTGATAAACAGTGTGATAGATGGTTTTAATGCCTCTAGAGGGGGTTGCCCAGACAGAAGGAATGGAACAGGGAACATTTACTTCCCTATTGCTTGGAACAGAGCAGGATTACTCACAAAGACTCCGCATGGTGGTCCTTCTTGCTTATCCTTGTGGCAATTTCAGCACCATGGACCTGACAGGGACTTAGAGAAGGGAGGTTTGCTTGAGGTAGTGAGCTGGGTGGACAGAGTGTTCATTTATATGTGCAGCAGGTATCTGAGGGTGGATGAAGATCCTTGTGCTGGGTCTTGGGAATAAATGGCAAGAAAACCAGGCATAAGACCTGCACTCACAAAGCTTTCAGTTTACTCAAAGAGGCATATATTAATAAAGTGATCACTCGAATACAAGTACAATCAAAAGAGTGGTAAATGCAACAGAGAGAACTTGCTGTTATGATGGGGGTGTGTGTGTGTCTAACTCTAGTCTGGAAGGTCAGACTAGAAGTGTCACCTCTGAAGAGGTGACACTTCTGCTGAAACCTGCAAGTTGAGTGGGAGGTAACTTGGCAATGAGGTGGAAGATGTGACAGGCATATGTTAAGTCATGTACTAAGGTCCTGTGGCAGGTGGAGGTAGAGCACGGTCAAGGACAGGAAAGGAGGCCAGAGTGTCTGGGTGAGAAGAGCAAGGACAGAATATATTGCAGTGGGGCTCGATATATTGATAAGGATTGTGTATAATATTGATGATAATATTAATTGATGTTTTAACTTAAGGTTTACTATACATTCCAGGCACCATATAAGTACCACATGTATTAATTCATTTACTGATAAACTTAAAAGCTATGTGCTCTCCTTACTTCCATTTTAAAGAAGAGAAAACTGAGACATGGAGCAGTTAGGTAACTTCTCCAAATTGGTAAGGGGCAGTGCTGTTTAGAGTCCTAGGTTTCCTTTTAAGGATTTTGTTTGTTGTCTTAAGAACTAGGGGATAGTATTGAAGATTTTCAGCAGGGCAGAGATTTGATGAGATTTGAGATGGCTCTGGCTGCTGGATGGAGAATGGCTGGAGGAGAGCAAAAGGGACAGAAGAGAGCAAAGGACACGGCTGCATCGGTGGTCCAGGTGAGAGATGCCAAGAGCTCAGACTAGTACGTGGCTGTGGTGATGAAAGAAATGGATCGATGGCAAAGATAAAATGTTTTAAAAGTAAATCCAGACCCGGTAAGAGATCAGACAGAGGGTGAGAGAGAAGAAGATGCCCAGGATGACAGCTAGGTTTCTGTCAAACCCAGCTGGGTGGATGGGGAAGATTATTTCACTTTTGGCACACCGAGTTTGATGAGCTTTTGAGAGAATCAAATAGACAATTGGACATGAACTCACTGTGCTCCAGGAGAGGGCTGACTCTGATTCTCAGACTTATTGGAGAATAGGTGGTGAATGAAATGGTTGTCTCGATGACAGTAGGGTAAGAAAGCGAGAGGACCTGGGACCAGGCTGGCCCTCATGAACTCCCACTCCAGATGGAGCAAGGAAGCCTACGAAGGCGACTGAGAAGGAAGCGGCCAGAAGATGGGAAACAGGGCAGTGTGAGGGCACAGTGTCCGGGAGAGAACCCGTTTGTGGGAGGGGCAGGGTTACTAGTGCTGTATGCTGCTGAGACATCAAGCAATACGAAGAATGGAAACTGTCCGTGGGATTCAGCAGCACGGAGATTGTATTCACTTCTTAGGGCTGCCGTAACAGAGGACCACAAACTGCATGGCTTCAAACAACAGAAATTTACTGCTTCACAGCTCTGGAGGCTAGAAGTCTGAAATCAAGGTGTCAGCCAGGCCATGCTCTCTCTGAAGACTGAAGGGGAGGATCCTTCCCATCTCTCCCTGGTTTCTGTTTGTGGTCGGCAATCCTTGGTGGTCCTTGGCTTCTAGATGTATTGCTCCAATCTCTGCCTCCACCTTCGCATGGGGTCTTCTCTCCGGTGGGCCTGTATGTATGTGTTCAAATTTCCTTCTTCTTGTAAGGAGACTAGTCATATTAGATATGGCCCACCCTAATCCAGTATGGCCTCATCTTAACTTGATGACATCTACCCAGAACCTATTTCCAAATAACGTCACATTCTCAGGGACTGGGGGTTAGGACTTGAACACATCTTTTGGGGGGACAAAATTCAACCCACAAGAGAGGTCATAGGTAACCTTGAGAACTGTTTTGGGGACAAGAGAGAGGAAGATGTGTGGAGTATGCTGAGTGCTGAGAGGGATTGAGAGGCAGGCAATGAGAGCCAGCACAAGAAAAGACAACTCTCAAGAGACGTGGCTGACTGGGGCACTCGAATACTCGACCAGGGTCAGAAACCTTTCATCTGAGCCCAGTTCCACTGAGGCTGGTGTGACCTTGGGTAAACCGTTTACCTCTCTGAGCCCTGGTTTCTCATTCAGGGAATGATCGTTCGCACACATCCCACCTCTAGAGGCACTCAGAACCCTTTGCCTGGAGGAGCTGCATGGCATGGCTTGGTGGCATGGCGTGCCTCTGTCCTTGCCCAGAGGAGGGTCCATGTCAGTCCAGGACCTTACAGCTCAATCTGGGAACTGATGCTGGCAGAGAAGTTGGAGCCTAGAATTCTTGGTTCTTGGGTACCAGTCAGGGGTCGGAGGACTGTCCGTGCTGAGGTCTCTGGTCCTGCGTCTGTCAGCGGGGCAAGGCTCCGGCAGCCAAGCCCCAAGACCTTCTGTGGGTTGACAAGGAGGGGTTCCCTTTGCCACGGGGGCTGGGGACACTGCTCAGAGGACAAAAGTAGGTTGTAGAGGTGGCAGCTGAGCAAGCCAAGGGCGGGCGGATTCACTGCCCATGTTGTGAGTGGAGACTCCCCCGGAGCATGGGGCTTGGCGATGGGGCCGTAGGCCCCAGGCAGCGGCAGGGAGACAGGTAAGCAGGCAGCTGGGCAGACTCCATGAGGAAGGGCACGCTGTCCTCCCAAGGGGAGGAGCTGGTTGGCTGCAGGGGCTCAGTTACTAGCAACGATTAATTTACTCCTTGCTGGATTTGCCAGGCGTCAGGGCCCAGGCGCAGGGCTGGGTGGCGGGAGCTCAGGGTGGAGACCCTGGCCTGGTTGGGATGGGACGGGGGGTATCAAGCAGGGTATCTTAACAGGAAGAAAACCTCCCGCGACAGCGGCCCTTATGAGCATGTGAATCACTAGAAATCTCTTTAAAATGCAGATTCAGATACAGTAGATCTGAGGCAGGGCGAGCGAGTCTGCATTTCTCAAAAGTTCCCAGGTGACACCGATGCTACTCTTCCCTAGGCCACACTTTGGGCAGCAAGATGAGGGAGCGGGGGAGTCACTGTCAGCATTCAGGGGAGTCTCATGGCATTTAACGGCAGGAGCTGCAGGCGCGGGTCCGGAGCTGGGAGCCTGCAAGCAGTCAGTGGTGACAGCTTCTCCCTCTGGAGCCACAGCATCTCTGGTCGCCATGTCTGCTCTCTTCCCCTCTCTAGCCCGGCTTCCTCTGTGAGCCTGTGTTACTTGGCTTGCCCTTGGCTGTCATTACTGGTCGCAAGGACTCTGACCCCAACCGCATGGCTTCCACTCCTCACGCCGTCGGGCTATAGGTTTTCGGTCTCTTACGGCAGATCTTTTCTCTCGCAGGGTTCTGATTGGCTGGGCTGGTCAGGTGTCCACGCTTGGTCCAAGTAGCTGTGCTGAGGGGGCCAAGGAGCCGGGTTGATCACGTTCGCTTTCAGACGAGGTTATGGAACACCCCCTGAAGGGCAGCCTTGGTGAGATGATCTTGAGAAATGCAGCCCCGATGAACTGTTTTAAACACGTGTGATCAGAAAGGCCTGGGAACAAAAAAACAATGAGAATTTCAGCATATATTTTGGCTACTTTCCATAATGCAAATTTATTTGGAATTATTTCTAGAACCAGAGGGGTGGGCACCCAAATCTTAAAACTCTGCAGAGAACAAGGGTTTGGCATGAGCCCCAAACATACTTCAAAGAGAAGTGAACCGGTGGAGTGTCCATAAGGCACTTGAGACAAATTAGGGGCAGAGGGAGGAGAGAGTGGAGATGGGGCTGTTTGTTCTTTGGCTGTCGGTCCCTAGATCAGCCTGACCTTGGAGGAGCTTCTGTAGCCCTCTGGGAGCCCAGGAACAGTGCCCGGCCACCAGATCAAGTGCAGAAGGAGGGCAGACATTTCAGTGACAGGAGTCGCGTCTGGACAGGCGGAAGGGTCACGGCTCATAACAGCTTGGACTTTTGGACCTAAAAAGTTGCAGGTGAGGAAACAAGATTCAGAGAGGCTCTGACCCGCTCAAGGTTAAACTCCCAGTTTGTGGCTGAGCCAGCCAAGGATGTCCTTGTCCTGACTCCCAGCCCTGAGTCTTCTGAAAATGAGAAGACTCTTAAGGATACCCAAGACTTCCAAGCTTTTTGTTCCCGCAGAAGCAAGTTTTCAGAGCAGCTGTGGAGGACTCTCTGAAGAAGAACAAATGGGCCCCGAGGGGGCGGAGCCCGGTGCTGCAGAAGCTGGGTTGCCAGCTATTATTAATTCATTCCTGCTGGCGCTGTCTTGGGGGCCCCCTGTGCACTATAACATTGGGAGTGTTTGCAGCTGCAGAGGGAGAAGCCCTGCTCCTTCCGCAAAGGGAGAAAGGTGTGACTCCGCCTTGCAGGGTTGCAGCCCTCCTGGCTCCCACCCTCGGAGAACATGCTCAGTGCTTATGGGCCCGGGCACAGGCTGCTGAGGACTCTGTGTCCCCGGGGATGGTGGCAGATCTTGGAGAAGGAACAGAAGCTGGGCCAAGAGTCTGGAACTTAATGCAAATCAGGCCTGAGGAGGGTTCAAGGAGGGGCAGTATCCCCGGGGCCCAGATATCTCAGGACGAGGGAAAGAGAAATCCTTGGGAGGAACATGGTAATCTTTCATCCTCAATGCTAATCTTGTTCTGGAGGCTGTGTGTGCGTGTGCAGTGAGCCTTCCTTTTCTCTTGAACCTCTTCTTGCTCAAATAGCCCACATGTCAAAATGTCTGTGAGGCAGAGAGGTTTAGCAGAAAGAAAACTTGGTGGTTCAGGAAGCAGGAAAACTGGGTTAATGGTTGCCTTAGGCCTGCGAGCAGCTGAGCATTTCTTCTGGGCTCTGGAGGTCTCCAGAGCTTTACTTTTAAAGGTCGGGCCACTTGGGGCTGCTGTGTACTGTTGGAAAGGCTGTGCACTGCACAGTTCCAGGGTTTGCCCTTCTCATCGTGAATGTGGAGTTCCCTGTGGTGGACTTATTTTGTACAGGTTATTCCATTAGAGGTGACCTAGGGCAAAACTGTGAAATTTAGAGAGTACGCCCTGTCTCTTGTTTGGCAACTCATGTTCCTGGAGCTGCCCAGTCAAGATGGTATCCTCCAATTTAAAACTTTCCCTGTTTCTCCCTTGGCAAATCAACCCACTCCCTTGGTTCCCTGAGCACAACTGACTCTCCCAGAGGAAATCAATCTGATAAACAATGTGCTGAGGAAAACAGAACAATAGAATCAGATTCTCCCAGGTCTGGGAAGGACCGGGGTCACCTAGGTCAGAGATTACAAACCCTGTGCCAAAGGATGTTGGTTTGTATCTTAAATTCAAATGTGAAGGCCTTTAATTTTCCATTTCTCCCCAGTCCCACCACTCTCTATTATTTCACAGCTGCCTGCTTGAATCAGTTATGTGACCTGTCTGCCTTGAGCAGGTGCATCTGGGTTTAGGAGCCCCCTGTCGGTCCGCTCGCTTGAAAGATTAGGAAACAGACACTCAAAGAACTGCCCTGTTGTGATGTACCTCCTTACTGTGAGCAGTCTCTGAGGAATATTGGGTTTTTCATAGATGGTTGCTAGAGAGGAAACTCCTAGGAAAAAATCCCACATGGAGAGTAATGGCTCAGTGTCACAGCATTTTTTTTTTTTTTTTTTTTTTTTTTGCAGTACGCGGGCCTCTCACTGTTGTGGCCTCTCCCATTGCGGAGCACAGGATCTGGACGCACAGGCTCAGCGACCATGGCTCACGGGCCCAGCCGCTCCGCGGCATGTGGGATCTTCCCAGACCAGGGCACGAACCCGTGTCCCCTGCATCGGCAGGCAGACTCTCAACCACTGCGCCACCAGGGAAGCCCATGTTACAGCATTTTTTTGCTGGCTGGATTCCCTAAGCCATTTGTCCTCATTTTTCCCAACTGCAGAATGATGGTATTGGACCTCACATATTCCTTCCAGCTCCTTTGTCCTCCAATTTCCTCCCCAAAGAAGTTGGGAAGATTCCACTGGCAAAGATTAATGGTTAGAATCTCCCAGGGTCTCTCAGGGCTTCACAGCCCAGCAAAGTATATCTGCCATAAAAAAAAACTTGATCAAAGCTCCTTAGAATCAGTTGTCTGATAGTGAATATCTGAGAAACCAATTGGATTGCTGTATGATCCCTCTCATTTGGTTAAGATGGCCTGAAAATTTGCATTGACCCTTCAGTAGTCCTTAAATTGAATCAATGCTGGTTTCTCATTTTGGCTCTGTTATCTGCATGTGAGCACACGATTTGTAGAGAGGAGTCTGTCGCCCTAAAGTCTGCCTTATAGGTGTGTAATGAAGAGTTTGGCTGGCCTCTATCCCTGATTCCTGGATGTCATCTCTAAATTGTTGGAATTTCCCAAGTGGTAGGATGGTCTTTGCTCCTCATGGGGGGCCCCTTGGACAACTGATAGATTTTGGTAATGAGGTGACTCAGGATGTGGGTTGACCATGGCAGGAAGAGCCAACCACTTGATTAGAAGGTTGGGGCTTAGAGCCAGGGATATCAGCCCAACCTCTGGGAAGAGGAAGGGCTGGAGATGGAGTTCAGTTACATGGGCAGTGATTCAGTTAGTCAGTGTCTACGTAATGAAACCCCATTGAAAACTCCAGAAACCAAAGCTTGGGTCACCTGTTCTGGTTGGTGATACTCCTGCATATTACCCCACATCGATGTGATGGGAGGGTGATGGTCCCTGAGGATGATGGAAGTTCCATGTGTGGGATTCTCCCAGACCTCACACTATGGGTCTCTCCCTTTGATTGATTCTGATTTGTATCTTTTTGCTATAATAAAGCTGTAATCATAAGTGCGGCACTTTCCTGAGTTCTGTGAGTCATTCTAACAAATTATCAAACCTGAGAGCTTAATGGGAATTCCAGAATTTGTAGCCAGCTGATCAGAAGTGAGGGCAGCCTGGGGACTCCTGAGCTTGTGGCTGGGGTCTAATGTAATGGCAGAGGACTGTGGCTTTACCTAGTGAAGTGTGGCCCAACTCTGGGTAATAGGAAAAAGAAAAAGTAAGAAGCAAGAGATTATGTGGAGGAGGGCTGGTAGATGGAGAGAAGAAATTCCAAGAAGGTTCCAAGACTATTCCTTTTACATACCCAGGATATGCTTCCCCAGAAATCTGTGGGAACCTCTTTCTGCTTTCTCTAGCCCCCTCCTGGGTTCCAATTCTCAATTCTGGAAGAGGCCCCTGGGTTTTTCAGGGAAGCCCACTCATGGTCTACTTAGTAGCCTTCACGGTGAGCAAAATATTAATCCAGATTGTGGGCTTTGGAGCAGACTGTATGGGTTCAAATCCTGGCATTACCATTAACCAGCTGTGTCACTGGTTAATGTGTCAGCTGTGTCACTCTGGGCCAGGAAAATTACATAAACTCTGTGCCTTTTTTTCTCATCTGTAACATGGGGATAACAACAGCCTTATCTCATTAACGAGATGAGTAATTACATAAAACACATAAAAGTTGCACAGAACATGGGAAGGCCTCCATTAATTATTATTATGATTCTCCACTGAGCTCTACTGATAGGGAGAGCATTTTGTCCTGTCAAGTGCATGGGCTTTGGGGATAGACAGACCTGGGTTCCAAGTCCTGCCTCTGCCACCACCCTGCTGCACGACTTTAGGCGAGAGGCTTAGCTTCTCAATGTTCAATTTTCTCATCAATAAAATGGAGACACTGATATTTATAGCATTATCCCAAGGCATAGAAATGATGTATCCTAAGTCCTTGACCCATGCTGAGTGCTGAGTGCTCACCAGCTCTGCAGGTGGGTGTTTGTAATTGATAAGCTGCCTGCCAATGGTGCGTGGAGTCAGAGAATGAGGAAGTCTTGTAAGGGGGGTGACTTAAGTTCAGTAGTGCTGTTGATGAGTTTATTCTTGGGGCCCCTTGACCTGAAAGAAGTCAGGCTCTAGGGATGCACAAAGTCAGGTAAAAGTGAAGACTGTGGCCTAAAGTTTAGGTTAGGCTGCTAAGTGATTGGAGGAGGGAAGGGAGATGCTCCTACAAAGAGCTTTGGGAGCAAGCACCGGCAGATCAGGGTTTGTCATGAGGATGGTGAAATCCATTGCTATTCTCTACAATGTTTTTTTTTTTTTTTTGCGGTACACGGGCCTTTCACTGTTGTGTCCTCTCCCGTTGTGGAGCACAGGCTCCAGACGCACAGGCTCAGCGGCCATGGCTCACCAGCCCAGCCGCTCCGCGGCATGTGGGATCCTCCCGGACCGGGGCACGAACCCGTGTCCCCTGTATCGGCAGGTGGACTCTCAACCACTGCGCCACCAGGGAAGCCCCACAATGGGTTTTGTTATTTATATGTCATGTTGTTTGTTTATCGAGTAGGTATTTGACAAACATATGCTTAGCAGAGCACATCAGTGGGGATGGTGTTTTACCAGCAAATAAATTAGAATCATAGAGTTAGCTAAGGCGTAACTAAGTACACGGCATAAATATGTCCTTTGGCTATGATGAATTCATTCACGTATAGGAATCCTTAAAAAGCATCTCTATCAAACCTTTAAATGAAAAGTTCTCTTTATATCAGGCCTGTATTTGAATTACAGGCAGCAATAATATTCGTGCCTCCTCCAGGAGCGGTGGCGGTCCAGCCCCGCGGACTGTTCTTGGCTCTCTGTGGAAGCCCTGAGGGACCCTAGAGCACGCCCAGCCCTGCCTGGCTGAAGGTGCCATGTCTGACCTCTCCTGTCCCTTCCTCCCTAAGCCTGCTTCTCTCTTCTCCTGCTGAGGGGAGGTTTGAAAGGGATCAGACAGGCGAGCGAGGCAGCAGAGGAGAGCTCGACAAGGCCTTGAAGCTTTGCCAAGGCACGCGAGGGGAATGAGGTGCTGGAACCCTCTCTTCACTCCGCAGAGGCCAAGGCTAAGTCTTCTAAGTCTTTCTGAGTGACACTTCAATCCCCCACTCCCTGCTGGGAAAGCTTTCTTTCTGAGGTTTGTTGTTGAAAGGACGGTCGCCCCCTCCCACTGCCCTTTGCCTAATTTTTCTTCCTTTTGGGAAGAAAGGAGGAAAAAAAGCCTAAGAAAGCAAAGAGAGAGACTATCGCAGCGCTCATTCCTAGGCTGTCAATCATTTGTGAGGGGTGAGAGGAGAGAGGTGAGGAGGGGACCAGGAGGAGTGGAGGGAGGTCCCAAGCTGCTTGTTGAAGAGCTGAAAAGTTTCCACTTCTACTCAAATATTATTAATGCGATGGAAGAGAGCCATTTCACAAGCTTTCTTATAAGTAATTTGCACCCTGAATGTGGCTTTATGTGCCGTGCTCCTCTCCCCTTTCTCTCTAACTCCACTTGTACCACATACGTCTCTAATTGTGCATTTCGTCACTGGCAACCACAGGAGCCTAGGATTATTATTTCTTTCTTGGCCAATTTGAAATGATTGTGTGGGAGGTTCACAAGATAGGCTGGGAACTTCTGAAATCCCTACTGTCAATGCTGAACTCTGATGTAGGTCTTCAAAGAACTCGTTTTAAAGTTCCAGGGTAGGAGATTCAACTTTGCTATTTTGATTGGATGTTCATAGGATTCATCCCTTCCCCCCCTTTTTTTTCACTTCCAGATAATATAAGAGAATTTGAAGGCTCCCAGGAAAAGAAACCAACTACAATCAATTTCTATTACCCGACTCCTTTCTTTCGCATGTAAGAAAGAGAAAAAAAGCAAAATGTCTTTTGGTAACTACCAGCGTTTGCCTGGAAACCAGGGCTTGCTGAGTGAAGGAGGGGCAGAGGACTGGGACAAAGGGAACTTAATCTTGATGTCATCAACCCTATTTATTAGCACACTATTCCCCATCAGAGTGTCAGTTCTTTTCTCAGTGGAATGATTGTACCCATTTTACTTTTGACACTGGGTGTGTCCAATATATTCTTTTTCATCTCCTGTATTTACAGGAACATGTGCTATTTACATGATCTCTAAGAGACCTTTTGGATCATCGAGTGGGGGAAATTTTAGAAGGAAATTTGGCCTTAGAAACCATCTTCTTCACCCCTTCAATTTTTGGAAGAGGAAACTGAATCTGGAGAGAAATGTCTTACCTAAGAACAAACACTGAATTAGTTGCACAAAGGGATTAAGCTCAAAAAAGAACAGAAAAATGCCCAGTAGACCACTGTAAACACTGAGCAAGTGGGAAATACCAATGATCTCACCATTCTCTATTATTTTAATTCATCAGTAAATGCACTGTTATGCAGCAGACCTGGGGATATAAAGAATTGTCACCGGTGGGTGTCAGGGTGTATGTGCTCAGAGGAAAAAAAGACAGATGTAGACGTGTCATTTCCAGAAGAGAAAAAGAAAAATGAAGAAGATGGTGATTTTTATCGTTCTTATTTTTGGATGGAAAAACCAAGGGTTGAATTCCCTTTTTCAGAAGTTTTATAGAATGCGATTACAGATCGGTTTTGGGCTTCCTATCAGGACTCAGTGACTCCAGGTTAGCGTGATGGGCCAATGAAGAGAAAAGTATGGAGTGCACACCAATGTACTGTGGTCTCCATTTAAGCCTCATAAAACCAAGAGCAGGTAGAATCCAGGGCTCCTCTGGGTGGCACAGTCGGATAGGCGTGGGAAACAGGCAATCAGGCATGAGGCAGAATTGAAAAGAGAAGAAAGTGTCTCAAGTGCTCATGGAACATTCTCCAGGATAGAGCATATCTTGGGTCACAAATCAAGCCTTGGTAAATTAAAGAAAATTGAAATCGTATCAAGTATCTTTTCTGACCACAATGCTATGAGACTAGATATCAATTACTGGAAAAAATTTGTGGAAAATACAAACACATGGAGGCTAATCAATAACACTACAAAATAACCAAAAGATCACTGAAGAAATCAAAGAGGAAATCAAAAAATACCTAGAAACAAATGACACTGAAAACACGATGACCCAAAACCTAAGGGATGCAGCAAAAGCAGTTCTAAGAGGGAAGTTTATAGCAATACAATCCAAACTTAAGTAACAAGAAACATCTCAAATAAACACCCTAACATTACACCTAAAGCAATTAGAGAAAGAAGAACAAAAAAAACACCCAAAGTTAGCAGAAGGAAAGAAATCATAAAGATCAGATCAGAAATAAATGAAAAAGAAATTAAGGAAATGATAGCAAAGATCAATAAAACTAAAAACTGGTTCTTTGAGAAGATAAAAAAAATTGATAAACGACTAGCCAGACTCATCAAGAAAAAAAGGGAGAAGACTCAAATCAACAGAATTATAAATGAAAAAGGAGAAGTATCAACTGACACTGCAGAAATACAAAGGATCATGAGAGATTACTACAAGCAACTCTATGCCAATAAAATGGACAACCTGGAAGAAATGGACAAATTCTTAGAAATGCACACCTTCTGAGACTGAACCAGGAAGAAATAGAAAATATGAACAGACCAATCACAAGCACTGAAGTTGAAACAGCAAATAAAACTCTTCCAACAAACAAAAGCCCAGGACCAGATGGCTTCACAGGTGTATTCTATCAAACATTTAGAAGAGAGTTAACACCTATCCTTCTCAAACTCTTCCAAAATATAGCAGAGGGAGGAACACTCCCAAACTCATTCTACGAGGCCACCATCATCCTGATACCAAAACAAGACAGAGATGTCACAAAGAAAGAAAATTACAGGCCAATATCACTGATGAACATAGATGCAACAATCCTCAACAAAATACTAGCAAACAGAATCCAACAGCACATTAAAAGGATCATACACCATGATCAAGTGGAGTTTATCCCAGGAATGCAAGGATTCTTCAATATACGCAAATCAATCAACGTGATACACCATATTAACAAATTGAAGGAGAAAAACCCATATGATCATCTCAATAGATGCAGAGAAAGCTTCTGACAAAATCCAACACCCATTTATGATAAAAACCCTGCAGAAAGTAGGCATAGAGGGAACTATCCTCAACATAATAAAGGCCGTATATGACAAATCCACCTCCAACATCATCCTCAATTGTGAAAAACTGAAACTATTTCCACTAAGATGAGGAACAAGACAAGGTTTCCCACTCTCACCACTATTATTCAACATAGTTTTGGAAGTTTTAGCCACAGCAATCAGAGAAGAAAAAGAAATAAAAGAATACAAATTAGAAAAGAAGAAGTAAAACTGTCCCTGTTTGCAGATGACATGATACTATACATAGAGAATCCTAAAGATGCTATCAGAAAACTACTAGATCTAATCAATGAATTTGGTAAAGTAGCAGGATATAAAATTAATGCACAGAAATCTCTTGCATTCCTATACACTAATGATGAAAAAATCTGAAAGTGAAATTAAGAAAACACTCCATTTACCATTGCAATGAAAAGAATAAAATATCTAGGAATAAACCTACCTAAGGAGACAAAAGAGCTGTATGCAGAAAATTATAACACACTGATGAAAGAAATTAAAGATGATACAAATAGATGGAGAGACATACCATGTTCTTGGACTGGAAGAATCAACATTGTGAAAATGACTCTACTACACAAAGCAATCTACAGATTCAATGCAATCCCTATCAAACTATCACTGGCATTTTTCACAGAACTAGAGCAAACGATTTCACAATTTGTATGGAAACACAAAAGACCCCGAATAGCCAAAGCAATCTTGAGAAAGAAAAACGGAGCTGCAGGAATCAGGCTCCCTGACTTCAGACTATACTAAAATGCTACAGTAATCAAGACAGTATGGTACTGGCACAAAACCAGAAATATACATCAATGGGACAAAATAGAAAGCCCAGAGATAAACTCACACACCTATGGTCACCTTATCTTTGATTAAGGAGGCAAGAATATACAGTGGAGAAAAGACAGCCTCTTAAATAAATGGTGCTGGGAAAACTGGACAGCTACATGTAAAAGAATGAATTTAGAACACTCCCTAACACCATACACAAAAGTAAACTCAAAATGAATTAAAGACCTAAATGTAAGGCCAGACACTATCAAACTCTTAGAAGAAAACATAGGCTGAACACTCTATGACATAAATCACAGCAAGATCCTTTTTGACCCACCTCCTAGAGAAATGGAAATAAAAACATAAAGAAACAAATGAGACCTAACGAAACTTAAAAGCTTTTGCACAGCAAAGGAAACCATAAACAAGACGAAAAGACAACCCTCAGAATGGGAGAAAATATTTGCAAATGAAGCAACTGACGAAGGATTAATCTCTAAAACTTACAAGCAACTCATGTAGCTCAATATTAGAAAAACAAACAACCCAATCCAAAAATGGGCATAAGACCTAAACAGATATTTCTCCAAATAAGATATACAGATTGCCAACAAACACATGAAAGAATTCTCAACATTGTTAATCATTAGAGAAATGCAAATCAAAACTACATTGAGATATCATCTCACACAAATCAGAATGGCTATCATCAAAAATCTACAAACAATAAATGCTGGAGAGGGTATGGAGAAAAGAGAACCCTCTTGCACTGTTAGTGGGAATGTAAATTGAAACAGCCACTATGGAGAACAGTATGGAGGTTCCTTAAAAAACTAAAAATAGAACTACCATATGACCCAGCAATCCCACTACTGGGCATATGCCCTGAGAAAACCATAATTCAAAAAAGAGTCACGTACCAAAATGTTCATTGCAGCTCTATTTACAATAGCCAGGACATGGAAGCAACCTAAGTGCCCATCGACAGATGAATGGATAAAGAAGATGTGGCACATATATATAATGGAATATTACTCAGACATAAAAAGAAACGAAATTGAATTATTTGTAGTGAGGTGGATGGACCTCGAGCCTGTCATACAGAGTGAAGTAAGTCAGAAAGAGAAAAACAAATACCATATGCTAACACATGTATGGAATCTGAAAAAAAAAAAGTCATGAAAAACCTAGGGGCAAGACAGGAATAAAGACACGGACCTACTAGAGAATGGTCTTGAGGATATGGGGAGGGGGCAGGGTAAGCTGTGACAAAGTGAGAGAGTGGCATGGACATATGTACACTACCAAATGTAAAATCCATAGCTAGTTGTAAGCAGGCACATAGCACAGGCAGATCAGCTCGGTGCTTTGTGACCACCTAGAGGGGTTGGCATAGGCCGGGTGGGAGGGAGACACAGGAGGGAGGAATATGGGGATATATATTTATGTATAGCTGACTCACTTTGTTATACAGCAGAAACTAACACACAATTTTATAGCAATTATACTCCAATAAAGATGTTAAAGAAAGAAAAAAAAAAAAAGAAAAGAGAAGAAAGGGACCGAGAAGGGAGGAGTGTCTGTGTGGTCACGGAGTCCTGTGGTGGGTGCAGGCTTGGGCGGCCCATGGGGATGCAGTGTAATTTGTGCTGTTTGCCAAGCCGTGCACCCCAGTATGGCGTGAAATTGCCCAGGTGGGGCTTGGGCAGTTGTGCGCTCTCTAATTTATAGGAGTCTCTTATAGGCTAGAGGTGACCCTGCTGCTGCACCATCCTGGCCCAGTGGTGACGGATGGGGGATCAAGCGAGGGTGGTGGTGGGGTCTGCTCCAGGAAGACATTGATCTTGAAGTCATCAAACCCATTTATTAGCACACTCTTCCCCATCAGAGTGTGAGTTCTTTTCTCAGTGGAATAATTGTACGCATGTGCTCCCAGCACATCAGCCTTGGGCTTGGTTGCCCAAGCCCTCATCTCCCCTAGGACCCTCTCAGACTTCTAAGGTTTCCCACCCTGGGCCTCAAAGGAGAGGACTGAGACCTTCAGGACAATTCAGCAGGGTCAACTGCATTGTATGTGTGTGTGTGTGGGGGGGGGGGCGGGTTGTGCTTTGAGTGACAGCTGCTGGCTTGAGAGAGAAAGTTGGTTTTCAATTCAAATCCTTGCCTGGGGTTACGGGCAGTTTCATTTTTAGTGGTGGGGTTGGCCTCACCCAACGATGTTTACAAATTGCCACGGATCCAACTCTAGCGTAAACCATTGCACTCTGGAGGGGTTTCTCTTGCTGCTAGATTGATCCAGTGACCTCAGAGAGCACTGTGACGTGGAGAGTGAGCCATGAAGCGAGACTCAGACAACAGTTGCTGATGTTGGTCCTGCCGATGGGGCTTGCATGTGTGCATAGCTCGGTGGAGGGATGTGAAGAGAGAAAAAGAGTGGAGCTGAGCCGCACTCCGACTTGCAGACTGGACCCTCTTAAATCATCATTGAAAAGTCATTAGAAATCTGGCAGAAGAGCAGGGTGCAGATTGCCAGGAGAGGACACAAAACCCCATTTTCTCCCCACAATAGCTGTAATGAAGTGGAAGGGCTGGGGTGGAGCCGCGAAACAGATTTCCTGCCATAACTAAAGTCTCTTTTCAGCCTGGTTTGCCACAGTTTTACAATGTGTTAGAATTTACATTCACGTGTTTGTTAACCATTCTTCAGCATAATGAAACGTTTTTATCCGTCTGACCTCAACCTTTGCCATATGGTACTGCTAGCTGTTGAGCCCAAGTCAGCCAGTGGGAGGGGGGCAGGGGGTGGGCGGCACATTCAGATCCATCCCTCTGTGGGACACAGTGAAGGTAGTCTTGTCCTGACTCTAGGGAGGCTGTTCCCACAAAAGCCTTTCAAAGGGAAAAATGCCCTTGTGTGAACCTGCGTCCTTTGCAATTGCTAAGTCCCGCCTCACGATGGGTGCTAATTTTCAAATTTTCATTGGAAAAGTTAAAGGAATCTATGGGTCCCTGGCAGCAGATGGTAGGCCTGTAACTTGACCGTTTTACAGACCAGAGGTCTTGGTGTGTGAGTTCCCTGAGGATGAGGACCACTGCTAATTCCGGTTCAGGACAGTGCCTTCCACTCTCTGGGGCTTAGTACATATTAACTTTCCAGGACAAAAAGAACAAGCATTCCAAGGCAGGAGCCAGCTCTGCCCATTGTGAGGAGTGGGGAGAGGACACAGGGGGTGAGGATCTCAAACGTTAACCCAGGCTTATCATCCTGATACAGGACAAATTCAGATATGGAAAGTCGATGTTTCCCTGAGTGTGAACCACCAATGAAGAAAGAGAGATAATAATTAACTGACAATTTGAGGCCAGGGATGGAATGGTTTTAGATGATCTCTTAGTCTTATTGATTTATTATTACAAGGCTACTGGGAGAACTGGGAGAGAAACTTAGGCTAATGCCAGCGAGTGATGTCCTGTGAAAGGCACACCCAGCAGAGTCTTAAAGTCACAGGTCACAGGTTGTTACATGCTTTGCTCCCCTCTCTTCCCTACCTAGGCAGGAGTACACTCAAACTGACACAGACAGATTTTATCTTATTCCCAGTGATTTCCCGTGAGACAGACCTATAGATCCCTCACCAATATATGCATCTCAATCATCTTTCTCTCCTAGGATTTATTACCCTGACTGCTTATCTGCAGGTCAATGCCATTACCTAGTTTATTTGTGGATGAGGGTTTAGAGTAACTGACCTTCAGACATGGCTCCCAGTCTTACGATTGTAGGTCTCTGTGGCCATTCATTCTTGAAAAAGTTCAGATTGGGTGCTAACTATGCAATAGGTGCTGATGAACAGCAATGATGAAAATAAAGAAGCCTTGAAGCATTCAGGTGATACACCCTGGCTGTCTATAGTTTGATCAAAGAATCACCCTTTTTTCTATAGCACAGGATGTCTTGTGGTCCACTGTGACCACATGTGCATCTTTCCCTATGTGCCCAAGGAAGTGTTCATTAGTTGTCCAACCAACACGTGTATACTGAATACCTACTGGGTCCTGGTGATTTCTGAAGCATCTAGCTCTGTGTTGTACTATGCTATGCCCATAACGGTCAGAAAAAACACCTATTATCTCTTGCCCTCTGAGGACTGATAGTTTTGGGAAGAAACTCCCTATATGGACAGCAGAGCTCAGCTTCCGCCCCCCCCCCCCCACAGCCCCATCCCAGGAGCTCATTCATCAGTTCCATAAACTCCTGAAAAATTGTTCTTGTTCCTTCTTTCCCCAATGTGTTCCCTCGCTCTGGCTAGACTGAAGTGAACACAGCCCTCATGGCTTCCAGTTTGGAGTCTAACTTCTTCCGTGGAACTTTCATTAGCTCCCAGCACGAGCATTGCCTGCAGCTGTTTTTGTTTTTTTCCTCAGTGCTTGCTCTGAAAACCTCCTTTCCCCTTAACTGATCAATTTTCCTGTTCAGAAATGGACATAATCCGATTTATTGCTCCCTAGACTCTCCGAGAAAGCATTTGCTCTGTCTGCGTAGACAGGCATTCGGTTCCACACACCCCCAGGGTTGTTTTCCTTTTTTGAGAAAAATTAAATGACTAAGTAAGAGGGTGTTAAAACAAAGTTGTATTACTGCTTGGTGTTTACTTGAGAAACTTGCTAATGTGTCCTTTGAACTCTCTGTTTCCCCTTTCCCTGAGGAGTTGCTGATTCTTTGCTTTCATGGCAGGGAACAAATCTCAGTTTGACTCCGTGTGGCATTGTTTGGGCTTGAAGAAGGCAAATTGTTGTTTTACTGTATTCATTGGTCTAGTGATTCTGACAGCCACCACATCCAAGTAACTGACTGTTCAGGGAAAGTTTCTAATTTGGGAGGCTTCTTAGCTCTTGGGATCTGGTTGGCATTGACAGCTCCCATCATTTCATGCGGCTGATCCGGAGTCAGTACAGACGGTCCTCAAACTGACGATGGTGTGACTTAGGATTTTTCAACTTTTCGATGGTGCGAAAAGTGACCCGCATTCAGTAGAAACCATGCTTCGAATTTTGAATCTTGATCTTTTCCTGGGCTAGTGGTGTGTGTACATACTCCCATGTGATGCTGGACAGTGGCAGCAGGTCCCAGTTTGCCCTGCGATCGCAAGGGTAAACAACTGATACAACCATCTGGACCCACACAACCATTCTGTTTTTCACTTTCAGTACAGGATTCAATAAGCTACATGAGCTAGTCAACACTTTATTAGAAAAGGTTTTCTGTTAGATGATATTGCCCAACTGTAGGCTAACGTAAGTGTTCTGAAGCATGTTTAATTAAGGTGGGCTGGGCTAAGCTGTGATGTTCATTAGGTTTCCTGTATTAAATGTACTTTGGGGCTTCCCTGGTGGCGCAGTGGTTGAGAGTCCGCCTGCCGATGCAGGGGACGCGGGTTCGTGCCCTGGTCCGGAAGGATCCCACATGCCGTGGAGCGGCTGGGCTCGTGAGCCATGGCCGCTGAGCCTGCGCGTCCGGAACATGTGCTCCGCAACGGGAGAGGCCACAGCAGTGACAGGCCCGCGTGCCGCCAAAAAAAAAAAAAAAAATGTACTTCGACTTAGTATATTTTGAGTTTGTCAGGACGTAACCCCATTGTAAGTTGAGGAAGACCTATACTTCAGAAAAAGGTGACAGAGGGTGAAAGCTGCTCTCCCGGGATGGCAAATCACAGTGGTGGGGAGAAGGTAGGCTTTGGAGGCAGATGGACCTGGGTGTGACTCTGCTCCTCTCATCACTCAGCTTTGAGGAGAGACTCGGCAACGCCCCAGCCTGAGTTTTTGCATTTACAAAATCTAAGCAGTAGATATAAACTGCTGTTCATAACTCGGTTGTACAAAGAAGATAACTTTCAAAATTTCCCAATGACAACTTTCTATTATAACTATTATAAGACTATATCCTATTACACGGCCTTGTAACTATACAACTTTTACGTAAAATGGGGTCAACTATTATAAGACCCCATTCTGTTGAGAGGACAGTAACTTAATCACAGCCAAATTAGGGATCTTCCTCACTTTTCCTTTCTTCTTGTAGGATCAGAGCTTTGGGGAGAGCCCCTCTTGCCCTGGCTATCACGTGTCCACAAAAATCTAACATAGTGTTCTTTGTCCTACCTAGATCTTGATCATTCATCAACCACAGGCTGCCCTGAGTGACCCTTGCTCCTCTGCATGTAGACCTATGAAGTCCTCTGTTTCTATCTCACTTTCGTGTTAGGCGTGAGACTCTTGCAATGATTTTGCTGCTCCCAGGCAACACTAGGGCATAAAAATCTCTGTCGTGCTGCTAAGGTACTTTTGTCTTGACTCATACATTTCTCTCTTGGGGCTTTACCATCTCCCAGGGGGTTCTGCTGGTCAGTAGGTGCAGGACGCCCTCTATGGGGCCCAGCAAAATCCACTGTCACTCTCCCGAGCCAGAAAGAAGCTTTTCTAGTATCCAGGGAAAGTTCTGCTCTTAAACTGCGCTCCGCTCAAACATTTAACCTATGCCCAAGGTCCTTTTGAGTCTTATAAGAACATGGAATTTTTAGAATGGAATTCTAGAATATTCTTTCTTTCCTTTTCTTCTGCCTCTTACCTTGTATTATCTGCCCTCTAATGTGATGGCTATTGACTGGTCTAGCTGCTTGAACTGGGAGCAGCAAAGAGGTGAAAAAAGTGAACTACCAGGGGAAAAACAGAAAATCAATTAATAATTCCAAAGAATTCCAAATTTTCTCCTGCCACACAGGGGTAATAATATCCTATAGAATTGTTAGAGTTCAGATGTGAAATGCACAGGATTGAGAGTCTCAGAGAATAGACAGAAAGCACAGTCCATGCCATCTCTACCTCCCCTCACAGTCTAGGGATGTGAAGGAGGAAGACCGGCTGTGGTGTATTTTTTTGCTAATGAAGCCTGTTTCTCTGTTTGAATTCCTTAACTCGGTGTTCTTTCTTTACTCATTTGTTCCTGTCAGCAATTAGGGAATTTTCTTGAATACCCTTCTTTTCCCTCTCTTTTCCTAATCAATTCCCCAAATCCATTCCATTGCCAAGTCTTTATTATTCTTTTTTTTAAAAATTTTTGGCTGCGTTGGGTCTTGGTTGCTGCGTGCGTGCTTTCTCTAGTTGTGTTGAGCCGGGGCTACTCTTCGTTGCGATGCACAGGCTTCTCATTGCAGTGGCTTCTCTTGTGGAGCCGGGCTCTAGGCGCGTGGGCTTCGGTACTTGTATTACGCGGCTCAGCAGTTGTGGCTCAAGTGCTCTAGAGCGCAGGCTCAGTAGTTGTGGCACACGGGCTTAGTTGCTCCATGGCATGTGGGATCTTCCCAGACCAGGGTTCGAACTCGTGTCCCCTGCAGTGGCAGGCGGATTCTTAATCACTGCGCCACCAGGAAAGCCCACCAAGTCTTGATTATTCTGTCTTCAGCTCTCTCTGTCCCACTCTCTCCCTCTGTCTGTCTCCCTCTGTCTCTCTAGGTTTCCTCCCCCATCTCTTTCCTGATGCATTACCATAGTCTCAGCACGGATATCCTTAGCACCCACTCTTTCTCACCTTTAATTCTTTCCCCCCAGGTAGCCAGAAAGTGCTTAAAAACCCACAAAACCTCTCACTGACTTGGCTTCCCATGACCTGATGAAAATGAAATGTAAACTCGGCGATGTGGCCTTTGAGGTCCTGCATGATCTGGCCCTGGCTCCTCCTTGAGCATCATTTTATTCCACTCTGTGCAGCACAGACAGACCATCTCCAGAGCCAGTGTGCCCTCAGCACTTCTTGGTGGTCCTCTCCCTTCTAGTCTCCACAGGTGATGATCCTGACTTTTACATCAGGTTCCCATCCTGTCCTCTCACTTGCTCACATTCTGCCCTGACTCCCATCTTTGAAAAAACAGAGGGCGTGTTTTCTGAGTCCCCTAAAGTTGCTTCATGTCCTCCTCTGAAATACCTTTCTCTTCACTGGTCCCTCTCTCCTCTCCCAAGTCAAGCAGACATGTCCCACCTCACTTCCCAGCTTGCCTTTCTTCCTAGGTTCCTGGTTCTCCTTCTAAGCTAGAGTGCCTGATAAAATATGGGACACCCAGTTAGATTGGAATTTCAGATAAATAGAGAACACATTTTTTTTTAGCACAAGTATGTCCCAAATATTGCATGAGGGATACTTAAATCTAAAAAATGATTCACTGTTTATCTGAAATTCAAGTTTAAATGAGTATCCTGTAGTTTTATTTGCTCAATCTGGCAACTGCTTTAAAACGGTTTCCCCTCTCTTTCCTTCCACTGGGTGCTCTCACTCAGCTTTAAAATCTTCTCAAGCTACTTCCACTGAAAAACTCTTGGACTCAAGCTAATTATTCCCATGATTCTATTCTCCTTTAAGCTAGTCCCTCAACTCTATGGTCTACGCTCTGTTTCAGCTTCCTTACTTGCCACTCATTCTTTAGTCCTTTGCAGTATGATTTCCATTTTCACCACTCAACCATCTTCTTAAATATCACAAACACTATCTAAACTCTCTCCTGTAATCTTCAGATCCAATGAGGCTTTTCATCTGGGTGTCCCGCAGATATTTCCCCTTATACACTCTGTGCTCTCAGATGTTCAACAGTTAAGTTTAAGGTGCCCTCTTGTAATTTATCCAGAAAGACTATTCTTTTTTGTTTGCCGTACGCGGGCCTCTCACTGTTGTGGCCTCTCCCGTTGCGGAGCACAGACTCCTTACGTGCAGGCTCAGTGGTCATGGCTCACGGGTCCAGCCGCTCCTCGGCATGTGGGATCTTCCCGGACCGGGACACGAACCCGTGTCCCCTGCATCGGCAGGCGGACTCCCAACCACTGCACCAGCAGGGAAGCCCAAGACTATTCTAATTGTTGTAATTTGAAAGTGTCTACACAGACCTAGTTGCCCAGGCTGGATCCCATGGAGTCACATTCCTTCTTATTTATAATTCCCAATACAATTGGTTACCCGGTTTTATGGCTTTTCTCTCTGGAATAAAACTTTCTTGGTTTTCTCTTCTTTACCCCCTCCCCGTCCCTACTTTAGATGAGGCTTCTATTATTTCTCACTTGAATTAGTAGCATTTTCAGGTCAAAGGGGATACTACATTTTGTGTATCATATATATATATGTATCATATGTATATATATGTATATATATGTGTGTAATATATATATATACACACACACACACACACTTACACGCGCGCGCGCGCGTGCACGCACACGCCAAATTAGCCTCAAGGATTGTGCCAAGTAGGGACTTCCCTGACAGTCCAGTGGTTGAGACTCTGTGCTCCCAATGCAGGGGGCACGAGTTCCATCCCTGGTCAGGGAACTAAGATCCTGCACGTCACGTGGGGCCGTCAAAAAAAAAAAAAAAAAGGAAAAAACGGATTGTGCCAATTTTAACTCCTGTCAGTAAGGGATCCTATTGTTAATATTCAGGAATCCTTGACCAAACTGACGGTTGTTTTGTAAAACAGTTTTGGCAATTCAATAGGTTAAAATGCCATTTCAATGTTTTAATTGCCTTACTAAGTTGAGCATTTTTTTTAATCCTCCAGAGTTTTGAAAACTCAAAACTGGATCTAAATCACCTGCTTAAACTTCATTGCTTCCCATTGCCAAAGGGATGAAATCTAAAATCCTTGGTGTAATATTTAATGCTTTTCACTACCTGGCCCCCAAATACTTCCCCCAGTTTTATTTCCCATTATCTTCTCCCCACATACTGAGTGAAAGGGCGTATAGAAGGAGGATTGGGGTGGTAATTTCCTTGAGCTCAAGAAATCCTAGTAAATCCACTGTAATCCAGCTCTAGCACATAGTAGGTGCTTCATGGGTGGCAGGGTGATGGCTGAGAATGAAATGAATGGGAGAGAATGGTTTAGTGGGGAGAAGGGCAAGGATGCATTAGGGCCAAGAAATAGCAGTTGTTTGGTCGATAGTGTGTTGGAGATATTCTAGGGTGTATGGCCCCCAAATGCCTGTTCTCCATAAAGGTGCCCATCTATGGAGGCTACGATATAAAACTAAATAATCTAAGACAGTTCAACAAATACACACATAGTTGTACATGTTGATGAAATCCTCATCAGTACACCAGGAAAAGTGAGGAAATCATTTTCTGGAGGCCATAATAGCAATCCTGTCACCACAATCTTAGGACAGGTTTTTTAGCTGGCTAGAACCAATAGGTGTAATCGTTCACTGGTAAGGGTTTGCTGACTTTTCTCCACCTTCACCCAGGATGACAGGACCGGGCACCACAGCTCTGCACAGCTCTAGTTGCCCTGCCTCTCCTTGAGCCCATCCTCCCCCTGCTGCTGCCTGGACAGCTCCCTTCCTGTCTCAGCACCACCGACAGAGGGCAGCTCCCAGACCGTCCCCGTTGCGTCCTCTAGTGGCCATTAGGATGTTGTACAACTGTCAAGGAACAGCTTTCCAGAGTCGAAACAGGCCAACAACATGTGCAGTCCTACAGGATCAACTCTGTGCCATCTACTCTCCCCTGGTTCAAGGCTCTTGTTCTCTGTATGGCTCAGGCAGGGTCTGAATCCACTGTGGAGGGGACTTGGCAATAACCCCAAATCTCTCCCTTCTTTTCTTAGGGCACAGAATCCCTTACATATCTCGTAGTTCTATAAAGAAGTGTGAATTCTAGTAAAATGACCCTGAGTTCTATGGGTGACTTATAATCTATGTGACAAGACCACCAATTTGGGTTAATAGACTACATATTTGCATTAATTGTAATATAAGGGAACACCTAGTAGTTCAGCGTGGTGGGACAGCAGCTGACAGACCTGATTTATGAAAATAAAGAGCAGTGGGGTGATGTCATCTAGCCAGTAACCTTTGTCTTCCGAGGCTGCTCCCATTTTTAGGCTGACTGACTATTATGGTTCATGCTCATTTTACTTAGGGGGAAAGAGAAGCAACCCCGAGATGCCAAGAGAATCTTTCCCTGAAGTCCCAGCCTCGCTGCAATACAGCCCAGGCTCAACTGTCAGTCTGATGCCCGAGTTGTCATCTTCCTCCTGCTGCCTCCCTCCCCAGCGTCCGATGGGGTCTCCTTGAGGCAGCTGAAGGAGTGACAGATAGACATGCTGTGTAGTGGGGCCATCTGAGGCAGCCACGTGAGGTGTGGAAAATGTGATTTATAGGTACTTTTTTCCCCCAGGGGAAAATGGATTTTATTATTTTCCACCTCAGGTAAGGGGTAAACCTCTGGGCTTGACCTTGGAAGGTCGTTGGCTATAATAGTGTTGGCTGAAATGCTGATATAGAGTAAAACCTCATTAAATCAATATTGGTTATTCTAAATCATGCTTGATTGGAAGCAGCTGCTTTCCCTCCACCGCCTGATGCCCCACTGTTCCTTGAACAAAGATATTAACTACTCTAAACTGGTAAGCTCTGTAAGTTTTCCTAGTCCTTGGAGTTTCAAATTAATAAGGTTTTTATTACTTTTCAAATAACAGACAGTTCTGAAACACAATGTCCAATATTGATTACGATCTACTACTGTCACATGTGAGTTTATTAAAAAGAAACTTGTCTGTTTCAGTAAAAATGTCATGCATTTTCTCTTCCCATTTACACAGGTGTACAGGTCTGCTTATTGGAATAAATAAGCTTATGAGTCCCTAGGCAAATAGAAGTTATGTAAGTAAACAGCCATGGCTAATTATCCATGGCGATGGGCAACTGGAACACAGATGAATGAACCCCATCATTAGTCTAAAGGCTTCTTTTAGCTAGAGTGAGTCTAGGCTGAAGGAACCCGCGGGGGTGGTGGGGAGATGTGAGATCACAGGTGACCTTGAGCAATTTCACTTTCCACCTGCTCCCACCCAAACCAAACCAATGGTGGCAGACATTATCACTGGTCATTTGGGTTTTCAAAAAAGGGTACTGAAGTGTGTCAGAAGAGTGTAGGCGGGTAGTTTGGTTAATCCACAAATTAATAAGTAACAGTTGTATATTAATCTTCATGATCTACCCAGAAGGTTCCAGATTTATAATGCGGTGTACAGATTGCCAGAATGCTGGGCCCTCCTCGGCCTCCAGAGGCAGTACTGTGATCTGTGCTTTAGCCATCCATTGCCTAGCGAGTGTTTAGGGTTTAAATGAGGCAGGCTGTTGAGCTGAATGTCTGCTTCCTATCATCCTTTCCTTCTTTCCTTAGATCCTTCCTCTGGTTGAGGCCAGAATAGTGTCCTTTGTTTATGTCTGTATCTTTCTTCTCACAAATCCCTCCTAATTCCCAGCTCTCCACTGGGGGGAATGGGAATGGATGCAGGTGGTGTCAGGATGGGGCTTCAGAGAGGCTAGAAAGTAGACCTGGAGTTACAGAAGGCTGAACCATGGGATTCTGGCCGTTCTGGGGTCCCCGTGGGGTCATTTACTATCAGCCGCATACGGAATGGGGAGGGAGGGCTGTCTGTGGTTGGGTACCACCTCCTCAGTTGTTCCTTCCCTGCAAAGCAAACGCTTGGTGATCTTCTATGGCCATCAGCCACGGTAAGATGTCTGGCTTGCACCTCCCCACTCCCACCCCCCAGGCTATGGTTCCTGTTCCGTCATCCTGCCTAAGATCCTGAACAGCAAGGCTCCTTTTGTCTACGTTGCGAGGCTGCCGACTAGCCCAGGTTGACGTGGCTTTAGAGGCAACCCATATAAGCCTATCTTGAGAAAACCTGACACATGGAAAGTGAAATTTACAAAACCAAGAAGTGAAGGTATGGCCACTCTTGACAAAGAGATTCCTTTCAGATTCCTATAAACAATGAACCTTTCCTGAGAGTATTTTCAGTGTTCCTCAGTTTGCTCAGAACATTTCTTAGGTGCCTCTCTACAGAGTGAGTAGGGAAGCCGCTCATGGTAGGACAAAGACACACATGGACAGGGAGAATCTGGGGACATTAACATGGCCAGGAAGTCTGTAATCCAGGGTTAGGACACTGAGCAAATTAAAGGCATTTCTCTTTTACCCATCTCTCGTCCTCATTAATTTTCCCCAACACATTGTTTTCCCAGGACGGCAATGAAATGAGCCTTGCTTGTGATTTGTCTGCTCATAATTAGAGTCTCCCTTTCTCTTGCGAGACAGTAATGCCAATAATGATTGCAAACATTTTGTCTCCTTTTAGAAAAGCAAAGGGACAAAACCATTATATCTGTGAGTTGGTGTCAGATTTACAATGCAGAGATGCAAGCTTCATATGCCATGTATGTGCCAAATTTTCATTAAGCCTTTGGAAGGTTTAACCCATGCATTAAGAAGAGATCCTGGTTTTTTTTTTCCCTGATGCATTTTTCTTCCTATTTATTTGCATGGAAAGCCAGAGCTTTCTGTTTACCATGGCTCATTTTCAGGGGAGGGGAGTGGGAGGAAAGAGAGCTTGTCGGGGGAGGAGGGATCACAGGAGGGGTGAAGAGGAAAGGGGAGGTTAGGGATGAGTCTCAGGGGGATTGTAAGAGGAGGGGAGGGAGAGATTGAGGAAGAAAGGGGTAGAGACTAGGGAGCAAGCACAAAACGTGTGTGTGTGTGTGTGTGTGTGTGTCTGTGTCTGTGTGTGTGTGTGTGTGTGTTGGGGAAATAGATTGCTTAGAAAGAAGACAACAGCACAGAGGAAAAAGTTAACTTGATTGACTCGCTTTGGCTAGTTCTCTTCACCTGGGCTCACACCCAGACACGCCAGAGAGGATGGTTTAAAAAGAGATGGAATTTGGGCTTCCCTGGTGGTGCAGTGGTTGAGAGTCCGCCTGCTGATGCAGGGGACGCGGGTTCGTGCCCCGGTCCGGGAAGATCCCACATGCCGCGGAGCGGCTGGGCCCGTGAGCCATGGCCGCTGAGCCTGCCCGTCCGGAGCCTGTGCTCCACAACGGGAGAGGCCACAACAGTGAGAGGCCCGCGTACTGCAAAAAAAAGAAAAAAAAGATGGGATTTATCACATGTGGTTGAGCAGATTGCTCCCGAAGGGGTGTTTTCCAGGGCCCAAATGGTAGGATCCCAAGCATTTTGCACTGCAGAAGAGGTAATTTACTTCACACCAGTGAGCACTTGTCCCCTGGGGAGAGTATTTCTTCTTTTCTGCTCACAACAGAATAGGGTCCAATATTCCCAGCCTTGTTGGTGGAAATTACATACCCATAAGCCAAGGAAATGAGATAATGAATGGATTTTGATATTATGTGGTTGAGAGAGAAGCAAGGGATCTTTCCAGGACTCCAGACTTGGGTAGGATCCCACCCTGTGTGGCAACTTGAGAATGTTTTAGGAAATTGTGCTTTAAAGCTAGAGACAGGATGCACGTTTCTTTCTTTTTCGGGTGTGTTAGTGATGATGATTATTCAAGTGTTTAATCTTCCCATTTGCATCCAAAAGTGCAAATTCTCAATTCACTCCCCAGGCACTGGGAAAACGGATCTGGAGGTTGATGAGCTGCCTGCTGCTGCCTCCTCTGTTTTCTGGCATCAACGTTTCTCAATAGTGGACTCAACAGTTGCATTTTTCACCCACAGAAGAATTGCTATCAGAAAACCAGACACCGGATAATTGTATTTTCTGAATTGGCAGTGAAGCTACTCGGTTTCAGCCAAGGTCCAAAGGCTGATAATGTTCAACCAGGAGAAATGGTTTGTGTGAGAGAATTCATTTTGGGGTGCTCATTTTTACTGGAGGAAAGAGTCTTGCTTGCATTAAAAAAAAAATTCTTGTCTAACGTGCTGCCAGAAGGTTCAGAATCCTTTGCAGCTCTGGAGACCCCTGTGGTATTCATGTGACTGCAAGTATCCCAGTAGGACTGAGGCACTTGCTTCAACTAAAGCCTTCATCCATCTCCTCAAACCAACCAGAAAAGAAAATAAAAATATGTGCCTATCAATATCCTCCTTGACGGCCAGCAAATGTGTTGGCATGTTGCCAACTGGCTGAATTGGACATGAAAACATGAAGCTGCTGAGTGTCTCCCTCCAAGCACACCTGGGGCTGCTCCCACCCATTTGGAGCAGAACCAAGATGCTTCCCCACAAGTGCGTCAGCTTATCCAGCCAAAGCTGCTTGGCTTCCTTCTGCTTCTCCACTCGGTCCCCCAGGATGACTCTGCAGTTTTCTGGGACCTCTGTTTTGACCATTTTTCCGGTGGAACTTGAACAGATAGAAGAGATAGAAGAGACCTTAACTTCCCTCCTTGCCTAGTAAAAATGCGTCAAGGGAGAGTGAGAATGAAGACAAAGCCTATGAATCTGGTCTTTACCCACACTGGATTCACCCACCTCTGTTCATGGGGGTTCAACTCACTCAGAACACCCCTCTACTATCAGCACCTACATCTCATTCATTCTTCAAGAAGCCTTAAATCCCATCTGCTTCATGAAGATTTTTCTGTCTATGAGTTTATTCCCTCCCCTGGTCTCCCACTGTACCTATGCTCTATCTCAGAATTTAATGTGAATATAGACCATGCCTTGTGTTTCTTCTTTCCTCCCTGCTTCTCTCCTGTGCCCCACACAGTGCTGGTCCAAAATAAACTTCAAGAAAGGTTTGTTGATTGACACATTGAGGAGATGAGCTGAACTTCATTCTCCTTTCTGCAGGAGGGAACAGGGGCTAAAAAAGTCACAGTGTGTGGTCTCACATATAAGACTATCCCAATGGATTTCTGGGTCTGGACCCTCCCTGTAGGGTTATTTTAAGGACAAGGGATTCACCCCCTGGCCCACACCTCCTTTATTCTCTTCACTATTATTTTTATATAGATCAGGTCGAGATAAAAAGACTACGACATGGGAAAGGCAGACCCCCAGGCAGGGGGAAGGTCACAAATGTGAAGATTTACACAAGCATGTAAGGTCCCCCTGTTGTGCTTCCTGATGATGGAGACTGTTGAGTGTTTCTCAGGATCAGACTTTTCAGAGGTCAGTCTTCTCCTCCCTCAGAGGACCCTGAACAAATAGTATGACTTCAATGAGAAGCCAAATTGAATACCAGGCAGCCGCGGAACAGGGAGTAACCAACTCTGCTGTTAAGATTGGTGACAGTGAGCTGGCCATGGAAGGTTTCACAGGGCAGGAGACCTTTGAATTGGATTGAGTCTCTGGTCAGTGTCATGGTCTTTTAAGGAAGTCCCATGAGGGATGCCCTGATTCTAGTGTCCTAGGTAGTGACACACATGGATGCCCTCATTGTTACTCGTGGGCACTGGTGGTACAAGTGCTCTGTCCTGGGCTGTCACAGACCCAGAGCTCAGGGCAAGGCAGTGGAGTGTTCTGGTCATTCTGCCATCCTGTACCCCAGACACACAAGCTGCCTAGGGATGAGTCTTCCAGATGCTGTGCAGCTGGGATCCCAGAGGCAAGCTTGGCCAAGCAACTTGCCAAGGCTGGCGGTGACACGGGAAGCCCCACAGCATTGTCTGATGGAGGGGAAAAGGAAATCTGCTCCTAAGATTGAATCCAAATGGCAAACGGTGGGAACAGAAGGCTCAATCCCAGAGCGTCCTGTTGTCAGGGATGTGTCAGAGCGAAGATCCCAGGGGGCCACACCTCTCAGAGTCATCAACTCACTGAACAGCAAGTCGCCGAGTGGGGACAACCTGGTGGCCAGCAGCAGTGGCAGCTTGATAAATCCTGTGTGCATCATCAGTAATTAAACAAAACAAAAGAAAACAAAACAAAACAAGACGCTAGAACATGGTTCTCCCTTCAGATGTTTGCCAGTCCTGGTGATTTTTTTGTGTGTGTGTGTGGTATGCGGGCCTCTCACTGCTGTGGCCTCTCCCGTTGAGGAGCCCAGGCTCCGGAAGCGCAGGCTCAGCGGCCATGGCTCACGGGCCCAGCCGCTTCGCGGCATGTGGGATCCTCCCGGACCAGGGCACGAACCCATGTCCCCTGCATCGGCAGGCGGACTCCCAACCACTGCGCCACCAGGGAAGCCCAGTCCTGGTGATTTTTAATGCCACCTTTATGATTTGCTGAGAACCTGCTGGGTTTGGTACCACTGGGTAGCAGTTTGGCCCCAGAAAGCTTTGTTTAAAATGAAATGATCTGAAGTGAAACCAAAGGGAGGTGATTCTCCATGGAGCGGTCACAGGCTGCTTTCAGTCTTGGGACACTGTTCAGTGTAAGGAATGAGAAGAGGAAGGTCCCCAGGCCTAAGCTCTGGAGTGACAAAGTGTGATCCACTGATGGAGACCCCGATGGGTGATTGGCCCAAGGAGAATCGTTGCAGGGCTTTTCTCAGTGATATGCTTTTCTGACCAGTTTGGAGGCTGATTCTTACTTATCTATCCATCCATCCACGTGAAAATATTCATTGAACATTTCTGATGTTCAAGGCATGGGACACATCAGGCCACTGCAGTGTGTGCTTCTGGGGCTCCCAGTCCAGTCGTAACAACTGATCACTGAGCAATGGATTGCAGGACTAGAGTGGATCTCATTTGGTCCAAGAGAATGACTAAAATAATTAATCTAACAATCTGGTCGTTCAATCATTCTTTCATTTGTTCAATTTAACTTACATTCATAAATTTCTGGATGCCAGGAACTGTGCTTTTGCCTAAGGAGCTCGGCACCCTGTGGAGGTGACGATGACACTGAGTAGGCACACTGAATGGGGGAGGGCACAGAGCAATCAACTGGGCTGTTAGGGTTGGTAGTGGGGGGCTGGGTGGTGGAGGTTCCACAAGGGCAGGAGACATTTGAATTGGGTCTTGAGAGAGGAGAATTGTGGGGAAAAGAAGAGGAAGGGGGATGACAGCTGGAGGGAAGGCGATCTCGCCAGAGGCACCTGTATGAGCAAAGACACAGAGATGTGGGGAAGTGGGGCTCGTCACATGGCCAGAGTAGATGTGAGCAGGTAGAGGGGGAAGGACTGGCCATTTTTTTTGGCTTGGGACTCTGTCTGTAAATGCTCAGTTAAATTTGTGTGTTGCTGAGATGAAATCTTAGAACATTCCAAAGTCTACTATCTGACATCGAACAGTAGCAGTAAAAATGTGGGTATGACACACCAAAACATTCAGAATGCAAATTCTCCTTTGTACTTCGAATTAATGTGGTTTGTTTTCCTAAATCCCCTACCTGTTATTGAGAAAAGTCTCCTGGAGAGAGGACCGTAGTAAGAATGCCACAGCTATACTTCTAATACATCTGCTTCTCTGTTCAGTTAGTTCTGATGATGAAAGCAGTTTGTCTATAGGCCAGGATTCAGGCACAAAGGCAGTGTTTGTATTATCTGGGTCATTAGTGCTGCTAATTCCCACCCTGGGGAGAGGAGTTTTCATGAAATTTATTGCTACTCCGGATTTCTGCAAAGTAACGTTTAGGGAACAATCTGTATGTTTTAACAAATTATGGGATTATGCACAAAACTGGAATTACTTCTCATCATTTCACAAGGGACGTTTTAGAAGTTGCTGACAATTTTGTTATTTTGTCAGTGTGGGAAAGACCCAGTTAAACTTTCCAGCTATATTAATTTTTAATTTAAATTTAATGAAATTAATTCAAATTAAGAAGGTGACCATTATCAATTTCCTTTCCTATTAGTTCCTTAATGGTTTGGCAAATTGCATTCTAAACTTCTCAACGAGCTGGATACATATTCATGGGTTTCCCAAGAAAAGATGGATTTGATCTTGATATGCTAGTCCATAGCTGTGGCAGCAATCAAGGAGCAGCTAGGGAGAGAGGTACGTTCTGGTATTAATTATGAATCAGGCATTAAGGACTGGTACATAATTAAAGCTTCATGTGTCACAACACAAGTTAAGGATCAGTCTGTTCTTCCATTACCAAATGCATTTTGGAGGCTATTTCTAATCCTGTTTTGATACTGCCTGAACATACACTGGGATGCAGATACGTAACTCTCCTTCACAGTAAGCTCATAGTACAGAATTTTGAATTTATTGAACTGCTGAGGTAGGAATACATTGAATTTTAGAAGCTGAGGCCCTGTGTTTCCAAGAACTTCTGGGTCATCAGCCTCTTTCCCCCAGAGTTTCTTCACTCTTTGGGGGTCTGTGCAGAGGAGTCATGTACTCACTGGGCAGGAGGTCTTTTTTACCAAAGTGTGGTCCACAGATCAGCAGCTGATTCAAAGCTTGCGTCACTCAGGTACTGGATAAAATGCAGAATCTCAGATTCTTGAATCAGATCTGCATTTTAACAGGATCCTCAGATGACTCATTTGTACAATGGACTGTTGCTAAGGCACTTTTGAGTTTGACGTATTTGTGATTCTCCAGTTTCCTTGTCTTCCTCTTCCACCATGGAAAGGAGACCAGGTTCCACTTTGGCCTTACCAGTGTTCTAAATTGCCAACCTTTCCCTCTACCCCATCATACTCTGAGGAGTTGTATACCGCTGAGGTTCATCCGAATGACTTTAGGATGCCAGAAGCCGTGGTCTTGGGTTTGAATCCTGACTCTGCTCCTTGTTAGCTGTGTGATCTCAAGCAAGTCCCTAACTTGTCTGAGGCTCAGCTCCAGTGGGGATAGAATTACCTGCCTTACAAGACTGAAGTGAGAAATGAATGGAACAATGTTTAGGGAAAGATGCCTGCCAGCACGGCACTCGGAAGATGGTAGTCATGATGATGATGGTGATGATGGTGATGATGATGGTATTGAGAGAAACGTAACTTTTAGAGGCATGAATTGATGGCCAGGAAGCGGGTAATCAACTCAGTGGATAATGGAAGGATGCTTAACAGATTCTTTAAAAAGAATCATGCATTATGATGGTCTCTCCCCGACAGCCTACAATGGAAGTTTAAAGGAGAGGTTTTCTTGGTATGGGTTTGGGGAAAAGAGGAGTATTCACAGAGGGTGAAACTGGCCCTGAAAAGACAAGGAAGGAGAATGTTTAAAGTGAAATCCCAGTGCCATCTGTTTGGACCTCTTCATATCTTAGCTTTCTTTGTATCAAAACGCTGTCATAATTCTACCAAGTAAGTGTTTTTGGCTTTATGAGGATATCACCTTTTTCTCTGGAGGTGAAAATAAGTACTACCCTTCTTGTTTTTTCTGAAGTTTAAACTAATGAGGAAGGAAAAACAAATGTTTGAAGTCTAAAAACCTCAATTAAAAATTTTCTCCTTTATAAAAGTAACTTAAGTGATTGTTTTCAGAGACTCTAAACACAGTGACTGCCCATCATGGAATTCACCTCTCTCTTATTTCCCACCCCATAGAATCCCCTTTCCTCAATTTCCCTTAGTCACTTCTGCTCCCAAGAAAGACGAAGATGATATTTATTACAATAATAAATCTGGGCGTCTTCAAAACTAGAAAGAGCTGTTAGTAGGATGGGGTTAGGAAACCAGATGCCCAGGAATGTTCTCATTGTCCTTTCAAAATGCTGGACGAGAAGGGCTTGGTGTTTCCCATTAGCAGCTGCAGGTCACAAGGTCACAGGCTCTGGCCCTGCAGGAACATATGAACACTGAATACGAGGGGCTCTTTCTTCCTTATTCTCTGAAAGGCGTAGTGTGGAATTACCCATTATGGCCATGAATCACCACTTTATTTTCAAAGCCAGGAAAGTAAAAAAAAAAGCCAAACATTAAAAAAATCCCTCATCTTAAACCCTTTCAATGTTTAAGCCCATAAGTATGGGGATTAGGACAAGAGGCCTTTCTTTTAAAACATATTTTATGTCAGATTATGCCATATTTAACAAGCTTATTTTCTCTCATCTGGGAGGTAAAGGAGTTTTACAAGCTCCACTCACAAAGCAATTTATAGCCAAACACTGAAATACATATTAGAAATAGAACCTCAAGTTCCCATTTAAATTTTGGGCACTGAGGTTGATCAGGTGTCAATTGGTTCTGAAACTTTGAACTTCGTTCCAAACTTGGTGGTGTGCAGAATCTAAAGGAGTTGGTGGGGGGAGGGGACTGGGAAGAGGGACTGCTAAGTTCTGACATCAGCACTTTCCTCAGCTGGCTTGACTTTCTCCCTCCCATCTCCCCGAGCACCATTACCTTACTTTAGGCCCATGGCGAGTGTGACTCATACCCTGTATTGTCCTCATTTGGGGACCTGAGAGACAGCACAACACAGTGGTTAAGGACTTGGACCCAGGAGTCAACTGCCTGGGCTTTTATCCTGTGTCTGCCACTTACTAGCTGTGGGAGCTTAAGCAAGATACTCTGGCCTTCAGTTCCCTTATCTGCATTTTGCAGATAATAGTAGTGCGTACCTCGTAGGGTCATAGTGAGAATTAAATGAGTTAGTCCATGTGATGCACCTAAAACAGTGCTTGGCATAGAGTAATTGGTATGTATTTGCTTGCTGTTTCTCATCCCAGCTGCCTGACCCTGAGCCAGAGCAAGAAACCGTCTCTATATTTTCATGGTGCCACATCTAGTACCATTCTCTTTGCACTCATTCATGCCACCAATATTTATCATGTACCTATAATGGGCCAGGCCCTGACTGTCAGGCACGATCCCTGCCCTTCTGGTACGTATGCTCTTGCTGGTGAGATTACCAAGTGTTGCAATACTCCTTGCTGGGGAAGTCTGGGATGCTACAAAGCATGTCTCAGAGGCTCTGGTCCCTAACTTGTGGGGAGTAGGCCAGGTGCTCTGGAGGGAAGTGAGGGCTTGACAGAGTCTTCAGAATGAGCAGGTGAAGAGCAGAGCGTGTTCTGGGTGTAAGGCAGAACCAGTGAGAAGGCACTTGTGCATCACTGTGGAATGAAAGGAAAAGTTGGTCAGCTTTTGAGAAGGGAGGGGACCTCAGCATCTTCTTAAATTGTTCTGTTTGAAACAGGGATGCCCGGGCACTCCTGATGGTCATGCTTTCATTCCCTGAAGAAGGATGGACAATGGAAGAGGGTGTCTTGAAAAGAGTTCCCATCTGCCCAGAAGGGCTCCCAGCACTAAGGGCTCTGTGCTGAAACCATGACTTGGGCACATCCATGCACTTTATGAAGCATTTTGCTCCCTCCTTTCATTTCCTTTCCTTTCCTTTCCTTGGTTGTGAAATAGTCATGTAGTTATTATAGTGAAAATTCAAGATAAAAATTAGCATATCAGCCATTCTGGATGCAAGGGTCACCTCTGGAAATCAAGTTTCTTACAGACATATCTCAATACACTAGTATAAGTCAAGTGGGATCTTCCCCAAGAGCCAACGTTGGAGATTTGACAGCTCTTCACAACAGCCAAGAACCCAAATTGCAAACCAAAACACCCGTGTTATTCTATTCTCATAGCATCACTGATTGTCCAGGGAAAGCCAAGTGATGAAGAGCAAACCCTGTGGCCAGAAGAATACAACAGTTTACTCAATAGATTTCCTATTGCTTGGGTGAGTATTCATCCTTTCCTACTCATTTTAACAAGCAATTTTTTCTCCTACAAAACCCAGGTATAAGGCTGACTTTTAAGGATATTGCTAGGAGCAAATATCACCAAAGCAGCTAAAACTTGACTTTGGCTTTCCTGGAGAAACTGCTTTACTTAACTAATATTTGCCCTTCCTCTAAGTCACGTTTGGCAGCCATCTGTATGACATAATGGCAAAAAATGCTTCCCTTTGCTTTAGGCTGCCATTGTGCCTATAATTCTAACCATTAGCTTCATTCAAAAATTTCAATTAAACAACCACTGAACACTCATTATATGAGGGAAATGCATTGATTGTGAGGAAGTGAAAAAAATAGACATGATCTCTATTTTATAGAGTATATAACTCATTGAGGGAAAGGGTGAATATGCAAATAACTAACTATACCATAATTCATTATATGACCAAAGAAGAAAGTAAATGATACACTAAGGATGATGAAAGCTAGAAGAGATGTAATCTTAACTGCTTTCTTATACATATCTTAAAAGCCATTAAAATTCTCCATCCCTCTAAATCTTGTGATGTCTCTAGCAGTTTATCTGGATGATAGTGGAAGACATTTTGGTTGCAGATGAACAAATAATTCATTACAAAGAAAACATAGATTGAAGATGGCGGAGTGGAAGGACGTGCTCTCACTCCCTCTTGCAAAAACACCAGAATCACAACTAACTTCTGAACAATCATCGATAGGAAGACACTGGAACTCACTAAAAAAGATACCCCACATCCAAAGACAAAGGAGAAGCCACAATGAGACGGTAAGAGGGACGCAATCATAATAAAATCAAATCCCGTAACTACTGGGTGGGTGACTCACAAACTGGAGAACACTTATACCATAGAAGACCACTCACTGGAGTGAAGGTTCTGAGCCCCATGTCAGGCTTCTGAACATGGGGATCTGGAAACGGGAGGAGGGATTCCTAGAGAATCAGACATTGAAGGCTAGTGGGATTTGACTGCAGGACTTCAACAGGACTGGGGGAAACAGAGACTCCACTTTTGGAGGGTACACACAAAGTAGTGTGTGCATCGGGACCCAGGGGAAGGAGCAGTGACCCCATAGAGACTGAACTAGACCTACCTGCTAGTGTTGAAGGGTTTCCTGCAGAGGTGGGGGTGACTCTGTCTCACTATGAGGACAAGGACACTGGCAGCAGAAGTTCTGGGAAGTACTCCTTGGCATGAGCCTTCCCAGAGTCCACCATTAGCCTCACCAAAGAGCTCGGGTAGGCTCCAGGGTTGGGTTGCCTCAGGCCAAACAACCAACTGGCAGGTGACCTCGCCCCACCCATCATCAGCAAGCAGATTAAAGTTTTACTGAGCTCTGCCCACCAGAGCAAGACCCAGCTCTACCCACCACCAGTCCCTCCCATCAGAAAACTTGCACAAGCCTCTTAGATAGTCTCATCCACCAGAGGGTAGATAGCAGAAGCAAGAAGAATTAAAATCCTGCAGCCTGTGGAACAAAAATCACATTCACAGAAAGATAGACAAGATGAAAAGGCAGAGGGCTATGTACCAGATGAAGGAACAAGATAAAACCCCAGAAAAACAGCTAAATGAAGTGGAGATAGGCAACATTCCAGAAAAAGAATTCAGGATAATGATAGTGAAGATAATCCAGGACCTCAGAAAAAGAATGGAGGCAAAGATCGAGAAGATGCAAGAAATGTTCAACAAAGATATAGAAGAAATAAAGAACAAACAAACAGAGATGAAAAATACAATAAGTGAAATGAAAACTACATTAGAAGGAATCAATAGCAGAGTAACTGAGGCAGAAGAATGGATAAGTGACCTGGAAGACAGAATGGTGGAATTCACTGCTGCGGAACAGAATAAAAGAATGAAAAGAAATGAAGACAGCCTAAGAGACCTCTAGGACAACATTAAACACAACAACCTTCGCATTATAAGGGTCCCAGAAGGAGAAGAGAGAGAGAAAGGACCTGAGAAAATATTTGAAGAGATTATAGTCAAAAACTTCCCTAATATAGGAAAGGAAATAACCACCCAAGTCCGGGAAGTGCAGAGAGTCCCATACAGGATAAACCTAAGGAGAAACATGCCGAGACATACAGTAATCAAATTGGCCAAAATTAAAGACAAAGAAAAATTATTGAAAGCAGCAAGGGAAAAACAACAAATAACATACAAGGGAATCCCCATAAGGTTAACAGCTGATTTCTCAACAGAAACTCTACAAGCCAGAAGGGAGTGGCATGACATACGTAAAGTGATGAAAGGGAAGAACCTACAACCAAGATTACTCTACCCAGAAAGGATCTCATTCAGATTCGATGGAGACATCAAAAGCTTTACAGACAACCAAAAGCTAAAAGAATTCAGCATCACCAAAACAGCTCTACAACAAATGCTAAAGGAACTTCTCTAAGTGGGAAACACAAGGGAAGAAAAAGACCTACAAAAAAACCCCCAAAACAATTATGAAAATGATTATAGGAACATACATATAGATATCACTTTAAGCGTGAATGGATTAAATGCTCCAACCAAAAGACACAGGCTTGCTGAATGGATACAAAAACAAGACCCATATATATGCTGTCTACAAGAGACCCACTTCAGACCTAGGGACACATACAGACTGAAAGTGAGGAGATGAAAAAAAGATATTCCATGCAAATGGAAATCAAAAGAAAGCTGGAGTAGCAATACTCATATCAGATAATGTAGACTTTAAAATAAAGAATGTTACAAGAGACAAGGAAGGACAGTACATAATGATCAAGGGATCAATCCAAGAAGAAGATATAACAATTATAAATATATATGCACCCAACATAGGAGCACTTCAATACATAAGGCAACTGCTAACAGCTACAAAAGAGGAAATCAGTAACACAGTAATAGTGATAGTGGGGGACTTTAACACCTCACTTACACCAATGGACAGATCATCCAAACAGAAAATTAATAAGGAAACACAAGCTTTAAATGACTCAAGAGACCAGATAGATTTAATTGATATTTATAGGACATTCCATCCAAAAACAGCAGATTACACTTTCTTCTCAAGTGTGCACAGAACATTCTCCAGGATAGATCACATCTTGGGTCACAAATCAAGCCTCAGTAAATTTAAGAAAATTGAAATCATATCAAGTATCTTTTCTGACCATAAAGCTTTGAGATTAGAAATCAATTACAGGGAAAAAAAAGTAAAAAACACAAACACATGGAGGCTAAACAATATGTTACTAAACAACCAAGAGATCACTGAAGAAATCAAGGAGGAAATCAAAAAATACTTAGAGACAATTGAGAATGAAAATACAACAATCCAAAACCTATGCATGCCGCAACATTAGTTCTAAGAGGGAAGTTTATAGCAATACAATTCTACCTTAAGTAACAAGAAACATCTAAAATAAATAATCTAACCTTACACATAAAGGGACTAGAGAAAGAAGAACAAACAAAACCCAAAGTTAGTAGAAGGAAGGAAGTCATAAAGATCAGAGTAGAAAGAAATGAAATAGAAACAAAGAAAACAATAGCAAAGATCAATAAAACTAAAAGCTGGTTCTTTGAGAAGATAAAGGAAACTGATAAACATTTAGCCAGACTGATCAAGAAAAAGAGGAAGAGGAAAATCAATAAAATTATAAATGAAAAAGGAGAAGTTACAATGGACACCTCAGAAATACACAGCATCATAAGAGACTACTACAAGCAACTCTATGCCAATTAAATGGACAACCTGGAAGAAATGGACAAATTCTTAGAAAGGTATAACCTTCCAAGACTGAACCAGGAAGAAGTAGAAAATATGAACAGACCAATCACAAGTAATGAAATTGAAACTGTGATTAAAAATCTTCCAATGAACAAAAGTCCAGGACCAGATGGCTTCACAGGTGAATTCTATCAAACATTTAGAGAAGAGCTAGCACCCATCCTTCTCAAACTCTTCCAAAAATTCGCAGAGGAAGGAACACTCCCAAACTCATTCTATGAGGCCACCATCACCCTGATACCAAAGCCAGACAAAGATGCTACAAAAAAAGAAAATTACAGACCAATATCATGATAAATATACATGCAACAATCCTCAACAAAATACTAGCAAACAGAATCCAACAACATATTAAAAGGGTTATACCCCATGATCAAGTAGGATTTATCCCAGTGATGCAAGGATTCTTCAATATATGCAAATCAAGCAATGTGATACACCATGTCAACAAATTGATGAATAAAAACTATATGATCATTTCAATAGTTGCAGAGAAAGCTTTTGACAAAATTCAACACCAATTTATGATAAAAACTCTCCAGAAAGTGGGCATAGAGGGAACCTACCTCAACATAATACAGGCCATATATGACAAACCCACAGCAAACATCATTCTCAATGGTGAAAGACGGAAAACATTTCCTTTAACATCAGGAAAAAGACAAGGATGTCCACTCTTGTCACTATTATTCAACATAGTTTTGGAAGTCCTAGCCACGGCAGAGAAGAAAAAAAATAAAAGAATACAAACTGGAAAAGAAGAAGTAAAATTGTCTCAGTTTGCACATGACATGATACTATACCTAGATAATCCTAACAAGCCACCTGAAAACTACTAGAGCTAATCAATGAATTTGCTAAAGTTTCAGGATACAAAATTAATGCACAGAAATCTCTTGTTACAACAAAAGATCAGAAAGGGAAATTAAGGGAACAATCCCATTCACCACTGTAACAAAAAGAATAAAATACTTAGGAATAAATCTACCTAAGAAGGTAAAAGACCTGTACTCAGAAATCTATAAGACACTGATGAAATAAATCAAAGATGACATAAACAGATGGAGAGATATACCATGTTCTTGGATTGGAAGAATCAATATTGAGAAAATGACTATACTACCCAAAGCAATCTACAGATTCAATGCAATCCCTATCAAATTACCACTGGCATTTTTTACAGAACTAGAACAAAAAATCCTAACATTTGTATGCAGACACAAAAGGCCCCGAATAGCAAAAGCAATCTTGAGGGAAAAAAATGGAGCTGGAGGAATCAGACTCCCTGACTTCAGACTATACTACAAAGCTACAGTTATCAAGACAATATGGTATTGAAACAAAAACAGAAATATAGATCAACGGAACAGTGTAGAAAGCCCAGACATAAACCCATGCACCTATGGTCAACTAATCTATGACAAAGGAGGCAAGAATATACAATGGAGAAAAGACAGTCTCTTCAATAAGTGGTGCTGGGAAAACTGGGCAGCTACATGTAAAAGAATGAAATTAGAACTCTCCCTAACACCATACACAAAATAAACTCTAAATGGATTAAAGACCTATGTGTAAGACCGGACACGATAAAACTCCTAGAGGAAAACATAGGAAGAACACTCTTTGACATAAATCACAGCAAGATCTTTTTTGACTCACCTCCTAGAGAAATGGAAATAAAAACAGAAATAAACAAATGAGACCTAATGAAACTTAAAAGCTCTTGCACAGCAAGGGAAACTATAAACAAGACGAAAAGACAACCCTCAGAATGGGAGAAAATATTTGCAAACGAATCAACAGACAAAGGAGTAATCTCCAAAATATATAAACAGCTCATGCAGCTTAATATTAAAAAAACAAACAACTCAATCAAAAAATAGGCAGAAGACCTAAATAGACATACAGATGGCCAAGAGGCATATGAAAATCTGGTCAACATCACTAAATATTAGGGAAGTGCAAATCGAAACTACCATGAGGTATCCCCTCACACCAGTGAGAATGAGGTATCACCTCACACCAGTTAGAATGGGCATCATCAGAAAATCTACAAACAATAAATGCTGGAAAGGGTGTGGAGAAAATGGAACCCCCTTGCACTGTTGGTAGGAATGTAAATTGATACAGCCACTATGGAGAACAGTATGGAGGTTCCTTAAAAAACTAAAAATAGAATTACCATATGACTCAGCAAAGCCACTACTGGGCATATACCCAGAGAAAACTATAATTCAAAAAACACATGCACCCCAATGTTCATTGCAGCACTATTTACAACAGCCAGGTCATGAAAGCAACCTAAATGTCCATCGACAGATGAATGGATAAAGAAGATGTGGTACATATATACAATGGAATATTACTCAGCCATAATAAGGAATGAAACTGGGTCATTTGTAGAGACATGGATCAACCTAGACACTGTCATACAGAGTGAAGTAAGTCAGAAAGAGAAAAACAAATATCGTATATTAACTCATATATGTGGAATCTAGAAAAATGGTACAGATGAACTGGTTTGCAAGGCAGAAATAGAGACACAGATGTAGAGAACAAATGTATGGATACCAAGGGGGGAAAGTGGGGGGTGGGATGGTGGTGGTAGGATGAATTGGGAGATTGGGATTGACGTGTATACACTAATATGTATAAAATAGATAACTAATAAGAACCTGCTGTATAAAAATAAATAAATAAAATAAAATTAAGAAAAAATGGATTCTTATTCTTGTTTCAAGTGGCCACTATCCTCCTTTATCTCCTTAATATATTCACTGAACTTCTTTCAAATTAGATCTAATAATTCTCCAGTTAATAAATATAGTCTAGTTTGTTGAATTTCTTTTGAGGTAGTTGTACTCTTTGAGGGTCCAGGTGTATATATTAGAAAGTGGCTGAAGGTCAGGCTGCAATCTGGCAGTTCTGTTGAATTTAGAAACAGGGGGAAGGTGGCAGCCTGTGAAGAGAGTCCAAGTTCCACAAGCCACTAATGATCCCTCTGGTTTGCTGTCATGGCACCAGGCAACAACTCTGGTAGCTGTTCCACTTTAAACCTGTACGGAAAAGGAGCGCCAGGAAGAGGGAGCCATCACAGGTTTTTGTCCCCTAGTTCTAGGACTTTGGAAGGTGAGCTGTGGAGGAATTAAGATTTGAGGGTGGATGGTCATTGGCCCCTGTTTTCCTCAACTACACACCCTAGCGGAATGTATACGATTCCCTAATTTTACCTCTTGGACAATTGACCTTGCAGTGTGGGTAGTTTCCATTGATTTCTGTAGTGAAGAGACAAGCAAAGAGTATCTCTAGGAGGTTGTGGGGAGGAGGCAAGAGCAGAACTTGAAAAACTTCACCCCAGTCAGTGCTTTGCTTCTATGTCTGGCAGCTCCCAGCCACAGGCTACCATCACTTACCTTCCCACTGACCCTCGGGCACCAACTCAAGTCATGCTTTCATCTTCCCAGAGTTGTCTCTTGCTTTTTGGTTAGTTTCCTAACTCCACTTTCCTCCCTTGCTTCTGTAGTTTCTTTGTGATTGCTTTAGGTGGAGGGAATCAGCAGTACATTCTAGTTTGCCAAACTGGCTTCCCATTCATATTTACTATAATGACTCTTATTTGGACTTATTTCCACTATCTTCTTTTATGCTTTCAATGATGAGTATTTTTCTCTATACTCTTCCTCTCTCCCTCCCTCCCTCCCTCCCTCCCTCCCTTCCTTTCCTCATTCCTCCCTCCTTTCCTTCCTCCCTCCCTCTCTCCCTCCTTTCTCTCTTTCTAGATTGAGTAATTAAAATTTTTTTCATTTCCCCCCTTTATGATCTAGAAATTAGACACTTTACCTATATTCCTCTATTGATGTAGTAAAGTTAGCTTTGGCTGAAAGACAAACACTTTAATGAATAGAAATAGCTTAAGCAAAGTCCAGGTAGAATGTTAATGCACCAGATGACTAAATAGTGTTAAGATATCCATTCTCTCCAGCTTGAATTATTGACTAAAGAAATCTCAATCCAAATCCCAGCAGACTTTTTGAAGAAATTGCCAAGATGGATCAATAATTATTCTGGAAATGCAAAGTATCTACAAGTGCCCAACCAATCTTGAAAAAGAAAAAAACAAAGTTGAAGGATTTGCATACACAGTTTCAAGGCTTATTGTAAAACTATAATAATCAAGACAGTGTAATATTAATGTAAGGGTAGTATTATACTGGGGTAAGTACAGACAAATAGATCAATGAAATAGAATAAAGTCCAGAAATAGACCCACGTATATATGGTCAACTGATTTTTAATAAAGGCTTTGATGTAATTCAGTGGGGGAAAGAAAGTGTTTTCAACAAGTGGTATTGAATGATTGGATAATTTGTATGGGAAAAAAAGTGAGCCATACCTCTTTCTCACATCTTCCACAAAACTTAATTCAAGGTGGATCATATTCTTAAAACATAAAAGAGCCAAAAAGCCTCTAGAAAAAAACAGGAAAATATATTTGTGACCTTGGAGCAGGCAAAGATTTCTTGACAGATCACAAAAATACACTGATTTTGACTTCATCAAAATAAAACTTTTTATTCATCAGACTGCCTATATCTGACTAAATATTTATATTTAGAACATACAAAGAACATTATCAATCAAGAATAAAAAGGGAAACAACCCAATGAAAGGAAACAAAATACCTGAACAGATATTTCATGAAAGAAGATACTTAAATAGCTAATAAGCCCATGAAAATGTTCTCCACTTCATTAATCATCAGGGAAATGAAAATTAAAATCACCCACTAGTATGGAGAGAGTCTTTGGTTTGTTTTCACTAGGCACCTGTGATACTACATACCTAGGACCACTTTAAACTAAAGTCTTGGCTTAAGGTACGGTGAACTTGGACTGAAAAGCTGTATGAGGGTCAATTGCTGGTTACAAACTCTCAAGGGACTTTTCTTCTCTACCTGTGTCAAGGCTTAAAACAGGAAAATTACTTTGCTCTCTCCTAAGGGGATGAGTGCATTTACTTCTAGTTTATCGCTACATGAAGAGTGTAGCCCTCTGGGATCTCAGCTTTATAAGTGGGGTCTCCTATCAGACTCTCCACATTTGGAGAGGCTTTAACCCTTGTGCTCTGTGCCCTTCACTTCCCAAGGCCCTGAAATCTGATACTTAAATTCACTGGCTTCAGCAAGTATCCTCATATGGAAACTGCGTCCATCCTCTATATACTCTCCTGGGTTTCATTTTTCAGTTAGTTTTTGGTCTCTGAAAATTCATTACTTTGTTGCCAGTTCATTCTCATATTTACACAGATTTGAGAAAAATGTATATCTATCATCTTTAGTTATTTTCACCAGGGTGATGGATTGAGGGAGCTTGTCTCTCTGTCATCAGAAAGAGGAGTCCCGTAGTTCTGTTTTATCTTTTTCTTATAAAATGTCTATTTTGTGTGCAAGTTTTAAAATGCACATAATCTATCAATATAGTTGTATTCAATATATGCATTTAATAATAAATAAATAAATAAATAAATGTAAACTGAGCAGAAGTGCATGCTCAGAAATGTTTATGTCTGGGGTGTGCAATAAAAAGAGTTTGCAGAACCCATGTGAGAATCACAACATGGACCATTCCCTTCCTATCAAGACCTGGGGAGGTGACCATAGCAGAAGGGTGGCTTGCAAGGCCTCCAAGGTCTTGGGGGAAATCCAGGCTTCTCTCCTGCTTTCCTATTATGGGACAGTCTAGGAAAGTTTTGCAAATGTCATTGGTTATTTTTAATTTCCTGTAAGAGGAAAACTTACTGGGTAGATAAGTTTACCTCTTTTTTTTTTTTTCCCCTATGCCGCGTGGCATGTGGGATCTTAGTTCCCCGACCAGGGATCGAACCCATGCCCCCTGCAGTGGAAGCACGGAGTCTTAACTACTGGACCGTCAGGGAAGTCTCTGTTTACCTCTTACTGAGATGATGGCTGGTTGGTATACATCACCCTGTGTATCCTCTAGCGCACGGGTCCTGCAATACTGACTACATATGACCTGCTGCACAATACTGCTGCTCCCTAGACAAAGCCAGAAGGAGCCAGCTGTGACTCTGCACTTCCCCCATTGAGCTATCCTGGCTGATTTTGCTTGAGACAAACCTCTTTCGTTCTAAAGGAGGTTTTTACATTGGAGATGAGACTTTTGACAGAGGGGATACTTGCTTTCATTTGACTGATAGGACCTTGGCAAAGAAAGTTCATTTTACCAGTTGCTGGCTTATGTCCTGGCTGGGAAGAGCAATAACCTCATTAATGAATTATCTCCTACTTACAAGACGAACTTGACTCATTTGTTTCCTTCAAAAGACAGTGTCATTGATTAAAGATAGCCATCAGTCACCACGAATAAATGTATCTGTTCACCTTTCAGAGGTGTTTGACGTTTGCATTTTGTGCCAGGAAGCAAAACAGATAGTTCTTAGCATAACTCATGTGTCTTCTCTAAGTTAGCTGAAAGGTGGTCTCAGTGTTCTAGATAATAATAATCAAAAAATTATTTACACATGCTAAAGTTTAACAAATAGATCTAGAGATAACCATTTCTAATCTTTAAATTGGGGAGCAATGCTTACTTTTGGCTAAATCACATGCATAATCTATTGGCAGTGATGTTTTTGAAGACGCAATTTGCAAGCATGGTGATATCGCAGATGATCAGTCTGTCTAGAACAAAGCTCTTAGCAAAAACTTCAAAGCTCAAGTAAAATATATCACACCAATTTTGGAACCTAAATCCAAAATCAAATGCTAATTTTTACAAAAAGTCATTAAAGTTTCATTTTTTAAAAGTTGACTGAACTAGGTTGGATTGAAACCCAAGCCTATGTATTATTAAAATAAATGAATTGGGATATCAAAATATCAGACTGAACTCCAATCAGAACTCTATGCAGGCTTGACTGTAGATAGCAGATTCCTCCCTTACAAGCTAAATTGGACTTTGTGAGAGGGAATGGCAGTTATATTATCAAACAATGAAATGATGGGACTCACAGGATTAGCCTTCAGAGGGAAGGTGCAGATGTGCCGAGCGTGACAAGGTGCTCTCTGCCCCCTGAGGTGAGCATGAGCTGTCAGTCCTCCTTCAGTACCACATTTATGTGTCCACTGGACCTTTCTACAAGGTGCCTTTTACTGAACCGAGCGGTGGTCATTGTAGACTGGTTGGGACTGACCATATGGGGGACCAAATTCCCCGGACCGACCGATTGTATCACAGGTCATTTATTTGGGGGACACAGAGCCACATCCTGCTAGTTGTGTTTTTCATGAATGGATGAGGAAACATTTGCAAATGACATGGCTCCAGAACCCCCACCAGCTGTGCTGACTGTTCTGGGTGAGCCTGATTGCTTTTGGCTCTACCTGGTACAGTGTTTTCCATCAAATCAGTCATTTTTCCATGGGGGTATTTATTATGTGCCATTTTGAAAGTAGAAGGGACACGGAGCAATCATCCAGCAAAACCATAAAACACTTTATTATCCAAGATGGTGAGGGGACAGGTTTGACATACAACACTGGGAGCAATGATGGCCGAAAAATGTGGTACTAAAGTGTGATTTAATGAGGCTCGGAGGATTTAGTTCTTTCAGGAAAGTTCCACTGTGACTTGGGTGTAGGAGAAGTGAGCTGGCATGGGCACCTGACTGAGCAGCATCTCACCAGATAGGCTTTAGCCAGCACCCCGCCCCCCCGATTTGTCCTGCTGTCCCAGAAAACCATTGTCAAGAAGACTTTAGCGCAGGAAACTTCTGACTGATTTAGCGGACCCCAAACTTGGCACGGCTTCTCAGTGGCTTCCGTTTTACAAGGCAGCAGTTAATCCAACAAAAGCCTGAATTCATTTCCCTGTATATCCATTGATTGCCAGCTGAGAGCCGGATGCTGTCAACTTGCTTAAAAAAAATTCCGTTTCGCTGGAATTGAGGTCCTTTGCCCTCTGATAAATGGTGGTGTGCCATCTTAGGCAACATTTTTATTTTCTACTTTTCCGGAGGAAAAACTCATTAGCAGATGGTGGCTGGTCATCAAGTCAATCATTGTCTTTGGATTTAATCATACACATCTTTCTGATCCAGCTGAACTAAAACTACCTGTTATTCTTCGTTATTGTGTTGCAACAAACTCAGCCCTTGAGTTATGAACATAAGACATTCATGGACAAGTTTGAGCATGATTTTGCCATCTTCTTCATTGAAGTGGATATGTTTGTTAAATATTTATCAAGTAACTATGGTAGGCTTGGTCCCATAAGGATTGCTTCAGGGAGTAGAAGAGTTAAAAACCCTGGATCCCATCCCAAAGGGGCCAATGATCTGGAAGGTGACAGGGCCACACTTAAGGAGGTAAACAATGTTGCATTACTACATAAGCTCAGGGCTTTTGTGGAGATGGCCTTGACTAGTCTAATATGGCAGTTCTCAAATGGTGCTGCACCACAGCGTTACTTGAGATGCTTTCAAAAAGGTGAAAGTTCAGGTCCTGTCTTGGTCAGTTCAGGCTCCTATGGCAAGAATATTGTGGACTGGGTGGCTTAAACAACAGTCTTTTATCCCTCAGAGTTCTGGAGACTGGGAAGTCCACAACCAAGGTGCTGGCAGATCCAGTGTCTGGTGAGAGCCCATGTCCTGGTTTGTAGATGGCTGTCTTCTCATTATATCCTCATGTGGCAGAAGGCAGTGAGAGATATGAGAGAGAGAGAGAGAGAGAGAGAGAGAGAGAGAGAGAGAGAGAGAGAGATGGAATGAATGAGAAATTAAGCACTCCTGTCTCCTATAAGGATAATAACCCCATTCATGAGGACTTCACCCTCATGACTAATTACCTCCCAAAGGTAATGCCATCATGTTGGGAGTTGGAATTTTAACATATGAATTTTAGGGGGACATAAACATTCAGTCCATAACAGGTCCCCATACCAGAGACCCTGATTTGATGAAAAAGAATCTGTGGAAGGGCCCGGGCACTGGTACTTGGAATAGTTCCCCTAGTGATTCTAATGTGCTGCTAGGACAGAGAACTGCTGGGCTAGGAGACAGATGAGTAGGATTTTTTGTTTTTTTTCTTTTTACATTTAGTTTCTATTCTGGATTTCGTCCCTCTCCAGTTAAATAGGAGCTTTCTCTTCCCTATTCCAATAGCTCCTTGTACACATCTCAACAATAGCCCAACCACCTCCTGAAACTGAGTCTCCCTAACCGAGTTACCCTGCCAAGTTTATGATTAACTTCTCTATCCAAAACTTTATTCCCTCTTTTGTCCCTTCTGACCTCAATCCTGTGCTAACTGAACACTTATCAACAAGAGGCAGATGACTAAAACTGCTGTTGTTGATATCATCGTTAATGTACAAACTCAGGCTCTTTCTCTAGGGCAAGATGAGCTAACGGACTCCTGAGTCCTGGACTACCGGGTCAGAGAATTGTAAACCAGAGACATCTTGAAACATTCCTGAAACTACAATTAAGTAATGTCACAGGAATGTCACAAGATGATGATTCATCCCAGCTTCTTTGTTGTTCCTCTTTAAGAAACCCCTAACTCAGAGACAAGCTAGAGTTTGAGCTGAGGCTTTCTCCCACTCCCTTGCTTGTCGCCCTGCAATAAAACCTTAGTTTCTTGCAAACACCTACTGTCAGAGTTTGGCTTTCTGCAAGGTGGGCACACGAATCCTTTTGCTTGGTTACACTTCCTGTGACAATCTCCCTACAGATCTGTTCATCCCACTAGCTTGGTTGCCCCTCTGGGGGCAGGGTCAGCGTTCTAGTCAGTCTTTTATTCCCAGAGCTTGGCACAGAGAAGATGTTCCACAAATGTTTGCTGAATGAAGGAATGAAGGAATGAACTGGTTGACCTTGAGTAAAATACATAAACTCTCTGCTTAGGACTCTTTGTCTCCAGGTTCATAAAGATTAGGGAAAGGAGCAATTGTGCTCTCTCTTACCTTATAAGCATTCTGTGGGGCTATAGTCAATGTGGATGCCTTCCTCTGATGACTTTGAAGCCCTTTTAGGATAAAATTGCAATGCAAATTCTAGCCACTCTCATGGACAACTGACCCTGGAGTAATACCTTTGTTCCCCCATTTTGTATTGAGACACGGGTGAATTTTGATGAGATTAGAGAAGAACTGATGCTGGTACAATGAGTCTACTAATGTCAACTACATGAGATGGCTGACTTTTAAAATAGTTTGGAACATAGCTAGGAGTCTTGAAACCTAACAGGACCCTCTGGGGCTCTCCCGGCTACAAATCCTTTCCAAGTCCCTCATTTCTTGTTTGTAGGAAAGATACTTTATTCAATCTCCTTGACCTTCCCTGAGATCCAAAGGGCAAATTCAGACACTTGCTAATCATGGAAGGGAGGGAATGCAGAAACAAAGAAGAAACAGGCAAGAAACAATAATGCAGTGATGGGGCAGGGTTGTGGTTCCTCCTCAAGGAATATACGTAACAATATTTTTGAGTTCTTCTGCAGGAACTAAGACCCCCACCCAGGTGGAGAATGGTAACTTCAGGCTGAGCACAAGAGTCCTGTTACCTCACCACCAATCAATCAGCAGAAAGTCTGTACACAGTGGAAGATAACGAAGAAGACTCTGACTCCCTTCTCAAATGATTAACTGTGATTAACTTCCCCTTTCTCCCTTTAAAAACTTTCACAGTCAAGCAGAATCTTCAGAGTTGGTTCTTGGACATGAGTCCACCTTCTCCCCAAGTTGCTAGCCTCCTGAATAAAGCAACCTTTCCTTTCCAACCAACACTTGTCTCTCGAATATTGGCTTTCCAGTAGCGAGCAGCCAAACCTGAGTTTGGTAACAGTCTGAGAAGGAAATAGGCATCCAAGGGGTAGCCACAAGACCTCTGTAATGACCCAGGGTGGAGGCTGGGATTTAGGGGTCTCCCCACTGCCCTTCCACCCCACTGCCATTGTCGACATGTAAGTCACATTTCTTTCTTTAAAATTCTTTTTTCAAACCCTGTTTGCAAGTGCATTTATCTATTTGGAAAGGGGGTTCAGGTGTGAGGAGGCTAGTGGTATTTCTAAGAGAATGTTTTGAACACTAGTATTTCAGAGAGACTGGTGGTTAGAACTTTTTTACAGTGACAAATTAGCTATTGATGTATTGATGTCTTTTCTTTCCTATGAAAATTAATTTAACTGCATTTACGAGTACCTCCCTCATTTTTTTCTTCCCGCAACCTTCAGTGTGATAAAAATCAGCACTCAAAGCTCTCAACCATGTATTCTAGATTACAGGAAGGCCTCTGCTTCTCAGAAAACATTTGGGCCATTTAGGTGCCATAAATTTTGTGCTATGCATTTCTGAAATCAGGTTCATTTGTTTATGTGGGGTTTAGAGCCAAGAGAGACCAGCCTCACATAATGTCTTCATTTGATTTCTGCTCCCTGAGGCTGAGGCCTGACCTCCCTTGACTATTGTTGAGAAGACTATTGCCTTCTGCCTTATATTTCATTAACAGATTTTCTCTTTTGAGATCAAAATGCCTTTTACAAATTTTTTCAAGTGGGAAAACTAAGGCTCAAGGACATCAAAGGTCACCCTTCAGGTTGTTTTGTCTCTCTGGAGTAGGTCTTTCCCCAGGATACCTCTCTGTCTATTTATTTGGGGGGGGGGGAAACATGAGTTCAGACTGTTGTTAAGGAAATTGGTATCATTTAAAGGTGAATTAAATATTCCCCTCTTCTAAACTGCTCTGGGGAAAGAACAAAGGAAGCATCACATGATGGTGGTTAACACAAAGGCGCATTTTTTTTTTCTGGTGTGAGTGGTAACTGGGTAATAAGCAAGGCAGTTTTGTCAAAACTGCAGGGCATAAAAATTGACACTGATTTCAGGGACCTTGAGAGAGCTGTGTGGTTAGAGGTGAGGTGGTCTGCAAAGCATCAGGCTGGAGCCAGTACCTAACATCACTGCACATCAACACTTACCTTTAGAGCAGGGTGACTCTGCACATCAAATCCTGAATTTAAATGAACGTGAAGCTCTGTTGGAGAAAGCTCACTCCTCTTTGCAGCCACAGCTGGGTGGCCACCAGAGAGCTTCCAGGCTAGACATGTTTTTCCCCAACATCTGTCAGCTTCACTAAACCAGAGCTCCAAATGAACAGTGTAATACCCAAGATCATTATCTGGATTTGTGACACTCCCTCCCTCTTCTCCCTGGAGGACTGAGGCTTCAAAATGAAAAACAACATTTGTAAGGGATCAGGAGAGAGAGGATTTTCATATTTATTATTATTACTACTACTAATACATTTTCATTAACAAGGTTTTAATAGTATAAAACAAGAGAAATGAAACATGCTCCCCCCCCCCCACAATTAACATGCTCTCCAGTGCCTTTTGCACAAGGTACTGTATCTTCAACTCATTCAGTCCAAGATAAGCCTATTAATTAAGCTTTAGTCTACAGGTGCAGTCTACACAGATGTAATCTTCCGCTCGGCGCTAACTGAAAACTTGCAGATGGTCCCTGGGTTTAGCACTTTTTTCACAACATGGCAAAGATGCGGTCTGTGCTCCAGGTAGAAGGAGAGAGTTAATTCACTAATCAAGTCAACAAATATTTTTTGAGTGCCTTCTTGATGCTCAGCGAGGTGCTGGTGTTGTAAGGGATGCCTGATGAGGAGAGAGCTTACATCTTTAATGAGGAAACATGACTCATATCACAAGTCCCGTGGTCCATGGACAGAGAACAGCATCTGGAATCTGGCAGACCTGCTTTAAAAATCCAGTTCCACAGCTTGAAATGGCATGACCTTGAACTTTTTATTTCACCTTGTAGACACCTAGTTTCTCTATATTAAAACAGGGTGTTAATACCTTTAAGACTGTTGCATTAGCAATAACATTTGTAGAGCACCTGACCCATCAGAGACACTACAGAAATACTGTTATAAGATGGAATATTATATATATTATAATTTAGCCCTTAATAAAAGTTATACAAATGCTCAGAGACTGGAGGGAACAATGCTGGCTAGAAGAATAGGGAAATGTTGAGCATAACTAAGGTAGAACTTTGAAATGACAGAATCAAATTGTTAGAAGGGATTTAAGATATGAACGGGTCCAACTGACTCAGTCTACCAAGACAGAAACAGAGGCTCAGACATTGACTTGATCAAACTAGTCAATAAATCAGGATCAGGGGCCAGATTGACTATACACGGAGCTCTGTTTGGGTAGCTAGTGTTATGTGATGTGGTGGTTCCCCAACCTGGTGGTGTGTTAGGATATCCTGTGAGGTTTTAATAAAATAGGCTTTTCAGATGCAAACTATTATACATAGGATGGATACACAACAAGGTCCTACTGTATAGCACAGGGAACTATATTCAATATTCTATGATAAACCATAATGGAAAAGAATATTTAAAAAAGAATGTATATATATGTACAACTGAATCACTTTGCTGTGCAGCAGAAATTAACACAACATTGTAAATCGACTATATTTCAATAAAACAATTTTTAAAAAATAAGAAAATAAAATAGGCTTTCAAGGGGGTCTGATTCAGGAGGGTTGGAGTGAGGCCCAGGAATATATTTTCTCAGTGTGTTCCCGGCTTGCAGATCATCCCATTGGTGCAGCATAAGGAACACTCAGCTAATTGAAAACTTCAGTCCTAGTCTCAGGGTCCTGTTGTGTGACACAGGCAAGCTAACCTTTTGGCTCTTAGTTGTTTCATTTAAATCTCGAAGGGGCGGCCTTGGTTGAGGTTGCCTTTATATGAATGAAAAATATTGCCTTGCCATAAACCAAGGATGTTGCAGCCATCAGCCACCAGGACAGTGAGCCTGAGGGAACTTGGGATGGAAACAAAGAGCGTGTCTGCCATCAAACCCTCAGCCACTGCAGCTACCCCCATTGGTGCACCCTGAGGGGACTCAGGATGGGAAAGAACAGGATACTGGCCCTAGATAGCTGAGGTGCATATCTAAATGAATGATTTTAATGAGCCCAGACTCTTGCATCTTCCCATTCATAGAAAAGTGCTAACTCCGTTAATTTGAGATAGCTGGTTTTCTTTCATTAACAGTAATCTTTTGATGTTCTGACTAGCTGGCCTTTGTTGCAAAACTCCTATATATCCTGGCTCCTCCCTGACCTCTTGAGAGCAATCTCTCAGAGCTATCTGAAAGGCTGCCTCCCGGGCTTGAGTCCTCAGAAAGCCTGTCAAATAAAACATAATTCTCAACTTTTAGGTTGTGCATTTTTTTCAGTCAACACTGGTCACCTTAACACTGGTCATCTCTTATAATCATTCCATTCCATGACACCACTTCAGCTCAAGCTAAGACAGAAGTATGGTTAAGATCTGGCTTGGAGGGGAGGGGAAGGCTAACAGGAGTATAGCGGGAAGGTGGGGCCATGAGATGAGCCTGGCTGGGGAGGAGGTTTCCCGTGGGGCAGGAGAGGGAGGCTTGGTCACGTGGCTCGAAGAGGGCCTCAGTACCAAGAGCTTTGTGGGGTGGGTATGTTGCAGGAAGGGGGACTCCTTCCAGGGCCCGAGAGTGGGCTCTTGTCAAACACTTGGAAATGAATTGTCCGAGGAGACACACGTACTGATAAAGCAAGACTTTATTGGGAAGGGGCACCCGGATGGAGAGCGGCAGGGTAAGGAAGCCCAGGAGAACTGCTCTCCACGCGGCTTGCAGTCTCAGGTTTTATGGTAATGGCGTTAGTTTCCGGGCTGTCTCTGGCCAATCATCTTGCTTGGCCCGTAGCTGGTCTGACTCAGGGTCCTTCCCTGTGGCGCGTGCGTCTCTCAGCCAAGATGGATCCAGTGCGAGGGTTTCTGGGAGGTTGGCAGGGCATGTTGTCTCTTCCCTCCTCCTTTCGGCCCCTCCCGAATTCTCCTGGTTAGCTTTCCTCGGCAGCACTGCATTCTTCATCGCGACCTCCTGATGAGTTCCTTCAAGTGGTTACCATCATGCCTGGTCAAGGTGGGTGGTTTCAGTCAACAGTTCCCAAACAGGTATGAGCTTTAGACCTCATTTTATAGAGGAGCACTTCCCAAACTGTGTTCTGTGGAACAAGAGGCCTTTGAGATGCTCTGAAAGAGACATCTGTGTTAAGTTCGGGAGAGGCTACACTCTATATCCTGGTCTAGGAGATTCACGATGCATAGTGAGAGCTCTGAGGAGTCTGATTCACTTTACCTAGTCTGGCATGTTTCAAATTCATTTCATAATAGGGCCCTTCAAAAACAACCTAGTAACTAATGTTCCATAGAATACAATTGGGAGAGACACTGTCCTAGAAAAGAGGGAGTCATTATAAATTTTGTACTCAGTTTTAGAGAACTTTTAGAGGAATCTGGGGAAGTGCTCATTAGGAAGAACACTTCAGAAGAGCAGGAAATGCACTGGAACGTCTCAGTTTAGAGAAGAGAAGCCTCATGCAACACATTTTTAGTTACATGAATTGGTGTAATGAGGGACATGATTGTTCGTCGTATTTGCTGAGAATCAAGTCAAGAGTAATGGGCTTAAGAGTTAAGCCTAGAGATTCAGGAGGAAGAAAAGGGAAATCTTTCTGATAAGGGATATAAACTAGAATAGTTTATCTTGGGAAATCATGTAATTTACAGCATCTCATCCATTTCATGCAATAAAATCAGAGGACAGCCTAAATAACAATGCAAGTCCCCAGTATTTTCTTCTCTGTCCTTTGATATTCAGGGATCCCTGCACTTCCATGGGAACCACAGAGCACCCTAGCCATCGAAGCAAATATCTAGCAGCTTATAGAACCATATATTTGAGAAGAATCCAACATCTGGTCCAACTTCCCGCCAAAGCAAGAATATTTTCTGCAACACTCCTGTCCCATGGCCTTCAGGAATATGTTGGGAACAACTCCAGTGCCTGTGAAATCATTACTTTTCTAGGCAGCTCATTTCATTTACGGATGGCTTAAATTGTGAGGAAGCTTGGCCTTACCATGAACCAAAATAGGTTTCATTGCATCTTACACATTTCAAAGCTAGTTATTGGTGTTGGAGCTCCACAGATATGCTTGTTATTTTTTCCTATGTGAAGACCATTCAGATGTTCAAAGACAAGTATCATATCTGTAGTAATCCTTCTTTAAGACAAATAGTCCAAGTCCTTCAGCCATTTCTCTTAACAGTCTCTAGAATATTCACCATTTATCCAGAGAATATGAGTTGATCATCACAAACTACAGCTGGGTTATGACCTCTTTGTATCTGGGCAGAGTCTTCCTGCAGAGAGACCATGTGTGCAGAACAAGTCCCAGGGCAAGATGGAGCATTCAGACCAGTCCAGCACATCTGGAGCTCTGGGCTGGCAGATACATGGGATCAAGAGGCCATACAAAGAGACCCACCCCAATGGAAAAAAGTGTTGATGAGTTTGGTAGGATAATGGACTCTTAGGAAAGGGCATCATGAGAGGGCATTAGGAGCTAGAAGGAGTTAGATCTATAGTTTTTCTAAGTCACTGATGCAAGAGCCAAAACTGCTTTGTTAACCATATTAAAATGTGAAGTTGCAGGACATGTCACAGCAGCCTCCTGTATCATGTCTTCCCAGCAGTTATACCATTGTTATTGGGCACAGGGGAGGAGGTTTCCAGGGGTACCGTATTTGGGAGTGTATGTGAGGCATCCCTGTGATGGTGGGCAGGGATGACTCAGTGACTCAAAGAAATACTGTTCATGACTCTTACAGGGACCATTTCCAACCCCCAGACCTCACCAGCCTGGAAGTACAAGCTAGACTATTTATTTGTTCAATTCTTTCCTCCTTCCAATAAGGAATTGTGTCAGTCAGTTTTTCTTGTCCAGCAATCATGTCATACAGTTAACAAAAATACTTTTTTCACACAAACCACTAACAAGTTCTTCCTCATATTGCAGTAAATTCTTTGAGTCTAAATGTAGGATGTTACATTTGTCTCAGCTACATTTAATATTATTTATATGACCTTATTGATATTTTTAAGATAGTTTTTTTTCTGAAGTGCTAGGTTTTCCTCTTTTTTTGGAGTCATCTTCACTTTTGATAAACAAGCTTTCTATTCTTCCTCAAAGCCTTGGAACATGCCCATCAGACAGGAATCAGAGAGTTTTGTGGCATGCTACTAGAGACTTCTCTTGAGTGAGACCCCAGCCCTTTAATCAACTCTTTGCATTAAAATGTCCAGCCAGCTATTCATTCACAGAGAAGGACTATTTTCCAGTGTGTATTTCTCCATCTTGTTCACAGGGAAATCAAGGAAGACTATTGAAATGCTTTACTTAATTCAAGATACATTATGCTATAGTTTAAATTATTAATCCTCTTTGATATACATGAGAATTTGGTCTTGATGGAAAACCGAAAGTATATTCTACCAGACAAAGACCTTGCTGCCGCTGGGTGATGTAGGTCTTTCCCCCTCTGTCGCAGGTATGCCCGACAGTTCATTGGGTACCACGCAACGACTGCCTGTTACAGCATCGAGTTCAAACTCTTTAAGCCGTTTACAAGACCTTAACTAGCTGGCTTAGCTTTCAAGCCTTGTCTTTCTGTGTTTTCCCCTCATGCTCCAATTATCTTAATAGGTCACCCTTTCTAAACTTCTGGCAATTGACACCTTGCCTCCACTTCCTGGAAACTCTTCCCCCTTCATTTTGTTTGACTGTCCCCTACTCATCCTTTGGCTTAGATCTAACTTCTTGAGGAAGCCAGTCTCGATCCCCCCAAGGTTGGAATAGCTATCTTTCCCACATTCTCCTTCCCATCCCAGGCTTCCCCATGTGGTAGTACTTGCCACTCAGGTGACCTTCCCTGTGGACTTCTCCCACATGGCCTTAACTCCTTGAGAGCAGGGACTGTGTCTGGTGCATAGCAGGCTCTCAGGGAATCAGTTAAAATCTCCAGTCTGTGAGCTCCTACGGCACCAAGGCACAGAGTATTCTGAAAGATCTCAAGGGCTTTTGCCAGTGTTTGGAGGTTGGCCTTGAGCATGTCATTGTCTTTCCTGGTCTTCGGGTTCTTTGTCTGTGAAATGAAGGTGATGTCTAAGGCTCTAAGCTGACATAAAGAGCGTTTGACTGCAAACAAGGAGTTCTGACCTGGATCTGCCGAGAGACTTGGAAAGACATTTAACCCATTCATTCTCTGAATCTCAATGTTTTTGTTAGATAAAGAGGCTGAAGTCTACTCAGTGGAAGAGTCAGAAACAGACAGGTGCTGTCGAGGAAGTCACTTCACGCCTCAGTTTCCTTATTTACAAATTCATCCTGACATGGCAGCATCCTGGTGAGGACTAAGTGAGTTAACCTTAGTAACGAGGGAAGAGAGTAAAAATACACTGAAAAGCAACTCTGTGTTAAGTGCATTCATAATGTCATAGCATTTTATCCTCGCAACAACCTACACGGTAGGTTTTATAAATCTCCATTTTATAGAAGGAAGAAATAGTTCAAGGTCATGCTGTTTGTAAATGGCAGGACCGGCTTCCCAATGTGACTGCAAAGCCCATGCCTGTCCCATTTCACTCTGCGGCTCCCCCTTTGTTCAGAGCTCAGCACGGGGCCTGGCACGAAGCCTCTCTCCACCTTTCCAGGTCTAAGTCTGGTTGGAGGACCTGCTCCAGCCCCAGGAAGGAGCTGGAGCTAACAGGAGGCTCTCTGGCCTGCAGATGGAGGAAGGTCTGGCCGGAGCTGGCTGGCACTGTTGGCCTGGCTGGCTTGGAGCCCTGCTCACGAACTCTCTCCAGAGTGGGGGCAGTGGGCACAGAGGCGTCCAGACTGTGTGCATGGTTTATAAAAAGCCATCAGGAGCACCGTCCTGGGACTGCAGCCATTTATCTGCACTTTTTCCTTGTAAAATGTTACTGACTGTTTTACACCAAGGGCAGTTTATCCTGAATGGGATGTACAGGCATTCAATTCACCTCTGCTTTTTGCCAGCTCTGCTCTTTTCCCCCCTTGCTTCTGAAGTTATATATGGTTCTGAGAGAGGAAACCATTTTCTCTCTGAGGGGGGAACAAAAAGAGCTGACAGCTTTAAAGAGAAACCTTCCATCATAGGAAAGAACATTTGGTTGGAGAGATAATGTCTTTGTTTTTCAGAATGGAATCCTGCTTCAAGGGAGATTCCATTCTTCTCAAATTGATCCCATTTCTGGTCAGATGCTGAGAACCTTACAGAGATGATCTGTATCAGTGTACCTGGGGAGCGGGGGGGGGGGGGGGGGGGGGGCGGCGGGGAAAGGAGGAGAGATGTGATCAGGTCCATTGTTCAAATGGGAAAATGGAAGTTCAAAAAGAGGTGAAATCACTTAAGACCACAAGGGAAGTCTGCTAGGGCAAATGGGGTTCATCACAGAGAAACAGAGAGGGAGCACATCTGAAGAAGATGTTTCCCCTCTTGCGCCCCCAAACCCTCACTCGTCTCAGGAACTTCTCCCCCAGTTCGTGAGACTTAATACTCTTCTCAGCCTGCAGGTGAGGAGACTGAGTTTCCGTGACATTAGTGATTGGCTGAAAGTCCCACACTTCATTATTGCAAAGCGAGCCTCAAGCCTAAACCTTCCACCCTCCAGCTGCTTTCATCAGTAGTCACCACTCGCCTGCCCTGCTTTTGCAGAGAATCTAAATCTAATGGATTGCTGCTGCAGAATGCCAGCATATTTGATTTCATAGAAAAGAATAATGGGGTTCAGGTGAACGAACGCCCTCTTCTGTTGATTCTCTTTGGAACAAGGCTTCACTTTATTGTCCTTTCACTTCCCGTTAGTTCTAGCTAAAGTGATTCCATAATGACATATAAACCCAAACATGAGTAATTGATGGCAGCCTCAGGAGCTTGAGCAGGATAAAACCAGACTGACTGGAATCTCCAGGGTGAAGAATTAACATTTATTGGTTTAGTGAAATGAATTTATGTCCCAATAAAGTCAGTTATGGACTAGGCAGTGATTTAATGAGATGCCTTCTGTAAAGAGAGCAAATATGAACTTCTGGGCCTGGGTTAGATTGTAACCGATATGCCACCTACGAAACCAGGTTTTCAGAAATCTTCAGAAAATGTATTTGGCTTCCTTAATCCATGAAATTTGTGTTTAACCCATTCTGTCCATAGAGTTGAAAGTTGGAGGGAAATTGAATCAGCCTCTCTAAAAGCATAAATGGTACATTTGCTCATGATCAGGACTGTGAACGCTTTTGGAAGCTTGAAGAAGGAAGACGAGGACACATGCCACCATCAAAGAGAAGAAATACTGAATCTAGAGATGCGTGATACCCTTTGAGTCCAGGGGGTTCTTGCTCTGGGTCTGCTGGGTGAAGGGGAGGAGGATGAGCAGAGGGAATGAAGATCCACTGTGCCTTCGCTGCGGGTGGAGCTGTAAGCAGAGAAGGACATCCTGGGCTACTGTGCCTGGGCCGTTGGACAGAGCGCATGTGCAAGTTGATCCCTGCATCCACTGACCTCTTTGCTGCTTTGTCAACAGAACTGAGGACTTGGGTTTTTTTTAATGATAAAATTCTCAGGGCAGAAACCTCAGCGTCATCCTGACTCTTTCTTTTGTATCCCATATTGAATCCATCAGGAAATCCCATAGGCTCTCCTTCCAAAATAGGATCTAGGCACTTCTTACCGTCTCCACTGCTACCTTGCTTGTTCGGCCGTTACCCTCTCTTTGCCGGGGTCACTTTAGCGGCATCCTAGTTGGTCTTCTTACTCCTATTTCTGATTCTCCCTCCCAACACCCACACATACATTTACAATCTGGTCTTAACACAGCAGTGGGAGGGGGATGCTTTCAGAATTAAAGTCGGATCCTGCCTCCTCTCTGTTCCAATCTGCCGGTGACTTTCCATAGCACCCAGAGTAAAGCAAAAGCCATTATAACGACCTACAAAGTCCTACACAGCCAGGTCTTCTCCCACCCACCCACACCCTCTGACCTCATCCCCATCCACCACATCCCTGGCTCTTCTGCTACAGTCTCACCAGCCTCCTTGCTGTTTCTTGAAGGCAGCAGATGTTCTCCTGCCTTAGCACTTCTGCTTGAATCACCCTTCTCCCAAATATCCACGTGGCTCGTTCCCTTATTAACTTCACGTTTTTGCTCACTCTCACCTTCTCAACTGATGCTCAGTGTGACTACCTTTTTCACACCGTAACCCCTCCAAGCCCCTCAAGGACTCCCGATCCTCCAGAACCAACTCTGTTTTTTTTCTAGAACACATTACTTTTTGATATGCTATCCAATTCTCTTATTTATTATATTTTTGTTTATTTTCTGACTCCCCATTTGAATGTACACTCTACAAGGGATGGAATCTTTCTGTTTTGTTTAGGACAGTGCCAGGCACAGTAAATGTTTGTTGAATGAATGAATGAATGAATGAGAAATCTGCTGAAAGGCATCCTAATATAGATTTAATACTGTTGTGAGAAGCAGGACTAATTCAATTTGTTCTCACAGTCTGACATTTTTTCAGCTTGATTTTTGTCATATGTTTTGCTTTTCACTCTGAAAAATAAGATATATTGAATTGGATGGAAGCTGTATTTTCTATGAAGTTTTGAGATCATGTGCAAAAGAATTAAAATTAGATGAAGAAGATTTTTAATTGAGTAATTGATGTTAAATCCTATCTTAGTGGGTCATATGAGAAATTTTGAAATCTGAAACTAAGTGGAATAGCATTAGGAAAAATGTACCCTCTTATAATGTCACCATTGACACTGACAAAATATTTGTCAGTGCTCACTGGGTGTAGAGCACTGTGGAAAAAAATAACACACATTAAATGTGCCACACATTAAATGTATGGCACACATATCTGGGCTGCTGTGAGGCCAGATGTTCTAGTTGTGGGAGTTTCGTGTTTCTGGTACTTCTAAATAGGGATGTGAGATTTTGTGCATTTAAATTAACTTTGTGAGGAGTAGTGCAGAAAGTGGTCAAGAGCAAAGAAAGCAGAGAGCAGATTGGTTGAAGCAGAAATATCCTGCAGCACTCGACATGATTATTTTTTTATTATACTTTATCAGACAAAACGTAGATCATAGTTGTCATCCTAATTCACATTTGTATAGCACTGTGCAGCTTACAAAGCACTTGGTTAAACTGGACCATCTCAAGTATATAGGGGAAAGGTTTGCCAAAACCATTGTGTCTCCCAGTGCAGTCAGCATGTAGAGTTCGGTCTTGCAGTCCCAGAGGTGAACGGTTCAATGTTGAGAGGGTGACTAGCAGCCCCCAAGGGGAGCCCACAACTGTGCGGCCAGCAGCCAGGCAGCCAGATGCACGGTGTTGTACTGAGAGCACAGACTCCATCGCCACGCTGCCTGGTTTCAAATCTGGGCTTGCCTCATTCTTGCTGTGATTCTTGGTGCCTCAGTTTCACCACCTGTAAAATGGGGTTAGTAAAAGTAGCACCTTACCGGGCTCCTATAAGAATTAAATGAGTTTATAAATGCAGAGTGCTAAGAGCAATTCCCGGCACCTCTGGGATGCTTCCCATGCACGTCAACTGTTAGTGTCATGGGACAGTAAAAGCACCTGCCTGTTCCTCATCTCTTCCTCAATTTTTCGGTCAGAGTGTTGGAAAATTTCTCCTTGGAGTCCTTTCTTTGGATATATAATTTTAACATTGTTGAGGAATAGAACCTATGAGAATCAGATGAAAAGTGTGGACAACAGATATATTCACAAGTATATACAATTTTGCCTATAATTTTAGGGGCTTTATAAATTCCTGAGGTCCAGGTCAAGAATCTCCAGCTTAGGGTATTCTGGTTCTAGATTAAGTTGTCCTGGTTGAACCATCCCATTAAGCCACTGATGCCTGGACCCATGCTGGTATGACGTTATTTGACCTGTCATATCTAGAAGGGCTTCTGGTGTATCTCCCCAGGGATAGGCAGGAACAGCTTGGAGTAGATAGAGGAGACAGAGACAATGGAACAGGTGTCTCCAAAGACCAGCTTTCCCAGCGTAATCACTCTCCTGGGACACGCTCCTCACCACCTTCCAGCTGCCTTGCTCTCCTCGGAAGCCAGGGAAAGCCTGACACTCCTGAAATGAGTGCAGTCATTTCTCCCTGGGGGCAGCCAGCTGCTGAGAAGCCCTGAGAGGAAGAGGGACATTACAGTGAAAATGAAGGTCTGAGCAGATCATAGCATGGGCTGGAGAGTGATCTGACAGAGTTATACCACAGAAGCAGAGCTGTGTCATTGGATGTCAATACATGTATTTCAAAACACAGTCTCCAGCTATCCCAACTTCCCAGAGACATGAAAAAGAATCATTCAGTATGAAAGCTTGTTAGATCTCAAAGAAAGCATGCTGGTGCCTTCCAAGGACAGAGCAGGAATGTGGAGTCATAGAGCTGCACAATATGGGATGTCTTTTTTAAAAAATTTTTATTTTATATTGGAGTATAGTTGATTAGCAATGTTGTGTTCGTTTCAGGTGCACAGCAAAGTGATTCAGTTATACATATACATGTATCTATTCTTTTTCAAATTCTTTTCCCATTTAGGTTACTACAGGATATTGAGCAGAGTTCCCTGTGCTATACAGTAGGTCCTTGTTGGTTATCTATTTTAAATATAGCACTGTGTACATGTCAATCCCAAACTCAATATGGGATGTCTTTGACGCCTTTTCCCATCACAGCTGGAGGGGTCTTGAGACTTCTCCTTTGTGGCTCTTCCTCTTCTGCAGCTTCTGAGGGTGGGGAGGGGTGGTGTGATGGGCAGCGTTTGGCTTGCGGAGGTAGCAGCCCATAGTTTAGGCCCAGATCCTCTCTGTGGAGAAAAATGCTGATTCTCCATATTTTCTTGTCTGCTAAAAGAGGATAATAAAAGCTTCCCCCCACCTCCGCTTCTTGGGAACTTGGTGAAGATTAATTAGATGTTGCCCAGGAAGTTTTTTAAGCTCTGGCAGAAGAAGGTACTAAGCATTATTTCTAAAGTTAACTTCTTTAACCCATTCCATGAAGTAGGGATCTCCACTCCTGAATTGGAGTCTGGGTTGATACCATCCATTCTCCAAAGTAAAAGGGCAGCTGAGTGCTGGTGGTGGTCATGGGGCTTTGATGATAGTGATCAATTTAATCCATTCGATTTAAATGGGAAACCTTTTTATGAATTGTGGGTGCTGGTGGAACATACCTGCGGGAGAGAAACAGATTTGGCCTTGGGCCAGAGTAGGCAGGGCCCTGGCTGAGATGTCTTGTCTTAGGGGTTGGTGAAGAAGGGAAGGGGCATGATGATTGAGACTGGGCCTGCCAGATACCCCAAGATGGGAGATTCTGCCTGGGGCCTGCAAGGCAGAGGGACAGACAGAAACACCTTGGCTCAGAAAAGTCAACTCTCTTTCTCGGCCAGACCAATTGTCTAAGTCCGGAAGGAAGCCTGTGGGTGGAGCAATTGTATCCCAAGTTATCCCAGGGTGCGGTGAGGCCCTGTGTGAGAAGGATCGTCTTATGAGCGCCTTCTTGGATGGTCTTCTACACTTCCAGAGTGAAGCATAATCAGATATCTGTTCTAAACAGAGGACAAGGTCTTCAATCAAGAAATTTTTCGTGTATTCATTTAATAAATATTTACTGGGCATCTACAATTAATCATAGTTTTAAGTACTGGGGATACAGCTGTGATCAAGATAATCAAGGTCCCTGTTTCCAAGGAACATACATTCTGGCAGGAGAGTTAGTCCATACACAAGTTAAACAAATTCCCCTATTTGTCTACACCAGAATGTAAGCTCTACAAGGACAGGGTTTTCAAATTTTTAAAAAATCTGTTTTGTTCATTGCTGTATTCTCAGCACCTAGAATAGGACCTGATAGCTAGATTTTAGATGCTCAAGTATTTGCTAAATAAAGGAATGAAAAAGATAATTTCAGATACTGGTAAGGACAGTGAAGGAAATGTATTGTCAAAGTGTAGGTGGGAGATGAAGATGGGGTAAGCAAGAGGTGGAAGAGGTAAGGTCTTGCAGGCTTTGGTAAGAGTTTGGGTAAGAGCAGTGGGTTTTAAGCACAGGAAATATGCAATTTAGTTTACATTTTAAAAAGACCTTCTGAGTGCTGGTGGAGAATGGACAGGAAGTGGAGAGCAGAGCAGGGAAACCAGTTAGAAAGCTGTTCTGGTGTTATAGACCAGAGGTGGTGATGGCTTGCCCTAGGCAGATAGCTGGGGATGTGATGAGAAGCAGTCAGGGTCCAGATGTGTCTTGGAGGTGGAACCAGTGGGATTTGTTGATGGAATGAATGTGGGGACTTGGCAAAGAGAAGAGTCAAAGATGACTCTGGGAGGTTTACCTCTGTGAGTAAATAGACAATGGTGCCATTAACTAAGGGGTGAATACTGAGGATTCTGGAATGCTGGTCCCAGAGGTGGGTGAGATTGGGCAGCGTGGGGGTGAGAAACCCCTAAAGTTAGTTCTTCGGGGACGTGTATTGAGCACCTGAGGCATTTTGTCCAGACTTGCAGAAGAGCAGCAGGAGAAGGGTTGGGTGTGCACTTCACAGGGCTGAGTAAGATCTAAACTTTGGAATCATATAATTATTTTCAGCTTTATTGAGGTATAACTGACAAAATTGCAAGATATTTAAAGTGTACACTTTGATGATTTAATATCTGTATACATTGTGAAGGGATTCCTCTCATGTATTATTTGACACATTTGTCACCTTATTTATCTCTTCACTGTTTTATTTTTGTGAGAACAGTTAAGTTCTACTCTGTTAGCAGATTTCAATTATACAATACAGTGTTACCGATCATGGTCACCATGTTTTACATTAGGTCCTCAGACTTTATTCATCTTACAGCTGAAAATTTGTACCCTTTTACTGACTTGTCCCTATTTTCCCCACCCCCTGAACCCTGGCAACCACTTTTCTATTCTCTGTTTCCATAGTTTGACTTTTTAATTTAAGTTCCACATGTATGTGCTACGATGCAGTATTTGTCTTTGGCTTATTTCACTTAGCATAATGTCCTCAAGTTCATTCCATGTTGTTACAAATAGCAGAATTTCCTTCTTTCTCATGGTTGAATTATATTCCATTATATACAAATGTATACACACACACACACACACACACACACACACCCCCCCCCCAAATCTCAGGTTATTTCCTTATCTTGGCTGTATTGAATAATGCTGCAATGAACATGGGAGTGCAGATATCTCTTTGAGATTCTGCTTTCATTTCCTTTGGATATATGTCCACAAGTGAGATTTCTGGATAATATGTCATTCAATTTTTATTTTTTGAGGAACCTTCATACAGTTTTCCATAGTGGCTGCACCAATTTGCATCCCCATCAACAATGCACAAGGGTTCCCTTTCTTCACATTCTTGCCAGCATTTGTTATTTCTTGTCTTTTTACTGACAGTCATTCTAACAGGTGTGAGGTGATATCTCACTGTGGTTTTGATTTGCATTTCCCTGATGGTTAGCGATATTGAGCAACTTTTCATTACCTATTGGCCATTTGAATATCTTCTTGGGAAATAATGTCTATTCAGTTCTTCTGCTCAGATTTTAATTGGATTGCTTGGGGTTTTTTTGCTATTGAGTTGTATGAGTTCTTTATATATTTCGGATATTAACTCCTTATCAGATATATGATTTGCAAATATTTTTCACATTCTATACGCTGCCTTTTCATTTGTTGATGGTTTCCTTTGCTGTTCAGAAACTTTTTAGTTTGATATAATCCCACACTTGCTGATTTTTGCTTAAGTTGTCTTTACTTTTGATGTCAAATCCGAAAAAAAAAAAAATCACTGCCAAGATCAATGTCAAGGAACTTACTCCCCATGTTTTCATCTAAGAGTTTTCTGGTTTCAGGTCTTACATTCAAGTCTTTAATCCATTTTGAGTTGATTTTTGTGTATGGTAGGGGTCCAGTTTCTTTCTTTTGCATATGGCCGTCTAATTTTCCCAAAATCATTTATTGAAGAGACTTTCCTTCCCACATTGTATATTCTTGGCTCGTTTGTCATAAATTAATTCACCATAAATGTATGAGTTTATTTCTGGGCTCTCTATCTGTTCCATTGGTATATATGTCTGTTTTTATGCCAATATCACACTCTTTTTACTATAACTTTGTAACATAGTTTGAAATTAGAAAGTGAGATGCTTCCAGCTTTGTTCTTCCTTCTCAAAATTGCTTTAGGGTTTTTTGTGGTTCCATACGCATTTTAAGATTGTTTTTTCTATTTATGTGAAAAATGCCATTAGAATTTTGATAACAATTGCCTTGAATTTGTAGATTGCTTTGGGTATTATGGATATTTTAACGATCCAAGAGCAATCCATGATATTTGATTCCATATGATATATGACTCCAATCCATGAGCATAAAATATTTTTCCATTTATTTGTCTTCAATTTCTTTCATCAATGTCTTATAAGTTACGTTATTCAGATCTTTCACTTCCTTGGTTTAAGTTTTTCCTCAGTATTTTATTCTTTTTAATGCAGCTGTAAGTGGGATTGTGTCCTAAATTTCTCTTTCTGTTAGTTATTATTACCATATAGAAATGTAACTAATTTTTGAATATTAATTTTGTATCATGCAACTTCACTGAATTCATTTACTAGTTCTAACCGTTTTTTTGTGACATCTTTATATGTATAATACCAGGCCATCAGCAAATAGAGATAATTTTACTTCTTCCTTTCCAATTTGGATAATTTTTATTTGTTCTTCTTACTTAATTCCTCTGGCTAGATCTTCCATTACTATGTTGAACAAGAGTTGTGAGAGTGGGCATCCTCGTCTTGTTCCTGATCTTAGAAGAAAAGTTTTCATCTTTTTTACCATTGAGTGTGATGTTAGCTGTGGGTTTATGTATATACTTTATATAAAGATCATATATGGCCTTTATTATGCCGAGGTACATTCCCTCTATACTCACTTTGTTTAGAGCTTTTATTATTGAATTTTGAATTTTGTTAGATGCTCTTTCTACATCTGTAGAGATGCTCACATAATTTTTATCCTTTATTTTTTTAATGTGGTTTATCACATTATTGATTTGCAGATGTTGAACCATTCTTGCATCCCTAGAATAAATCCCAATTGGTCATTGCATATGATTATTTTAATGTACTGTTAAATTCATCATGCTAATATTTTTTTGAGAACTTTTGGCATCTATATTCATCAAGGATATTGGTCTGTCACTTTCTTTTCTTATAGAGTCCTTGTCTGGTTTTGTCATTAGGGTAATGCTGGTCTCATAAAATGAGTTTGGAAATATTCCCTCCTCTTCTATTTTTGAAGGAGTGTGAGAAGTATTGGTATTAATTCTTCTTTAAATATTTGGTAGTCCATCTGGTCCTGGACTTTTCTTTGTTGGGAGGCTTTTGGTTAATGATTCATCTCCTTATGAGTAATTGATCTGTATAGTTTTCTATTTCTTCATGACTTGGTCTTGTTAGGTTGTATGTCTCTAGAGATTTATCCATTTCTTCTAGGTTGTCAAATTTGGGGAGTATATTTGTTCATAGTAGTCTCTTATGATCCTTTGTTTCTGTGTAGTATCAGTTGTGATGTCTCCTCTTTTATTTATAATTTTATTCATTTGAATCCTTTCTCTTTTATTCTTGGCAGCTTTAGCTAAACGTTTCTATTTTGTTTGTATTTTTTTAAAGATTTTAGTTTCATTGATCTTTTCTTAGAATTTTTTAATATTTAGACACTAAAGGATCTTAGATATCCTTTAGGGATTTTTAAACCAAAGGGCTTAACTTCCTCTCTCTGCTTTTATTTTATTTTTAATTTTAATATCTCTATTGGAGTATAATTGCTTTACAATGTTGTGTTACTTTCTGCTGTACAACAAAGTGAATCAGCTATATGTATACATATATCTCAATATCCACTCCCTCTTGAGCCTCCCTCCCACCCCTCTAGGTCATCACAAAGCATTGAGCTGATCTCCCTGTGCTATGCAGCAGCTTCCCACTAGCCATCCATTTTACATTTGGTAGTGTATAGATGTCAGTGCTACTCTCTCACTTGGTCCCAGCTTACCTTTCCCCCCTTGCTTCCTCAAGTCCGTTCTCTACGTCTGTTCTTTATTCCTGCCCTACCACTAGGTTCATCAGTACCTTTTTTTTTAGATTCCATGTATGTGCATTAGTATACAGTATTTGTTTTTCCTCTTTCTGACTTACTTCACTCTGTATGACAGACTCTAAGTGCATCCACCTCACTACAAACAACTGTTTTGTTCCTTTCTATGGCTGAGTAATATTTCATTGTATATATGTGCCACAAATTCTTTATCCATTCATCTGTTGATGGACATTTAGGTTGCTTCCATGTCCTGGCTTTTGTAAATAGTGTGGCAGTAAATATTGTGGTACATGTATCTTTTTGAATAACGTCTTTTTCAGGGTATATGCCCAGTAGTGGGATTGCTGGGTCACATGGTAGTTCTATTTTTAGTTTTTAAGGAACCTCCATAATGTTCTCCATAGTGGCTCTATCAATTTACATTCCCACCAACAGTGAAAGAGGGTTCCCTTTTCTCCACACCCTCTCCAGCATTTATTGTTTGTAGATTATTTGAAGATGGCCATTCTGACTGGTGTGAGGTGATACCTCACTGTGGTTTTGATTTGCATTTCTCTAATGATTAGTGATGTTGAGCATCCTTTCATGTGTTTTTTGGCAATCTGTATGTCTACTTTGGGGAAATGTCTATTTAGGTCTTCTGCCCATTTTTGGATTGGGTTGCTTGTTTTTTTGATATTGAGCTGCATGAGTTGTTTGTATATTTTGGAGATTTATCCTTTGTCATTTGCTTCGTTTGCAAATATTTTCTCCCATTCTGAGGGTTCTCTTTTCATCTTGTTTATGGTTTCCTTTGCTGTGCAAAAGTTTTAAGTTTCATTAGGTCCCATTTGTTTATTTTTGATTTTATTTCCATTACCGTAGGAGGTGCATCACAAAAGAACTTGCTGTGTTTTATGTCATAGAGTGTTCTGCCTATGTTTTCCTCTAAGAGTTTTATAGTGTCTGGCCTTATATTTAGGTCTTTAATCCATTTTGAGCTTATTATTCGGGGTCTTTTGTGTTTCCATACAAATTGTAAATTTTTTTGTTCTAGTTCTGTGAAAAATGCCATTGGTAATTTGAGAGGGATTGCATTGAATCTGTAGATTGCTTTGGATAGTATAGTCATTTTCACAATGTTGATTCTTCCAATCCAAGAACATGGTATATTTCCATCTGTTTGTATCGTCTTTGATTTCTTTCATCATTGTCTTAGAGTTTTCTGCTTACAGGTCCTTTGCCTCCTTAGGTAGATTTATTCCTAGGTATTTTATTCTTTTTGTTGCAATGGTAAATGGGAGTGTTTCCTTAATTTCTCTTTCTGATTGCTTGTTGTAAGTGTCTAGGAATGCAAGAGATTTCTGTTCATTAATTTTGTATCCTGCTACTTTACCAAATTCATTGATTAGCTCTAGTAGTTTTCTGGTGGCATCTTTAGGATTTTCTATGTATAGTATCATGTCATCTGCAAACAGTAACAGTTTTACTTCTTCTTTTCCTGTTTGGATTCCTTTAATTTCTTTTTCTTCTCTGATTGCCGTGGCTAAAACTTCCAAAGCTATGTTGAATAATAGTGGTGAGAGTGGGCACCCTTGTCTTATTCCTAATCTTAGAGGAAATGCTTTCAGTTTTTCACCATTGAGAATGATGTTGGCTGTGGGTTTGTCACATATGGCTTTTATTATGTTGAAGTATGTTCCCTCTATGCCCACTTTCTGGAGAGTTTTTATAATAAATTGGTGTCAAATTTTGTCAAAAGCTTTTTCTGCATCTACTGAGATTATCATATGATGTTTAATCCAACAATTTGTTAATATGGTGTATCACAGTGATTGATCTGCATATATTGAAGAATCCTTGCATTCCTGGGATAAACCCCACTTGATCATGGTGTATTATCCTTTTAATGTGCTGTTGGAGTCTGTTTGCTAGTATTTTGTTGAGAATTTTTGCATCTATATTCATCAGTGATATTGGCCTGTAATTTTCTTTTTTGTTTTTAGTATCTTTGTCTGGTTTTGGTTTCAGGGTGATGGTGGCCTTGTAGAATGAGTATGGGAGTGTTCCTCCCTCTGAAATATTTTGGAAGAGTTTGAGAAGGATAGGTGTTAGCTCTTCTCTAAATGTTTGATAGAATTCACCCGTGAAGCCATCTGGCCCTTGGCTTTTGTTTGTTGGGAGATTTTTAATCACAGTTTCAATTTCAGTGCTTGTGACTGGTCTGTTCATGTTTTCTATTTCTCCCTGGTTCAGTCTTGGAAAGTTGTACTTTTCCAAGAATTTGTCCATTTCTTCCAGGTTGTCCATTTTATTGTTATATAGTGGCTTGCAGTAGTCTTTCATGATCTTTCGTATTTCTGTGGTGTCAGTTTTTACTTCTCCTTTTTCATTTCTAATTCTGTTGATTTGAGTCTTCTCCCTTTTTCCTGCTGATGGTTTATCAATTTTGTTTATCTTCTCAAAGAACCAGCTTTTTAGTTTTATTGATCTTTGCTCTTGTTTCATTCATTTCATTTTCATTTATTTCTGATCTGATCTTTATGATTTCTTTCCTTCTGCTAACTTTGGGTTTTTCTTTGCTCTTCTTTCCCTAATTGCTTTAGGTGTAAGTTTAGGTTGTTTGAGATTTTTCTTGTTTCTTGAGGTAGGATTGTATTGCTATAAACTTCCCTCTTAGAACTGCTTTTGCTGCATCCATAGATTTTGGGTCATTGTGTTTTCATTGTCATTTGTTTCTAGGTATTTTTTGACTTCCTCCTTGATTTCTTCAGTGATCTCTTGGTTGTTTAGTAGCATATTGTTTAGCTTCATGTGTTTGTATTTTTTAGTTGTTTTCCATGTAATTGATATCTAGTCTCACAGCATTGTGGTCTGAAAAGATACTTAATATAATTTCAGTTTTCTTAAATTTACTGAGGCTTGATTTGTGACCTAAGTTGTGATCTATCCTGGAGAATGTTCCATGTGCACTTGAGAAGTAAGTGTATTCTGTTGTTTTTGGATGGAGTGTCCTATAAATATTAATTAAGTCCATCTGGTCTAATGTGTCATTTAAAGTTTGTGTTTCATTATTTATTTTCTGTTTGGATGATGTGTTCATTGGTGTAAGCTGGGTGTTAAAATCCCCTGCTGTGATTGGGTTACTGTTGATTTCCCCTTTTATGGCTGTTAGCATTTGCCTTATGTATTGAAGTGCTCCTATGTTGAGTGCATAGATTCTTACAATTGTTATATATTCTTGGATTGATCCCTTGGTCATTATATAGTGTCCTTCCTTTTCTCTTTTAATAGTCTTTATTTTAAGGTCTATATTGTCTGATATGAGTATTGCTACTCCAGCTTTCTTGTGATTTCCATTTGCATGGAATATCTTCTTCCATCCCCTCACTTTCAGTCTGTATGTGTCCCTGGGTCTGAAGTGGGTCTCTTTTTGACAGCATATATATGGGTCTTTTTTTTTTTTTTTATCCATCCAGCCAGCCTGTGTCTTTTGGTTGGGACATTTAATCCATTTACATTTAAGGTAATTTTTAATATGTATGTTCCTATTACAATTTTCTTAATTGTTTTAGGTGTTTTTTTGTGGGTCTTTTGCTTCTCTTGTGTTTCCTGCCTAGAGAAGTTCCTTTAGCATTTGTTGTAAAGCTGGTTTGGTGGTGCTGAATTCTCTTAACTTTTGCTTGTCTATAAAGCTTTTGATTTCTCTGTCAAATCTGAATGAGATCCTTGCTGGGTAGAGTAATCTTGGTTGCAGGTTATTCCCTTTCATCACTTTAAATATATCTTGCCACTCCCTTCTGGCCTGTAGAGTTTCTGCTGAAAGATCAGCTGTTAACCTTATGGGGATTCCCTTGTGTGTTATTTGTTGCTTTTCCCTTGCTGCCTTTTAATATTTTTTCTTTGTGTTTAATTTTTGTTTGTTTGATTAGTATGTGTCTCAGAATGTTTCTCCTTGGGTTTATCCTGTATGGGACTCTCTGCACTTCCTGGACATGATTGATTCTTTCCTTTCCCATGTTGGGGAAGTTTTCAACTATAATCTCTTCAAATATTTTCTCAGACCCTTTCTTTTTTTCTTCTTCTTCTGGGATGCCTATAATTCGAATGTTGGTGCACTTAATGGTGTCCTAGAGGTCTCTGAGACTGTCTTCCATTCTTTTCATTCTTTTTTATTTTATTCTGCTCTGTGACAGTTATTTCCATCATTCTGCCTTCCAGCTCACTTATCCATTCTTCTGCCTCAGTTATTCTGCTTTTGATTCCTTTTGTAGTATTTTTAATTTCAATTATTGTGTTGTTCATTACTGTTGGTTTGCTCTTTAGTTCTTCTAGGTCTTTGTTAAATGTTTCTTCTGTTTTCTCTATTCTATTTCCAAGATTTTGGATCATCTTTATTATAATTACTCTGAATTCTTTTTCAGGTAGTTTGCCTATTTCCTCTTCACTTATTTGGTCTTGTGGGTTCTTATCTTGCTCCTTTGCTTGTAAGATATTTCTCTGTCTTCTCATTTTGTCTAATTTACAGTATTTGAGATCTCTTTTCTCCAGGCTGCAGGGTCATAGTTCCTCTTGCTTCTATTCTCTACCCCCAGTGGTGAGGTTGGTCCAGTGGCTTGTGTAGGCTTCCTGATGGGAGGGACTGGTGCCTGCGTTCTGGTGGTGGAGCTGAGTCTTTTCCCTCTGATGAGCATGGCCATGTCAGGTGGTTTGTTTTGGTGTGTCTGTGAGCTTAGTATGACTTTAGGTAGTCTGTGTGCTGATGGGTGGGTTTGTGTTCTTGCCTTGTTTTTTGTTTGGTCTGAGGCATCCAACACTGGGAGCTGCTGGTAGTTGGGTGGAGCTTGGTCTTGGATTAAGATAGTGGTTTCTGTGAGAGCTCTCAGCAATTAATATTACCTGGGGTTGGGAATTCTCTAGTGCTACAGCATCCTGGACTTGGTGTTCCCACCCCAGAGACTCAGGTCCGACTTCTTGTTGAGGGACCAAGACCCCACAAGTTGCTTGTCCCAGAAATAAAGGGGATTAAAAAAAAAAGACTAACAAAACCCCAGACAAATGGTAAAAAGTAAAAACAAACAAACAGAAATGGAAATAAGGAAAGACACACAGACACAAAAGAAACAAAAACAGACCCAAATAAATCAAAAAGCAAGAGAACAAGCAGACGAACAGAAGAACCCAAGAACCAAATCAAACAATTAAAAAGAGAGCTGACAAAAACACAAAAACCAAAACCAAAGCAGAGTGCCAACTAAAGAATGAATCAAAGAAACAAAACAAACTGACAAAAATGATTAAAAAAAAGAAAAGAAAAAGAGAAAGGGGAAAGAAGATAGAACAACAGAAAAGCAATGCAGAAATAGGAATATAAAAGAAAATAGAAAATATATTAAGGAAAAAAAAGACAAAACTCCAGAGAAATGGTAAAAACAAAATCAAACAAACAGAAACAGAAACGAGGAAACACACACATGTAAAAGAAACAAAAACAGAGCCAAATAAAAGAAAAAGCAAGAGAACAACCCGACAAATAGAAGAACTCAAAAACAAAATCAAACAATTAGGATTAAAACTAACAAAAACACATAACCTAAAACCAAAACTGAAGCAGTATGCCAACTGACAAATAAAGCAAGGAAACAGAACAAATAGATAAAAATAATTAAAAAATAATAAAGTAAAATAAAATAGTATAAAATAAAATAAAATAAAATAAAAAGTGAAAAAACACAGGACAACAGAAAAGCAAAGTAGAAATGAAAATATATATAGAAAAGGAAAATATATTAAAGGAAACAAAAAAATAAGGGAAATGAACACAGAACAACAGAAAAGCAAAGTATAAATAGAAATATATATAAAAAAATATATATGTTATAAAACATAGAGACCCCAAAGACTAAATAAAAAAAAAAACTAAAACAGCAACAAACAAAAAATAAAGAAAAAGAAATCAAAAAAAAAAAAAAAAAGAAAAAAAGCCAGAACAACCAACAGAATGAATCAAAACATAATAAAATTAGTAGTAATAATTTTGTTTCCCTGGGGTCTCTGCTGTAAGTGAGCCACAACCCACCTCTGCCTCCCCAAGAGTCTCTCCTCTGTCTCTGGGCTGGTCTCTGGACCTGCTGTGGGCCCTGTGGGGGCCCCTCAGACTCTGATCTGGCCCAGTTCCTGTGTGTGCTGCCCCCCAAAGTCCACAGCTGCCAGAGCTAGACCATTTTCAGTTGTGGGAACACTCACTGTCTACGCAGATATTCCATAGATGGGATTTATCTGCAGCTTGTACAGCTGATGGAAAGATTTTCGATCTTCTTCCTTAGTCACCCCATACCTGGGGTTCAGCTTTGGTTTTATCCCCACCTCTGCATGTAGTCCACCTACAGGAGTCTGGTCCTGAGGCTCTCTGGGAGCTCTTGGGTCTGCCCCTGTGAGGACTAGGCACAGAAGTGGTATGACGGACTGGCTTGCATGAGCCCCGGTGGTGCCAAATGCATAGGGAAGCCAGTGGCCAAGGGCACAGGAGATATGGCCCTAGTGAGGGCCTTTTCTGGTGCCCGGCATAAGGCACGTGATAGCCAGCTCTGAGTGTTTTTTTTTTAATTGTTCAGCAGCCGGCACACAAAAGCCAGCCCTGAGTGGGCTTCTTTTATTGTTGTTGGCAGGCACCAGCGTGTGGGGAGAGAGAGGCTACAATAGTGGCTCCTTCTGCTGCGTGTGACTCAGCAGTAGCACCTGCTTCCATGGCAGTCCAGTCTTCCTCCGTAGGCATTCCCTGCTGCAGATTTCCTCCCTCCCATCCCCCAGTCCATCTCCCCACAGCCAATGGCAGTTCACTTTCTGGGCCTGTTCTCCAATCCCCACGCACCAGCTCCCAGCCTCTTTGCACACCTGTGAACACACATCCCAGTCTGGGGCATGTAGGGCTGTGGTATGGACCATCTGTGTATTTCTTGCTCCATCCCATCTGCCACAGATCAGCTGCTTCATCCTCTTCCAACAGCCTCAAATGCTTCCCTTCTGTCCCAGTCAATTTCCCCAATGGAGAGGGGGTTTCCCCATTGGAGAGAGTGTTTCCCCGAATTCAAGAATCTCTCCTCTGCTTCAGATTCCCCACCCTGGGGTCCAGGTCCAATCCTACTTCCTCTCCTCTTTCTCCCTTCTTTTTTTCCATCCTACCCAGTTATGCAGGGATCTTTCTAGTCCTTTCTGGTGTCCAAGGTTTTCTGCTAGTTTTCAGCCAGTGTTCTGTGAAAATTGTTGCATCTATAGATGTATTCCTGATGCATCTGTGGAGAGAGATGAACTCCACGTCCACCTACTCCTCGACCATCTTGACTCTCTCCCTCTCTCTGCTTTCAAAAGACAAGGCACCTTTTCTTTAAGTGGAAAATTATTAAAACCTGACATATAAGATAATTGATTTCCTGACTCCAAGTCCAGATCTTGTATATTTGGCTGCACTTTTTCATGTCTGTCCAGATATGCTTACAAAGGCAACAAATATGTCTCACTGGTGGATTGATATCAGAAATTTCTCAGGTAAAGGTTTATTCCTTTGACTTAATATTTCATTACCCATAAAAAACAAAGCCTGTGGGGGAAAAACACAGTAAGACATTATTAAGCCCCACTAGTTCTTAAGACTTTAGTGGAGCCAAGTTTACATTCTTTCTTTGGAGTCAGTTTTGATGGGTAGAGGAGAGGAAGCTGGATCATGAAGATTACATGCATGAAAAATGGGGCAATGTCTAGGGAGATGCTCCAGCAAGAGGAGAGGGCCTTGTATGGTAGTTTCAGTGAGGCTTATCGAATTTGTATTGTGTAGTCACTTTTGTCTTCTAGATTTGCCCCCCTCACACCATCTTTAGGAAAGTTTCAGTGCCTTAACTTCCTGTTGGTTTTGATCAATTTTGCTAAGACACTATATCCACCTACCTGGGGAATATTTCATGTTTCTGTTAGTGGCAGATCATTCAGAAAAGCCTGAGTCTCCTTCCAGGTGAGACATTCATAAAGGCCGGCTAGATCCTTCCACCCTGCTACCCTCTTACTCCAGTTCAGAGATAATCCAAGGGACTACTGGCAAGAGCAGATTGTGGTCCTTTTACTTGGTTAACTATAAACCACCAGTGACCCTCTTAGCCCTGCCAGGTAGCTTTGCACATTGTGGGTTGGAGAGAAATCTTCTGCAGGAAAAGATTGCCAATCAGGTGGTCACCTCACCCTGCTGTTAACATATTCCATGAGAGCTGATGAAAGCTATAGGCACTTTCCCCAGTGTATGTATGCCCACAAAAATTGTGTGCTGTTTTGAGAGACCAATGGAACCCTTGAAATCTCATCTCTAGAATGTCTAGGGGTACATGGAGGCCAGATTAAGAACCCCTGAAGGACTCTGGACCCTATAGGCCATCAAGGCCTTGGAGGCAGTCACTGGTGATTGCTACTGACCTATCAAAACCCCACAAACCAGACTGACATAGACCGTAGAAAACAGTGGTTGAAAATGGGAAAGTCATTCACTTCTTCCCTGACCTTCAGGTTCCTCAACCACAAAATGGGGGAAATAATAATACCCCCTACTTAGCTCAAGGGGTTATTGTGGTCATCAAATTATTTTTAAACAGTTACATATTAATCAAGAATGAAAAATCCAAATGCCTCTGGGGTGGGGGTGAGGGCCAGACAAATAAAGTAAATCTGTTGATTAGGGCCAGATGTAAATAGAAGAGAACGGTGAGGTCTGTGGCACACTGAGATGGGCATTGTGTGAAATTCAAATTTTATGAAATAATGTGGAGCCTCATAAAAAATCTGTGGGCTGAATTTGGCTTTGGGCTACACATTTCAGATTTCCAAAAAACGTAAAGTAGGGCACTCTGTTAACTGATGTGTGTGTGGGGGGAGCGGCAGGCGCAGATGGGACAACCAAGGCCTATTTTTTATGTTTTTATGTGCCTAGCATAGAAGACTGATAATTAGTGTGGTTTGGAGGGGCTTCTCCTTCAAATATCTCCCTCTTCCAGGAACTGAAATCCTAACCATTAGGGTGTGGGGACTTGGAGGGAGGGAGAATAGTGATGATTAAGGGATTAATGGTTCTCATTAACATGTAAATATGTTATCTATAATGGAAAACCTATTGATTCTCTTTTGGCTGTTAACACTTAAGCATTTTAAGACAGTAATCAAAAACCTCTGTAAACTGTAATTATACCCTTTAGCTTTAATATCAATGTTTGATTACCTATTGTGTATGAGGTACCCTACTAGGGGCTGGGATTACATACATGAATACAGCTTGGCCCTGCCTTCAAAGGCTTTTGACTGCAATGGCCAAGGTGGTGCTTTTTTGTTCATTACTGGATACCTGGCACCCCACAGTGCCTGGAACATAGCGGGAACTTGAGAAATGGGTGGAAGCTAGGCACCGCCGCAGCCTTGTGACATGCATGACAAATGCCAGTTGTGAGGTGTAGTGGGCACTGTGAGTGAGTTTTTCAGAAAAGCTTTAGGAGGGAGAGGAGACTGAGGAGATGGATACAGGTGGGGGGAGAGCGAGGGGTCAGGGACTGTTGAAGAAAGAGGTGATCCTGCTGGGAACTCCGTTTCCCCAGCAGGTCTGGGATGCTTGGGTGGTGGAGACCCCAGAAGAGGAGGATGTCAGTGAACAGGGGGAGCCGGGGAAGAGCTGGAATTGGGGGGCCAGCTGGGACAGAGCTGGTGGTAGGACGGCTCTAGGGACCAGGTGGGGCTGGTGGTGGCCAGCTGAGAAGGTTCTGCTAGGTGGGCATTCAGGCCAGGCTGCTAGCAGGCTCCTAGACTGTGAGGGCTTCCCATGAGGTCCTACTAGGTGAGTGGAGAGCCACAAAGTCCCAGGGTCCCCAGTGGCCCTGGCCTCTGTGATGTCTGCTGTTGGTCTCATGAGAACACTCCTTGGATAGGAGTTAGAGATCTTTCCCAAGCCCAGTGTTTTCATGCTTCCTGGTACCTGGAGAAAAGGGTTATCTCTCAGTCCTCTTCCAGACTTAAGTGATAATTTTTATAACTGCAGGGTTTTATGTTGGTTATTCTCCCCTGATAACAGAGCTGTTAATTGCAGCCCTTATCAATGTCCGTTAGAGCAGAATGGTGTGAAGTGAAAATAATGTTTTCAGGTGTGACTTGCACGCTCTCCCAGGTTTGGCACCTTGACTTAGTTTAAGGTAAGGACATCCTGTTAGATACTGGAAGTGAGGATCTGAGCTTGACTCATATCTGTGGGCAGCACTGGCGGTTTTCCCTGGTTCCTGCAATCTCACCGACAACATTTCAGCCTCCTCTCCTGCCATTCCAACCCTCAGGACGAGGAACCAAAGTATTTGCAGTTACTGCACAAGCTGATGTTTTCACACCTGGAGACACTGAATGATTATGCCTCTTTAGTCTCTAAAAGCATTGATTTGCTCATTTAAAAAATGGGAATAATCACATCTAACTGTTAAGTTGCTGTGAGGAAGTGTGGTGTGGTTGAAAGCATAGATTTTGGAGTCAGATGGAAAAAGGCTGTAATTTCTTCTCTCCCATTTACCACATTACTGTGTGGTCTTGTGTTATTAACAAGAGTCTCAGTTTCCTCAACTGGTAAAATGCATATAATCATGATGACCTTCATTTGGCACATAGAAGACAAGCTTGGGTGATAGCACCCTCCCTTTCTTCCTCATCCATATGGTTCATCCTAGTCTTAACTCCTTGCGGACACGTAATAGAGGCTCATCATGGCGTCTTATCTCTCACCTTCCCTGAGCTCCCAGAACACTCCTGAACTGGGTGGTTCTCCCTTTCTCAGCCTACTATTTCCCTTTCTTGCAAAATGACCACTCCTTTCTCCCTCATCTCACTCTTCCAAGAAGTTGGCCTCCATTAGGTGTTGGGAGGAAAGCAATGTGATTAAATTGCTTCATATCAGTGTGCTAAGGAATGATCCACCTGTCAGCTTTATGGGAGTATTTGCATTTTCTAATGGAATTCATAATCAATGGTAGAATCATCTTAGTAGAATTTCTGGCTGGAGGACAAAGGAAAGTGTAGAATTTCAGGCATTATGGAGGAGGCAATGGTGTTAAGATTGGGAAGGTGTTGAGGTTGGTCAATTATACAGCCCAGTCGCCTGCAATGTCTGCACCTAAATCTGTCCCTGGGCAGTGTGTGACCAAAGAACACAGCTCTTTGAGAGCTAAATCTAGAGGGAGATGCTATCTATCTGAATCCAAGTGCAATTCCTTCAAAGACCTGAAGGATTAAGATCTGGCCTCTTAAAATTATTTTTTAGAATTTGCATGGCCCATTTTATTGTCAGAGTTCTTTTATTCATTAATTAGTTACTCATTTTTGGTTTTCTAAATTTATTTATTTAATTTATTTATTTTGGCTGCATTGGGTCTTCGTTGCTATGTGCGGGCTCTCTCTAACTGTGGCAATCGGGGGCTACTCTTGGTTGCGGTGTGCTGGCTTCTCTTTGCGGTGGCTTCTCTTGTTGCGGAGCACCGGCTCTAGGCACGCAGGCTTCAGTAGTTGTAGCACGCGGGCTCAGTAGTTGTGACTCGCGGGCTCTAGAGTGCAGGCTCAGTAGTGTGGAGCACAGGCTTAGTTGCTCCATGGCATGTGGGATCTTCCCAGACCAGGGCTTGAACCCATGTCCCCTGCATTGGCAGGTGGATTCTTAACCACTGCGCCACCAGGGAAGCCCAGTTATTCATTTATTTAATGTAGTTTTTAATTGTGTGCTTATTCCATCTCTCAAATGTGGAATTATTCAGAAGAACATTTAAAAGAAATTAACAGTATGACAGGGCTTATAATTATGCCTTAATCTTAAATTAATATCCCTCCTGTTTTCACGTCACCACGACGATTATCCCAAACGGTACCAGAAGCAGGAAATTATGTATTGCCTTATATATGGCATTCCCTCCTGGAGAGCACACCATTTATCATGGCTTTTTAATCTTCTCCACGTGCAATGGAAGATAAAGCATCTCAACAGTATTTCAGGGTTTGGAGAAGATTAAAGCCCTACAAACATTGTGTTTGTTTCACCCAATTCCTCTGCTGTATCTAACTGGGTCAGAGTTTACGTGGGTTTGGATATACCTGCAGGAATGTGGTTGTTTATTTGGGGTTTCTGGGGACCCTCTGAAAAAGTCACATAAGTAACCCAAGCAGGAAAAACTGGAAACATGTAGATTTCTCTCAATATTTTCTTCTCCCAGAACTTCCTTTTTTCAGTGCTAACAGAGCGTGCCTGTGACATTTGCTGAATTAAGAGTAAAGAGGGCAAAGCCGGCATTTAGATCCTTGGACTGGCTGTGGATTTCTTTTTCCTTAGAAAAAGGATCCTCACTTTAGGCTGCAGCCCCCAAATGGAAATGCTCCTGCCACCTTTTCTGCCCTCAGAGGAGGCCTGAGAAAGATGCTTTGAGACCCCTGAGAACAGCCTGTTGGAAATTGTCTTAGTCAGGGACCTCCAGAGAAATAGAACCAATATGGTGAGCCAATATAAATAGGAACTATATAAACCAGTATTTATATAAATTGGCCCACAGCACTGTGGGAGCTGTCAAGTCCAAAATCTGTAGGGCAGTCTGGACATTCAAGTAAGAATTGATGTTGCAGTCTTGAGTCTGAAGTTTGTCAACCCAAGGCAGAATTTCTATGTTTCAGTCTAGAGGCAGAATTTCTTCTTTTGAGGGAAACCTCACATCTTTGCTCTTAAGCCCTTCAACTGATTGAATGCGGCTCACCCACATTATGGAGGATAATCTGCTTTACCTAATGTCAACTAATTGCTACAAATGATCTTGCCCAAAAGGCTGAGAAGTGATAAAAGTCAACTGATTGTAAATGTTAATTACATCTAAAAAAAAATATCTTTCCAGTAACACCTAGATGAGCATTTGACCAAAAAACTAAGCATCCTAACATAGCCAGATTGGCGCTTAAAATTGACCAGCACCGAGACCAAGCATCTTGCTGACTGTGGAGTCTGTAGTGCCTTCTTCACATGACAAGCAGGGGACTCCAAAGCTGCCTGTTCCCCTGACCATGACTGGTGAGCTTGCCCAGTTGGCAGTTTCCTCCATCAACCAGATTCCCTTCTTTGGAGAAAAGCTCAGTGTGGCCCTTGTAGGATGGCCAAGGTTTCTTTCTGGGCATCTCTTCCTCTCTTTGGCATCACTTCCTCTCTTCCTAGCACAGCATTCCTGACCTCCCATTCAGGGGCACAGGGCATTTCCACAGTAGCATTTTTGAAAAGCGAACTCTTTCATCTATGTGTAATATACATCCAGAAAAAAGCACAAACCATATGAGCACAGTCTGATGAATTTTTCACCAAGAGAGCCTCCTCGTGTAACCAGCCCTGGACCAAGAGACAGAGCATTCCCACTCCTCAGAAGCCCCCCTGTGTGCAACCCCAGTCACTGCTCCTGACCCTTAAGGGTGACCTCTATGTTGACCTGTAGCAAAACACATTAATTTTACCTTTATTTTGAGTTCCACATAAGGGGACAACATGGTAAGTCTGCTTGCACCATAGCCTGGTTTTGTGTGGAGAAATACCATGATGGGAAATCCTCTGAGTGCCCCTGTCCTGGTCTTTTCATCTCTGCTTGCAACCAACAAACACGGCAGGTCTGTTACACACGGGACATTGTGCCAGGGACTGTGGACACACACGATTGCCTAAAGGATGTTACAAACAGCACCTGGTGGGGACATCGGAAAGGGGCCCTGTCTCCACATTCTCAGAACTGACTTCAGCCCCTAGTGTGTCCTCTCAGAAACCCCCTCCAAGTGAGGGCAGCACTCCCGATTTGCTCGGTGGAGAAAGGGAGCTGGAAGTGCTCCCTTGAACTTTCTTTTCCGGGCAGAGCCCCAGGCTGGGCGCTTCTGTCACTGACCCACTGTTCTCACCTCTCAGGGCCCTCCTGGCTGATCGGCTGCTTGCTGATAAGCACTGTGGTTGGTAGCGATTACTGCACCACCCTTCTGATAAGGTGCTTGTATCTTAATAACATTGTAAGCCACAGGGCAGCCTTGCTCCCGGTGTGTGTGTGTGTGTGTGTGTGTGTGTGTGTGTGTGTGTGAGCCCATGGGGGCTGTTTGCTCCCATCTCCTTCAGTGGCTTCTTTCCTCCTCCAGACCCCTAAATAGGATATTACCCAGGGTTGAATCCTTGTGCCCCTCTCTTTATTACGTTGCTCTTGATCATAGATATTAATTCCTTCCATACCTCCAAGTATTCCTGAACCCTGCTTTTCCACGGCCAGAGGACGATTTCCTCCTGGGATCTTGCCCACGCCTTAGACTCGTGCTCCTGAAATGTCCTTCCCCATCACGACCGTGCTGCTCTCCTTGCCCACCTCTCCACAACCCACCCATCTCTTCATTCTGCCTGCGAGATGCCCATGTGTCTGTGCCTTTTTTCCAGCCCACTCCCCCCCGCCCCCGCCATCACCCTCATCCTCTCCCTTTTTACCTCTGTCTGGATTGCTGAAAATGCTGCCCTTCTGGCCTCATCACTCTGTATCCCCATATTCCTTGCATCATCACTGGATGCATTATTTAGTCAGCCTTAAATTGCTGCCCAGAGCCTATGGGATAAAGCTTCAGTCCTTGGCCGGGCATGCAAGCCCTCCATGACCTGTCCCTGAAAACTCATCTCAGTGGAGATCCTGTGATTTCCCCAGGCGCTGGCAGCCACAGCTCGGCATTTCTCTCTCCTGCTGCTTTTGCTGCTGTTGCTTCTGTGGGACAAAATGCTTTAGCACTGGACAGATGAGTGGGATCACAGAGATCAAGCCCTTCATCTCATGGAGTATCCTGGTACCTCCTGCATATCACACAGCCTCTTGTCTTGGGAAGCCTTTCCTGATGATCCCAGCAGGAAGTGATCTTTCCCTTCTTGAACTCTGTGGCATCTATGATCTGTGTGGTTCTTACTTATTTAGAATTAATTTTATATCTGAGTGTTTAACCTCCCTGTGGTTGACAGAGTAATGTTCCTCACCCACCAACAATGTCCATGCCCTAATCCCTGGACACTGACGGTTATGTTACAAGGCAAAGGGGAATTAGGGTTGAGGATGGAATTAAGGTTCCTAACCAGCTGACCTTGAGATGAGGAGGTGATCTTGGATTATCCATGTGAGCCCAATGTAATCACAACTGTCCTTAAAAGTAGAGGAGCGGGGCAAAGAAAAGAGTCAGTTTCAGAGGGTTGTGAAGTGGGCAAGACACTCCTGGCCAAAGACAGAGGAGGTGGCTATGAGCCAAGGAATGTAGGCAGCCTCTAGAAGCTGGAAAAGGTAAGGAGATGGATACCACAGAAGGGAACTCAGCCCTGATAACACCTTTGATTTTAGCACCGTGAGATCTGACCTAGAATTATAAGACAATACATCTGTGTTGTTTTAAACCAATTTTGTGGTAATTTTTAATAGCAGCAATAGAGAATTAATACACTAAATTTTGAGGACAGGGTGAGCAGAAGACCTTCCTTATACTTCTTTGTGTTTCTCACAGAGTGTGGCACAGTGCCTTGTATATATTAGGTGCTCAGTAAATGTTTGCTCTATGGATGCAGACTGGTTCCAGGAAACTGAAGAGGGCAAAGCCAGCCTTTGTGCCTTCCCATCACCCCCTCAGAATCTGTTATGCCCTCCTGGGCTCTCATCCTGGCCCTTCACCATCAACCTTTTCTGTGTCCCATTCCTGATTTTATGTAATTTCTGTTAATGGATAATATTTTAAGATTAGACCCTTCCTGGGAATATTCGCACTGAAAAGGGTAGCCCTAGAGCTATAAACACACCCACACCCAAAGGCATTAAGCCATAATGGTGGAACAAGTAGGCTAGGAGGTGATGATCGTGACCTTGGATCAACTTCCCATGGGTTTGTTAGTCCTCCTTGTCCATTTCTACTCCGATGGACAAGGAACCAGAAGACATGGGTCCTCAACTTGGCTTCTTCACCAACTTCCTGGGTGTCTTTAGAGGAATCACTTAACATTTCTGACCCTGAGAACAGGTTTATAAGCTTTCCCCACCTCACAGGCTGTAACTCCAGGCCACCTCAAGAAGTGGAGTGAGGGCTGACCCTGCCCAGAAATTCAGCAAGTGAGACAGTGAGTCGAGAATGTACCCCTGTTTGTTTTAATATACAAATAACATTTAAAGTGGACACAGCTGGAAGATGCACATTGATCCTGTGGCGTTCTACACCCCTGGCACCTTGAGGGTAGAATACCGCAGTCTAGGTGTTTAGTTTGGTTACCTTGTGTCCATTTTAAATGCTGTTTTTATATTAAAACAAATATGGGCGCATTCCAGACCCACTGTCACACCTGCTGAATTTCTGGGCAGGGCCAGCCCTCACTCGCTCCATTTCCCAAGGTGGCCTGGAGGTACAGCCAGCAGAGGGCCCGGCTACTGGCCCTGATCTCATTTACACTTTCCTTTTACCCCAAGCCTGGGCTCAGCTAGGTGAACAGGACCCAGAGTTGGCCACCCAGAAATTTAGCAGGTGAGGTAGTGCCCCTCCTAGGCAATCACATTTCCCCTTCCTCTTCCCTCCTGGGGTTAGTTCCTGACTGTCTTGCCTCACTGTCCGGTGCAATGGGCTCTGTTACCTTATCTGCTGTGTGGAGCAATGGCACTTCCACTTCTGCTCAGACACACCTGTGTCCTGTGGGTGGGACAGTGGAAGGACCTTGTGGGATTGATGTCACAGTCGGGGTTCTGGTCTCAGTTCTGCCATCAGCCAGCTGGGAACTCTAAGCAGCTCACCTCACCTCTATGGGCTAACCGTTCCTCAATTAAAAAGATGGGCTTGGAGTAGATGGACTTGGAAAACGGGGCAACCAAGAACCCCTACTCAGAATTCTTTAAGGACAACCATCCCCATCAGGAGGAAGCCCAACTTTCTCACTATGGCTCACAAAGCCTTTTGTGGTCTGGTCCCTCCTTACCTTGAGGGCTTTTTCTTGTTCTCCTTCTTAGATTCCAACGTCTGGCGATAATGAATGCCTGCCAGTTCCAGAATATGCCATGTTCTCTCTTATTCCCAGAACTTTGCAAATGATGCTCCTCTGTCTTCAGTGCATTTCCTGTGCCCTTTCCTGCCTCTCTTTCTCTTAGATTCTTACATCCTTTGGGGGGCTCAGCTAAGACTTCACTTCCTGGGGTAGTCTTTCTGACCCCGCCACTCAGATCTTATTAGGAGCTATTTTCCTGCAGCCCACTAACATGCGGCCTTTATTTTGGTACAATTCTAATAGCCTGCTTACTTGTGTGATTCCACCCCTACTAGTCTGCAGGCTTCTCCAAGGCAAGACCTGTGATTTTTTTTCCCTGTGGAATCCCCTGTGACTAGATCCGTACTGGCCAATATGGTAACCACTGGCCACTTGTGGTTACTGGGTGCTTGAAATGTGGCTACTCTGAGTTGAGATGTGCTGGAACTATAAAATAGACATGGGATTTCAAACATTTAGTACAAAAAAATGCAAAATAATTTTACACTCTTGTTCATAATTTTTTTAATGTTGGAATGATAAGACCTAGGATATACTGCATTAAATAAAATATATTACTAATATTAATTTCACTTGTATTTTTTTACTCCTGTGGCTACTAGAAAATTTAAAACCACATATGAGGCTTTGCATTTGTGGCTCGAACTATATCTCTATTGAACTCTACTGGCCTAGAGTGTATAGCCTGGCACATCTGTTGAGTGAATGAGTTGGTGGATGGATGCATAGGAAAGGGAAAGGATAGGTGACCGTCTTTTCACCTCAGCCTCAGCTCATGTTGCTTTAAGATCTGACTGCTTCAGGTGTGACCCCATGGTCCTCTCATGCTGAATGTTCTGAGCTGGGCAGTCTTGCAGCTGGCCTGGATCCCCAAGGGATGGAGAAAATTGAGGTGAAACATGCTGCCTGGAGTCTATGGGTCCAGTCCTGCAGGTGTGTGGTGCACCTTGCCCATATCCTCAGGAAAAAGTATTAACTTGACATCCTGAATCGGGAACAGGGTAGATGCCCATTTTGAACGGTCGCAACGCCCTTCAATAACCATCTGGGCCATGTCTCTCATTAGCAGTGGGTGAGGGCACTTCTCTTACTGGAAACAACTCATTTTATAATATCTTGATGCCATAATCAAGAGGAGTTGATTGATTTGGGAATTTCCCAAGGCTCTGTACCCCTGAAGAACAAAGACCTCTTTTCTTAAAGACTATCTGTAGCTTTCTTTTGTGTATAGAACTTTGACTTTTTCCTCATCCTGTACTTTGTGGGCTGATTGTAAAACCAGATTGCGAAGGGGAGTTGAATAGACCATGCTATCACTGTCTTTGAACTTTGATTTTTTTTGAGGATTTAGTGATTGCTTGGAACAGCCATGGGTGTAGTGAGAACACAATCCTCTGAGGTGCTAAAGCTCTAACTGGGCACAGAAATGCTTCAGTCTGGCTGACATTTTGAAAGCCATATTCTTAGAACACAGAAGGTTCAGGTTCTTACAATCATAGCCAGCATTTACATAGTGCATTTATAATTCCAAAGCACTTTCACACACGGTATCTCACTTGGTCCTTATATTTTATTGGTGCCCTTTTAAACAAATCTCTTTGACTGAATGGTCTGTACTTTGTGGCTTCAGTTTCTTTCTTCTCTGTCTGTTAAATGTCCTCAATCATGCTTTCAAGGCCCACCACTTTGTTAAAACTGCTCTGTTAAAGGTCACCTTGACCCACACATTGCTAGGTCCAATCATCAATTCTCAGTCTTCTCATTTTGCTTGACCCATTTGAGTCATTTGACACAGTTGGTTGCTCTTTCCCTCTTGAAATTCTTTCTTCATTTGGCTTCAACAATGTCACACTTGCCCGCCTTTCTTCTGACCTCACAGGCAGCTTCTTCTCCATCTCTTTGGCTGTTACCTCCACAACTCCCTGACTTTTAACCTTGGAGATTTTTAGATCTTAGATCTCAGACATTAAAAAAAAAAAAAAAGAAATCTATAAACACTTCATTGGTGATTTCACCAAGTCCCATGGTTTTAAACATTATTGATATGCCAACAATTCTATAAGCCTGGACCTCTGCTCTTAATTTCAGACTTCTATATCCAACTGCCTACACAACATTGCAACTCGCATGTCTAAAAAACACCTCCAACTTTACAATCTCAGAGTGAGTCTCTGAACTTCTCCTCTAGACATGCTCCTTCTGTGGCCTTCTCCATTCCAGTTAATGCCAACGTCATTCTTCCATTTGCTAAGACCAGAGACTGCAGGGTCAGTCTCCTCTCTTTCTTTTACAGCCCACAGCAGATATTTTCATCTCTAACATCAAGTTTCATCCAGAACATGACCACGGCTCACCATCTCCACTGCCGTCAATTTGGTCTGTACACCATCATCTCCTGCCTGGATTATCTCAGAAGTCTCACAATCAGCTCAGGACAGTCTGATCTCAACCAAGTAGTCAGAGTGATTCTGCTAAAAGAGAAATCAGAACATGTCATTCCTCTCCTCAAATGGCCGCCACTTACCCAGAGACAAAGCCAACATCTTTGTAATGGTCTTAAAAGCCCAGCACAACATGGCACTCCCTCTGACACCACTGACAAGTCCCTTCCACCTCATTCTTTGCCAGCCAACCTGGTCTTCAGGCTGCGTCATTCAATTCCATGTGACATGCCTGCCCTGTGGTTTTGCATTTGCTTTTCCCTGGAATGCTCTCCCCTCAGACAGCCTTATGTCTTCCTCTTCTACCTCATTTGCACCTTTACTCAAATATCTCCTTCCTACATGCAACCCCTGATCTCCCTATTTCCTTTTCCTTCTGTATTTTTTCTCCATGGCACTTAACACCATCTAACACACTACATATTTTACTTATTTATATTTTTTATTGCCTGTCTTGTATTAAACTGTTAGATCCATGAGGGTAGGCATTTTAATTTTAATTACTATATCACCTGGCATCTAGAGCAGTGCTTGACACGTAGGACACACTCATTAAAGATTAGTAAATAAATGAATGAATAGTGTTATTAACTAAGAAGAATTATTATTCTTTTCTCCCTTCTATGAATGAAAGAATTGGGAACTCAGTAAGGACCCAAAGTGACACCAAACATACATGCACACCTATAGATACCTATACACACAAAACAAAACTTAACTAAACACAGGTATGGCATAACCAACGTGTGTGACCCAAAGAAGTGGGTGAGGTGCAGTGCAGGGTCAAGATTATGTAGGGACTACTTATATTTGATAATGGTTGGTCTGGTCACTGGAGGGTTGTAACTAAGCAATAAACTGAAAAAGAATTCAGCTTAATGTTTTATACATGTTACTTATTTTTCAAATAATCTTGGAAGCTTTTCATTAAATATTAATTTTCATGAAGACATCAAAGTCACCATCCTTCTAACTCCAAGTTTTACATCCTATAAGAAAAGTTGAAACTGTAAAGTGTCATTATATAGCAACCAGAGTGGGAAATTCTTAAAAGCGAGATTAAATTAGAGAAGTCTCAGTTCCTCTCATCACAGTATTGCTGGCGCCTTCAAGTTCTAGTTGCTGGTTGCCAAAGGCCGCTGGATAGGAACAGGAGGAGATCAAAGAGTACCCCTTCTATCCTGATACTGCAAAGTCCATTTTTAGGTGGTACAGATTAGAAAATAAGGTTTCAAGTATCAGTTTGGGATTTCACCTCCCGTAGGAAGACTTCCTTAAGCCTCCAGAATTGGCTAGATGTCCCTTGCTGTAGTCAGGGCTGGCTTCATGGTCATGCCACCTGTGCGGTCCCACAAGGCCCCCTACTTAGAAAGGTTTTGCACTTGGTTTTATGCTTTGCTATCACTGCCTTAAAATTCTTAATCATTTTTGAACAAGGGGTCCACATTTTCATTTTGCACTGGGCCACACGTGGGCCAAGCCTCATGGATAAGTAAGTCATAGCTGAGCTAGGTAGGGAGTGTTAAGTGAGGCTCAGGATGGACAAGGAAGAGCCAACTTCAATTATGTTTAACTGATCATACATGACGTTGGGTTATTTGATAGTTTTGTGATCATATTTGCATGAATTTCCTGCACATGTTTGCCTATGGCTTCATTTTATGATTCATTAAATTTAGTTCTATTTAAATAGCAGTTTCAAAATTTGTTTCACTGTGTTCTGATAGTTTTCCAAAACTCATAAATCTAAGTTTAGTGATATGGCATGTAATCCTTGGTAATACATTCTAACATGATGCTGTTCTTCTGATGAAATAGGGGAAATGCAATATCTAAATTGCCACATTCTTTCTCTTTTTTTTTTTTTTTTTTGAGGAAATGTTCTTTGCCTCTGAAAAGCTGTTTTTCAAATCTGAAATCATGAGAACAATAATGGCATATCCAAAAGTCCTATAAAGGCTAGATAGGTCATACACATAAAGGAAATAGACCAGGTGTGAATGATAGGAACGTGGCCAAATGGGGAATAGGCGTGTGGTTTAACGGGGCAGCTGCTTCCCAGCTCCAGCTCACTGATACGGGGAGTGTAAGTCTGCTGTCACTAGAACTTTCTTTTGCCCTCAAAGGAACTCCAGACATAGGAGTTTATGTGAAATTTCTTGGTTTTTAAAAATGTGGGCTCAAATAAAATGCCATGTGACCATTCTTAACTAATTAATTAATTAGTTTTTGGTTGCGTTGGGTCTTCGTTGCAGTGCGTGGGCTTCTCATTGCAGTGGTTTCTCTTGTGGAGCACAGGCTCTAGGCACGTGGGCTCAGTAGTGGTGGCTCATGGGCTCTAGAGCGCAGGCTCAGTAGTTGTGGCGCATGGGATGTTTCTCTGCGGCATGTGGGATCTTCCCGGACCAGGGCTCGAATCCGTGTCCCCTGCATTGGCAGGCGGATTCTTAACCACTTTACAACCAGGGGAGCCCCCATGTGACCATTCTTGTAGAGGTAATTCTTAACATGATTCCCTCACTTTGTCCCAAATAGCTCTCCAATATTTTTCCTTTCTCTTACATGATAAGCATTTTAAGATAAAGAAAAAAAAATCTATAATTTCATTTTGAGGCTCTTTAGAGAGAATGTCTGTAACATTTAACACTTACGAAGAAATGTTAAATTTGAAATCTAATGACAGCAACACACCTGCTTAGCTAACCTCCTATCAGTGGGAAGGGCCAAATGGTACAACTTCTGACATTTCTGTAACCTTTAGAAGCTTCTCCATCATAGCAATAGAAATTTAATGTAAGCCCCACAAGTCATCAAATTTTTTCTAGGAGGTACATTAAAAAAATAAAAAAGAGACAGGTAAAATTAATTAGAATATTTTATTAAATTTAATAAACCTAAAATATTACAACAGGTGATCAATATAAAAATGACTAAAGAGGTATTTTACATTCTTTTCTTTTATACTAAGTCTTTGAAATACAGTATGTATTTTATAGTTATAACACACTTACGTCTGGATCAGCCACATTTCAACTGCTCCATAGACACACGTGTCTAGTGGTTACTTTATTGGAAAGCTCAGGTTTGACGTGTCCTGCTGTGCTTACATGTCCAAAGTCACTCAGCTAGGAAGTTGGTAGATCCAATAGTTTTGCTCAGTATTTTAGACTCTTTGCCTTTTTCAGTACATGGACCTTTCTCTAAGTGCAGAATCCTGACACCTAGCTTGGGCTTGGCATTTGTAGGGTTTGAGAAGATTCAGGCAGGGAAGTAATGGAAAGAGAAAAATAAAAGACGAGACTAAATCTGAAAATGCTGCAGGAGTAGCAGGGGTCACACTTAGGATTTCAAGGTGACAACTCCTCTTAGGTGCAGAAAGTGTGCTTCTTTCTCACCATGAGAGGTGCATGAGGCTGAACATGTGCAAGTAACGCTGGGGAAAACGGGCCTTGCTGAGACAGCTGGTATCATTAACTCAGGTGGTTTGGATATGAGGCAAGCAGAGCTTCTGTAGTGGGGCAGCTAAGCAAGAGGAGGATGCACCTTCACTTCTGGTTGGGGAAACCAACTCATCTGGCCATTTGAGGTTGACTGGGTGATTTACAATATCCAACTGGTGTGGGAAACTCAGGTGCTGCTGTTGGGATGAAGTGAAGGCAGTGGTCAGGAAACAGCAAGAGGAATTTATGTGGCCATCCTTGGTCCCAAGTGTCTGGGTAGAGTCTCTCTGGAGGGGACCAGAGATAAGCCTGGGGTGTGGTGCTTCCTGAGTCCATTGGCCCCTTACGGTGGCAGGTGTTTCCTGACTGTACACCAGCAATCCTAAGGGAAATAGTTTTGAGCACACTTGTGGCTCATTAGTCCACGCTTTGTCTCAGAGAATGTAGAGTTTTTCTTTTTCCTAAAAAGTTAGCATATGTTGACTTTCAACACATTTTTTGGTTGTTGTTTTTGCTTTTCAGCATTTTCACAGAACTTTGCACTGGTTTCCATCAGTTGCGCTTTTGACTAGCTTGGTTCTTCATTCAGCCAACGTTAATGATTTTGCTGCAGATTAAAAACATAAGTATTTGGTTGAAAATTCTGTATTTTGGAGCTGCAATTCTCTGAACCATGATTGGATGGCTAAGTCTGTGTAGTTCCTTATACAGGATATACTTAGGGAATTAGAGTGTTTCGGGGTTTGGGTCAGGCTGAGGAACAACCTTAGGAATTCTGATCTGAGGATGAGTTGCTAGGTTGGCCATGTGAAATTACAGGGGTGTGGCCAGCACCATGACCTTGGAGAGAATTCAGGTTGCCTGAGTTCTTGTACTCATGTAATTTCTCTTGCTGGGAACTCACTCCCTTTCCTCCAATAATTTAAAAAATTCACAGTTTTTCACAATTCTCCTTGAATCAACTCATTCATTCATTCACTCATATATTTATTAAATACGTCCCTTCAGTGTACAAATGTCTATTGGGCACCAAGTACCAAGCACTGGGCCAGGTGCTGCGATTCAAAACTAAGAAGGCCTTTGTCTCCATCCTTAAGAAGCTCAACACCTGGTGAATTCTTCCCACATCAGCTCACTCAGACTGGTCCCCATCATCCATCCGGTCATTCCTCAGTATTCATGTCATTGGCTTTGAGTCCAATTTGTTGTTTTCATTCCTAGGATATTCTCTGAAGTGGCCCGCCTCCCCTGAGTGACCGGACATTTTTATTAGCAATAATTATGCTTTCTTCCTTCTTTTTAAGTCTTCATAGGGCCTGATACTTTGTACAGAGTGGGGCCTGATACACATTGTTAATGAAGGCCTCATACACACCATTAACCTTCTTTCCAGGGTACATGAATGATGTCAGTTGATTATTATTTTTACACATAATTTCTAGTATTGCTAATAGCAATTCGAGGGTTGTTGGAGGTGTTGAACACCTCCACCTCCAACCTCCAGATCTCCTTGTCTGGAGGTCAACAGACGTGGAAAGATGTGGAAAGGTACTGACTACGTACCTCCGTAGTCAGTCTGTTGGCTAAACTGGCCTCTATTGTCTTTTTATAGACCAGATACCCTGAAGACACTGTCTTCTGGAAGTACCTTGGTATGTTTGGCATTGCTTTTTAATGACGGAGGATTAAATTAAGGTTTTATCTATATGATTATTTTTTCCTGTGTGTTGCAACTGGTCAAAAAGTACAGCTTTAGGGAATCCCCCTAATGAAATGCACACACAGTAACTTTCCTTCAAGCTGTCAGTGAAGAATACAGTGTTACTCAAGTGAATTTCAGTGACCTCTTCCTTTAGAAGGAGCCCATTGTCAGAACAAATTTTTATAAATAATACACTGTTTGCTTTGCAGTGCTGATAATTTCTTCCTGTCTTTCAGTCTGTCAAATTACCAGGAAACTTGTTGTTTCTTTGGACAAAGGTATTTGCAGAAGAGCTGATCAAACTCTTATTATTAATAATCTCATTATTGAGTCATCATCAATGCTTTTGTGCATTTGCTGCTACCAAATAGTACAGAATCTGAAAACTATGGAGGCACACAGGAACAAAGCAGCTTGTGAGGCAGTGGCAGGGAGGCGGGGTGTGGGGGGGAGGCAGGGAGGGAGAGTGGGGAGGGGGGAGGGGGAGGGGGAGTATCTTCCTGCCTAGGGCACACTTGTGTTTGAGAGAATTGCTGCCTCATTCCTGCAGGACTGCAGCCCCTCTGGAAAAGGGTCTCCTAAAGGATTGGTCACAGAGGGCTCTAAAGGTAGTCATGACTACGGGCTGCCATTGTTAATGAGATTTTTTATTTATTTGACAAGGGCACTGACATGTTCCTTGAAAAAAGGAGCAAGGAAAGCTCATTATACCCACAGACAGAGGCTACAAGCAAAAGAGAAGAGATTTTGCCCTTTGCTTTGGTGGGAAGCAGGAGGAAGAGGGAAACCACGATGGGAAGCAGAGGAAGCTTTCCTCTCTCTATTCATAGTCATGGTGTTCAATCTCAGGATAATGGGTTCAGTTCACCAATTTCCACTCTCACACATGCCATCCGCTTTTCCTGTCTTGGGCCAGACGTCTCAGTGGCTAGACCATTCTGCCAAAGGGGCCGAAGCTGAATTGCTTTGGTAGGGAACAGTGAGCTTCACGGCTCACATCCTTTCCCAGGGGCCCCTGCCCAGGTAGAGCAAGCAGCCTTCGGTGGTCAGGTTCCCAAACAAAGCACAAGATATCCAGTTCAATTCAACTGTTAAGTAAACAGCCTATCATTACTTTAGCACAGGTATGTCCCACATATATCGTATGGAACATCCCTATACTAAAAAATGATTCGTTACTTTTTAGAAATTCAGTTGGACTGGATGTCCTGTATTTTTGTTTGCTAAATCTGACAACACACTATAGGGCAGAATAGGAGAGGTAGGGGCTTCAAAACACTCCTCCTAATTTTATAAATTAGGAATTTTGGACTATCATACATATACTACTATATATAAAACAGATAAAGAACAAGGACCTACTGTACAGCAGTAGGGAGCTATATTCAATATCTTGTAATAATCTATAATGGAAAAGAATCTGAAAAAGAATATACATATATACACACACATATATAAAAATTTGAACCACTCTGCTGTACAGCTGAAACTAACACAGCATTGTATCAACTATACTTCAAGAAAAAAGAAAAAAGAAAAAAGAAACAAAATATTCTTCCTCTCCTCTAACAGATGGCCATGGATCCCCTGTCCCTGACCTCCATCTTCACTGCACATTGCCTTAGAGCAGATAAGGTAAGCAGACCCCGTTGCTTCCAGAAAACTTCTGGGAAAATGATCCTGACCTTCCTGGGCCTGCTCTAACTGCCTATCACCACGTCCACGTGAATGTGGGTATAAAGTTGCCCTGAGAAGGCGCCCTGTGTGGCTGGTCAGGTGTGTTTCAATGAAGACCCTGCTTCTCACATGAGTACAGTGTTGATTCTGAGAGTTTGTGCAGCCCCTGAGGTGCAAGAACCCTTCAGACCAGGTCTTCCGCACTGCTCCTGGCCTGGGGGTGGGGACAGTGAGGGGCAGGGACCTTCTTTCCCTGTTTCGAACCCAAACACCTTCATATTGAGCTGGGCTTTAGGAAATTAAAAATAAAACCAAAAAAGCACACACAAAAAAATCTGACATTTGTATAGCACTTCAAAGCTTATAAGCAACTTCTTATACAATATTTCATTTAATTCTAATGATTTAGGAATTGTTATAACACTAGGGGGCTCAGTGATTTGCCTAATGCCACTGACTAAATGAGAGAGCTGGTTTTGAATATTCAGGCCGACACCCTTTTCCCCTGCAGGAAGGAGGGCAGCGGTCACAAAGGTGTGTGAAATGGTGGAGGGGTGTAAATGGGCCTGAAGACCACCCCTATCTCTCAGTTTCAGGAATATACCTTGAGCTCCTGAATGCCTAACCAGCTCACAACAGGGTCTGGGATAAGGAAGTCAAGAGAGAACCTTCTGGAGAAAGAAACTGTTCAACCATGGGCCTCCCGAACTGGGTCTGGGGCAGCCTCCTGCTTGGGTTCTTTCTCCTCTGTCAAGCTCACAGGGCCGGGTGATTGACAGCGCAGAGCCCTGACTGAAGTCCCAGGGCAGACACATGGCTGGTGTCTCCTTCTGAGTGGGGCTGTTGAGAGAACTCTGTGTGGAAGCAGACACTGCAAGGGAGCGGTCAGAGACAGCCTGGGCAGTAGCCAGTGAAGAGGGAATCCCCTGGGGAGAGTCACAGTCTCTAGATGGAGTTCCCTAGCTTTCCCTGGAAAGCCGCATTCAGGACAATGTGGGGGCAGGGGGCAAATAGAGATGGCTTCTGGGCAAAAGATTGAGGCTTACTTTTCCTTCCTGGGGTCCCCAAGCTCTTCATCCACAAAGACTACTTTCATCCCATCTGTTTCAAGGAAGCGTCAAGTCGGAAACCAGATATTGGGCTTGCAAAAGTGCATTTGAGCTAAGATTTGGTAGGAGAGACCCAGATTCAAGGGCATCTGGCAGAGTGGGCTCAGGACCCGATGTGCAGGTGACGCAAGTTCCCGGCTGTCCTCACCTTCCTGGGTGGTCACGTGCTCTCTGGCAGCTTCCTCTTTCCCTGCACACTGGCCCGGGGGGAAATCCCCACTGGGCACTATAAGAAGCCCTGGAGCTCCTGCAGCAGCTAGTGGCTCCAGCCTAGAGCACAAGATGAAGCCGGGCCTCCCCTGCCTGCTGGCCCTTCTGTGCCTCCTCCACTCAGATACTGCGAGCGTCGGTGGGACCATCGCCACCTCTACCCACTTCCGCACCACCGCCTCCACCTCCTTACTCACCTCTGACTTCAGCTCCACCTCCGCCTCTGGCTCTGGCTGGTCCACCCCCGGCTTCGAGTCCCAGGTGAGGATGCCCCAGAGTCTGATAGCTGCGTTCCTTCCCTTCCTCTGGCTTTTTGGGGAACTGAATATAATCTCACGGATGGCTAGGCCTGAACACTGGAGCAGAGTTACGACTCCCTTTGTTAATTGTAGGTGCCCTGAAAATGAATTAAAACCTGGGTAAAATAATTAAATTGTTAGCAGGATAGACAGCCTGTCGGTTCTCCGGCTGGGGGCTTTAGGGAAAGAATCTAAGCTTTCAAGAGGTTCTCAAACCTGGCTGCACCTTAGAATCGGGGCGGGGCGGAGGGGACTAAGAAAAATGAAGATGCCTGGGTTCTCTCCCAGATACCAGCTGTTAGGGGATGAGCCCTGCCAGTAGAAGCTCCAGAAAAGTGTGTCTAATTGATTTGCGGCTATCAGGGACCCACAGTGCTTTGGTTGGAGACCTGAGAGTTTCTCTGAGCCTGTTTGTAAGGGAGATGGGTGACAGAAGGAAGAGGAGGAATCCCTGGTCCTTGGGAAAGTGCTGTTACACATGCATAGTTCCCTGGAGGAGTGTTAGCTCTTTTCAGTCTTTCTTATAAGGGATCTTAAGAGCCATTTCCAGTTCAAAATGACGATAGCAGTAGCAACAAACAAGACAAACAAACAAATGAAAAACAAAGCATGCACTAGAAAGGGACTGGTCCAGCTAGCCCACATCTCTACAACGTGCAGTGAGCCTCGTTCTTTAGGGGATGAGCCCTCTTTGGATCTCCTTTGAAGAAAGGGAAATAGGCACAGAGGGGTGAGAAGTTAGGGCACAGGAAGCAGCTCCTCCCTCCATCAGCTCCGGGCTTCTCTGTAGGAGTCCTGCTCTGAGAAACCTAGGCTTTCCTTGCTAATGTATGATTTGGGGTGGGGGAGTCTTAACTCCCCCCGAGGCTGTCCTCTGTACTTCTATGATCTTTACTCACAGGTCAGGTCACTGTTTATAGGATCATCTGAATGGAAGGGCCAACAGGAAAAGAGGAGGAAAAGACTTTTGTTTTCCTTTCACCATCAGAACCTCAAAGGCAATGAAAACTTGTCAATTATGAAATGAAATGGTTTGGATAGGGCTCAGAAATGGCAGTAACAGTGTTTACTGAGTGCCTTATAAATGTCAGGACTACGTTAAGTGCATAATATATATTATCTTATTTAACCTCAGAGGTAAGTACAATTAATTGTCCCATTTTAGAGATGTGAAAACTGAGGCTTAGTGAGATGAAATCATTGGCTTAAAGTCAATAAACTAGCCAGTGATACAGTTCAAACTTAGTTGTTCATGCTCTTCACCATCTCTCTCCATGCAGCCTTCTATATTTTCATGTAGTATAGATTTAAAGTGCTTATTTTGAAGAAGGGAATGGTTTGGGAATCATGAATATGAACCAAGATTCTTTGTAGCCAGAAATCAGACTTATCATTTTATTCCATGATACTAAATGGCTTCTGGGGACAATGAGAACTGGTTAGCATTTAAAAAAAATTAAAATGAAAATTAATAGTATATTGTGAGGTTTTATCACCAATCAGAAACCGGCTTTTAGGTAAGGTGATCAGCTAACATAATAGAAAAGAAAATATAGGTCAAGAAACAGAGAAACTCAAAGTGTCTGTTGTTTGGTAAGAAGATAAATATTTAAAAGATAAGATAAATATTAACTACCATTGACAGTAGTTAAATTATACTTAGAGTTTTTAATTTCCTTCCTGGTTTACTTATCTCCCTCTGGTGAGTTAATATCACGACTCCAACTTCTTTTTTATGGCAGGCTAGGTGTCACTTCCGCTATAAACCCAGTTTTCTAGGGCTGCTTGATGAGCTCTTTGGAAAGTGGTGGAAAACCCCTTTATAACTGTCATTGAGCAAGTTCCAAACATATCATTTTCTGTACTTTGAAAATGTTGAGTACCATTATTTTATGCCTTGAATCTTTACAGGCACTTAGACTTGGCTGCTAATTAGAACCAATTGCAACCTGAGATCCCAAATGTGAGTCGCACCTTCGCTGGCGTGCTCAGAGCACTCCGCCAGCCTCAGGTGTCGCCCTCCAAAGAGGGGAGCTGCTATCACGGTCCTCAACTCACAGGCAAGAAAAGCCTCAGTGCTTCGCCTCACACAGCAACTGGCAAGAGTCAGAACCTCGAGTCACATGCTTTTGTCATCAGGCTAAAGGGCTTGTTGAGGAAAAAGACACTAAGGCTTTCATAATGACAAGGGGCCTGATTCACGGGGCCGGAAGTGGGTCTTATTTGTCTCTTATTTGTCCGGCTCCAGACCAGAGCCTGGCAAGCTGTAGACACCAGTAAATGTGAATTGAACACAGGCCGAGTGAGAACTGATCAGTGTAAGGTGTCTGTGGGGTCCCCAGGGGGATCACATACCCTTCCAAAGGCCAAGGGGACAAGTGCTTCTTTTTGTCTCCCGTCCCCCATGTGACACTCACATAGAGATTAAGCATTTGCCACAGAAAGAGACCCATCGCCATTAGTTTCATGGTCTTTGAGTGCGAGGAACAGAAATATCTCTAATGGGAAACGCTGATCAAACTTATGGACCATTTGGATGGCAGCTGAGCACGCTGGGCTGATGATAAGAAGGATGGAAGGCAGGAAGTCCACTGTGCCAGGACGGAGATGTGCAATACAAGACAGCGGAATGGCTATCAGCAGGTCTCATAATTATTTGCCTGCCTTTCAGGTGAACTTCACGATGAAAAGGTTGTGAGCTAGTAGTTTCTAGTTGATTGTCTAGAGACTGCTTGATGATCTCTACTGTTTATGGCGTTGACAGAGCTTTTCCAAGAACTCTCAGAATGGTCCAACCCTGTCTTGTGCAGCTAATCGACCTCCCCTTGTCAAAATGCGATGCAAGACCGTTTTTTTTTTGGTAGACAGTTATTATAATAAGCTATTTCTTCAAAAGTCCATGATGGCATGGACAGGTCCTCCTGCAAAAGCCTTGGCATGCTTGAGCTGGAGTCTTTCTACCTTCCGTGGGAGTGATAAAACTGGTTCCCAGGGAAGCTGCTCTCTGACAGGCTCCTGGTGTGGCTTGTCTAGTCTTTATTTGTCCCTGGCAAAGACCTTTCCCTTACCCTCCTCCCAGCCACAGTGTTCAGCATAAACCTGCTTGTCCCTCCTCCTTACTCCCCAGTTTTTGCAGGTGTGGGGTGTGATTGGCAAAGAAAGTTGAGGCCAATGTCAAGAATTAATATGGCATAGAGAGTTTTGGGTACAAATATATATGTGTGTGTGTGTGTGTGTGTGTGTGTATTTGTTCATCTTATAGAAGATTAGGTTAAAATAACAAGCAATTTGGCTGCAAAAGCCTGAATTAATTGTTTCAGAGGTCACTGATGGACTAGATCTTGATTATAGAAGCATCCAAGTCCAGCTTGTTCAAGAATCAGGGAAGGTGGTAGACATTAAATCACAGAGCACACAACCTCAGCTACAGCCAGCTGACCTCTGAAATATTGAGAAGTGTAGCCTGCATTTCTTCAAACTCTGAAAACCATCGCTCTCCCCTTGGTAGTTTCAGAAAAAGACCCTTCGGGCTGATGTTCCACAGGTGAGTTTTGGGCTGGCCGTCAGAGAAGATCATTGAAAGGCATTCAGTTGGCCGCCAAGAGTTACTCTGTAAGGCAATTGTAGCAATAAAAAAATGTTAATTGTGCCGGGATCCCCTTGGGGAAGCTCAAAGGGGACAAAAGAAAAACAGGATCTTTCAAACCTGTCATTTTAAAATATTCAGGGGCACCGAAGTGGGAGCCTGAATATATTAAAGAAACATCAAATATTTAAAAATGACTTTTCTGCAAGTGATAAGCTGGAAAACTTAAAAAGAATTTGCACAAAATCTTCAAACTCATACATTGCTCAGTTTTTAACAAATGGCTGGTTTGTCGCCATTTTGAAGGATGTTAATTATACACTTTCCCAGGTGAAGAGAGGATGTGAATGTGCATTGCATAGCTTCACTGTAACCCACATCCTTGATGTTTTTCTCACTTTCCTGAAAGGCATTGGGTTGGGGCTGGGGTAGAAGTGTGGAAAAGGAAATGAGGGTGTAGAAGGAAAAGGAGAGTGACATTTACTGATCACTTACCACGTGCCAGAGACTTGGTTTACATTACTTTGTTCCTCTTGGGAACAACCCTGTGAAGCAGGTTATATCTATTTGACAGATAAGGAAACAGAGACTTAAAGAGAATTCAGGTCCAGTAAGTGGTAGAATTGCCAACTTAGGACTTTCATCGCGTCTTCTTTTTTTTTTTTAATAAATTTATTTATTTATATTTTTGGGCTGCGTTGAGTCTTTGTTGTTGCGCGCAGGCTTTCTCTAGTTGTGGCGAACGGGGCTACTCTTCGTGGTGGTGCATGGGCTTCTCATTGCGGTGGCTTCTCTTGTTGCAGAGCACGGGCTCCAGGCACGCGGGCTTCAGTAGTTGCGGCGTGTGGGCTCAGTAGTTGTGGCTCGCGGGCTCCAGAGCACAGGCTTAGTAGTTGTGGCACACGGGCTTAGTTGCTCCGCGGCATGTGGGATCTTCCTGGACCAGGGTTCGAACCCGTGTCCCCTGCATTGGCAGGCGGATTCTTAACCACTGCGCCAACAGGGAAGTCTTCTCATCATTTCTTTATTTCTTTTTCCTTACATGGGGACAGTAGTAGTTTCCTTAAAGACTTCCAGAAAGGAGAATGATATGGTTTGCTTAACAGGTGGAGAGGTGACTGAACACTGAGCTACACTTGGGAGACATGGCAGCAGCTTTGGGGTGTTTCTATGATTCCATTCATTTATGTATTGAACTCCACTTTCTTGCCTCTGAGCACTCGTTTGACAAGCCAGTTTCTGTCACTTCCCTTGCCAAAGGCTCATTTCCCGGCTTATTACTGATGTTGAACTTATTTTTATTTACAGTCGTTTCCCAACTTCACTGGCTCCAAGGATGACCGTGGGACCTGCCAGTGCTCTGTTATCCTGCCAGACACCACCTTTCCTGTGGAGAGAGTGGAACGCTTGGAAATCATAGCTCAAACTATCTCCCAGAAGTTCGAGAAAGAGTTTTCTAAAGTAAGTATTTTATTCTTTTTTCCTCTTCCAACAATATCTTGTTAAGAACAAACAAAATACTTTTTATTCAGGACTTTATAAGCAGCCTTTCTTCACTGTATCAAAGAGCACATTTGCATCTAATGGAAGCTTTAGCATTTATTTCACAGCAACCTATGGAGTTCTTTATAGCAGGAAGAGTGAGAGCACAGGGAGAAGATGGGATGGAGATGAGTCACGCCACAGGATAAACTCGCTTCAATATCATGGTGTGTGTGCAGCTGGAAAGAAGCCTGAGTTCTCCCTGTAAATTTCAACTCTGAAATCTGTATTTGGTTTTGTGGTTTCTTCCTTTTGGTCTTTTTCTTGGTCATTCCTCCAGCTTTGCCTTCTTTTCTTTCCTCTCCTCTGTCCTCTTTATGTTCTATCTTCCTGCCCTTGCATTTTTTTCAGCCTATTCCATTCCTCCTTTCCTTCATTTCTATTTCTCCTCTTGCCTCAGTCCTTTCTTTCCCTTTTCCTTCTTATTTTGTTTTTTACTTTTTTTGGTCTTCTCTTGCTTTTGGACTTTCCCCTTCCTTCTCCTCCACCCCTCCCACAAATCTCCCTCTCATCTTCCTTCCTTCCTCCCTCTTTTCCTCTCTCTTCCTCCTATTTTCTCTTCTCAATTCACTCTCTTTCTTCTCTCTCTCTCTCTCTTTCTTGGGGTTAGCCTCTATTGTCTCAGCAGGGACATTACATCAGATGCATCCAGCATTAGCCCCAAACCGAAGGCTTCCCTGGGAATTTGAAATGAGACTAGTAGGTGGCTCAGCCTTGATAAAAACCTCCACTTGACCCCCTGATTACTGCTTTCTCCAGCCAGAGGAAGTCATCTCATGGGGTTAGCCCTTCTCTGAGCTGGCTGGAGCAATGAACTTGACATTCCAGTTTTGACCCCTTTAACCTTTTTAGCCAAGTTAAAAATCAACCAAAAGAACTTCCATCTTCTGTACAGGTGAAGTCCAAGCTCGGCTATCATCACATTATGCATTATTTAATACCATTCCATTAATTTACTTACAAGGAGCTCTGGCTTCCCTGCAAGATTCAAAATAGATTTTCCCAAGAAATTTCAGCTCAGCTACCTCAATGAGCCTAGCTCTCTTTTAAGACAAAAGTTCTGATGAGGCTGAGCCCCTGCTTTCAACCTCAATTGGTAGATAAATATTCTAAGTTTAAACAAGTGTCCAGGAAAATGTGTTTGACAACTCCAGGAACCTAGCTTCTTAAGAAATAAAATGTCCTTGAATTAATCAGCAGAAAAGGCACAGAACTAAATTATAAATTCCAGTCATTAATATTCATAGCATAATCAAGTACAGATAAGAAGTTATGCATAAAAACATAACAAGTGGAGGAAATCCTAGGTAAAGATCTTTTCAGTTAGAGTCATTTGCTTTGAAATAGCGGGAACTACTGATTTGCATGTCTTCTTGGCTGGTAGGGATGTGAACGGCAGTTTGAAACCCCAGGCTGCTCCAGGGAGAGTTTTATGAGTCTGGGACATTTCATTCCAATCCTGTTAAGGGGGGGGCAGGTGGTATCTGCCTTGCTAATAATTGGCAGGGAAGAAGTGTGGAGTAGGTGGAAAAACTTTCAGTTCGAAAGTGTCAGTAGCTGGTTCTAAAAATAATTCATGATTGAAGCCTAAGAAAGGAATTGACCTGCCCACTGAGATTTGCATAATGGATTCGGGGTGTGACAGGTGAGGATAACAACAATAGCAGTAATAGCTTCCCTCTGCGCTTTCCCGTTCTACTCTCAAGCAACCCTTTAAGGCATATAAGCCAGTGTTCTTTTCCCCATTGTAGGGATGGAAAAACTGAGGCTCATAAGGGTAAAGAGACATAAATGTAAAGGTCTTTTGGCTGGTTAAGCCAGGTCAGGAATCTCGGTCTTTGGAATCATTCTCTTTCTTTCTTTTTTATTTTTTTATTTTTTATTTTTTTGTGGTACGCGGGCCTCTCACTGTTGTGGCCTCTCCCGTTGCGGAGCACAGGCTCCGGACGCGCGGGCTCAGCGGCCATGGCTCACGGGCCTAGCCGCTCCGCAGCATGTGGGATCTTCCCGGACCGGGGCATGAACCCGTGTCCCCTGCATCGGCAGGCGGACTCTCAACCACTAAGTCACCAGGGAAGCCCCGGAATCATTCTCTTTCAATCATTATCTTTCCTCTCTGCCGTGCAGTTATCATGCTCTAAGAAGAGATGCACCAGGTCAGTAATGCCTTCCATCCAAAATTATCTCTTCAGCTGAGGGCTTTTGAGTTTCCAGGTGAATTACTATAGCTGTCCCTAGGTAGCCTTGGAAATCACCGTTTATCTAGAGGCCTGGGGGAGCGCCCGTTTGGGCAGGCCAGTGAAAAAGGATTTGGAGTGTCTTACATTGATTCATTATCTGTCAGGACATGAAGAAGACAGGGACGGCCTCTGCATAAGATGCTGAAAGCATTTTATACTTTTCTGTTGTTATGAGATGTCCCTGTGTAACTGTACTTAGAAAGGAGACAACTCAGAATTTTTTTTTCTCTAGAGGGTTATGGTCTTCGGGGCGAGTTATTTAATATGACACTTTTGCTAATAGTTCCTCATGCATAAGAGGGTTGAGGCAGCCTGGGAGACATTTAGGCAACCCATAAACAAACAGCATCTACGGAGCCACGTTTTGTGCAGTGAAATATAATAAATTAAAAGGTCAGATTGAAAAAAACCTGAAATCACTGTCTAATAATTGCTGTAACTTATAGGGCATCCATTACACCAGGCACTTAATATACATTATCTCTAGAGTTTACAATCATCTTGTGAGCTTGTTACCGTCACCTCTGATTTATAGGAGGAAATGAAGGCTTAGAGAAATTAAGTGATTTGTCCACGAAGTACTGAAGCCAGATTTGAGCTTAGGTGGATCTAGCTGCAAAGTGCTTCATATGTCTTGACGGCCAATTCAAGCTCAACTAATCTTGTTGTTAAAAAATATATTAAAATGACAGTATGTGGCAAAGTACCTTTATTTATTTCAATTAATCTAGCTATGGTGACGATCACAGGTTTTGAGGAACTGGCAGAAACACAAGCCAACTAATTCTTTAGCTTAATAGCCACCTGGGCTGCATCCTTATCTATTACAAGACCACATTGACTGTATAGAGCAACGACCCCCCAAAGAGACTTTAATGCTTAGAACCCATCAATGACATGATACGTGCATAACGAACAGAAGAATGGGAGCTCTGAATGAAGGGCTGAGCGTTTGAGGGCAAGTGTAGATGAGTCGTCTAAAGCTCAAACTTGTAGTGATGGGGAGCTTTACACGAAAAATGTTGACACAGGGAAGTGTCCCTGTAGGGCTGGACGCATATTCTTGCTACACATCCCCAGGTAAACTGGGCGCCTCTGCTGAGGCTGCACCTCCCAGGGAGAGTTGGGATGTTTCCAGAATTGTCCATTCCATCTCAACACTAGAGATCCGTACACGTGAAGAGTTTAGACTCACAATCTATTTAAATTAGCAACATTCACACCACGAAGCCTTTCTGGCCCATTCTCAAATTCTCTCCTGCCTTCTGTAACTCCATGGACAGTTCCAATTTTCCTGAACATCCCGGAGCTATTCTTGACATTCCAGTCAAGTCCAGTTCTTGAAGGAACCTCAAGATTTTCCCCAAACAGATCTGTAGAGACCCTTTACTTTGGGGCAGAACCAGGGCAGGCCCACCATACGTTCTCTGAGGTTTGCAGTGAGAATCTGGGAGAGCCACATTTTATTTAGCAGAAATGACAGTCGAACCACTTATTTTTTATAGAACAACAGCTGTGATATGCCACCAAAATGTGCCAGGAAAGCTGAGGGTGTTTCATTCGTTCCAAGAGCTGGCAAGACCAAATGCCAAGAATATTCATTTCGCAAACTTCCATTTCTGCCATCGGTTGGCACTCCATTATTATTATTTTTTTTCTCACAGCCAATGTTTTATGCCTGATTTTTGGAGGAATTGAAACCTGGCTACCTTATATATGTGTTTGTACTTTTGAGTGGGACTTGCTAGGTATATATATATATATATATATATAAATATATATATATATATAAATATATATATATATATATTTTTTTTTTAACCTCCTTATCCACCAAAATGTCACCAGCCTTATCAGCCTCATCTGATGGCAATGAGCATCAGTTGCCGAAGGAGATACACGAGCAGTGCCAAGGGCTGCGTTTTCAACTTCCATTAAAATCCTCTTTGCCTGAAGCCCTAGCCCTTTAGGTTCGTGGCCTATGTGTCTAATTTGTACAGTGGGGTTAAGTGGAAAGGCTAAAAGGACAGAAGTTAGGGCTGCTTTTGGTATTAGAAAGATTAGAGGCTGACATCTGGCTCTGAATTCATCCAGGCCCTGTGGATCAGCTTCTTGACATTAGTGAAGTTTGGGGGAAAAGTATTACTTCTCTTCACATTTTTAAAAAGCATATAAAACCGGCAACTTTTAATGAGCAGGTCCTTAAAAAAGCCATGGCATTTCTTTTAGAGATCAGATACGGAAAGAACCACCAACTGTGTTTATTGAAATATCCATTTGGAGATTCCAATTATACACTAAATCACCATGGGAATTTTTGGAAGTATTTTAACTTAATGATCAGACATTCAAAAATATGCAACAAATGTGTAATTTAAAGGTCTGATTGCAATAATCAGTTCTTGGAATAAACTTGGAATAAATATGTGGGTGCACTTAATGAAATGTGCACTTTACAGTTGCACATACCCTCACATATTGTGGAGTCAGTTGGATCTTTTATTCAAATTGAAGTATAGTTGATTTACAATGTTGTGTTAGTTTCAGGTGTACAGCAAAGTGATTCAGTTATACACACACACATATATATATATGTATTTTTTTAAGATTCTTTTCCCTTATAGGTTATTTCAAAATATTGAGTATAGTTCCCTGTGCTATACAGTATGTTCTTGTTACTTACTAAATAGACATTTCACCAGAGAAGATATCAGATGGCCAAAAAGCACATGAAAAGATGCTCAACATTGCTAATTATTAGTGAAATGCAAATCAAAGCTACAATACCTCGCATGGGTCAGAATGACCATCATCAAAAAGTCTACAAATACTAAATGCTGGAGAGGGTGGAGAGAAAAGGGAACCCTCTTGCACTGTTGGTGGGAATGTAAATTGGTACAGACACTATGGAGAACAGTATGGAGGTTTCTTTAAAAACTAAAAATAGAGCTACCATATGATCCAGCAATCCCACTCCTGGGCATATATCTGGAGAAAACCATAATCTGTAAGTTGAGTCTTTATGTCACTCTATAGAAGGCAGAGGGGCTCAAAACTCATTGCATTTGGTGATCAACAAAGGAATTCTTCTCAGAGCATTTCTCCCTCTTCTAGAAAATACTTAGATTTAGAGTGTGTTTCTAAATGGAGGGAAGGGGATGATGGTGGTGATTTTGCCCCTGGGGGACATTTAGCAATGTCTGGGGCATTCTTGGTTGTCACAGCTGGGGGGTGGGTAGGTGCTATTGGCATCTAGAGGCCAGGGATACTGCTAAACATCCTATACTACACAAAAAGCCCCCCACAAGAAAGAACAATCTATTCCCAAATGTAAATAGTGCTGAGGTTGGGAAACCCTGATTTAGAGCATGTGTACTAAGCGGAGGAGGGCGGGCAAAAGACTGATTCAAACGAGTTTAGTTTGGGGTGCTAGTATCTTCAAACATTAAAATGGAGATTAAAATGTACTTGCGAATGATGATTCTGCAGCACAATTATTTTTAGTCTAGGCAAGTGCAAAATCCACCCTCTCCCCCACTGTAATAATAAATTCTTTGTATTTGGATAGATTTTTAAAAATATTTAGGTAAATATATTTTTGATCCATTTCTTTAATTAAAAAAGATCGAAGGCAATCAAATAGTCCCCAAGGACTTGGTTAGTGGAGGAAAGCTGTATGACATCACTCTGAAAACTGACTTGAGCTGTTTGATTCCCCTCTAGGTGAAGGAGTATGTGCAATTAATCAGCGTGTATGAAAAGAAACTCTCAAACCTAACCGTCCGAATAGAGATCATGGAAAAAGATACCATTTCTTACACTGAACTGGACTTTGAGCTGATCAAGGTAGAAGTGAAGGAGATGGAGAAACTGATCGAACAGCTGAAGGTCGGTTTTGTTGGAAGCTCAGTGATTGTCGACCAGCTGGAAGTGGAGGTAAGGAATGAAATCACTTCTTGTGCATTAATAATGTCTCTTCAGTGAGCAAGTGCTGGGATCAGGATTGGAGTTCCTCTTCTGACGTCTAATGCTGTACTCTCTCATGACCGCCTGGCAAGGCCCGTGTTCTGTTTTGGATGGACACCTGGCTTTGAACAATAAATTACACACGTTGGGAACATGCTGATTGAGGAGTAGGTGTTGTCTAATGGTCAGAGTCCTGCCCCAAAACCAAATGGCCTTTCAGTGTCTCTAGAAAGGAGATGACATAAGTGTGAACAACTCCATGGCCAAGCTAGATCAAGGGGTCTTCTCTGTTCTGGATTTATCCTCATGGGACTGGAAGACCACGGTTTTGGATTTGCTAGGTCTGTTTCTCCTTTTGAATGATCACACAGTCCTGATCCCTCTTGGAATGCTTCTCTACATACTCCACAAGCCTCTTTAAAGGAGTTTCTTGTGAGGATGTTTTGCGAAGCCTATTAAGCTCTGTGGATAAACACTATCCCATTAATGTTATGCTTGGGTAATTTATTTTTTATTTTTTTTAACATCTTTATTGGAGTGCAATTGTTTTACAATGGTGTGTTACTTTCTGCCTTATAACAAAGTGAATCAGCTATACATATACACATATCCCCATATCCCCTCCCTCTTGCATCTCCCTCCCACCCTCCCTATCCCACCCCTCTAGGTGGTCACAAAGCACCGATCTGATCTCCCTGTGCTATGCGGCTGCTTCCCACTAGCTATCTATTTTACATTTGGTAGTGTATATATGTCCATGCCACTCTCTCACTTCGTCCCAGCTTACCCTTCTCCCTCCCTGTGTCCTCAAGTCCATTCTCTACGGCTGTGTCTTTATTCCTGTCCTGCCCCTAGGTTCTTCAGAACATTTTTGTTTTTTTTAAGATTCCATATATATGTGTTAGCATACAGTTTTTGTTTTTCTCTTTCTGACTTACTTCACTCTGTATGATGACTCTAGGTCCATCCATCTCAGTACAAGTAACTCAATTTCATTTCTTTTTATGGCTGAGTAATATTCCATTGTATATATGTGCCACATCTTCTTTATCCATTCATCTGTCAATGGACATTAGGTTGCTTCCATGTCCTGGCTATTGTAAATAGAGCTGCAATGAACATTGTGGTACATGACTCTTTTTTGAATTGTTTCTCAGGGTATATCCCCAGTAGTGGGATTGCTGGGTCGTATGGTAGCTCTATTTTTAGTTTTTAATGAACCTCCATGCTGTTCTCCATAGTGGCTGTATCAATTTACATTCCCACCAGCAGTGCAAGAGGCTTCCCTTTTCTCCACACCCTCTCCAACATTTATTGTTTGTAGATTTTTTGCTTGGGTGATTTATATCAACGAGAATTTACTAGCACAGTCATGACTGTGAATTGAGAATTCCAGTTCTGTATTTTAGAATTTAGGTTTTCTCTGGCCCTCACCATTCATTAGAAACTTAATTATAGTACGACATGAGTAAACACGAGTTTATAGGGGAAGGTTATTAGAGATGAACTTTAATGGACACTTGTGGATACTTAGACGGAGCCTGTTCTCTGTTATTAAAGCTGTTAAAATCTTTGCCATTTTCTTCTTGTCACACACATCGGCCTGCAATCTGACAGGCATTCACGCTAAACCATGAAATGTATTCTTCCAAATGAAACCAGTCAGAAGAATCTCAGGTGTATTCTCTGGCAATGTTTCCCTAAGTGACATATTCAGCCCTGAATGTTTATGAAGGATATTGTGCAATAATATAAAGTCACTCTGAATTTTGATTTCCTTAGATAAGGAATATGACTCTCATGGTGGAGAAGCTTGAGACGCTAGACAAAAACAATGTCCTTGCCATTCGCCGACAAATCCTGGCTCTGAAGAACAAACTCAAGGAATGTGAGGACTCTAAAGTCGGAAACCTTCCTGCTCTACCCCCTCCCCCTGCACCAGGTAAGGGGGCCCCATTTTTACCAGGCCCCATTAGGAGCTAAGGGTTGGGTGGGGAAGGGCTCTGGGATTGTGGAGGTGAAGGAAGGATGGGATTTTTGCGGCTCTGAGTTTACTCTTCCCTGCTTTTAAATCTCACCTACCAGAGCTCTACATACTGTCATGTCCTGGGGTGCACAGAAGAAATGTCTCTACGGTGATTGTCTGGTTATCAGGGGCCCGGGGAAAGCCTCTGCAATTCGCTTGGCTTCCCTTCCGGGCTGTCCTGTGGATTGTAAGGGCTGATTGGCTCATTTATGTGATGAGCTGGGTTACGCCTTGAATCCTCCATCCCTCCTTCCTTCCTTCCCTCCTTCCATCCACCTCTTTATTTCTCCTTCCTGCTTTCCTTAAATGCACGTGCTGTGGAGTGCCTCCCAGGATTCAGTGAGAATTTAACGGATGGTTCCACATGTCCAGTATGTGAGGGTGTGTCCTGCCGTCCCTTGTGGACTGTGAGTTCTTGCAGGGCAAAGACGGCGTGTTCCTCTCTAAGGAATCATCCTTGGAGGGGGTTAAGTGTAGCGTAGAGGTGGGTGCTCATAAATACCTCCTTGAATGGACTGGTGGAGTGTAGGTGTCAGGGGCGTGGCATTGTGACCCCAAAGGCCTGAACTTTCCAGCTATGTAGCCACAGCAGAAAGGTTCTTAATCTCTTCCTTGGTAAAACGGGAGAACAGTAATACCTACTTGGCAGCGTTGCTGTGAGGATTCATAAAACAAGTCTTGGGAGACTCAGAGCTCTGTGATCGGCATTTATACACTGGCGATTTTATTTGTTGTTAATGAGGATAATTGAAGTGAACATCTTGCTGCAAACAAAAGCAGTGCTAGATCCGTGTGTGTTCCGGCACGTCCCTCCAGGAGAACTAAAGCCGCAGGGTCCAGCCCTGGAGCCAGGGTCATAGGGAAGCTCTCTTTGCACATCCTGAGCATCTCAGCCTGAACGGGGACAGTATCTGTTAATCAAATCGTACAGCTCTTGTTATTCTCGTTCATTCCTGTTGTCACAACCTGCTTCCTTTTGGGCCATGGGTTTCTGGATCCTTGTCAGTGTCGCTGGTTTCTTTAAGGCTTTAATTAAATACTGCCACAGTTATAAGCCTCTTGGTGTTGTTCAGAGCCCTACCTTCCCTCTTTCTGCAGTTGGGAATCTGTCACAGTATGACATGCAGAGGAGGTTTGGGACAAAGGCCATGCTCTGTCCTCTAACAAACCAGGCTAAATGTGGTCTGGGATCAAAGGTGTCAACGTCGTCATCGGAAATGAGAGCTCATTCTGCGGGGCCACGGAGGGCTCCCTGAGGGCAGGAATCAAGCAGCGACCACTCCTGATACTACCTGAGCAAGTCTTTCTTTCCTTCCTCTATCCCTCCTGTCCTTTTTTCTTTCTCTCTCTTTTTAAACCTCAGCAAATTGTCCTCATGAAATAGCTTTTTCTGCCACAGTTTTCTATGCATCCCTTGGAATGAGGACATTTTAGAGCAGGAAAGAACATTCAGGGCTGTCATGTCTCAGAGGAGGGGACTTAGTGGTGAGGATACTGCTTTTCCTGAGGCCACACAGGCAGCTGGTGACAGAGCTGAGGCCGAAGTGCAAGGCCCCTTGCTCCCTGTCATCTCAGGACCTCGAGGGTTAGGCGTCAGTAACTCAAGGCCGGCGGTGGGGGAGAAAGTACATGGCTTAGTATCTAAGGAAGAAAACAGTGAGTCTGTTTTCTTATTTTTGTTAGCCTTTTTTTATCTAGAACTTTCCCCCACGTCCTCACACTTAGACTTTTGTGAGCCAGCCCAGCCAGCTGTGTTGTTTAAACAAATTGGACGAGATTTCCTCTCACTTTCCCACAACCTTGGCTGTAGCTGGATCCCTGCCAAGCCACTTGGCCCTCCTCCAGCTCTGTTCATATTATATTTATGATGTTTATATTAAACTGACTTTTTGTCATGTTTTGAAATCAATTTCTTTCACTTGCTCTCTTTCTGTTTGGATTGGTTGATAATGCAGAATTGGAAAGTCCCCAGGCACCACAAAGTTGTGAGCCTGTGGAGACTTTAATTAAAGTTACTCACTATTATGGGACTTTAAAATCTGGCCTGTCTGCTTTTTTTCACTGCAGAGTTGCACGGAACAAAAAACACTCTATGCAAGTTTCAGCTATAAAGTAATTCTGTGCTCTCTTGGGCCCTCTGGGCAGCTGCAGTTCGCTACCCCAGCGGTCAGCTTGATCTGAGAGCCAGTACGTAGCATTAGGGCTCAATAAAATGTGCTTTATAGATGGCTTCTGCTGCAAATGGCATCCTTTTCTGCTTCATTTCATAGAACTTTCTAATCTAAAATAATTGGCCTTGTGCTCATTAACTGTTTTTTCCTGAAAACAAGTGACTTCAGTTTCTCTCTGTTCTCCCCCTGAATCTAAAGGACTGCAGATAGGAAAATGGGATGTGAATGCCCAGGGGTCATCACTGTTGTGCTCAAAGATGCAAGGATCTGTGCTGGCACATAGTAGGTGCACAGTAAATGGTCCCCGAAAGATGTAGGGTGACCGGTCAAAATTCCAAGCCTAGAGAGGAGCAGAGTGTTAGGTAACACATATCCATTTCATCTTAATCATTTTATGATTATAACCATTTTAATTGTATTATCGTCTTTGCTCAAAGTTCACTGGCCCAGGTGAGAGAGGGCATTGATGGATCCAAGATTAAGTTTCCTCTGCTGGTATATAATCTTTAGCTTTAAAAAAAAAAGTGCTACTGGCCATGAGACTTTAAAAAAGCCAAGTTAGAGTATTTTAAAATCTCACCATGTGGCCTCCCAGGATATTTTCAGAATACCATGGCAATATCTAATAAATTGCATGACAAAGAAGAGATTGCCAACCAAGGCTATCCGGTGTAGAGGGTTCCCTGCATTACGTTCAGTGGATTGAATACCAGGCTCTTGGAAACTTTCAGTTATGTACCAGGGTAAAGAGCTAGTGTTTTATAAATAAGGGTAAGGTGAGTTTGGGGGATTTCATCAGTTTTTATTTCCACAAACATAATTTGGTGTCACTGGGTAGCTGGTCCTGTTCTGGGCACTCGGGTTATCAGGGTAAGTACAGAAACCTCCAGAAACCACTATCTTGGAGGGGAAACAGTCGTGTAAACCTTCAGTTGTAACATGGATGTGATTATAATGCTGACCGTTATCATTTATCGAGTCAAATGTATATGTCTTCTGTCTACTCTTCCTCACAATTCTGCAGAGTATGTATTATTATTTTTCCTTTAATGTAAGGAAACTGAGGCTCAGAAGGTTGGGTAACTTGCTCAAGGATACGCGGTTCATAAGTGCTGGCGTCAGGATTTGAATTGGAATCTGGCAATGTTTTCAGTGTACCAGGCTGCCCTCCACAGATGCTGTAATGGAGAGAGAGGTGCACCTGTGATTCCTAGAGTGACAAGAAAGTTGCAATAAGTCACCAACCTGATTAACACCAAATTAGCTTGGCTTTTTTGCTTGCGGAGTAGCTGAAAGGGTACCTTCGTTCTCATTTCTATGGTGTGTTCTCTTCCATCAGGAAGTGCAAAATGATTCATTGGTTTTTCATAGTTCTCGGGTCAGGGTTGGGCAGTGGGCTGTTGTTCCACTGGTAGGATAAAGTTGGCATAAAGAAAGAAAAGAATGGAGTATCTCTAAGACCTTGAAATGCAGGCTGGGAAAGGGTACAAGATTAGAAAGGGCGGGGAGAAGCTTGGTGTAGAAAGGGTGGGCGGATGGGGTCTCTGCTTGCGCTAGATGAGCAGTGGGCACTGGGCCGGCTGTCAGTTTCACTCATATTTCTAAGACGGTTTGTCGCCAGGAGTCGAGGAAACCCGCCATAGCCTTGTCAGCAGTTTGTCACTGCTGTAGCCACATCTGTAGCATGGACAAGAATACTTAGTTTTCTTCTTATTTCCACTTCCTTTGATGAGAGCCAGGGCTCTAAAAATGGTCTAAAGGAGATAGAGGATAAAAACAAAAAGGACAGGAGATGTTTAGAGTTGTTGTGGGGTGAGGAAAAGAGATTTAAATGACCTACAGTTTTAATATTTATACCAGGTACAATTTTAATCACCTGGTCAACTTGTGAAATGATGAGACATTAGTAGTAGTAGTGATTTTTAAGAGAAGTTTATTTTGGTTCCTTCATATCTAAGGATTTCCACATCTAGGACAGAATAGTTTATTTTCTTTAATCCCATGATAAAATACTTGAATGTGTTATATGCCTCCTAAGCTTTCCTTAAATAATTTGTTGCTGTTGGTTTGGAATCTTTCCTTTCAAGGAGGGCAAGATTCAATTAAGCAAATAATGCCTGAGTCTTCTAACCTGCAAGGAAAAAGTGACTTTTGTTTATTTCCTCAGAGTGAAATGTAGTTGAATAAATAAGTTCTCGGGAAGGTATTTTAACTAGAAAATCCAGTTTGTAACATATGGAAACTCAAACAGTTTTTGTTATCATTAGGCTGAACACACCGCTAACTCTATTTTAATAATTCATGCATTGTTTCATAAACAAAAGCAAACAAGCATTCATCTGAGAGATCACTTTTAGAAGAGGAAATAATAATTTATAATTTTATTATTTCTTTAGAGGAGAGCAGTCTCTTAGCTGAACACACGTTGCTTTTTTATTTATGAAATGGTGCATGCATTATTAAAATAAAGCCGTGACTGTGTTCTGCTTAATGATATGCAAAATTATTTGAGGTTGGGTACAGAGTGGTTTCATTTCTCTACCTGTTGTATGGCTGGCTGGCTTCCCCACCAACTGCGGATTTATGAGAGCATTTAAGGAGCACGTATTTAATTCCAGGACCAAAAAGCCCCAACAGATTGGAAAAATAAAAGCGGGATTTCTAGTGATGGTTTCATCTCTGAACAGTCCTTGAATGAGGAGGGGAGAAAGGGGAGGCATTTAGCAAGGAAAGGAATGGGTCTTTCCATATGTGTCAGAGGCCGGGACTCAGAGGCGAATGCTTTGCACCCTCTTGCTCCCCACAATGTTAATCTCGGGCAATTCTTTGGAGCTCTGCTTCTGGCCCAAGCCCACCTCACACACTCTCCATGGCTCCCTGATTCCCTCCAAGCATTTAAAGGATGAGGGAAAATGATCTCAAATGTATCTGAAGTTGACTTTTCTCTGTAATTCCAATAAAATTTATGACCAGTTTTTTAAGGGTATTTGTTAAGATTCCAGAAAATGTGTGTTCAAATCTTTAGATAGCTATTGTAAAAATACTGGAGGAATTTTATTTTATTTTTTATAGCTCATAAATGGTCTGGGTTGGCAGGCATTTCAGAGAGAGGGCTCTGCAAAGGGCCAAATTGCCCAGACTGAGTTATGCACCCAAGTGTTACAGAGAATGTAGATTCAGGGACCGGTGAGTCTGGTCCCACTTGATTGTACACATTGTGACAGTGACAGCAACAGAATGGGAACGACGAAGTGCTTGCCTGTCATTCTGTGGCACAGTAGACTATGGCTTATGAACAGCAAGGCCCACTTGTAACTGTGCAGTGAGATGGGTCACCAAGTGATCTATGCGATCGGCTATGTTTTGGGCACAGAGCAGGCAATGTTGCCCTATAATAACTTCCATGGCTTCTCAAGGCTGAAATCCCACCATTAGAGGACCGTTAGAGGACCTCTTAGAGGTCCATTAGGAGACCATCTTTCTGTATCTTTTAAAATGCCATAGTACAAACTTCCTCTTTTGAGAGTAGCTTGGGGCATCATTGGTACCTGGTGTGGATATGCCCTTGGGGTCCCAGGGAAGGGCAGAGGGTGAAGGGAAGAAAGACTTGCCTAGGACAGACTTCTCCTTCATCCCAATTCTCCCTGACCCTGGTGAATAGCAACTTCTGGCTTTATGAAAATAGGGTAGCATTCTCACCTGATCTTACTTTCTTGATTTCTCTATAAGGAAAAGGAAATAAAATAATATTGGCAAAATGCTTTCTCGTAGAAGAAAATATATTAAATTCACCAAGTCCTCCTTTCCACTTTCTGGGCCCTCAACACTTTTTAATATGGCTTTTGGGAATTTCATTATCCCCATTTTCCAGATTGAAAGCTCATTCATGTAAATAGAAGGTAGTGCTCTCTAGAACTGACAGCGGGTTTGCATTGAGACAGAAACCAAGAGTAGGTTTTGCCTCTTCTCCATCAGGACCACGGTTGTCATTGAACATTGACAAGAAAAATGTTTATGGATTCCTTTGGTTCTTAGGATATTAAACTGTTTGTATCTTGTCATTCATTTTCTCTAAGAATGCCCTTTTATTTGCTTGTTCCTCTAGGGAGCTGTGCTCATGGTGGTGTGGTGAACATCAGCAGGCCGGTTATAGTTCAGCTCAACTGGAAAGGATTTAGCTATCTGTACGGCGCCTGGGGTCGGGATTACTCTCCTCAACACCCAGGCAAAGGGCTGTACTGGGTGGCACCTTTGGATACTGATGGGAGAACTTTGCGATCTTACAGAATCTACAATACACTGGATGATTTGCTGTTGTTCACAAATGCCCGAGAGAACTGGATATACTATGGCCAAGGTGGTGGTATAGTAGTTTATAAGAATAACATGTATGTCAACTGGTACGACACCCAGAACATTGCCAAAGTTAACCTGACCACTGCCTCAGTTGCTTTGACTCAAACTCTCCCTGATGCTGCCTATAATAACCGCTTTTCTTATGCTAATGTTGATTGGCAAGATATCGACTTGGCTGTGGATGAGAATGGATTGTGGGTGACTTATGCAACTGAAGCCAGCACTGGTAACATGGTGATTAGCAAACTCAACGACACCACACTTGAGGTGCTAAACACTTGGCATACCAAGCAGTATAAACCATCTGTTACTAACACATTCATGGTGTGTGGGGTTCTGTATGCCACCCGTACTCTGAACACCAGAACAGAAGAGATTTTCTACTACTATGACACAAGCACAGGGAAAGAGGGTAAACTTAACATTGTAATGCAGAAGGTGAAGGAAAAACTGCAGAGTATTAACTATCATCCTTTCGAGCAGAAACTTTTTGTCTATAATGATGGTTACCTTCTGAATTATGATCTTGTCTTCCAACAGATACCCCAGTAAACTTTTATGTGTTAGGGTGGAGAGAAATAAAATTTTTTTTGACAAAAAATGGTCTTCTCCACTTATTTAGGTATCTGTGGGGGAGTGAGGGATGAGGAAGCGGGGGGGGGGGGCTCAGGATTCAAAAGTGTATCTGCTTAGTTGTAATGTTTGGGAGCAGAGTTCTACCACACTAGAGACTTAGGACATTGCCCTGATTGGATGAGTTCTCTTGGAAGCCACCTGCTTCCTGGGATGCATTTCTCAACTGAAATAAGGTCATTTCAGGGTGGACGGGTTGTCAGAGGTCTCGGGGCATCATGGTTCTAAGGAAGCCTTCGGTGAGGTGACATCTGGAAATTAAGGAACTTAGAGAACTCTGTATGGCTTTGGGGATTCTTTGTACAAAAGAGAGGGCTCAAGGACCAGTTCCCCTCCATATAGCTTGGTTAATTCTTCCACACCTGAAAGAAATCTGGGGCTTAATTAGGCAGATTAATATCTGAAACTCCTTGAGGGTCCAAATCTCCAACTTTGTTTTTCTTACTAGCATGTGGAATGATGTTTTGTATGTATCAGATAAGTAAATTCAGTGTGCTTGTATTCTATCTGTGAAATGCTCTGAGTTTTCTGGAGAAAAGTCCTTTTAGGCATTAAATTATCTAATCAGTCCCAGATGGATCTGCAGAGGAGGTACTTGGGTTTTTCTTTTCTCTTTTGACCTTCATAAGAGTCAGTAGAAGACTCTTACCTCATAACTTCATTCCAAAGGCAGCTCAGAAGATTAGAACCAGACTTACCAATAAATTCCTCTCACACCTCCCCCAAACTCCTACTTAACAACAACAAAAAATTAACCAGTTTTTAATGGAACAGATATAAGATAAACAAAACTAATTTTCTTTTGTTTCATCATGAACTTTTACTTTCATGACTCTAAGACCATAAGAAAAGCAAACGGCCGTGATAAAATGATAGCCTATCTGGTTCTATAGTAAAGCCCTTAGAGCATACGTTAGACTTGTATTAAGTCACATCAACGGCTTCATGCAATTTTTGTCTTTAAGCCTGAAACTTGTAAGAAAATTAAATTTTAATTTTTTTTGAGGAAGCAATGTGAAAAAAAAGTTGAAAGTATGTAGTAAATCAGTGCAATCTGAAAACCTTGCATGTGTGTGTGCTTCTGTGCTTTTGAATGGCTTTATCATCCGGTCTTGGTCTATTTTCGTTTGATGTTCAGAAGTCTTCGTTGATAGGACTGGCTCCTTAAATGCTGTATTCTTCCCCTTTTAATAAATGATTAAAATGTGGTTTGAAAAAGTGTTGTCTCTTGTGTTTTTTCACTTTTATTTTACTATAAAAAACCCCTCTTACCAGTCCACACTTTGCTGTGAGGTTCAGAGAATGGCTACCTCCCAAGCGCCAGGACACCTAAGAGCAGAGAAGAACATCAATACCTTTTAAGACTCCAAAGTCAGGGCTGGCTCTTTAGTTTTCATTTCCCTTTAAAATCCATTCTCTCTGGCAGCTTTTGTTGTATGAGCCTGCACTCTTTTCTTTTGGGATGTGATCTTATGTACTCATTAATTTGCATGACTGATCTGATTATTTCCAATGTTAGACTATATTTGTGTGGCTTATGTTCCTTTTCCAACTGAGCTATCAACATGGGTCTGAAGCTTCCAGATCTTCCCCAAACAGGAGGTCTTGGATAGAAAGCAAAGAGACTAACTGGCCACACTGGGGAAAGAATACCTTTCCCCAAAAAGAATGTGTCGGGGCACAAGTGACCTAGAGCTGAAAGAAGAGGTAAGATAGTGGAGTGAGTTTTACTGAAAGGCTTATTTTTAATCCATGCCAAGCTTTTTGAGTATTTTTAGCAAGACTTTTTTTCTATCTTTCAGGGCTGAGCATAGAAACAGGTATGGCCTTCAAAATGCAACAAGATATGAAGATAAAGACAGGTATATCATGTGACATAGAAGTTAAAAACAGTGATGTTGTATTTAATCTGGCTCTAGGCAATTTTCCAGATGAATGTTTCTACCAAGTACACAGTATGACCTCTGAAGATTCAGGAAAGGAGACAGGAAGCCAAGATAGCTCTAGCAATCAGCTCTTTATTTAAACTTCTACAGAAGCGTTTGCATGAAAATTCCCCTCCAAACCTTCTTGCCACTGGACCTGGTGTATCACCCTGCAGTGGCTGCCTGTAGGAAATCTCCCCGCTGGGAAGTTTGAACAACCAAGGGATTCTGGTCCGAGGGTTTACTGCAATGTAGCTACACAATGGGAATTTTAGCTCAAGGTTCATCAGCTAGCACGCTTTTGGGAAAAAAATGTGTATATATATTTAAATCAGCTTTACTGAGATGTAATTTACATGCAGTAAAATCTACCAATGTTAAGTGTATGATTAAATGAATTTTGAAAAATGTATACAGTTGTGTAATAGCTAGGATAATTACCATATAAAACATTTCCATCATCCCCCCAAATTTCTCTTGTGCCTTTTGTGGTCCACTCTGCCCCTCAGCTCCTAGCCCTTGGCAACCACTGATCTGTTTTCTATCTCTGTGGAATCACACACAGGAAGCTTTTTGAGTTTGATTTCTTCAGGTTTCCTCTTGAAAAAGAGAACGAGTGGGCTCAAATTACTGCAGAGGGTAACGGGACATTATCAGCGACTCTCAGGGTTCCCTACATTTTATTATCTGGGGGGAGGTTAGATAGGGGATTGTGGAGAGCTATGGTGAGCTCTTGCTTTTACAAGTGTTCCCTAGTGAGCTGAAATTGCCATGGGGAGTGGTCAGTCAAGCCCATCTGGCATCACTCCCCAAACTGGGAGGTTCCCTTGCTACCAGCTTTATTCAATGTTTGTTCTCTAATCTCGACCCCTGTGCCATAAGCATCTCGACCCAGGTGGGTCCTGAAACAGAAGAATGATGCATAGTGGGTAAGAGGGAAGGATATGGAGTCAAGTAAAACTGGATTTGACTCTTGGTTCTGGTGCTCACTAGTGGTATGGCTTTGGGCAAGTTCCTTAATTTTTTCTGACACTCAATGTCTTTTTCTGTATAACGGGATAAAACCACCTACCTCGGAGTCCTCTTGGGTGAATTCAATGATACCAAATATATGAAGTACGCAGTTCAGTGTTTGGCTCACGCTCTGCCCTCAAAAAAAGAGTTATTATCCCTGTTTCTCATATTGAATTTTAGGTTCAAAGTGCTCAATGAGTTGACGAGATATAAAGCTTATTGGGACCAGAGTTTATATCCTCTCCGCTACCAGACTTGTGGCAAGTAGTAACTCTTTAAGCAGGTGCCATTTTGGCTTGGAAGAGTTCCATCCATTGGGACATCCTCTCTTTGTGCTCAGCTCCAAGATTGATCCTCAGAGTTGACGTTTTCTATCTTTTGACTCCAAGAGACACACTGACGTGAGCAACAGACACTGAGGCTGCTTCCCTTGGCTTTTGAGCCACTGAAAACCTAAATGAAGGCTGGCTTTCATCAAGCCCTGGATGGGACCAAAATAGATGCACATGTTCTCCTACTGGCTTTGCTGGAGTCAACAAGCACGTCCGTCCTCTCAGAACATGCATGGGTACTTATTTTGTGCTTCACTCTTAATAAAATCATTTATCTTTTGGGGATTTGTTGTCATTGCCAGCCTCAAGAGTGTGTTTTCCTCTCTTCTTGATTCATGAAGCAGTGAAAGGGCAATGGCAGTGAACGGACTGAGGGTGACTGTGTGGCCACCTTCGGGATGATGTTTGGGAGGTACTGGGCTTAAGCTGTCAGCCACCTCCAGCAGGTGTCTCACCATGAAAGATGATTAGCCTTCTGTGCTCCAGAATGTTCTGGAACAACAAAAGGGTAAATTGTGACACATCAGAAAATGAAAGGCAGGCACGTTTCTGAGGCCTGCTCCCAGCCAGGGGAACAGACCAGCTGGCCTGGCTCCTTCATGAGAGATGCTATTTGAGTTGTCAGTTCAGCTGCCAGGCCTCACATCTGTAGCTTGGGATGTGCCCACTTTTCTCTGAGATCTGCATCCGCTCCTGGAATGCATTCAAAGGGAACAGCCCTTGGAATCAAGGTCCATTGTGGAGAAAGATGGCCTTCACTCTGTCCAGAGGGGAGGCTTCTTCTTGGGTCCCCTCCCTGGACACCTTGGAACAAGGAGTTCCCCTATGAGGATGATTCCCCAGACTTCAGCCCCTCAAGAATATTAAAGAAAGACCTATGGTTTATTTGGGGGCTTCTATGTGTTTTTTCTGGTGCTCAGTGTATGTGGTGGGTGGTGGAGGATGAGGATGGAGTGATGGGGTTTATATGATCAAAGGAACTTCATTCCTGAGCTTCCACCCAGGAAATTTATACTGACCTCCAACTCTCTCTTTTCTTAGTTGGATTCTGCCAGCTTACCTATTGTTGTTTGTTTGTTTTTTTTTTGTTTTCTTTTCTTTTTGGTTGTGGCCTATAATGTTTTCATGTCAGTATTACCAGTGACTTACTCTGACTTTCACCCTGGTGGCTGTTATCAGTCAGAGTTTAGTGCAGAAACAGAAAGAGCCTCTTTTAACTGGGGTGCTGCTAATGCCGTATTAGATAAATCTCATAATCCCAGGGACTTAGCATAAGAGCAGGTTTTTCCTCCCTCACTTTTGGGACCACTGCTTTCACCATTTCATCCTTGGTGATTGTGTCCATAACATCTTCCTCATCTACCATACCACTTTCCCCCCTAACATACCAGTTGCATACCAGTTGCCACTATGATGGGATGGAGCTTCTCTTCCAAGATGACTCCCCTCCAAACAGTGATTCAGGGACCCAGACTCATTTCCTTCCCTCCTGTGTCTCCAGCATCTTCACACATAGCTTCTAAGGTCACTGTGCTTGTCTGCATCAGACCAGCAGAAGGGAGAAGAGTGTGCAAGATCTTAGGTGGAAGTTGTTTTGCTCAGGTCTGAAAGTGGTACCCAGTTGTGATGCATCATGATAGTTCACCATCCATTGACATAGGGCCACGCCCAACTTCAAGGGAGGCTGGGAGATATAGAGCCCAGCTGGGTACATAGGAGAAAAGGAAATGGGTGGCCAGGCTGCCTCACCACTTCAGGTATTGCAAGGAGAAAAGGATTTAGGTGCTTTACAAAATCACTGGAAAGGCTGGAGGCATGACAACCAGAAGCTGCCATTTTAGCATTTAGCTTTGAGGTCACACTCCTACCAACCACACAGAGATCAAGAAACCACATCTACTACCACATCAGCCACAGAAACCACTGGTGTCATCTCCACCCCCCTTCAAACTGGTACCAGACATTACAACATGGAGTCCATTTGCTGCCAACTCTCACCTCTGCTGGGGTCCACTTAACCCCTTGTACTCCTGGAAAGCTTCCACCTTCCAAAGTGGATCTTGTTCACTGACCCTAAAAGAGCCCAGAACTGTATCTACACAGGAGGCTGGGAAATGAAGTTTATTCTTCCTTCCCCTGGGACACAGGGAAGATGATAGAAAAGTTTGGAATTGATGCCAGTGCCAATAGACAGTGTCTGCACAGCAACCTCATTCGGTGACCACTGCCTACACTATTTCTGCTGCTCCCATTTTGTCTCTGGTGACTATTTCTTTCAGCACATCCTTCGTCCCCGGTTATTCATCACTGTTTAAATTTTTTCTTTTTTTATGCTCACACCTAGTGATAGCGTTGCCTGATGCCACCATAATGGGAGAGTTTCCACTCCAGCAGCTCCTCTGAATGAGCTTAAGAAGGGGACCTTTTACAACTTTATAGCTCCTGTGTCAGACTCTATCAGAGACATTGGAACGGTAACCCATGGTGAATCCATCTTGTGGGCCCACCAGTGCCCTAAAAAGGGCTTAGGCTCTTCAGTTCCTTTTCGAGGGTAAGAATAAGAATCTCTTCTATTTGTGGTACCATCCAGAAACTTCCAGAATTTGGGGTAAGACATTTTCCCCTGTTCATCATCCCTGAAGTATTGGCTGATCTTTACCCCCAGCGGACCTAGGGGGTCCTTGGGCTGATGGGCTGCTTTTGGGAGGTGATGCTTTATCCAGACTTCGGAGGTGACAGTGCAAATAGGGATACCCCAGGGCCTTCCGTAGGCTCTGATCTGCTCCTGAAGAGAATCCCGGCAGGTATGAGTATGCAGTTTTCCTTCCAAGGATACCACACAGTTTGTGGATTTTTTCAGAACCATTCTGGGAGGGGCTGTGATCCACAGCCCCCCCGAGACGATCTGCTGTCTGCTGGAGCCAGGGTGGCAGATTTTCTAGCAGGATCTCAGGAGTCAATGACTGAAGGCAGAACTGCCCTGGAGAGGAGGGAGTCTGGCAGCATAAGCTCAGGGAATTTGTTTGGGGAAGAAAGTTTATAATAACAGTGTTCCCGTTTCTGCTGAATAAAACATTTGGAGAGCTTTTCTTCTCCCGGCAGAAAAATCAAATACTCTGGTGGCAATAGAATGGTTGTTCTTTTTAAATGTTGTTTTTAATAAAAATCAGATGGTTGCAGTCATTTGATGGCTACACTGCCTTCCCTCCTGACCCTGGGCATCGTGTGGGAGCACATGGGACCCCATGGCTCGGGGCTAGAGCGTGCGCTCTCATTTAAGCAGATGGGGAAACAGCCATTTGAGCGAATGGGGCATGATCCCGGAGAAGGTACAACCAGCTGCAAACAGACCAGTAAATACGGTTGTTACGCATCTGGTGGGTAGTTCTATAGCGACGCAACTTAATGGTGTTGGTATGTAAACGGCTCTTAGTAGACCCTGGATTCCGTGCACCCAGTTAAGAAGTAGCCTGGAAGCTCTCTCTTGGTGCTCTTCCGCTGTCGTTTGGCTACAGACCCGGCCAGCAGCAGAGCTCAGGTTTGCCTAGCTGTCATCACTGCCTGCAGGGAGAGAAACTTCATTTTTGTCAATAGGAGACAGGAGATTCTGGAGTGGGCCTCGCACCGATGGGGCATCTCAGAGCTGACACTTCCCTTAGCCCTCTCCTGCGTGCGGAAGGATGCCAGCCCGGCACATCATGTGTTCCCAGTATCTGCCTCCGATGAATCCTGAATGGACAAAACTCAGAGCCAGTTAATTCTAGGGATTCAATACTCGTGAGTGCCAGGTTATTCCCCTTAAGCCCTCCAGCAAAGAGAAGAAGAGGAGGTGCTTTTTCATTCTGAATCAACCTCACCTGATCAGAGACCTGGGTAGGCATCTTCCTGCCTCTTATAGGATTCCAAGGACCCGGGCTGCTGAAGGTCACTCCGTGCCTTAGGGATTTGTTCTCAGTTAAAATGCAAATTCTTTGGCAAAGAGAATATGTTCAGAATGGCTTGTTTTATTTACACCTTGCCTGAAAAGTTTGAGTAACGGAGAGCCTGAAGACTTTGAAGGTGGGGCTACGTGTATATGGGGGAATCTCTGACAGTCTACAGGCTGGGAGGAGAGAGAGTGGCAGGAAACACACATTTTACCTACACTTGCTGACCACCTCCCCTTGGGAAAACACCTGCTTTTTTTTTTTTTTATTGATAGTATTAAAAACAACCACCACCACTATGACCACCTTCCAATATGCTCCAGGCTGCACAGAAAAGAGCGGAGATATAGACGCTGCTCGCTGAGAGTTACTATCTGCCTGCACATCTTGTTCTGCTGGGGCTGGTTGGTTTACGCTTGTTGCCCTGCTGTAATTGTGACTAGTGGGCCCCCTTTCACTCTTAGAAGGTTCTAGTGTGAGCAATCATATAGTCACCCTATCTGTAGGTATCTCATGGGAAAATATCATTTGTTTTGTCTCTTTTGTTTAATCTCTTCATTTAAATTTTTTTTTACTTTTTTGGAGGAAGCAGCAAAGAGACACATGCTTCTACTTTCATACAGCAATTAAGTGACAAGCAAAAACATGAGTCGACTGGAAAAAAACCATGGCCAGCCTGAAAGAAATCAGGCTTTACAGCGATGCAGAATGAGGTGGAACTCGGGGTTCCTGGTTGCTCTTTAGGCCCCTGAGGCTCACTCAGCACCAATGCTCATCTTGGTGGCCACAGCGGGGAGCATCAGGGAAACGGCCCTGGTGGGCTGGTCTGCTGATGGCCTGGTGGCCTGAATGGGACTTTTTTGGGTAGAATATGCTGGAGATGTGGCTATGTGGTAGGGGTATCCTGTGACAGAGGTGCGCAAAGTGGAGGTAAGTCACCATCACATCGGCTCCTAGCTCCAGTGGCGAAGTGAAGGCTGGTAATGTGACTTGGCTGCCTCCACTGGGGAGAAGGTTTCTTAAAATTAGGAAAAGATGGGCAGAGCTGGGCTTCTAGGCAGTTTGCTCTGCTAGACTGACCTGTGTTCAATTCCCAGGGTGTTTGGAGATCTGTATACATACATGGGCACACACACACACACACACACACACACACACACTTCCATGCATAGTATCTGCTATATAGCAGGCACTTAACATATGGAAGGGAGGTGATAGTGTATGTGATCTGTTAAAGGAAGCTAATCTGGTTTGGGGGCAATCAAACTTGGGTTCAAACCTTCCCAGCTCCATGATTTACTAGCTGTGTTACCTTGGTCAGATTTCTTAAACTTTCGGCATCTCAGTTTTCTTTTTGAGAATGAACTGACAAAATATTTTCCAGCCCTTAGCTCCAGGTCTAACCCACAGGGTCAGAAAATAAATGGTGTCACCAGCTACTTCTCCTCCTTAGCCCAGCTCTAGTGTTTAAGAAACTTTAGGTTGAATATACAACAAGGACCTACTGTGTAGCACTGGGAACTATATTCAATATCTTGTGAATAAGAATATTCACAATGGAAAAGAATCTGAAATAGAATACATATATATGTGTATATATATGTATATATATACGTGCCTATATATTTCTGAATCACTTTGCTGTACACCTGAAACTAACACAACATTGGAAATCAACTATCTTTCAATTTTTTAAAAAAGAACCTTTAATTTGAGCAGGAGAGGCTCGCAGAAAAGGAAAATGTGCTCTTCTGGTTAAGGGAGGCTGCCCACAGTCAATCCTTTATTTAGTTCCAAATCATCCAACTTCGTATACTGCATAGGGCTTGTGTGTGCCCACCCCTGGCTGGCTCAATGTGTAATAATTGCTGCTGAATGAGGGAATGACATCGGGTAGGGAGCAGGGAGACTGTTTTGTGTAGCAGAGGCCTGCAGCTCAGAGTTCCATCTTGGTGCTTTGAGGTTCCTGCAGATGGCTCCTGTAGAGATTTAACAAGGGTGTTTTTGTCTTAAAGACACTGCCTGCTGCTCTTTCTGTGTTCTCCTGTCCCCAAACATTAAGGATAATAGGATCTGTCCCCCAGAAAATGGCCTGCGCTTGGCCTGTTTCTATTGTGCATCATCTGGGTTTGGCCTTGACTCTTCTGTGTTCTGTGCCCGTGAGCAGAATATCAATTGGTGTGGAGGAGAAGCAAGCCAGGCGCTGCCACCCATTGTGTACAGCGTCAGGGGGAAAATCACGCTACATGCACAGAAAACAACTTCTTTTCTCATTTTATAAATTAACTCAGTGATCCTTGGGATTATGAACCCTCATAGACGGTGCTTAAAAAGGAAAAAAAGAAACCGAAAACAAAGAAATCAGAACGCAGTGCTCTTGGCAGTTCCAGAAAGGAAGCACGGGGTAGGAATGTGATCTGACCATCTTTAGAGCACCCAAGAGTTCTCCGCCTGCCCTGATCTCACTTTTTCTCCTTAGCGTCACCCCACTTTGGCTGCATAAGCACGTCAAGCTTTGGTTAAGGCTTGTAATCTCAGCTGGGGCTGCTAGGATGGGGGGAAGGGAAAGGGGTCCTGCTTTCGAGAGCAGGAAGGTCATGGGAAGGGGTGGATTCCTGTGCCTGGTAGCCTCCCGGCTTTTCAGATATAGGTTTATCCTCTATCCTGATTGGGTCATAGAAATATTGACAATCAGAGCAAGAAATGAACCAAAACATCATCTAAACCAGGGGTCCACAACTTCCCCGCCGCGGACCGATGCCGGTCCGCCGCCCTTAGGAACCTGGCTGCACAGCAGGAGGTTAGCAGCAGGGCGAGCGAGTGAAGCTTCATCTGCTGCTCCCCACCACTCCCCACCGCTCCCCACCGCTCCCCATCGCTCCGCACCGCTCCCCATCGCTCCCCACCGCTCCCCACCGCTCCTCACCACTCCCCATCGCTCCCCATCGCTCCCCATCGCTCTCCACCACTCCCCACCACTCCCCACTGCTCCCCATCGCTCCGCACCGCTCCCCATCGCTCCCCACCGCTCCTCACCACTCCTCACCACTCCCCATCGCTCCCCATCACTCCCCACCACTCCCCACCACTCCCCATCGCCCCGCACCGCTCCCCATCGCTCCTCACCGCTCCTCACCGCTCCCCATCGCTCCCCATCACTCCCCATCGCTCCCCACAGCTCCCCATTGCTCCGCACCTCTCCCCATCGCTCCCCACCGCTCCTCACCGCTCCCCATGGCTCCCCACCACTCCCCATCACTCCCCACCACTCCCCACTGCTCCCCATTGCTCCGCACTGCTCCTCATTGCTCCCCACCGCTCCTCACCGCTCCCCATCGCTCCCCTTTGCTCCCCATCGCTCCCCACTGCTCCCCATCACTCCCCATCGCTCTCCATCATCACTCCCCATCGCTCCCCATCGCTCCCCACCACTCCCCACTGCTCCCCATGGCTCCCCACTGCTCCCCATGGCTCCCCACTGCTCCCCATGGCTCCCCATTGCTCCCCACCTCTCCCCACTGCTCCCCACCGCTCCCCTCCACTCCCCATCGCTCCCCACCACTCCCCATGGCTCCCCATGGCTCCCCACCTCTCCCCACTGCTCCCCACGCTCCCCTTTGCTCCCCATCGCTCTCCATCGCCCCCCACCGCTCCCCATGGCTCCCCATGGCTCCCCACGGCTCCCCATCGCTCCCCACCTCTCCCCACCGCTCCCCATTGCTCCCCATCGCTCCCCACCACTCCCCACCGCTCCCCACTGCTCCCCATTGCTCCCCACCACTCACATTACCTCCTGAACCATCTCCCCAGCTGTGGAAAAATTGTCTTCCATGAAACTTGTCCCTGCGCCAAAAAGGTTGGGGACCACTGATCTAGACCAACTCCTTTGTTCCATAGATAAAGAAATTGAGACCCAGAGAAGGTGAATGACACACCCAAGTCCTCACACAGCTGGTCAGTGTCTGGGCTGGACCCTGGGTCCAGGTAAGCATCCTAGGGCATTGCTTTGACTCTGAAATAAACAGACTTTTAGGTTTCCCAGGGGGAAAATGGGCAGCTCTTTCCCATTTCATTTTATTCAAAAGTAAAAACCACATTCCTATTTGTTCTTAGTCTACTCATAAATGCTAACAAATAGTCCTAGTGTTAAGTACTGAACATAATTTACTGAATTAGCTAATTGTTAACAGCGGAAAGTAATTTTCTTTGACCTTTTATAATCCATGTTCCTCCCACAGAAAAGAAGTTCCAATCATCAGTGTTTTGGTGACACTGGCATAAAAGGTGAATTACTTGGCAGGAAACCAGAGTCCAGTTCCTGAGGGTCATGATTTCCTCTACTCAACACCCTACACTGTCTTATTCAGTAAAATGCAGTGGAAAAAGAAGGACATTTTTAATTAGAAGCATTACACACACCTATATATTTGCTGAGCGTGGAGGAGAGGTAAGTGGTAAATCAGTGTAGGGAGACGGGGGCCAGGGGTCTGACTTTAAGCCTTGCCTCCACCCTTTCTTGGCCGGATAACTTTGAACATAGTCTCTAAGCCTCTGCTTCCTCAGCTGTAATATGGGTTTGATAACTGTGCCTGTTTTATAGAGTTATGAAGATTAAGTGTGTTGGTATATACATAAAGTTCTGGCACATAGTAAGTTTTCAGTAAAGATTATTATTATTGCTGTTGTTAATACATATTTGTAGAAAAATGTGCAAGTTCCTAAAAGTACAAAGAAGGAAGCTGCCTCAGTTTGATCCCTGAGAGTTTGCTTCTCAACGCCCTGTGGAGCATTGTAATGTATGTATAATTTAGTAGGCTGTTTCTTTCATTTAGCACTCTTTTATAAACATCTTCCCTTATTCTTCAAATGCATGATTTTTAATGTCTACACAACGTTTTGTAAATAGACCATAATTTAACTATTTCCCTATTGTTGCAATTTAGTTTGTTTTCCCTATTTTTTTTTTATTTTTATAAACATCCTGGATTGTGAATCTTTGTCTGCACTTTTGATCGTTTACTTAGGAGATATTCTGAGAAGTAAAATTATTGGGTCAAAACATAAACATATGTCAGAATCTTGATCCAAACTCCCAAGTTGCTCTGGAAAAAGAAGCTGTGCTTTACTTCGTAAAACTCATTCTCCAAAGCTGCCCATGTTGACATTTCCCACTGGGCTGATTCTGTGAGAGGGGCAATCAAATACTTAACTAACATCCTTGGTTAATCAAGAGTCAGTTTCCTTCTCCTTCTGCTCCTGGACTGCATATGGGAGTTGGAAATGTCCCCAGCTCGAGGGTCCTTTGGAATCTCCTTTTAGGGAAGCCGTGTGTCCCGGTTTGGAGAGTTACCCAAACCCGAGCTGACCTTGAGACCTCAGCCGATCTAATCCAGTCTTCTGACCAGTGGAATGAATGGCATCCTCCATCATGCCCACCTTTAGAAGCTTTCAGGACAGTCTAGTCCATGGGTCCTTTGCTTAGTCCATTGTTCTTTGGATAATGCCCCTCATTTGCTAGAAAGTCACGGCTTAAGTTTACCCCCCAAATCCTTGACCAGTTTGTTCCCTGTTAAGCAGAGCTCTGCAGGTGCACATCTTCTCTCCACAGGGTGGGTTGTGACCATGTCACAGGTGTGCTTTGCTGCTACATCTCTGGGTCCAGCACAGGGACGGCTTGCCACATGGCTTAAGTATTGCTCAGCTTCTCTTCCTTGGATCCAGCATCATTACCTTTTCTGGGATCAACCTTTCTGTTCTCACTGGCCTTCACCACCCCCCACCCCCATCCAGGGTGCCCATTCTTTGTGCCTCAGGCGCTGCATCCTTACCTAATCAATCTCTCTGCTGCCAACCTCTTCCTCCTTCAATGCGTCCTACCCCCAGTTGCCAGATTAATCTTCCTTAAACATAGTTCCGAGGCTGCCACTCTTCATTGAGGCCCAGATTAAGCACACTCTCAAGGTCATCCATTGTGTAGCCTCTATTTCCTGCTTACCCCATAACACTTTCCAGCCAAACCGCACGGCTCTCCGTTCCTGAATTGACACCATCCTGGTCCAATTCATCATTTCCTCTTGGCTTTTGCTGCCCTTCCTTTTCACATGTCTTTCTCAAAATTTCATCTATTAGTGCCCATCCCAAATACCTTTATCTGAAGCCTGTCTTAACGTCCTTTCACCAGCACGGAAGCTCACCCACCATGAACACTTGTGCACATTACTTCCTTTTTCTCAGTTTCTGTCATAATACAATGATTTCTAAGCCTCCCTTTGTCCCAATCTTGGTAGATAATAGAGATTACCAACCTTTATTATCTACCTCTTATTATCTCATCCTCCCTTTGTCCCAATCTCCATAGATAATAACCTCCCGGAAGGCAGGACAGTGCCTGCTCCCTCTGCCCCTTACAAAACCCCAGAGTGCTTTGTCCATGGGGGACGCTTGTTCTGAGACAGACGTTCTCTGACACAGCCCCCCTCTCATGCTGCCACAGAGTGGGAGTTGCACAGCTGCCTGGATTTATTACTTTTCCCTGGAGAGGCAATTATCACGCTTTATCTTCCCTCTTTGGCTTTAAGCCAGTGGTTCTGCACCTAGTCTCTAATTTTCTTTTTGTTTAAAAGGATATTCTGTCTACTCAGTTAAATGATGATGGCAATGAGAGTTGCTACTATGTGCTAGACACTCTCCTTTACATATAAGATCTTACTTACAAATCTTCATAAAAATCTTATACATTAGCTCTTATTATTCTACTTCATGGATGAGAAAATGGAAGCTTAGAGAGGTTAAAAAACCTGCACTATAAACCCTAAAAACGTAGATCAGAGTTGGAGTCAAAAGCTGAAGCCAGATCTATTGGCCTAAGTCCTTTCTAGTAAGTCCCACGAGAAAAGGATGACTTAAAGTTAGGGAGTGGATGGGAGGCTCTGGCTCAATGTTCCTGAGATCTAACACCCTGAGGCTTTTCGGTGGGGAAGTGCTTACTTCTACTGTGGCTTAGTTATGCTAAGCCCCAGTTTCTCTTGACCAAGTTGCAGGGCTAGGAGAGGAGAGGGAAGTGGAGCAGAGCCCCTCCTTGGGTCCGAGTGCCTTTGGTGAGCAGCACATAATTTATAAGGATCCAAAGATCTTTGACTCTACACATACTCTATGCTTCCTCCAGAAATCTCCAGAGCTTCCAGACCTATCACTGCAACAGTGAGCAAAAGGTACTCTTGACACTAAACTATGGGAAACCTGACCCTGCTACACTCTCCAGGTCATCTGCTTGCTGGGGGGAAGACAGCTGAATGGGCACAGTATATACCAAGATTATGACAATATCAAACTTCTTACTTTAGGCATTAAAACTGGGTATGTTGGGATTATTCAATGCTAAGTTTTAAAGAACTCTAGGAAACAGCATCCTAGCATAGTGCTTGAAATAAAGTAGTTTTAAAAGAAACATTAATTGGATAAGTGAGTAAATGAAGTCAGGAATACACTGTATAGGAATGAATGAATGATACTTACAATCTTGTTTTTTCATGGCAAGCAATAGGGAATAACGGAGAAAACGGTACCTTGCAGTTATTAGTAGTATGACTTTGGGTAACTTTCTCTCTGAGGCTCAGTCTAGTCGTGTGTAAAATTGTGATGCTAATACTGGCTGTCAAGAACTGTGAAAAGTCTAAAACTTTACCCTGCTTTCAGCTAACATGTGAGTCTGCCACAGTTTTAAAGATGCTGGCAGAAGACATGGACTTCTGGGTCAGATACACTGACTTTATTACTCATGGCACAGCAGAACATGAACATCACCATATTTGTAAAAGTTTCCCTTGCAAATGGCTCAGATGGATGCCTGCACGCACAGAGAGCTGTGTTATAAGAAAGAGACCCCAGGCTTAGGGATCCTAAATTTATAATGGGCAGGAAGTATGCCTGCCCTTTCCTCCGGGGCTGCTTGCTATACAAATATCCTTGAGAAGATATTCTGGAACAAAGGGATCTATTGCTTTGCTTGTAAGACGTGCAGAAATGCATGAAACTCAAGAAGAATCATCTCCTAACACAGCTTCTGAGATTTGTTTTTTAATGAGGATCAAATGAACTATCATATTGCATCAGTCAGGATAGTTCAGGTTATGCTGAGCTAACAAATGACTTCCCAAGTTTCAGTGCCTTAAGCCTCCAAAGATGTATTTCTTTTCTTTTTTTAATTGAAGTATAGTTGATTTACAATGTTGTGATAGTTTCTGGTGTGCAGCAAAGTGATTCAGTTACATATATATATATATATTATATATATATATATATATGTTCCTTTTCATATTCTTTTCCATTATGGCTTATTAGAGGACACTGAATATAGTTTTCTGTGCTATACAGTAGGACCTTGTTGCTAATTTTATATATATTAGTTTGTATCTGTTAATCCCAAACTCCTATTTTATCCCTCCCCTACCCCCTTTCCCCTTTGATAATCAGTTTTTTTCCTAAGTCTGTGAGTCTGTTTCTGTTTTATAAATAAGTTCATTTTTGTTGTATTTTAGATTCTGCATATAAGTGATATATGGTATTTGCCTTTCTCTTTCTGACTTACTTCAGTTAGTATGATAATCTCTAGGTCCATCCATGTTGCTGCAATTGGCATTATTTCATTCAAGGAGGTATATCTTGCTACTGTCACCCACTCAGGGAGAATCAGCTGGGAACTCTGTTCCAGGTCATCTTCACTCTGGGTCCCAGGCTGAAGGAGGCTCCATGAAGGAGGCACATTGCCCTGGCAAAGGGAAAGTAAGCGTGAAAATAACAGGCTGGCTCTTAATACTTCATCGAAAGTGACGTGCATTGCCTCTGCTCAAACGTCATTCATCGTCCAAAGAAAGTCACGTGGCTAAACCCAACCTTGAGGGGGAAGGGAAGTGTGCTCAGAAGAAGAGCACGGAATATTTATTTGGTGGGCCACAAGAAATACTGTGATACAAATGCTAAGTCCTTGCACAAGGCCTGGAACATTAAGAATTGTAGCGTCCATCTTTTTTTCCACTCTTGGCGCCATGAGATTGGGCAGGGTCAGAAATGTGCGTCTTTGGTTCAGGGGAAACTCATAGCGGTCAGGCATTCACATTGTTCTCTGGCTATCTGTGGCCGTGGTCAAGAAAATTTGCAGAATTCCCAACATAAAGTTATCTGCACAGCCTTGTAAATCAAGTTAATCAGTACTGATCATTAACATGCATTCAAGTCCACAAATTTGTTGGTCAACATTAAAAAAGAAGGAACATAGGATTTCTCCCAATCCCCAATTATTGCACAGAGATAATAACTAGATTGAGAAAGAGAAGAAAAATGTTGATTTTTTATTCATGATACAATGCAATCACAGATTCAGCAGCTGAAATACTTCTGACTTGAATTGGTGCTCCCCCGATCTGACTAGAAATCATGAAATGTCATAGAATGAAATAAACATTATAGATCATCATGGCCTCCATGCTTTAGAGTTAAAATATGCCAGACAGGTCTTAATTCATTTCTTCAGTAATTAGTCATTGAGACCCTCCTATCTGTTAGGTTCTGTGTTAAGGATCTGAGTACAGAGTGAGGAACAAAATACACACAGTTCGTGACTCCATGGAGCTTAAAGTCTAGAGGGAAAAAAGATCCTAGTAAAAGCTAACCCTTATTCACGGTTTGCTTACTAGGGGCTGAGTGCAGGGCTGTGCAATATGTTAGCATTTCATAAAAGACTCAATAGCTTTGTGGTGGTTTATTACTGTGATAACTCTTTGTGGGAATCACAGCTTTGACCTGGTGTAGTCAAGGCTCAGAAAAGTAATTCTGGGGGCACCAGGGTTGCCAGGACAGAATTCAGGTCTTAGCAGCCCAGGTAATAGATGCATCGACACCTAGATATTTTCACTAACCTGTATCACAAGAACCAGCCTTGTTCATGGGCTGTAGATCCCCCGTCTTCAGGCTGTGCCTTCTTTTAGTTACTATTCTCCATCAATGATGAATGAATCATTCAGAGAACTAATTGCATACCTGTTAGGTGCCAGACATTGTGCACCTACAATTATCTGCAAGGTAAGGAATGACTATCATTACTTTATAGATGAAGAAATTGAGGATGAGAAGGGAAGACTTGTCTTTTATTCCAGGGCTTCACATTGGTAGAGGGAGCCCGGATTCAACCCATCGTGCCTGAGCCAGAACTCCTCCCAGGGGCACAAAGCTGCCCCTTCTAACCGCCAGCGGGCCTGGTCAGTGGATGTGCCCGGACCTATAACCATGGCTCCTGCCAGCCATCCCTAAGTCCCCCTGCAATAATGCTGGGTTATGAAATCCAGGCAGCTCTAGCAGAAACAGACTCATTTGGAGAACACTGTCCTCTCCTCATGGCAGCAGTACAACATGCAGCTTCCACTCACCTGTTCAAATGGACACAACAAACACTGACTGAACATCTTCAAAGTGGCAGGACTCAGAGGTGAACAGGATGAGTCCCTTGTAGCCCTGCTCTCCAAGGGCTCGAAATCAAGAGTGTGAGAGAAACTTTGAACCACAGCAACTATAATGCAAGTAGATTTAACTCAGGGTTATTTCAAATAAAGCCCAACAGGAGGACAAGGAGAGAGAGACACACACAGTCCTACTGGGGGATCTAGGAAGGCTTTGGGGGCAACTGTGATTTGTCAGGGTCTTGAAGGATGTGTAAGATTCAAGTGCTAGCGACGGGGCAGGGAAGGGCGAAGAGGAAAAGAGTGAGTTTGAAGAAGCCAGGTCAGGCAGGCAGAAGAGGGTGCCGTTGCTTCTAGAGAGGGGTAACCTGCAGAAGTTGTTTTTCCAGAACTCGCAAGGTCTGACCCATTTTCCCAGAGTCCCTGGGGAGGAGCAGCTTGTAGGAGGCAGGTGTAGTCGGAAGGGGCTGCCTCAGGGATGAGCAGAGATAAAGGATGTTGTGGACACCTGGAAAGTCTTATCTGAAGGGGAGCCATCTGGTGCTTAGTACCAAGCAAACTTCTTTTTGTTTTCTCCAGGCGTCTGGAGTGTGGTGCCTGGTGAGCCGTCCCCTGGTGCTCTGTAAGGGTGGAGGGGCCCGCGATGGCCCCCGGGCTGGTGAAGGGCTGCATCTCCTGCCTGAAGCCTGACTGGTCCCAGGCCCCACACCTCTGCAGACGGCACCGCCCAGGGTGGGCTGATGACCTGACAGCTGTCTGTTTAGGAGCCCCCTGGGTCTCTACTGCCTCCATGTGCCTGTCCCCTTGCGGGAGAAGCATGGTAGGTTTTTAATCCTGACCATTTACATCTGGGAAAAACAATGCAAATGTTGATCCATCTGGAGAGAGAACGAATCCATATCTTCTGCTACCCGTACCTTTTGTTTTTCATCTCTGGATCTTTAAATATCATTATAAAGCCAGAAGGAACCCCCTGCAAGCCTGTCTCTTACCCTTCAGGAAGTTTTTTTTTTTGCAGTACGCGGGCCTCTCACTGTTGTGGCCTCTCCCGCTGCGGAGCACAGGCTCCGGACGCGCAGGCTCAGAGACCATGGCTCACGGGCCCAGCCGCTCCGCTGCATGTGGGATCTTCCCAGACCAGGGCACGAACCCGTGTCCCCTGCATCATCGGCAGGCGGACTCTCAACCTCTGCGCCACCAGGGAATCCCCAGGCAGCTTTTTAAACATTTCTTTGTCCTCCCTCTTCTGCTCCTCACTAACAGACCTCCTTTCATCTGGATGTGGCACTGCTCTCGAAATAGCTAAACAAAGCCTCACTGCACCCCCATGAGGAAAGAGGCGATCGTAACTCGCTTTCCTCCTGCCTGAGAGGAGACAAGCCATGGAAACTACACAGACTTGGTAAAAGTGCTCCCGCAGCCACCCTAAAACAACAAGAGCGCGGCCACAACGTCTGCCCAAGTGTGCTTTGGCAGGAGTGGACTCACAGATTCAGAAAGAAACTTGGTATATTTCTTCCTAAACAGGCTCCTCCCACTCTGTGCCCTGTTTGGGAAAATGGCCTCAACCAATCCCCCAAGCCTGAAAACTTCAACTGTCCTAGGCTTTAGGGACTTTGCGGATCTCCAGTGCTCATGCGTGTTCTACCTCTTCTCTCGCTCTCTCCAACACGTTAGGGCACCCTGCTTGCCTGGATTACAGCTTGCTCTCCACAGTCCCTGCTCCCACTGTGTTTCCCTCCTAATCCACCCTCCAGGCTGCTCTCGGAGTAATCTTTCTAAAATACACATTTAGTTAGGTCATGCCTCTGCTTAAAACCCCTCTCCATCAGCGTAAGATTTAAACTCCTTAATCTGGCACAGAAGCTCCATGCTCGAGTTTACTAGTCCAACCTCATCTTGCACCTGTGCCACTCCAAACGCTCCCTAACCGGCCATTTAGAACCACTTCCTGTTCCTTGGGCATGCGCATCAAGCCTCTGCGCGTGCTCCGTGCATAACTCTGACCCTCCTATGGAGGAGTTCTACACCGTCAAAGCCCCGTTCAAGAGTGGTCCTCATGACCTTTTTTTTTTTCTTAGATTCCATATATATGTGTTAGCATACCGTATTTGTTTTTCTTTTTCTGACTTACTTCACTCTGTATGACAGACTCTAGGTCCATCCACCTCACTACAAATAGCTCAATTTCCTTCCTTTTTATGGCTGAGTAATATTCCATTGTATATATGTGCCACATCTTCTTTATCCATTCATCTGCCCATGGACACTTAGCTTGCTTCCATGTCCTGGTTGTTGTACATAGAGCTGCAATGAACATTGTGGTACATGACTCTTTTTGAATTATGGTTTTCTCAGGGTATATGCCCAGTAGTGGGATTGCTGGGTCGTATGGCAGTTCTATTTTTAGTTTTTTAAGGAACCTCCATACTGTTCTCCATGCTAACACATATATATGGAATCTAAGAAAAAAAAAAAAAAAGGTCATGAAGAACCTAGGGACAAAACGGGAATAAAGACACAGACCTAGTAGAGAATGGACTTGAGGATATGGGGAGGGGGAAGGGTAAGCTGGGACAAACTGAGAAAGTGGCATGGACATATATACACTACCAAACGTAAAATAGATAGCTAGTGGGAAGCAGCCGCATAGCACAGGGAGATCAGCTCGTTGCTTTATGACCACCTAGAGGGGTGGGATAGGGAGGATGGGAGGGAGGCAGATGCAAGAGAAAGAGATATGGGAACATATGTATATGTATAACTGATTCACTTTGTTATAAAGCAGAAACTAACACACCATTGTAAAGCAATTATACTCCAATAAAGATGTTTAAAAAAAAAAAAAGAGTGGTCCTTGCTCTGAGCACCAAATGGAACCGACCACTTGCTCCTTTGTGGCACGTTATATCTCCACTGGTTTTCTGTTAGAACACATAGTAAGATATCATGCTTATTATTGACGTACTTCCACCTCTGCCCCCAAATGGTCTGTGCGTTCCTTCTCGGCTAGTGCTGTGTCTTGCTCATCTTGGCCTTGCCAGTAACTGGTACCGACCTTGCAAATAGTCATCCAATAAAGTTTGCTGAATGAATAGGATCATAACATCAGTTCATGGGAAAGGGTAAAACTAACAGACGGGGAACCTGAGGCCAAGGACAGTTAAGGAGTTTCCTTAGGCTCATGTTGTTAATTTAAGTAGCAATGCAAAGACTAACACCCAAGTCTTCTGGTTTCTAGGTCATGAGAGCTTTCCGGCCCTTAAAGCCAACAAATATAGCAAGCTGTTTCAGAGGAGATTCTGTATTTCTCTACACGATACAGGTAACATTCATTCAGATATTCAACCAGTATTTTTGAGTGTTTAGCATAAGGCAGGCACTCTGCTAGATATTGAGATTACAGAAGGGCACAGGACAGAAAGATATCCTTTTCCACCAGAAACTTTCTACTGGAAACGGATACAAAAGTGGTTAAATAAGTAAATAAATAAGATATAAGGTGAGCAGGCAGGGGCCAGAGCAGGTAGAGGCTTGGAGGCCATCACAGGGAGCCTAGGTTTTATTCTAAGAGCAGCCATTGGCTTCTTCAAGCAGGGAGTTCGATGACTGTGGGGACGAGGGTGTGGAATAGGGTGGATGCAGGGAGATGAGTTGAGTTATTGCACTGTTCCTGAAGAGATAGGGTAGGGCTTGGATCAGGGTGGTGGGAGCGAAGGCAGGTTGTGGTTAGAATCTTTGGTCTGAAAGAACGGTCATAAGCCATTGTTCTCATGTACCAGCATCGAGTGGATGACTACAGAGGCAGTAAGTTAGGATCCTTGAGTCATCGAGAGATTTCAGCATTTGGTCATTGCCAGCTGCTTCTGTGAACTACCCCAGTATACTTAGGTGAGCAATATTATCAAAGTCCTCTTTCAGGGCTCAGAGTTCTTCTTGTACCTCTTAAGGCCAAGGATGATGGCAATAGGATCCTGGCCATGGACCAGTCTGGCTTTGTGTGTGGCCTCTGACCACACCTTCTGGGGTTTGACATGATGGCCAGGGTGGTGTAGGAAGAGCATGGGTTTCGAAGACGTACTGTGCCTGTTTCAAACTGTGTAACCTTGGGAAAGATTTATAACCTAAGCCTCAACTGTCTGATCTGTCAAATGAGCATTAAGAATTCATATCTCAGAGAGTCAGTGTGAAAATTTAATGACATAAGTAAAATGCTTAGTTGGCCCTCAGTGACTTTTGATTCTTCTCCCCAAAGTCAGTATGTGGGTAAAGTTGAGGTGAAGGAAGGAAGAGTTTTCACATTCTCGGGCACCAGCTGGGGCCCTGGTGGAACTGCACCCACAGAATCGGCATTTCCATATCCCTAAATAGGGGCTCATCTAGTCTTAGGGAAGAAAATTTTTCCTCCTGTTGAAAACTTGAGGAGATATACTATGGGGCACAAAGTAATTCTTTTCACCAGCTAGTGGCTTGCAGTTTCCTCTGTTCCCAGTGAGGATAACCATAGAGGAATAATGACAGCATGATAAAGATGTCCATCTTGAGCCAGTACTGTGGCATCTGGTGTTTTTGATTCTGGACCTGGGAGTTAGGTGGAAAGTACAAGAGGAGACTCCTATGAAGAGCCTTATCTTACTGACTTTCAGAGGAACGTGTGTTTTGAGTTGGTGAGTTTAGAAGGGCATCTCTGTGGCTGGTGTGAGCATCTCTGGCATAAGTTCTTCCTGCAGATCATTCACTTGACACAAGGTGGTCCTCAGAGGAAACCAGAACTTGGAAGGTGGGCTTTAGGCAGGCAGGAAAAGGAATGTTCTAGCTTTCTCCTAGCTCTGGCCTTTTAGATAAGGACTTTGAGGCGTGTAAAGCAGGGATGAGTAAAGCAAGCTGGTTTAACTTGGACAGATTGGTAGTTGATACCTAGAGTACTAAATCTACTCGGCTCTCAGTGAGGAAGAGTTCTGTGGTTGATTGGTGATGTCTGCCATGAGCAGTATAGGGAGAACATGACACATGTGGGCTACAAGTCAACCATCTCTGGTGTAGAAATTCATGAGATCCCTGTAGGATGGCATGGGCTAAATGTGGCCTCCACAACATGGAGGCAGCTGGACTGCCGGGAAGGGAGGCATCCCCATAGGGGCCACTTACTAAAGATGGATAAACTACATGGTGTAAATCAGATGATCTGGCTGCTTGTTACTTTTTGTTGATTTATCTTTTTTGATCCCTAAGCCATTAGTATAATCTCCTAAAAATGCTGTGGCCAGGTCTCTGCTTTATCTCAAGGGGCTGGGGGAGGGTCCATGTTTGGGCTGGAGTACAAAGGGGCAATACTGGCCCCTGAGAACAGTGGGGCAGGCAGTGGACAGAGCCCTCAAATCCCAAGGAGAAGGCCAACCTCAGGGCCCAGCCCTCCCTCCTCCTGTGTGGATTTTTCCTCCTTTGGAAGCTATAGGCGAGATGAATTCTTAATTCTCTGCAGCTAGCGCACCATTCTTCTTTTAGCTTCACCTTTTTCAGAATTTTGCTGAAGACTATTGCCAAGCTAGTTAATCAACCATTTCAATTCTTAATTCCATTAGGAAAAGAAGGGAAAATTACATAGACGGGGAAGGCAACCAAGAAGACTTAAATTGAGTGAACATTTACCAAGTATTTTTATGTATTTTATTTATTTTTTATTCCTTTAAAAAAAAAACACTTTATTGAGGTATGACAGATGTATAAGAGCTGGATATATTTAATGTATACAGACCCGATGAATTTGGGGATAAATATACCTCTATGGTTGTGAAACCATCACAACCATAGAGGCCATAAACATATCCATCGCCTCCCAAAGTTTCCTTTCACATCTGTTTTCATCATCATCATCATCATCATCATTTGTCATAAGAACATTTTTATCCCGCAATTACCCTGTGAGGTAAGTACTATTGTCACCATCTAAACCATGATGAAACTGAGGTTCAGGGAGGTCCAGGAACAGGTCCCAAGTCTCAAGTCCAGCCAAAGGCAAAGCCATGCCCCCAGTACCAGGAGTGCCAGTACCGAGGGTGCATGCTCCTTGGCCCACCGTGTGGCCCCCACGGAAATTTGTGGTCCTAATGGAGCCTCTGGGTAGCCCGGCATCTGGGCCGACAGAAGGCTGGGATGCCCGACGCTCTATGAGCGGCCTTACTTGCCGAGAGGGGATACTGTGGACCAGGTGCCCATAAGGAAAAGTCCGAACAGCATTGCGTTGCAGGGACCCCTCGGGGCTCCTCCTGTCCCGGCTTCTGTACTAAAAATGCTTTTAACCACAAGATTGGCTCTATGGATTTTTATTAATAAAAATTTCAAAGCATTGCATGGAGTGTTAGCTATATAACTTTCACTGAGTTTGAATGGAAATTGTGTAGCTAACTTCCCAAGCCAGGCGTCCTTGTGAATGTGTTAGGGAGATGGAGGTGGGACAGCATGATTTGACTTGATGTCACTATGAATATTTTTAGAGACCTTTTGAATCCTCTGTAATTACACTATCTGTGCTTTGGGCCTAGTGTTGTTGTTCAGTTTACAAAATACTCCTTGCTAATTACAATAAACAAAGGATTTCATTTCTCTAAAAAAAGGATTCTGAAGCTTCTCTTTGCTTGAGCAGCCCAAAATACCTACCCAGATTTTTAAAAAATAAATGGCTAAGACAGGCACACCCAAGACAATTTTTATCACAATTACATCTGTATTGCTTGCAAACAAGGAAGGCTTTCTTCACATGTTTTGTCTGAATGTTGTGGCAGAGATTGGGATGTTTGTGTGCAAAGTTTAAACTGAAGCCTGGATTTTGTGTGGCTAAAGAGCGATGTGTACTCCAACATCGTTCGTTCCCTTCTGGTTTCAGTGTGCTGTGTAGATGGAATCCCGGGGATTCTTCTATGAGCTAGTGGAAAAGGAATTGAGGTTTGTAGCCTCCCATTTCACAGATGAGAGGGGCAGAGGAGAGAAAAAACACAAGCTGCTGAAATTTTAGCTCTGCCAAGTGCTGTGTGACCTGTGGCAAGTTACCTTGCCTCTCTGAGCCTCATATGCAAAATGGACAGACTATCAGTACCTCCCTTACAGCGTTGTTGGAAATGGATGGAAAGCACTTAGTACAGCATGCATACAGGGTGTGTTGATATGGAGTTGGCTATTATTTTTAAGATGTGCTCAATAAATATGTGGTGAATGAATGAAGAATATTTATTCTGATCACGAGATGCTTCAGGCAGCGTTTTCAATTTTAAGTTATGCTAGGAAGAAAGCCTAATGAAGTACCAGCCTCCTCTAGGAACCTTGTAACTTCTGATTGACTCCAGGAAGGCTGGCTGCTGTGCCTCCTCTGTAACTGTGGCTGTCTGTACTTTGCAGCAATAGTAGTCAGGAGATCTGACCCGAGCAGGGGTGGAATTAGGACTGGGCTGACAGAGTAGGGCCCCAGGGGGCTGGTGAGAGCTTCTATAGCTATAGATAGTTCATGCTGACTGAACTCTTGCCACCAGGCCCTGTACTAAGTGCTTTATGCTTAGAACAACAATCCTACCAACAGGCACTATTATTATTCCCATTTTACAGATGGAAAAACCTGGGACAGGCAGATTCAGTTAGGAAGACTCTTGAAGTCCCCGGCTTGTAAGGGATAGAACTGGGATCTGAGTCCAGCTTTAGCATTGACCACTGTGCTCTGTGGCCTCTCTGAACCCTGCAAATCTGAGGGTGCCTTGAATATGACATATGTGATGAATTGGGATGCAAATTGGGAAGAGGATATTGGTCCTCTGATCCACAGAAGCCCTGCTAAGAAATGGACCCAGAGTAGGAACTCCAACCGGGAGTCTGGAGCTGGCCTCGTTTAAATCTTCTATGTGCATGGTGGCGCATGTACACACACACACACACACACACACACACACACACACACACACACACACACACCTGTTTGTGGGTCTTAAGCATTTCATGGGGCTTAGACAGGAAGAGAGAAATAGTGTGAGGACAGGAGGACACAGCAGCGTCCCTGAATTAGGAATTTGGAAGACAAGGGAAGAAATGGACATCCAAATACGTTGTGTTTGCTGGAAGGCTCTCACAGATTCATCTGATTTCCATTTACTCTTAATCATTTTTTCAGGCTTGCCTATCTGGGTGGAAGATAAAGTCACAGTCCTTCCTAATGTGTCCATCTCCCCTGGGGACGCTCTCCCCACTTTAGGTGAGGACAGCCTTCAGTCACAGAGACAGTGCTGGCAGACAGACTCCAGCTTGTGCCCTGGTCAACACCCTCCCGCCTTTCCTCCTGGGAGTACAGGGCTGTGTGAATCAGCTGTGAGGAGAGTTTAGCAATTAAGGAACCTGACACCTAGGTGATTGCTCAATCCCCAGGGATTTCCAAACCTTTCTGAGCCATGAATTTCTGTGTTCAAGCAAAATCCTACCCAGACACCCAGTGTGTGAGGCAGCCAGAAGCAGAGCTGCTCTGGTGGAAGCCGGGATCCTGGAGCCCTGCCCCTTCTCCCCTGATGAAACCCTGGGGTAGAGAAAAGCGATTTGAAAGCCCCACTGCGCAGCTCTCGGCTTCCCTTTATAATCTGAAGACCAGCTTGTCCCTCTGCAGTCCTCCATCCTTCTCATCCTCTGGGTGCCTGTGATCCATTGGTTACAAACAGGCACAGCTAGAACACAGGGATCAAAAGGCAGTTTTAAAGGGCCAGACAACACTCATTCTGCTCCAATCTTCCCTAAAAAATGAGAGAGGTGATGGTAAAAAGTTATCAAAAGATTGAATAGTTTAGAGGTTAGGAACATGGATTGTGGAGTCAGTTGCCTGGGTTCAAAGCCCTGCTTTTCTACTTACTAGCTGTGTGACCCTGGGTAAGTTTCTTAACGTCTCTGTGCCTTAATTTTCTCATTTGTAAAATGAGGATTAAATAATAGCAAACTACCTCCTTGGGTGGTTGTGAGACTTACCTGAATTGATAGAGATGATGCATCTATTAACAGTTCCTGGCACATGGGAAGTGCTCAAATAGTCTTAGCCATTTTTATTTCAATAATCTTTTCTCTCTTCCCACAAGTGAATTCCAGTGTATCCTGAGGTATAAATGACAGACCTTCTAACAAGGAGGTTATTTTTTGAGGGGAGGAAGAGCAGAACGGTAAAGGAAGGAAGAGAATGGGAGTCATGGAGGGCAGAGAAACCACAGAAATGGAATCCCAGACTGTGAAAGACATGACCCCTTCCCAGCACCCCATGCCACATGGTCTTGAGCAACTGAAGAAATGGGGCTGTACCTTATACATACCGAAGGGAACAAAAAGACTCATTGGAATTTTATATAACAGTTTCGTTTTATGAACCAGCACTATTTCACCCAACCATTTTATAGTAAGTCGTTTTCTTTCTCTTGTTTTTGGAGTCGGACTCCCCTTTATTATGGGACATGCTGAAATATTTCAAGCCCTGGAACCCTGCTCCAAGTGCTGGGCCAGAAGAGCATCACTTATTCTGGCCAGAAGACTTCCTGAGGGGTTGAAGGAGGCTTCAGGGCAGAAATGCCAGGTTACTCTGGGAATCACTAGCCTGCTAATTATAGCGGGTGATTATACCCGTTATTCTGTTGATGTTTTTCTAATCACAGTTTACCGGAGGCCTTAACCTTTAGAATTCTTCACAGCAGGAGGGCTGGAAAAACTGTTCTGGTATCTTCTTACAATGAACATCTCTGAAGAATAATTAAGGCATGGCACTGCTACCTCTATTTCACAGAACCAAGCCTAGAGTGTAAATGTTTGGTGTCCAAAGCCAGGGGGTCAGGAAATAAACAGACTTCAGCTGATCTGAAGCAAGGACACAGGTACCCCGGGAATGTGGAATGCAAGCCGGGCAGCACCACAGATACAAGGGAGCTGAGTTAGAGGATGCCACTCATTAATTCTCCAATTTTTTAAAAGCTGAGAGCAGTAAGAGTTAAGTCCAACATAAATGTAACAGGATGTGATGTTAGAATCTAAAGAAACATTAGACATGTATAATCATAGGACATAAATAATACATTGGGCAATGATAAGACATAAATAAAGGCCATGATAGGAATAATTATGATTGAGGGAGTGATAAATAATCTGCAAGGAAAGTATGATGGTCTAAAGACGTATTTCCTCTCTTGTTCCTCACAATTTTGACTTTGACAGGACTTTGATTCCAGAGTCTGGTGGTCAAATATTTTAGTTTGGTGAGACCATGGGAGAGTGAGAAGGGACAGCGGCAACTAGACATGGCTTTATTGCCAACGACTCCGGTGGTTATCTTGGCCCTGGGTTTGCAGGAGAAGTCTAGAATAAAGTTCGTCCAGAGTCAGTGATGAACCTGGAGGCAAACAAAAGAATAGGACAGATGCTGAATCTCTAGAGAAAGCAGAAAGGATGTAAGAAGAGAATACCCCTCCACCCCAAAATTCTGGGGTCACTGGGGATGAGCAGGATAATTTGGAAGGAACTCACAGCTGCTCTGAGGCCCCCACTGAAAACTCCTAGTTTGTAATTTTTATTTATTTAATTTATTTTTTAACACTGGAATCTATGTACTGTAATCTTTAGGTATATATACTTTTTTTTTTCTGGTTAGACAAGTAATTCATAGTAAAGAAAATTTGGAAAATCAAGAAGGTCCATTTAAAATTTATATAAAATGCTACTTCCCAAGAATAATGTCTTTTTTTTATTATATAAGTTTCAGGTGTACAACATCGTAATTAGACATCTGTGTACACTGCAAAGTGGTCACCACTACAAGTCTAGTTACCATGCACTGCTGTACAGTTGACCCCTGTCATCCATTTTTCCCATCCCCCAACCCCTTCCCGTCTGGTAACCACTCACCTGATCTCTGTACCTATGAGCTTGTTTCTGTTTTATTTTGTTTGTTTTGTTTATTTAGATTCCACATATAAATGAAATCACAGTATTTATCTTTCTCTGTCTGCTTTATTTCAGTTAGCCTGATACCTTCAAGTTCCATGCTTGTCACAAATGACAGGGTTTCATTCTTATTTATGGCTGAGTAGTATTCCTCTGTGTATATATACCATATATATTTATCCATTCATTCATCAGTGATGCTTAGATTGTTTCCATAAGTTGGCTATTTATTGTAAATAATGCTGCAATGAATATAGGGGTGCATATATCTTTTTGAATTAGTGTTTTCTTGTTCTTCCAGAGTGGAATAGCTGGGTCATATGGTACATCTATTTTTAATATTTTGAGGAATCTCCATTCTGTTTGCCATAGTGGCTGTACCAATTTATAGTCCCACCAATAGTGTATTAGGGTTCCCTTTTCTCCAAATCATCTCCAACGTTTGTTATTTCTTGTCTTTTCCATAATAGCCATTCTAATAGGTATGAGATGATATCTCACTGTGGTTTTGATTTGCATTTCCGTAATAATTAGTGATGTTGAAGCTTTTTTCATGTGCCTGTTGGCCACATGTGTGTCTTCTTTGGAAAAACGTACGTTCAGACCCTCTGCCCGTTTTTAAATTGGGTAGTTTTTTGTTGTTGTTGTTGCTGTTGAACTGTATGAGTTCTTATATATATTTTGGATCTTAACCTCTTATCGGATATATGATTTGCACGTATCTTCTTCCATTCAGTAGGTGGCCTTTTCGTTGTGATGATGGTTTCCTTCACTGTGCAGAAGCTTTTTGGGATGCAGCTCCCTTTGCTTACTTCTGCTCTTGTTTCCCTTGCTTTTGGAGTCAGATCCACAGAAACATCACTAAGACCATTGCCAGTGAGGTTACTGCTTATGTTTTCTCCTAGAAATTTTATGGCTTTAGGTCTTATGTTCAAGTCTTTAATCCATTTTGAGTTGATTTTTGTGTATGGTGTAAAATAGTGATAATTTTTATTTTTTAATTTACCAAATATTTGTTGAGATTCTGGGCTCTATTTTGCATATTGAAGGATGCAGAGTGGGGAAACAAAAGTAAATAGACATATTCCCTGATCTCAGTTTAAATGTAATGAGCAATTTAGAGATGTGTACGCAAATAACATAAAGCAGCAACGGGGGAACAGGGCTTATTCTAAAATTCCTCAGTCTTATGTTTCCATGTTTCCAGATTGGAGCACTGGGCCGGGTCCCCTGTCTAAATCCCACTGTGGCTACACGGTGCATGCTGGCATGTTTGCCCAGGTCTCAGAGCAGAGAACAGGTTGAAAGAGGGGGTCCTGTTAAAGCCTCATCATTTTTTGTCCATGTGGGAAATCCCAGCTGGCTCTGGGGCACTTTAATCTTTGTCAAAATTTGCTGTGTTTTGGGCCATTGGGCCTGAAAAACTGAACGTGTCAGCATCTTTCTTCTGATCCCTCTGGGGCAGGGGTCCCCAACCCCCAGGCCACGGACCGGTACCGGTCCGTGGCCTGTTAGGAACCGGGCCGCACAGCAGGAGGTGAGTGGCGGGGAGCGAGCGAAACTTCATCTGTATTTACAGCCGCTCCCCATCGCTCGCATTACCCCCTGAGCTCCGCCTCCTGTCAGCATTATGGTGAGTTGTATAATTATTCCATTATATATTACAATGTAATAATAATAGAAATAAAGTGCACAGTAAATATAATGCACTTGAATCATCCCCAAACCATCCCCCCCTGCCCCCATCTGTGGAAAAATTGTCTTCCACAAGACCAGTCCCTGGTGCCAAAAAGGTTGGGATTGCTGCTCTGGGGGAAGAAATATGCAGGAGGTCAGGGAGCAGACTGGCTACCCATTTAGTCCCCCTCAGCATTTGGTCCTGAGCAGAGGCAGCCGGCTTCGGTAATTAGACTCAGAATCCTGATGGAGGTACTTTGTTCAAAGTTCAGTCACAGTCTGAGATGGAGAACTCTGCATGCCCACTTCCCTTGTTAATAGCTTTGCTGACCTTCTCCGAAGAAAAAGTCATTAGAATGTTGAGTTATGATCTGTTTCTTGCAAAATCGCACCAGTCCCCCATTTATAGCCCTGTATTTCAACCAATTCTAATTACCTCTTAGAATATACTTCTCCCAGCCCTTGGAGAATATTTCAAATCCTGATCCAAGCAATCAAGCATCCTTCTTGGTTAGCAAGCTGATTGTGTCCCGAGGCACACAAGCCTCAGTGAGAACCTGCCTCCCCTTTCCCAGTAGCCACATAATCCTTATCTCAAGGGCTCCAAAGAGCTGGTCTTTTGGTTTCTTAACCTTGGAAGATGACCTTTCATGGAGGAGGCTGGGTGTCAGGAAGCTAATGAGGATGAGCAAAAACATTCTTGTCTTTTCCAATCATTTATTGCATCTCCCCAGGGAGGTTCTTTCCGTCCCTCTCATTACTGACATCATTTGAAGTCACTGGCCGTCTTCTTCTTAGACCTATGGAGAGTATGCTGGTTCAGTTCAGAGTCCATTGGGGGGTCCCGGGTAATGGAGTTCTTGCCTCACTTTTGCTTTATTCCTGCGAAAAGCCCACAAGGTGTAAAAAAAAAAAAAAAAAAGTCTTTGTTGGCTTATGAAGTCAAGAGCTCCTTGGTACATCTTGAACTTGGCTATGTCCAGTGGATTTTTTTCCCTCTTCTACCTCGTGCTATATATTAGCCTCTATCATTTCAGGCAGTTCAAGTGACTCAAAGATTTTTGGAGGTCTCTGTTCCTTTTACACTTTGAATAGGACTAAACTCACCAGCATTGCTGAGAGGAAACATTTTTATAGACTTTCTAAATCTCTCCACTGCTGAGAAGAATTAAAAAAAAAAAAGTAGAAACATTTCTCTCGTCTCTTTATTTCTAATCACTTTTTCCTTCTAACAGGACTGAAGCACCATGAGAAACGGCACTCTTTTACGGCAAGGACTCATTTGCCCATAACGAACACTGAGTACAAAAGCAAATTTAAAAAACCCAACCCTATGCTTAGAGAGACCATTAGGAACGATTTGACATTTATTGAACAACAGATGGCGATTAAAAGCATAAAAGCTAGATTGCCTTGCTGGAAACAAAGGGTAGTTCTACTGAGGAAGTCTAACGTTTCAATTAAAATACTTCTGAATGCCAATTAAACCACATGAAGATAAGACTGAAAATGGTTTCTATCTGTACTATAATCAATAGTGCAGTTAAAATCCTCATCAAGAAGCACCCAAGTTTTTAATTTGACAGTTTGCTAAAAGATTAGCCAAAGCTTCAGCCAACCATTTCCTTCAGTGTAGGGTTCAAAAGGTAAACATTTAACCGGGAGTGTTTCATTCGTATTAAACAGATTTATTCCAGTGATGAGAAGGCAGCCTCAATGCCTTTGCTTTGTTTCAAATCCCACCCACCTTTCAGTGGATGAAGCATTAGGAAGGGGTGGAAAAATAATCCCATTATTTCCATAGCAAGAATGTTGCTTTAATGATGTTCGTATTCTTTTGGGAAATAGCGAGTTGAAGTAGAGAGGAAAGTGGTTTAGTGGTGAGACAGACCTGTTTTTGAATCACAACTCAGTCACTTTGGGCAAGTGTCTTAAATGTTGACAATTTGTTTTATCATTTGTAAAATTGTCATCACAGTATCACCTTTCCTGGAGTGCCTGTTGCATTCTTGGGTCTCGGTGAATGAGGGCCCCTATCTTTATCCCTCTTTTGGAAGAACCTCAGGATATAGAATCTATTCTAGCAGATCTTACCAAAACTGAGTACAGTGGGATACTTGTTCTGCTACGTATCCCATGCCAAGAGGTTACTCTGTGTTATGGGTTGAATTGTGTCCCCCTAAAATTCATATGTTGGAGCCCTAACCCCCAGTACCTCAGAATGTGAGTTTATTTGGAAACAGGACTGTTGCAGATGTAATTAGTCAAGTTAAGATGAGGTCATACTGTAGTAGGGGGAGCCCTAATCTAATATGACTATTTCCCCTTTTTATAAGTTTTCTTATAAAAGGGGGAAATGTAGAGACAGACATCCACACTGAGGGAAAGGCCATGTGAACATGAAGGCAGAGATAGGGGTGATTCTACAAGCCAAGGAATGTCAGGGATAGTCAGCAACGTACCAGAAGCCAGGGGAAAGGCGTGGAAGAGATCCTCCCTCACAGATGTCAGAAGGAACCAACTCTGCTGACGGCCTTGATCTTGGACTTCTAGCTTCCCAGACTTCAAGGCAATACACTTCTGTTGTTTAAGCCACCCCGTTTGTGATACTTTGCTACAGCAGCTCTGGAAAACTAACACACTACGTCAAGTACAATTGGTAAACATTGGTACAGCATCCTGCTTTTGAAGGTTCATAGAACGGTTTACCAGAGTCAAGTCTGAGAAATCCTGCCCTAAGGATTATCTCTATCTTTATTTAATCCAGTGTTTCCCAAACATCTGGCCATGGAAGACTTTCTTGCCTGCATAAATACCTATTTATATACTTTGAACTCTGTTGGGAAACAATGCTCTAGAATGCTTGCCTTTAACCCCCACCTCCTAGCTTACATCACTCCCATGTCCTCACCTCAGCCCCAGGGCTTTCACTCCCTGTCTTGCTTCCTCACCAGCCACAACCAGTCACCTAGTCAGTGCGCTCAGCACCGCCCAGAATGATGTCAGCCCCTTAGTCATCACTGCATCCTTAGGCAACCTTCGCTGTTGCTCCCACCCTCTTTTCTCCACTTCTGCTCTGCAGGTGTCAGGTGTTGCTTGAGAACGTAATGAAACTGAGTTAAATGATGAATTTGGATTTAGGGCAGTGAAATGTAGAATGTCTCAAGCTGAGTCTCCCCCTCTGCTCAGTCATCCTTATTTTCTTGTATTGCTTTTCCATTGCTTACATGCCTTCCTTCATGCCTGCACTCATTTACCTCCTAGTGTATGGCCCACTGTTAAGCCTCTACTAGTCACAGGGTAGGTAGGGGAGCAAGGGCAGGCCCCGATGAACCCCTTCCCTCATCTGCTGTTGGTCTATCAGAAGAGATAAGCTAATACTCTCTCATAGAGAGTATTTCTCTCATAGAGAGTATTTCTCTCATAGAGAAAAAAACATTCACAGAAATAGTTTCATGTTGAACAGAAAACGGAACAGAGTGAACAAGAGTTTGCCAGACAAATGTGGGAGAGTATATTTCAGGCAGAAGGAATAGCAGATGTATTCAGGAAATTTCAAGTTCTGGTCAGGTGTTAGGTTACTAGATGGGGGAAAATAGAATGTGAAGTTAGGAAGGAGCAGGGATAAAATTATTACATGCTAAGGCATTTGCCATTTATCTCGTGGGGAAGGGGGAGCCATTGATGACTGTAAATAGATCAGATTTTCATTAGGAAAGGTCACTGTGAGATTATAAGTGACTTTAATTTTCTTCTTTGTCTTTGTTTTGGTATTTTCAAAATTCTCTGCCTGTTTTGGTTATTGGAAATATTATATGTATTGCATGAATATATTTTTACTAAAAGTATTAAAAAATTCAGACATATACAGAGAACATCCTGGGTTTTCTTACCACTCTCCAAATCAACTTATATTCCCTCCCAATAAGTTTGGTTTATTTTTTTGGTCTCTCATTTATCTTTCTATGAATTTGTGTGTATGTATACATGCACACAAATATACGTATGTACATCCATATATGTATACACACACATGCACACACATTCATATATATGCATGTGACTCAAATTTGTTAGTTAAAAAACATGGATACGGGCTTCCCTGGTGGCGCAGTGGTTGAGAGTCCGCCTGCCAAGGCAGGGGATACGGGTGCGTGCCCCGGTTCGAGAAGATCCCACATGCCGCGGAGCGGCTGGGCCCGTGAGCCATGGCCGCTGAGCCTGCGCGTCCGGAGCCTGTGCTCCGCAACGGGAGAGGCCACAGCAGTGAGAGGCCCGCGTACCGCAAAAAAATTAAAAACAAAAAACATGGATACAATCATGCTTTGCCTTTGTTTGGTGACATATTTTTTCACATTTGCAATGTCCTGGAACTCTTTCCACATACAGGTTTATCTCATTCTTTTTAATGGTTTCATAGTATTCCATACAATAGATGTAATTTATTTTAACCTCTCCCTCATTGTAGGAAATTGCTATTATTAGCAGTACTTCAAGGGTATTTTGTACATAAATTTTAGTGCACATGTGCGAGTATTTCTTTAAGACTCCTAGAAGTAGAATTGTTGGGTCAAAAGTATAGCATTTAAAAATTTGAAAAATATTGTCAAAAATGACTTCAGAATGGCCTCAGTGATTCACTCTTCTACTATGTCTTTTAGTGACTGAAATTATCAATATTTTAAATTTCTTCCAATTGTGGGGGCCAAAAGTTTTATTAAAAAATAGTCATCTTCCTTGCTACTAATGAGGCTGAGGATCCTTTCATACATATATTGCCCATTTTTATTCATTATAAATTGCTAATTTTTATCTTTTGCCCATTTTAAAAATTGAAACTCTTTACCTTATTAATTTGTGGAAGTTTTTTTATATAATTTGGATATTAATCTTCTGTCATTTTAATATGTAACATTTAAAACTTTTCCAATCTGGCACTGAAAAGGTAAACTTTGCTTATTTTGACTTTTATTTTAAGGAAATTTTAAATTTCTATAAAATAAGATCCGATAATTATTTTTCTACGACTTCTAGGTATTATATCTTGCTTAGGAAATTTTTTTTATTTTGTCAAAATTTTTATTGGAGTATAGTTGATTTATAATGTTGTGTTAGTTTCTGCTGTACAGCAAAGTGAATTAGTTATACACATGCACATATGCACCTTTTTTAGATTCTTTTCCCATATAGGTCATTACGGATTGCTGAGTAGAGTTCCCTGTGCTATACAGCAGGTCCTTATTAGTTATCTATTTTATAGATAGTAATGTGTATATGTCAATCCCAATCTCTTAATTTATCCCTTCCCCCCTTCCCCCCGGTAACCATAAGTTTGTTTTTTACATCTGTGACTCTATTTCTGTTTTATAAATAAGTTCATTTGTATCTTTTTTTTTTCTTTTTGCAGTACGTGGGCCTCTTACTGTTGTGGCCTCTCCCGTTGCAGAGCACAGGCTCTGGACGCGCAGGCTCAGCAACCATGGCTCAGGAGCCTAGCTGCTCCGCGGCATGTGGGATCTTCCTGGACCGGGACATGAACCCATGTCCCCTGCATCGGCAGGTGGACTCTCAACCACTGAGTCACCAGGGAAGCCCATGTACCATGTTTTTTATATTCCACATATAAGTGATATCATATGATATTTGTCTTTCCCTGTCTGACTTACTTCACTCAGTATGACAATCTCTAGGTCCATCCATGTTGCTGTAAATAGCATTATTTCATTCTTTTTCATGGCTGAGTAATATTTCACTGTATATATGTACCACATCTTCTCTACACATTCCTCTGTTGATGGACATTTAAATTGTGTTTTTTCTTTTGATGCTTCTATAATTTTAGGCTATAATAGAGTTTATTTTTGCACACAATGTAATATTGGGATCTAAACTATTCATTTTATTCAAAAATGGTAATGTCCCAATACTGTTTATTGAATAATAATTACTATTATAATCAGAAATAAAGTATTTTAAGTATGTATCAATTTGGTGCCATTGAACAAGAAGGATTGGAAAGGATGAGAAGAACAATTAGGGGATGAAAAAGAATACAACCTTAGTAGTTAAAATATAACTCAGAGCCCTTAAGGTTTGTTACTACAAAGAAAATTTTTAGGTAAGGAAGTCTGGTAGCTTAAACTAAGGAATTGTCTTAGTCACCGTAATAGGGTGATGGAGAGAAGAGGGCATGAAATTGAGAGATCTTTAAGAATAGAACAGACAGGGATTTGTAACTGACTGACTGAGGAAGAGGGAGGGATCCCGTGTGGTTCCCATGTTTCCAATCCTGGTGACATTAAGTACCAAGGTGTTTCCTCCTGGACATGAGAATAAGTTGAACACAATAAAATATGCTTCCCAATCTAAATTAATAAAAATGCTGGGTAGGGCTTCCCTGGTGGCGCAGTGGTTGAGAGTCCACCTGCCAATGCAGGGGACGTGGGTTCGTGCCCCAGTCCAGGAAGATCCCACATGCTGCGGAGTGGCTAGGCCTGTGAGCCATGGCTGCTGAGCCTGCGCGTCCAGAGCCTGTGTTCCGCACCGGGAGAGCCCACAACAGTGAGAGGCCTGCATACCGCAAAAAAAAAAAAAAAAAAATTGCTGGGTAAAACATTAAAAAATAAAAATTAATAGAGGCACACCTAAAATCAAAAAGGAGGTTCTCTAATGCTTAAAACAAAAAGAGAACCCAAAGTGGTGAGTAGGAAGCAAAGCCACCTTGCTCAGGGAGGCCTGGAACCAACAGAGACTTTAGTGGCTATGTTTTGAACACCATCTTGGGGATGGAGTAAAGTCCACAGGCTCTTGGTTGGGGTGAGGGTCGCAGAAATTGAATGCTCCATATGAGGCTTTGGGCTAGAAATGTGCTTCCCATCCTTGTATAGTGGGGAAAAAAACCCAAAAAGCAGAAAACACTGCTCACTACACAGGGGCTGCAGCCAGAAACAAGCTTGCTGCCTCAGGCTAGGGGTGGAAACCATTGTACCAGGTCACAACTCCATGGCAGCATCAAGTGCAGATAAATAGGGTCCAAGTTTATAGCACCTATGTGGAACAAGAATCTGAGACCATAAACTAACTTAAAAAGTATTTTAGGGCTGGTCAATCCCATGGGGCCTGAGCAGAGAAACTGTAAAATAGGACAACTGACTGGCTAAGATGTAGGAAAACATAGAGATAAATAGATAGATAGATCGATAAAGAGATAGATAGATAAATTCCACACCTAGACTTTTAATAGTGCAAGTGCAGAATATCAAGTATAATGAGAAATCCTGAGAGCCAATGGAGGAGGAAAATGACAAGGTTAACTATAATTACACAGTAATAAGATTGGCAGCATACTTCTCTTCAGCAGCAATAGTTGTCATAAGGTAGTGGAATATACTTCCAAAGTCCTAAGGGCAAATAATTGGGAATTTAGAAATCTATAATGAGCCAATCCATTATTTAAGACTGAGGATTTTTTGTACTTCTTGAATTTGTATCAGGTGCTTGTTTAACCTGTTCAAAAAATTAAATAGAAGAGTGAAAGTAAGATAAAGACATTTTAGGCTGACTAGGAGTTAGAAGGTTTACTGTTCACAGTAACCCAAATAGATTACACTCACTAAAAATATTACTAAATGATATACTTTAGTTTGAAGAAAAATGTATTCGGGGAAGAAGTGGGATGCTAGTAGCAAAGGGAACAAACAAATTATGGTGATAAATCTAAATAAGAGTAGAGAATAATAATAATAATAATAATCAATGAGAATAATAATATTGTTCATAATATGTGCTTAAAACAAAATGAACCAAAACATCAAATGAACAAACAAAACTAATAGCACAATAGCAGGGGAGTTGGGTGGGGGAATTCTGAAGGGAGTTAAAGTATGCAAAAGTCCTAGTTCAATTAGGAAGGAAGGCAGATGTGTGTATTAACTTTAGCCTTTGATAGAAAAAATTAAACTATATATCTATATCTATCTATGCAAAATTTAGGTATAATAACTAAAGGAACAAACATAGACTGTTTAACACTAAATGGGCAAAGGAAAATAAAGGAAATGAAGAACATGTGATTAATGGACAGAAACTAGGACAGGAACGTAAACAAAGTAGAGTGAAAGCCCAATAAACACCAGAGGAATTTATCAATAGATCATTGGAATAGCATAGAGACTGGAGAAAATAACTTAGCATGGAACTTGGCTTATTACTGAAGGGACATCAAAATCAGTGGGGGAAAAGATATCCTGTAAAATACATAGCATTGAGACACCTGAGTTTCTGCAAGGAAAGCAATAATTAGATGACTACATCATATACAAATGAATTCCAGACAAAAATGTGAAAAATAAAATTTTAAAACTACCAGGAAAAGCATGTTGAATAAAATGTAGAAAATATGGAAAAAATATGAACTTGGGATAAGAAAGGAATTCCTAAAAAAGATCAAATAGCACAATCTATTAAGGAAAAATAGATAAATTTGACTCCACAAGGCAAAATACCCTATAAACAAAGTTTAAAAAAAAACTAGGGACTAAGAGAGGTATTTTCTGTGTACATGATAGATTAGTATCCAGAATAAATAAAAAATCCCTACAAATGAATAAGAAAAAGACAATAGAAAATAGAAAAAAATCCCCCCAAAGAAACCAGATATCATCTCTCCCTCTGTTTATGAACCAAATGTTTTTGTCCCTCTCCAAATTCTGATGTTGAAACTCTACCACTCATTGTGATGGTACTAGGAGGTGGGGACTTTGGGAGGTAATTAGGATTGGATAAAGTCATGAGGGTGGAGCCCTCATGAATGGGATTAGTGTCCTTATAAGAGGAAACACTGGAGAGCTTGCTTCTCCTCTCTCGTCTTCGCCATGTGAAGATACAAAAAGAAGTTGGCGGGCTACAATATGAAAGAAGGCTCTCACCAGAACCCAACCATGATCTCAGACATCCTCCTTCCAGAACTGTGAGAAAATAAATGTCTGTTGTTTATAAGCCATCCAGTCTATGGTACTTTGTTTTAGCTGTCTGAACAGACACCCTCCTTGACACTTTATCTCATTTTGTTTGTACCTTTTTATGGATCTTAAATTATTTTGTCTTTGTTAGACTTATTTGTTAACATGTCTACTTGTCTTTATTCTCCATTCTCATCCTTCCAAATGGTAAAATTTTTGAAGGTTGGCACTATTTATACCTGACTGCCCTGTAACTCATAGCATACTCTCTTGGATATAATGGGTACTCAATAAATAATTTGTTAAATTCGATTCAATAAAGGTAAAAATCATGTAGTCTTCACGAGAAAAATGTGCGAGCCATGAGAATTCACTGGGAGTGAATCTCCTGGAAGTTTCATGTATCAATTTAAGGGGCTTTGTAACCTACAAATAAAAAGGATATTTTTTTACCCCACCTCATTTTTAAGCTTTTCCTTTAGACCAGGGGAAAGAACTCATTGACTTTATTTATTTATTTTAGGAAAATTGTGCTTAAAGGAGGAAATGAGAATTATGGTAACAAACATCCTGAAAATGCATTGGAATTTCCTCAGTATTGGATTTGCTTTTCTTCAGACCAATAATGCTCTCTTGGCATTCTGATTACTAAAGACATCAGGTCTCTAAGTTTCCTGGAAAGGGATTTTTTGTTTAATTAGGTCTCACTGTATGAACTACAATTTGATTCACACTGGTGGCAGAAAGGGCCAGGAAAAGAGTAATTCTACTGCAGTCTTCCTGCCTGTTTCTTCCTCACATCTCTTCCTACATCTCTTTCTAAACCACCTCTCTTTTCTACTTGCATCCTTCCTTCTTAGTGCTTTTCACCCTTCTCCTGCTGTTCAATTATAACTTAGTTCCATTTGTTAAAAACCTCTCTTAAACCTATACCTGTTTCAGCTTTTCCTTATCTGCACACAATTTATCTTTCTCAAGGATGATGACGAAGAACATTTAGTATTGTACAGACACATATTCTCCAAAGCACCCTAGAAAGAACTATCACCATTATATGAGTGTACTCTGATGGTTAAAGACAAGGGGAAAATTTAGCAACCCAGCATGCCTGGGCATCACTGGGCAGAAATAATTGCTAATTAGTATCCTACTAGCTTGGGAGCATTAACTGGCTTTGGGCACCTGCTTTCTAGACCCTAAATGTATTTTGTTCATTTTAGCTTGCTTTATAGGATGAGAGGAGAATGACAATTACAGAAATAGTTTCATTTCAGTAGTTCAACCTAATGAAGACTTGTCATTTGAATGATTATTCAGTAGTTGGTACTTGTTTTTCTGCCAAGTTTTCAGAAAAATGAACTCAGATATTCTTCAAGACTGAGAAAACACATCCTTTCCTTTAAAATAATTTAGAGAATTTTATTTTATTCATGGATACAGGAGTGTTCCCCACAGAATTTTCATCTCATATGACTATATAAGTAGAGAGAAAAAGAAAGAGGGTATCTTTTGAAACATAACATTTTCATTTCAGAACACATCAAGCAATCATATAAAATAAAGTGCTTCAAATTGATATCTTAAATTTTCTCCTAGAAAAATGTGTCAGCTATTTCATGATTTACAGAGACTAAAGGCATATGTGAGAACAAGTTTTGTGATTAATTAAATGAAATTACCTGAGCATAATACTCATAATGATATTATCTTTGAATTAAAATACACTTGAATAAGATTGATGACATTTTCAATCAGTAGATTAATTAAACTTTTGTTAATTACACATAAGTCAATATGTTTGGATTACATATCAATCAATATACTGAAAGCAACACCCACTCTCTTTGCTCTGGAAAACTGCTTGGCTGATATTTTTCTAGCGGCTTTAGTTTAGAAGTTAGAATTCTTTCATTTTCTTTATATCAGAGGTCTCAATATTTAGCAGATTGAGATGTGAAGATAATTATTGCAACAATTTTTTTTTGCTTATTTTTTTTTATCATTGTGAAAGTCTTTTTTGGGTTCTGATGATTGCTTTAATGATTATTCTTGTAACTGAATTTCGACTCTGCCCCGCTCAGATGTTTCTGTCGGAACAATGCCATGATGGAACTAGAGATGGGGAAGTCTGCAGCTGTCGGCTCTGCCCGACGCCTGTCTGATTTCAACTCTTGTCTGCTGTTCTGCTTCCCACTTGCAAGCAGGGTGCTGACTACAGTGAAAATTTCTATTGTGTTTAACATCCTGAAGGACTGTTAGCTCTTTAGGTACCTTACTCTTCCTTTGCCAATTTACTTCACTCCTCCTCTCCTCCCAAGTCTCATTTCTAGAGGTTTAATTCCTGATGAATTAATATTTGTCTTTGTAGGTAGAGGCTGGGGGTGGGAAAGTGACTAGTTTTTTTGGCACAAAGCCATAGAAAGGTGAATTTTCTTACAGTCTTAGGTGCACTTGTGGGTCAGTGATAAGCCCACATAGTGGTAACTTTTTTTCAGTGCCTCTATATATTGCAATAAAAACAAATGGTGTGACTATTATATATAAAATAGATAGCCAACAATCCTACTGTATAGCACAGGGAACTATAGTCAGTATTTTGTAAAAACCTTTAAGGGAAAAGAATCTGAAAAAGAATATATATATGTATAACTGGATCACTGTGTTATACATCTGAAACTAACAAGACATTGTAAATCAACTATACTTCAATATAAAAAGAAAAAAAAGAAAAAAACCAAACGGTGTGGTTGAACAATCAACTCAGAACCTCTCCTATCCTCCTCCTCCAGTTTCTGAACACTGACTTTCTCTATTTTTATTCATTAGGCCAAATTATTTTCTCAATCTGGCAGGAGTTTACATGCTACAAATAGCTATCCTTGAATGGGTGGGAGTTTTCTAGGCTCTCAGTGAATCCAGTTTGGGTTGTCATTTAGCTCCTGTCAAAGCCTGGCTAAGACAATTGATATATGGGAAATAGAGTTTATAGATGTGCAGTCTCCTCCGTGCGCTAAGCTGTATGTATCCTTGATCACCACAAAGATCTAAATGTGATCTCGTTAGCTTAGCCTTTCCCAGTGGAAACTTTCATGAATCATGGTTTGGTACCAGGTCTTTATATATATATGTTTAAAGCATTAATATTGGAAACACTGAAGTGAAGAATATTTCTGTAGCTTCTGTAAAAACTGCTTAAATATACTGCCTATTATGTTGTTCAATATTCCTTGACAAGAACTCATGCGATGGATTCCTTTTAAAATTTATTATCAGAAAAAAAGTTTGTCTCTGTTGAAGAAGTGAGTGTTTTGCTATTTTCAGACCACAAACACCATATCATTTATTGTTTCTCTTTACGTATTGGCTGTCAGGAGGCTCAGAATGAAAGTACATGCTGTATTAGAAGAAGAGAGAGTAAGAAATCACAGACAGGTTCCAGGAGGAGCATAGGAGTGAATCTGTCTTTGTCTTTCCTGTGTCTGTTCATTTACTGATGCAATGGACATTTATGAAAGGACCATTGTGTTCTAGGCACCATGTCAAGTGTTGGGGAGAAGAACACGGTCCCTACTCTGGAAGGAATTAGAGTCTAGGAGGGGAACAAGATAAGTGAGTAGACAAATGAAAGGAATGCTAGAATAGAGGGACGCATGTGGTGCTGCAGAAGGGGAAATAAGGAAGCACTCAGTTCTGCCTGGAGACAGGAAGTTCTCTTCAGTAAATTATGAAGAATAAGTCCCCGCGGTAGATAGGGTCAAGGTGGAGGGCAGAGCACAAAGGCAGAGAGGGAGAAGTAGCCAAGCAGCCACAGTAGTGTGTGAAGGGAGGGTTATGAAATGAAGCTGGAGAGATGGGCAAAACCTGAACAGCAATGACTTCAGTGCCTTGCCTAGAAGTTTGTGGTTTATCCTCCAGGGCATAGAGATTCATATTTTAAGCAACACGATCAGATCTGAATTTTAGAAAACCTTCTGGAAACGTAGATAATTTGGGAAGGGGGCCAGATGAGAAGCAGAGGGTCCAGGTGGTAGGTTGTTGGAAAAGTACAGGATATACAGGAAGGACCACACTGAGGCTGGGGCCAGGGGGCAGAAGAGAGATGAAGTAGACAGGGAAGAGGGATTAGAATCAACCGGACTTGGTGTCCACAAGGAAAGGAAGCAGCAAGGATTACAACCCAGGTTTCTGGCTTAGGAGACTGGATCATTATAAGAGGCGAGCATATGGAATGGGGAGCAGGTGCACCCGTGTGAGTTGGGAGATGATGTTTGAGATTTGGTGATGTGGCGCTGAGGTGCCTGAGAGATGAATGATGGAAGATGCTTTGTAAGCAGCTAGATTTAAGGGTCTGGACCTCAGGAGAGAAGTCTGAACTGAAGATGTAGGTCTGGGAGTTGTTTCTACATTGGAGAGAGGTTGAAGTCCTCAGTTCCATAAGATCCTTTGAGAAGAGTGGGACATGAGTGTATGGGGAAGGGCAGACATACAGGTGTCATAAAGGGAGACTCGAGAGGCGTGGGTAGACAGGAAGGAAGGGACCTCAGAAACACCAGTGTTGGCCTATACTTCCCCTGCCTTTGTGGTCAGTCTATGAGGTTAACCCATGGGCATCTTGAGTTCAGTAAGTCAAAAGCTGAGTTCATCCTTCTCCTCCCGACGCTACCTCCTTCGCTATTCTCCCTTTGAAGCAGAAATCTACCCATTTCCCAAGCCAGATTTGTGGAGTCACCCTTGAGTCCTAAAGTCTCCAAGCCTTAGAACATTCAGTTTCTTATTAAGCCCTTCCCATGTCTCCATCCCCCAGTCACTGCCTTAGTTCAAGCCTCTGTCACTTCTGGCATGGGTTATGAGAACAGTCCCTAGTGGATCCTTGTCTCCAGTCTTGATCTCAAATTCAATTTTCTCACAACACTTCCATGGTGAAGATCATACAATGGATTCCTCTTTCCTGCCTGACGAAGTCCAAAGCCTTAGCTTGGGATTCAAGATCTATTTAACCAGTGTGATGTGAGACAACCGTTTTGATGTCATTTTTACATATGCAAGGTGCAAGGTACAAAGAAAGATGTCTCCATTGTCCAGCCTTGCTCCGTTCCTCCCGATTAACATTTTCTTAGTCTAAGGATGGCAGTTGGAGGCTCCACCAGTCCAAGGTCAGGAGCAGCAATGGTACCATGTTTTGTGGAATCGTGAAATGTACCCCTACCCTTCCATCTTTGGCTCATTTCCTGATCGTGAACTGCAGTATTTTTTTCTTTCATCACCACACTTTTGTACATGTTATTTCTTTTGCCTGGAATGACTTCCCCTTCTTCATTTTGATAGGTTTATACTAGAAATAACAGAGATGTAGTGAGTTCTGTACAATAAGGGATGTTTTGTTCAGATTATAGTTAGCCCAGATGTTGTTTTCTTTCTCTACCTGCCCCCGCCCCCCAATCTGAGCCAGAATTTATAAAATCTTGCCCATAGCTACAATGGAGTTCAAAGAGACAGAAGGAGAGATCAGAACAAAGAACAAAGTCACCTCTGGGTGACTCTTAGAGGCAGCTGCTCTGTGTAGAGAGTGCACTGTGGAGGAAACCAAATCTCCTCAGAAGTAAGCTTGATGACTTAAAGATAAATTTTGAACAATTGTTGACTGAGAAACTGAAAATTCTCTGTCATTTGAAGGAAAGCCCTGAAACAGAGAAGCATCCTTTTCAGAGCTCAGAGGTTTCAGATGTAGACTTTTGTAAAGCAAAGAAGAGGATCAGCAAATAACGTAGCTCCAGGGCAAAGAAAAAAGGGAATTTGCACAGTATCAGTGGAGAGACATTTCTCTTAGCAATATTTGCCTGAACGTTTCACTGGTTCTGAGGTGAAGAGGAATGGGTAGTTTACTGTGTGTTTTCATGCCTAAGTTAACCATTTAATAATCCGTATACAATCAGTTCCAAAGTAACCGTCCTCCTCGGTTGAGGAGAAAAAATTATAAGCCTAAAATCCTTGGTTAAAATTAAAAGCAACTCTAAGTCATAATGCTATTCGATAAGGTCAGGAAGAAAAGAATCCTATATGTCAAGGGCTTTGAATTTTGAAAGTGCTTCACTGACCAGATAAAGATATTTACATTCTGTGGCCACAGCAACAGAGCCAGCAAAGAACACAGGAGGGGAAAGAACAGACAGGAGGGGAAGGGCTGTATTTAAATTGAAATTTACACAAGCTTTGTCTGTTATCAAGTTTATTGGAAAGGAGCTAGAGGCTTCTGGACCAATTCAGTAACTATAAATTTCTCCCTGAGATAGTCATTTAATGTTAACTACAAAATTGCTGCTTAATATTCATAGAATGGAATTTTCCACTGCTGCACATGCAAAATATTCTATTATTTACTTAATCCATATTTGTTTTGTAGGAAATAGAATTCTTAAACTTCATTTGTAAAGGAAAGCAAGAGCCTTGTGTTAATCTATGTCAAAATTGTTCTTGCATTAGTTGGAAAACCCTTCTATCTCTGGGCCTATTTTTTTCTTTGCAGGTTGCAAGTAAATACATGCCTTTAGCAGATACAGATCCAAACACAACATGAGGATTGGTGCCTGCCACACCCTCACTTTAATTTATTGAGCATTTCCTGTGTGTCGGGCACCATACTGAGCACGGTACTCATTGTCCTCTAATATTCCTGTACAAGTCAAGTTCAGCCAGGGAAGCAGAGCCACTGGGAGTGGCATGAGAAGAGGGGCTTCTTCAGGACTGCACTGGGGCTGGCTTGCACCAGCTCCGGGGAGCACTGTGACATTTCTTCCCAATTCCATGTCTAGTGACTTAATGTTGGTAGCCTGAAGAGTGGGAGCATTTACCCCACAGAAATTAACAAAAGCTACAAATCGGGCTCTAGCATGTCTATTACATTATTGTGGAAGGAGCTGGGGAAATGAAGGTCTGGAAGAAGGAGTTGGAGGATGAGAGGTGTCACTTACCAGAAGCACTCAGATCTTGTAGAGGAAGCCAAGCACATCCATATGTGGAAGGTGGATTGTGAAGGGGAAACTCTTGGTGGGGACTGTGGAAGCTGTTGCCTCTGTGTAGCTGCCTTTTTGAGTTTGCAGCCAAGGTCTAGGGGTGCCTGCTGTTGATGAGGACAGCCAGCATTCGGGGAGGAGGAGACAAACTAGACAAGGAACAGAGGGAAGTGAGGTGCCTGCTGGGACCCACCAGGCACTGCTGGATCCCCATCACTGTATCAGACCGCAAAGGAGGCCTTCTGCCCTTCCCCTCCTCTCTGCTTCACATCTACCTCCCAAATTTTGGGCAAGTTCCTTTTTTGGCCAATCCTACCCCGGAATCATACAGGAAACAGGTGTCTGGGAAACACAGTTCCCAGCTTAACCAAGGTGACACGGCACAACACAACAACTTCCCAACAGTGCAATGACACAGATACTATTATCCCCATTTTTCAGAAAAGCAAACCAAGATGTAATGAGGTAATTTGCTTGAGGTTGCACAAATCTATCACTAGGTCTGTTACGTTCCAAAGCCTGTTTTGTTTCGCCTTTTTTTGCTGTTTTAAAAATAATGACCCCAAGTGAAAGAATCACATTCCAAAAGCACTATAGGTAAGTATTTGAGATAGATGAACCCATTTGACAATGACAGTTAACATTCTAGTGCACAGAATGGCCAGACCAGGTGAGCATTTGAAGAAGAGATATGGGGATATATGTATATGTATAGCTGATTCACTTTGTTATAAATTGGAAACTAACACACCATTGTAAAGCAATTATACTCCAATAAAGATGTTAAAAAATAATAATCTTTAAAAAAAAAAAAGGAAAACCTATTGTAACCAGGCTTAGTTCAGTCTGGTAGGCTCACCTTGCCCTTAGCCTCTGGGGATACAAAGATGAATGATAAGAGAGGATTCCTGCCGTTAAGGAGTACATGGTCTATTTCACAAAAATAGGCATAGCCATAAATATGGTACCTGACCATTTTATGTCCTCTTCCAGATTTCCTCAGCCCCACCTGCACTCCAGCCTTTCATGGCTGCTCGATGGACAGCCTGCCCAACACTGCCATAGTCTGAATGCTACCACCATCAACTGGGCTCCAGCATGGGCTGCATTTTGTCCACAGAAGCAGGGACCTTGGGGCTTCTAGGCTCAGACCTGGCTTGACCAAACTTATAGAGGTGCTGATTTCTCCAGCACTTCAGGGCTCAGAGGAAGTGTTGCATAGTTGGCTGTGGACTGGCTTCTCCAGCAGCTTCCCAAAGGACAGGATATCATAACTCAGAAGTAGATGGGGGAGTTGACACTGGTAGGGCCAAAGATAAATGATAATGACCAATAATAAGCAGGAACTAGTGGACCCTGGCAGGTACATCCTCCCTCAGGTGCAGTGGTACCACATAGCTGACCAGAAGTGAGGGTCCTGTGATTGAACAATGGACTGTGTTTTCTAGGAAGATGCAGGCAGGTCAGCAGTATATCACTATGTTTATGTCTGCCACCTTCCCTTACTCATTCTCCTTACCCCTCACTGTTGCTTGCCTGGGATTGCACCTCTTATAAAGACTTGGCCTCTAAACTTTGCCTCAGATTCTGATCTCTAGGGAACCCAGGCAAAGATGATTACCTAAAAGTAGACACACGCTAAATAAATTACAATAATGCCCTGTTTAAAGTACTGTTGGGGAGGATTGCTAAAAATATATATAATTCTTTTACTTCCATTTTGATGCTTGTCTTATGTTTCGCTATTCAAAGTGCAAGTCTTTGATACCCGAATCATTAACTGATTTCTTAAACTAATTCCTACGTGAGCACATGCCATGATGTAACAATATATCATGATCCACAGGAAATATTGCTTGTATTTTAAATGGTATCTTATTAAGTCAAAAGGTTGAGTAGAATGGGGATTCCATATTGCAATGTGGGGAAGACGTGATGGAGGAGGGAGGCTCTCGAATCACATCCTGTCAGTGGTGATCTACTCCATCCCGACATGATAATCATATGAGGAAGACTTGCCACAGCTGAGACATGACTTTATGTTATAACGTCTATTACAATTACTTGAATTACCACTATTGGGAAGTAAACAACTACACATTTTCTTCAGTGGAGCTAGTGGGTGCTTTCTTTAGAAAAGATATACAATTTTTATTATATATGGTTATGGGAAAAAAAACCCACTTCATCTAGAAGATCTGTAGTCAAACTGTACTAATCTCACTATAAAGGCATAGTGAGATTCTATTAAAATTAATAGAATATGGCAAAACTAACAGATACCTTGTATTAATGATTAAAATATTAGGAAAGCTTAAAAGCATATTTCTAAACTCAGGGTTCACAGGCACGTGTTCATATTTTTCAATGAGATTGTTTGGAAACTGCAGAATGGGTTAATTAGCTTCCTTTATTAAAAGAGAAGAATTCTCCCAAATTGACTTAGGGGACCAAATCCCAAACTGTAAATAATTGAAAATAAAGTTTAAAAATGAATAGGCTGGTACAGCAGTCTCCTAGAACAGAATGCACCATCACTATCCAATTATAACTGGGTATACCAAGGGGAAGATTAAAACAGAAACTGTCAGTTATGACATTCGAACCATAAGGACTTTTAGCAGAACCTTGTTGTAAAAATTAGGACAAAGGTAAATGGGTATATTTACTCTAAAGCGTCTGAGAGTCTTCACAATAATTAGAAAAAGGAATTTTTTTTCTGTCAAGATTTTACTTTTTCTTTTCTTAGTTAGAGACAGAATCATCTTGATGGAAAATTAGCAGTCACAGAGCAACATTCAGTTTCACTAAATTATGGTACAATTCTGGTACTGTATGTTATGAGGAGCCTTTAATGCCATTGCTGCGGGACAACCAGAGATTTTTCCAGTTCTTGGTACTTGAATTGCAAAGGAGAATATTAATAAGATAAAATCCTAGGATGGAAAATCTTTCAACTCTGAAATTCTATGCCTGGAAGGATCGTAAGATAGCATTTTCTCATAAAGTCCTTTTGCTTTAGAAGATCCACAATCCTGATTATTATTCAAACCTAATTTCAGCTCAGAAAACTTAAGTAAAAGACAATCTTCAAGTTCTGAGGATTATAAAAGATGACAGGATGTATGTACTGTTGATCAAAAATGCACCAGGGGCAACAGCTACCCACAAAAAGACAGTTCAGAGAGGCTGTCAGTCAGACTAACAGGGAGGCAAGTCAGAGCAAATCACTGTGTCAGACTCTCGGGCAATAAAGCCATTACTCCTTAAATGCTGGGCAGTTAGGAAATGTTGCTCTACCGTGAAAACGACATTATGACATTCTCGGTTTGTCATTTCCCTTTAGTTTTCATTTAACGTTTTTATACTCGAAAAGGCAACCAAATTACACATTGTCCTTGTTAGGTTTTGAAACATAGCATAAGATTCGTCTTGTTCTTCAACAAATATTTATTGTGTGCCTGTTATTTACCAGGCACTATGCTAGGTCCTGGGGCTATAAAAATGATAAGATTTTGATCTTTGTTCTGTAGGAGCTTACAGTCCAGTGGGACATTAGAGTTGGAGGTACAATTAGAGATCATCTATTTTTGTAGATGACGACCCTTGGGATCTGAGAGGATTAGGGATCTATTAAGGATGAACAGAACCGGATTCATGGAGACAGAGGCGAGGTGATCTATGTCCTCTGATTTCCACAACAGAGCTGTTTAGAATTCTTTATTCATTCATTTATTTGGTCATGAACACATATTCGAGAGCCCACTCTGGGCCGTTCGTGTCCTTCCTGACCTGGAGGTAACAACTTCAGCAGAGAAGGCAAATATCAAAATGGTGAAGATGCTACAAATTCTTTAAGCTATATCTTGGATCTATAAATAACATCACTTAATTTTTAATAAGTAAATTTACGCAGTATTTTGAGCTCTCCCCCCGCCAACGGTGGCACAATATTTAGCATGATCAATTCCAGGTGCATCCTGTTAATACTGGTTGTTTTTTCACTCTTTCCTTCTCCAAGTTGCTATAAGGTTTCCCCTGGAATTTATGGATTGTTGAGGACACTCATCTGGTCCTAAGTCATCACCTGCCAGTGATGGCAAGAGATGTCTGATTTTCCCCATTCTTGAGTCCTCAACCCTCTTCATCGATCCCATTGGCATCTACTGAGATATCCATTAACCCCTCTGGTCTACACTGCCTGGGTTCATGCAGTGAAGTCTCCTGTCTGCCGTTCCAGCCTCCTCCAGATGTTTTCTTTCCTTTTCTTTCTTTTTTTTTTTAATCTCTTCTTAGATTAGAAAACTCACTCTGACATCTTGCCTTCTTCTAAATTCGTTGCTTAACTCATGAATAGTATGCCTCTTAGTTCTTTAGGGCTTTGTCTCTTGACTGAGTGCTAGTCAAGTGCTAAGATTTTTAGATTCCAAATTTAATCCCTTTAAGCCATTGTCATAGAGATGATTCTTGAAAAACCACTTTGAAACTTAAATTTAAAAAAAATAGACACCTTTTCTTTTAATAACCTAACCTGAGAACAGTAGTAAGAGTAGGGTCCCAGTGTGGGTTGGTTATGGCTCAAAACGATAATACTCATTTATTATGTCTCACAGTTTCTGGGGGTCAGGCATTCAGACAGGGCACAATGAAGACAAGTTAACTTTGTTCCAATGTGTCAGGAGCCTCAGGAAGTCGTCAACACTGGGGTCTCGAATCATCGTAAAGCTCGTCCATGCAGTACCTGGGAGGTTTCTGTTGACTGGGGGCCTAGCTGGGGTAGTCATCTGGAAGATCCTCACATGGCCAAGGCCATGGGCTGTGGGTTTTGTCACATGGTGGCTAGGTTCCAAGGGCAAGAGGAGAGAAAGAGAGAATCAGGCAGAGGCCATATTGCCCTTTATGATAAACCTCATGCGTCACAAAGCGTCCTCTCATTCGTTGGGGCAGCTACAGGTCCAGCTGTCTTCAAGGGGAGGGAACTGCGTGACTCCACCTCTGGATGGGGAGGCTTGTTCACGCCACCCTATGAACATGTGGAGTGGGACATATATTGGGGGGACTATATCTAGGGAAAATGTAATCTGCCACGGGGGTTTAGCAGGAAATACGGAGAATGACAAACACTGGGTAATACTCTACAATATTATTTTGTCACATATGGTCTGCAACGATGACCGTCATCTATGTGAGCAGGTGTGGCCCCAAAGAAGTAAAGCATGCACTGACAGAGAGTCAAGCTGTGTGTGGCTGGCTTTTAAAAAAACAAACAAACAAACAAAACCTCTCATTTTAGGATGAGAGGCCTTTCCAGCTATTTGTGTCCCACTAGGGAGATGGTTTTGCCCTGGAATATTTACAAAATAGGCGCAATTACCTCTCCAGCCATTCTTTTTGTTTATTGCCCTTTCTCTACTTTCTCCAGGGACTGAGTTTGTTTATGCTGGATTTTCCCCACATCTATCACCAAGTCCAGCCTGTTTCCCCTTCTTTCCCATAACATAATTTAATGGTCTAGCCTTGTGCTGGGGAATTAATTGGGTTATCATGTCCTTAACTAATAAGTTATTTTTTCTTTTTTTTTGCCCATGAATTTTAACAGCTGCCTGATTGAAGTATCCAAATGGAAAAGTAATAATGAGAAACTTAGGCTTTGAAAGCCTGACTGCAGAACTCATTTCTGGATGAGACCAAGGCAGTGTGGGCAGAAGCAGTTCAGTAGCTCCTAATCACGCCATGCAGATGCCCAGGGCGGACCTGCTTTCAGGAAGCTTAATTAGCAGGGTGACAAGAATTGCCTCCTTTCCATGATCCAGTGAAGGGATTGATCTAGAAGAACAGTGGAGCCTTGATGCTCTCCTTTTTATTATTATATATTTTTAAATAAAATATTTTAAATTATTTTATTCTGGTTATAAAATGAATGCATGCCCACTTTAAAAAATTTAAACATTTCCAGAATGTATAGAGAAAAAAAAAAATCACCTGAGGTCTTACCACTCAGATTTAACTCTTGTATCATTTTGGTAAACTTCCGTGTGTTTACGTATCCACTGGTAACTTACAGCTATACCCGTACATAACTCTGTATACATATTATATGATACATACATTTCTGTACCCTGTATTTTTCATTCAGTAATGGGTGGTGGCTCTTATTTTTCATGTCAATAAATATAGACTCACATCATCATTTTTATTAACTGCAGAATATTACTCTGTGAGATATACCATAATTTATTTAACTAATTCTATTGAACAACAATTATGCCTATTGCAATTTTTTGATGTTATAATCAATGCTCTGAAGAACTTTCTTGTATACCCATTTTTAAGGACTTGTCCAAAGATTTCATTGGCATATATCCCCATAAGGAGAAATTGATGGGATTCTTTCTTTTAAGAAGGACAATAGGGGGACTTCCCTGGTGACACAGTGGTTAAGAATCCGCATGCCGATGCAGGGGACACAGGTTTGAGCCCTGGTCTGGGAAGATCCCACATGCTACAGAGCAACTAAGCCCATGCACCACAACTACTGAGCCTGCGCTCTAGAGCCCACAAGCCACAACTATTGAGCTTGCGCATCTAGAGCCCTTGCTCCGCAATGAGAAGCCACCGCAGTAAGAAGCCCAAGCACCACAACAAAGAGTAGCCCCCACTTGCCTCAACTAGAGAAAGTCCGCATGCAGCAATGAAGACCCAACATAGCCCAAAATAAATGCATACATTCATACATACATAAATAGGACAATAAGAAGCCGTGGGGGAAAGAAATCTGGGTGAGCAGCCTAGTTTCAGAGAATTCATGTAACACATATGCATAGAAGTCTACACTCTGTCAGGAGACTGAGCTAGACTGCTTGGGATACAAAGATTAAAAAAATCTTTAAAAAATTCTTCTAGCTTAGTAGGGAAGATAGACCCATATACGAATAATTATTACAGTAATTTCAAATTCCCAGTAGAATTATGAACAAAGTACCACAGGAATGGTTTTAAAAAAGGAGCTATTAAATCTGGGCAAGAGTGATGGGGGAAGAATTAACAGAGAAAGCAACAAGCGAGCTGATCATGTGGCTGAGAAGGAGTTAAAAAGGTGAGAGTATTAGTTTGCTAAGGCTGCCATAACAAAATACCACAGACCAGGTGCCTTAAACAGCAGAAATTTGTCATCTCAGAGTGTGGAGGCTAGAAGTCCAAGATCAAAGTGTTGGCAGGGCTGGTTCCTTCTGAGGGTCATGAGGGTAGGATCTGTTCCAGGCCTCTCTCCTTAGCTTATTGATAGCCATCTTCTCCCTATGTCTTCACACCATCTTCCCTATGTAAGTATCTGTGCCCAAATTTCCTCTTCTTATAAGGATACCAGCCATATTAGATTAGCGGCCACCTTAAAGACCTCATTTTAACTTAATTACCTCTTTAAAGACCGTACCTCCAAATACAGTCACATTCTAAGGTATTAGGGGTTAAGAGTTGAACATATGAATTTGAGGAGTACATGATTTGGCCCTTAATATTGAAAGAATGGAGAAATGCTTGTATAAAGGCCCAGAGTCAAGCAAGTGTGCGGTGATGGAGGAAGAAAAAGGGAACTCCATAAGCTAGGTGGAGAAGGTCTGGGGGCTAGAATGAGGAAAGGGGATCACGGTAGAAGGTGTGTCCATACTGGGAGGAAGGGCTTGTAAACAGTCCTGAGAAAGGTGGGTTTTATTCTGCAGTGGGCAGAGAACCATGGGTAATTTTAAGCAGAGATGTGGCATAATCAGTTTTGTCCTTTATTTAGATGTTGCTGTCAGAATATCAAGTGTCAGCAAGGATGTGGAACACCTGGAACTCTCACACACAGCTGGTGGGAAAATAAAATGGAATAACTATTTTGGAAAACAATTTGCTAGTTTCTTTAAAAGTTACCTACTCATCTACCATATGACCCAGCATTCTCTCCTAGGTTTTAACCCAACAGAAATGAAAGCATGTCTAGACAGTAATTTATCCATGGATGTTAATAACATCTTTATTCATAACTGCCCAAAACTCAAAACAATTCAAATGTCTATCAGCAGGTGAATGACTAAAAAAAATGTGGTATATCCATTCAATATAATACTACCTAGTAATGAGAAGGAAAAGAACTATTGATACCCACAACAAATATGGATAAACCTCATAAATAATTATACTGAGTGAAAGAATCCAGGCTAAAAAAAGGTACTTACTGTGTGATTCTGCTTATATAAAATTCTACAGGAAATAGAAGCTAATCTGGGGATGACGGTTTGGGGCAGATGGGGTAGGGCTGGGAGGGAGAGATTGCAAAAACGCATGAAGAAACTTTTGGAGGTGATATAATTGTTCATTATCTTGAGAGTAGTGATGGTTTCATGGGTGTATATAGATATCAAACCCCATCAAATTGTGGACTTTAAGTACAGGCATTTTATTAGGTGTTGCTTATAACTCAATGAAAAACCAAGCAATTATACCTCAATTAAAAAAGGAAAATCAAAATAAAACAGAAAAGAAATATATGGAGCGGATAAAAAGAATATTGGAACATAAACTCTGGGAAAGAAGACCAGTTAGGAGGCTACTTGCAAGAGCTTCATCTGAATGAAGCTGGGTAGGTGGTGCCCACTTGGCTTTGCTCTACCTCTGTTCTGAGACGTGAACTTTTAGGAACTGAACTGTGGGCAGCAGAAAGGCACTTTGTCCCAACGTGATGATGGAGGACACTAACCTTTCTTCCTCTTCCTCTCTACTATATGCTAGGAATAATTTTAGACATTTGTAATAGTGGTAAATAAGATGGACAAATATCTTTTGTGCTTAGGAAGTTACTGTGCAAGTGGGAGACAAAAAATAATATGTCACAGAGAGTTAACGTCTACAAAGAAAAAGCAGGGTAATGGACCAAGTAATGGATGGGCATTGAGTGTGGGAACTATTTTAGTGAGATGTTTAGAAAAGGTCCCTCTAGAGCAATGACATTTGAGCTCAGACCTGCATGGAGGGAGGTTAGTTGAGATCAGGGACAGGTATTCTAGGTGGAGAGACTGGCAAGTACAAAGGTCTTGAGTTGGCAATGGAAGTGACTTGTCAAGGAGAAGGCTGGAAAGAGTAGAGTGATAGCAGAAACTTAAGTAAGCTCCTGATTTGCCACCAACCTGTGCCTGAACCAGCTCTCTGGTAATTTACACTGGACATTTCTTCTTATAATTACGTTCATGCTAGAATGTTGAAAGAGTTAAATGCTGACTGAAATACTGTTCAGTTGGCTGTAACTTAGATTCTGTTTCTCAACCGTCTCTCCCCTCTTTCTTTTTTTGTCAGCTTGGGGTGGGTCATGGTATTTGTTGTAATGGAATTTAATCTACATCTCATTACGCTCTAAGGTGTGAAAAATGCCTTCCAAATGTGTCTTTATTTACCATCTATCTTAATGCCCAGTGCTAGGTGGAATCCCATATTAAAACAAATCTGAGTATAACTGAGAAATGGGTAACCTCTAGTGTTTGAAAAGTTAAGATCATCGATACATCCTTATAAATTCTGCCTTTAAAAATATAGTCTTAAGAGGAAGCAACAAACATTCTTGACCACCTATTATAAGGTGAACATTTCCACCTGTCTTAATTAATTCTTTCAACAACACTATCTTTAAACCATTTTGCAGCTATAGAAACCAAGGCTCAGAAGCACTAAATAACATGTCCAAGGTCACAGGGCTAGTAAATGGCAGCATCAGGATTTCAAGTCACATCCACTGCCTCCTGTTTGGAACCCCTGTCTCTGCGCCATGTCAGTCTTAATGCTACGCCTCCACATGCATAATGCCATGCTGTCATGGATTGAATCAAGAGACAGTCCTTCTAAGAAAGTAAACAACTTCCTTGAGAAAGAAGCCCCAAATCTTTATCTCTTGACTGTCAGACCTACCTGTCTGAATGTTTCAGAGGAGTCTGTGCCTGGCTCAGCCACTCTTCCCTTCCAACAAGAATTCTCCAGAGGGACTGATGGCAGAAAGAGGATGAAGGAAGTGGCTGGGTCAGCGGGTATGATTGAACACTGTTCCTCTGTCAAAGGCCTGATAAAAATCTGGGGTCTCTGGGCACTCGATTTTTAAAGTAATCTTGTCAGTTCCCTAATAATAGTAATAAATTAACCAAACAGCAGATTCAGTGGTATTTTATGTCTTGGGGGTATTGCTTTCACACTTCAAGTTGATAGCGTGATTTATCAAGAGATAAATTACAGCTGGGAACAAATGGATTTACCGATGTCAGGGAGATGACAAGTATATTCTGAAGATGTTACCAGTGATGGGTACGTACCTGACAGGCATACTTGAAAAGCCCCAAGCAAAAAGCTTCTCTTCAAAGGCTGAATAACTTTAATCTCCACTTTAGATGTAGGTCGTTGCAAGGACAGGAGGAATTTGATGGTCTAATTATCCCGTCCTCAAATCATTATGACCTGAAAGTATTAATTACTTTGCTCTTTGGAAATGGGGTTATGCAACCACCTCAAACCTTTTCTGAAAGCCATCTGGAGGATAAGTAAATGCATTAGTGTGGGCTTGTCCTACTGTAAATGAATGCATAACTGCCAGTTCCCCCACCTTCCGCTGCTAATCGGCCATTGCTGCGTGTCTGTCATGCTCTTATGGGTGCTCATGACTAAGAATGGATGGACTTGCTCACGGAGCAAGGCTCGGTGATATAAGGGAAGGTGGGATTACTTCCTGGAAGTTGCTCAGAAGGGTACCCAGAAAGTAGAATTGAGAGAGAGCCCAAGTAGAGGGCAGAGAAAGCTTGGGCTCTCAGGTTTAGATGAAAGCTCCCTGGAGATGTGTGAAGATGTCCCGTCCATAAGGAGGCAGACCCGGGACTCTGAGCTGAGAATGGGTTCTGCCCTGCAAACTCACAGATGCTTGTGGGGCTGTCGAGTATGTACTTTCAAGAAAAGACATAATAGGAGAATTCTTGGTGAGGAATGGTCTAATGAAAGTACCCTTAAAGTAGGATTTGAGTTTTTTATGAGAATATTAAGAATGGGCTTATTTTTGTGGGCAGGAGTGGTAAGGAGATGTGGAGGTAGGGTAGAATGTGTGCTGTTAGCTCTTAACAGTGTCTTGCAGGAAAACTAACTCTAAGCTTGGGGCGTCTACTTTACAAAAGAGGCAAGTTAAGGGTGTCTTGAGCCTTGAACATTCAAAACATATTTTTACAACAGACTCCAAAGTCCAGCAGTGTACAATGAAAACACAGACACATAATATTTTGCCCAACAAATCAAAGCCGAGATATAAATCAATAGAAAAAGTAGATGTAGAAATAAGATTTAACTTCAGAACCAAGCAAGCAGATAAGCTCATTAATGAACAGTGCACTCAAGGAACAAATAGGATTTAAAATGCTCTCAGCTTTTGGATGGTTTAAAGCTGGCCATAACTATACAACTATGTACACAGATTAAAAGAAAATGGTGCAATGCAGTTTCCTATTAAATCACTTTAAAGTTTTCCAATAGCCTGAAGCATCTGTCAAAATCCCAGGGAGGTGCTACAAAGAATTATTTTAAACCCCCAAATTCAGGACACCTGAAGAAGTAAAGGTCCAGGTCATTTTCCCTCTTGGGGATAAACAGCTTTGCCATATATAAATTGTGAAATCTGTTATAAACATATAACACTTTTACATCACATAGTCTATGTGGAGCTCTCTAGGCTTGGATAATTTTTTTTAATTCTAAAAATAGTTAAGTTGCTTCATGAATCTTTTTTTTTTCTGACCAAATCCTGAATATGTTTTTATAGGAAAAATACTATCAAGTGTGAGATAGAATTCCTGGACTCTGGGGAGATGTCTCGTTTTCAAGATAAACCCCTAAGACAAGACCCCACCATCTTGGACATCTGAATTCCAGATAAATTCTTCAAAAATTCCCTAAGAGCTAGAGAAGCCATCTTTAATATGCATTCTTCATACTGACTTAAGACAGAAGATGCACACAGGCTAACATGAGAGGCAGAGCAGAACTGGACAGAGACTCTTTCTCCCTGAGAGTCAGTCTTGGGTGTGAGGGTGAATTTTGATAGGTGTCCAAAGCAAGTGTTGGTCTCGATGCTCTTACAGTCACCCACATGTCTAATGAGCAACCCAAACCAAGTGTATGCAAATTAAGGAAGACAGAAAACCCAAACTTGGCTAACTGCTAGCCTGCTATGCTATCCCTTTCTCAACTCCACCTTGTATCAGAAGTAGGAAGGTGGGGCAAAGGGATCAACTCTTCCATCTCTTCTGTTATCACCCTTCCTTTGAGGCTCAATTTCGTTCATGGTGAGTAAGAAAAGGGAGACTGCTGATAATATTTATTTTGTCCTACCCAGAAACATACTGTCCCAGCTTTTCATCTTTTTTGGAACAATAGACCCAACTATTTTTGTTTTGTTTTAGAACCGCGGTATCGATTTTTTTCTGCTTTTGGTTTGTTGAAGCAAAAGTTGCTATGAATCTCAAATTTGACCTGCTTTATAGGAACACTTAAATATATTGCACTTCAAAAAAATTAAATGGAAAGAAATGACACCATTTTAAGTGAAGTATAACATATCAATTATAGAAAAACATGGACCTTGGTGAATTTTTACAAACTACAAACTGAACATTCCCATGAAACCTCCACCCAGGTGAAGAAGTAGAAAATTACCAGAATGCCAGAAGCCCCCTATGCTGCCTTCCAATTCCTATCCTGACAAGGCTGACCACTATTTTGACTTCTATTATCACTATTTTGATTGATCAATATTTTTAAAACAATTCTTCTTTTTACTTTAAATAAATGGAATCAAACTGTATGTATTTTTCTCCATCTCGCTTCTTTCATTCAACATGGTGGTTTTGAGAGTCAGTTATTGGTGTAACAATTGTTCATTCATTTTCATTGCTCTCAAATTTCACTGGGCAAACATTTACCCTTTCTACTTTGGATGCACATTTGGGTTGTTTACAGTATTCGCCTATTACGAATAACGTTGTTATGTGTATTCTTGTACATATCTTTCGCGGAACATACGTGCCACCTCTGTTGGTTATATACTTAGAAGTGGAATTGTTGGGCCAGAGAGTGTGCATATGTTCAGTATTAGTAAATCCTAACGGTTTTCCAATGTAATAATGGCACTTAACACTCTGGTTTGAGAGTTTGGGTTGTTCTACATTATTTGATATTGTGTCTTTTACATTTTAGCCCTTCTGGTAGCTGGGTGAATGGCTCCATTTCTGAGAATATACATTGTAAAACAAAATATTCAATAGTTAGGTTAAAAATAAAATAAAGTACATTTTCATGTTTTGAAGATTAAATAATGTCCTGAGAGAGCCAAATATGTGGATGATCTCACTGGGGAATACTGTTGAAAGATTATTTATATATGAACAAAGTAAAGTAGCTGGTCTTAATTATTCCATAAAAGATGAGCAGTGTTGCTTTAAAATGTAGGAGCTTAGAATTTAAATAAAAATAAAACATTTTTCATTCTATTCTGTGTTTCACAGGCATTTTGAAGAATTGTGATCAATACCTGATTGCAGGCAATTTGACCACTGGTTAATGTACATCAGCACAAAAAAAGTGCTGCAGAAGGGAGTCTGTTCATATGCTAAATACTCGGAAGCGTTTTTACCTGAGGTAATCTAGATTTGCTGTCCCTTATTAATTCACTTTCCATTATTTCTACAAAATCAAAGTTCTGGAAGGATGTCTACATGTGTTTCTTATTGCATTAGAGGCATTAAAATTCATCATTCACTACTCTGAAGTCACACTGAGCATAGTTACAAAATGCCTAGTTCTGTGCTTACCACACAGCAACATCTCATCATAACTGTTAGGAATGCATTTGGTGGCAATAACAAATTATTGTTATTTTTATTGGAGTATAATTGCTTTACAATGTTGTGTTGATTTCTGCCATACAGTGAAGTGAATCAGCTATATGTATACCTATATCCCCTCCCTCTTGGAACTCCCTCCCACCCCACCCCCCCAACCCGCCCAGCTAGGTCGTTAAAGAGCACCGAGCTGAGCTTCTTGTGCTTTACAGCATGTTCACGCTAGCTATCTATTTTACACATGGTAGTGTATATATGTCAATCCTAATCCCCAATTTGTCCCACCCTCCCCTTCCCCCACTGTGTCCACATGTCCATTCTCTACGTCTACATCTCTATTCCTGCCCTGCAAATAGGTCCATCTGTACCATTTTTCTAGATTCCACATATGTGTGTTAATATACAGTATTTGTTTTTCTCTTTCTGGCTTCCCTTACTCTATATGACAGACCGTAGGTCCATCCATATCTCTACAGATGACCCAATTTCATTCCTTTTGATGGCTGAGTAATATTCCATTGTATATATGTGCCACATCTTCTTTATCCATTCATCTGTCATTGGACACTTAGGTTGCTTCCATGACCTGGCTATTGTAAACAGTGCTGCAATGAACATTGGGGTGCATGTGACTTTTTGAATTATGATTTTCTCAGGGTATATGCCCAGTAGTGGGATTGCTGGGTCATATGGCAATTCTCTTTTTCGTCACATTGAACATAGTCACAAAATGCCTGGTTCTGTGTTGACCACACAGCAACATTGGATCCTAACTGTTAGGAATGTATTTGGTGGCAATAACAAATTCATCAGCCAAGAGTAGCTCAAACAAAGTGTTTATTTTCCTCACATAAAGAGAGTGACATATTTGCTGGTTTTAAGACTTATTTACCAGCTAGTTGTTGTTACTGTTCCAGGTGCTCAGCAACATCTTTCAGTATCCAGCTTTCAATCATTCTGTTCCATCATCCTAATGCACCAACATTCACACTCATGCTTGTTGCCTCATGGTGGCAAGATGGCTGCTACACTTCAGGGATCACATGTACATTTAAGGAGTAAAAGAGGAAAAGAGAGAAATGAATCACCAGGCATACCTTTCCCATTTACCTGGAAAAGTAAACAGCCTCCAGAAGGCCTCTGCTTATACCTCTGTATTAATTACCCCCTAATCAGGAGTAAAACAACAATAACAACACCACCACAGGAAATAAATCAGATGAAAATAAAAATTAAATAATTATTATTTTACAGTTTGTATGGATCAGGAATGCCTTAGAGGCTCAGCTAGGAGGGTCTGGCTCAGGATCTTTCATGGAGTTCCAGTTAGGATGTTGGCAGGGGCCGCCATCATATGAAGGCCTGAGCAGGGCTGGAGGATCCGCTTCTGAGATGGCTCACTGCCAAGAGGGCAGTTGGCAGGAAACCTCAGTTACCCACCATGTGGGCATCTTCATAGTCTCCGTGTTAGATCCTCATACCATGGATGTTTCCCCTGGAACAAGTGATCCAAAAGAGAGAAAGGCAGAAATCACATTTTTTTTTTTTTTTTTTTTGCAGTATGCGGGCCTCTCACTGTTGTGGCGTCTCCCGTTCCGGAGCACAGGCTTCGGATGCACAGGCTCAGCAGCCGTGGCTCACGGGCCCAGCCACTCCGCGGCATGTGGGATCTTCCCGGACCGGGGCACGAACCCGTGTCCCCTGCATCGGCAGGCGGACTCTCAACCACTGCGTCACCAGGGAAGCCCCAGAAATCACCTTATTTTATGAACCAGTCTTGCAAGACTAACACCGTCACTTCTGCCTTTTGAAAATAGGAGTACTAAAGAATTTGGTGGACATATTTTTAAACCACTACTGCTTCATTGGCCAAAACGGATTCACTTGTTGAGTCTAATTACAGTGGAATCTGGGAAATAAATTTATTATCAGAAGCGATACCCATTTTTCCCTTGAACAAAACAGGGGCTCTACTATCCACAACAAAATGGAAAGGAATATTGGGAAGGCAACTAGCTCATGAATTTGTACATAATGGAGTTTTGGAGATCTTCACCAAATAATTCTAGAGCTTAACTGAAGAAATGAATAATTTAGAGTAGATATAAAAATTTTGAAAAATAAGGCTTTTTAAGGGTGAGTAGACACCTATTAGACTTAATACAAGATGAAAATTCATATAGGCAAATAAATAGAAAGCAAAGTATAGTACATAGATGTTAATGTATAAGAAATTAATATTGAAATGGATGAATTATTTCCTAAATGACATTGGAAAATATGTGTTTGAGAAAGATTCATTTACATTCAGCAGAGTAAGTTCTAGATGAATTAGAAGAAGAAACATGAAAAATGAAATCACTTTAAGAAGCTAGAAGAAACTTTGGGGAATATTTACCTTATCTCAGATGGGAAAGGACTATCTAAATACATAAGCAAGAAACTAAATAGCAAAGGAAAAGACTGATTTTAATATTTAAAATTACAAGCTCTGTGTCAAAAAAATCATAAAAATTTAAACACAAACAAGGAAATTATATTTTATAGATATTTTGACGGGATATATTTATTAATAAGAAAAATACCTTAGCTTTGCTTGAGGTCTATGGCCCTTTTCTATGGAGCAGATATTTCAGATTAAAAATAAAACAGTGAGAAAAATATTAATATATAATGAGTTAATATAAATGGTAATAAACCTCTATATTTTCAATGAAATGGACAAAAACATAAACCTATAGTCCACAGAACAGATAAGGCAAAGGCTAGCAAACAGGAATAAATGGTCAACTTCATTAGTAATCATAATGATGCCAATTAAAACAAAATAAAATTTAATGTTTACCTATCAGATCAACACAGATTGTTTACTGTAAATACTCAGGGCTGGCCAGAATGTGGTGAAAAGTGTTTGTCTAATACTACTGGTCTATGCAGAGCAATTTGACAATCTTCATCAAGCCTTTCAACATGTTTATACTTTTTTATCTGATAATTTTAGTTATAACAATCTAGTCTAAGGAAATAAATGAATTTAAAAGCATATGTATGAAGTTGTATGTCTCAATATCATTTATAATGGAAACAAAAAGGAAATTACTTGAATGTCCCACAATAGACTCATAGCTATACAAATCATGGAATGTCCATATAAGGGACTATTTGGTTGTTGTGAAAATATTTTAATGAATTTCAATGACTTAGAAAAATGTTTATGATACGAGTTTAATTATAAAACCAACACATAGTACATAAAGTCTCTATGATAGTATATGAATTATGGAATATGTATTATATAAGAATAAAAGGTTTGGGAGAAAATAGAAAAAAAATTTTGCAGTGTTTCTTGAGAACTATTTTGGGAGGCTTTGTAAGATTATGAAAAATTTGTGTCTTATTTAGATTTGTGAACTTCTCAAGTTTTCTAAAGTATGTTGCTTTTGAGATCAGAAAAAAGTCCTCAGTAAACTCTAAATGGATTATTTTAATCTTATCATCTAACCTGTCTTACTGCTCTTGACAGTTGTACTGTGTGTATATGTGTGTGTGTGTGTGTGTGTGTGTGAGATAAAGACAGAGAGAAAGAAAAAAAGAGAGGAGGAGGGAAAAAGGGAAGGAGAGAGAGAGAGAGAGAGAGGGAGTTTGCGCACTGTAATTTTAGGAAACGTATAAAAAAATACTAAAGCTCATTTTGTCAGGAAGTGGTAGATTAAACCCTACAATAGTGCATTAACTCTTTCAGGTCACTAAGGGACCAATTAGTGCATTATGCTAAGGGATACTAAACTGTATCCTACTTGCCTGGAGGAGACAACGCACGTCCTGAAGCTCTAACTCATATCACCACTGGGAAGTGATTCAAATCTGGGAAGAAGTTGGTTCATTGAATATTAATTGAATGGGTGAATAAATGAAGAAAAGGCAAAGAAGAGAGCTAACAAGCTAACATTTATTGATTATTTTCTGTGTGCCAAGGGCTTCCCTTTCATTATTTCATTTAATTCTCATGGCAACCATATGAGGCCGATATTATTATTATTAACATTTTGCAGAAGAGGAAACTGAATTTATACCACAGACACATGAATACATTCCTGCCTTTTGTATAGGAAGATGCCGGCACTGACCTGAAATCGTCACTTATTTGCTCATGTGCTCTTGGCTCTCCACAGTCTTCTTTTAGGCTGATTCATGAAATTCCACAATCAAGGTATTCCTTTTTACTGTGGTTTTTCTGAGTACAGTAGTCCCCCTTTATCCACACTTTCACTTTCTGTAGTTTCAGTGGCCTTCGGTCAACCACAGTCCAAAAATATTAAATGGAAAATTCCAGAAAGAAATAATTCATGTTTGAAATTGTGTGCCTTTCTGAGAAGTGTGATAAAACCTAGCGACATCCTGCTCCATCCCACCCTGGGTGTGAATCGTCCGTTTGTCCAATGTTTCCATGCTGTGCACGCTACCTGCCTATTAGTATAGGAAAAAACATAGTATATGTTTTTGGTAACATATGGAGTTTGGGGCAACCACTGCAGGTATGTAGCCCTCAAGGATAAGGGGGCACTACTACATTTCATAGCACATAGTATCCTGGGGACAAGTAGGTAGGAGAGAGTTCTGGAGAAGGAAAATTCTTTGGGATAGCAATCATCACACTGAAAAGAAGACATTTCAAATTACTTTCCGATAACTATTTGTAATTAAAAAAAAATTAAAATGAAGCAGAGGAGAGCAAAGATTATTGGGTGCCAAAGAAGAGCAAAATGGAGTGCCCCAAGACGCAGAAGATGGGGGCTGGGGTGACTCACTACTAACTGTTGGTGCCACAAGTGTGCTTAGAAGCCATTCTCCATGAATCTCTGAAAAGCAAAAGGCAGGTGTTTGCAAAATAGTTTTCTGGGCTGCCCGGTGCGGGCACAGGCTGTTTTTGTGCCTTGGAGCAAAGGAAATTGGTTCATAAAGAGAATATATTCCTGACTCATTTCATTAACAAGAAGCAGTAGCCCAGTAAGGTGGCTAGTACAGTCTTATTAAATGGTACCTGAAACTGACATAAGAAAACACAATACTGGAGATGAATCCATTTCTCATAGGGATCCCGGGCGAGGGGAAGAGTTGCTTGCTCTGAATATTTCATATTTCTATTTAGAAGACTTTTCCATCTGAGAGGGAGCACTTTCCTGCACAGGTAGTGAGACGCAGTTTCACCTTGTAGACCATTTAAAGTTTTGAGTACAAAGTTCCACATCCCCATAGTTTTATTTATTATTATTATTATTTTATTTTTTTCTTTTTGCGGTACGCGGGCCTCTCACTGTTGTGGCCTCTCCCGTTGTGGAGCAACAGGCTCCGGACGTGCAGGCTCAGCGGCCATGGCTCACGGGCTCAGCTGCTTCGTGGCATGTGGGATCTTCCCGGACCGGGGCACGAACCCGTGTCCCTTGCATCGGCAGGCGGACTCTCAATCACTGCGCCACAAGGGAAGCCCAATTATTATTAGTTTTTTAAGAAACAGGCATCTCTTTATTTATTTTTTTACTTTAATTTATTTAATTTATTTATTTTTGGCTGCGTTGAGTCTTCGTTGCTGTACGCAGGCTTTCTCTAGTTGCGGCGAGTGGGGGCTATTCCTTGCCGTGCGCGGGCTTCTCATTGTGGTGGCTTCTCTTGTTGCGGAGCACGGGCTCTAGGCGCACGGGCTTCAGCAGCTGTAGCTCGCAGGATCTAGAGCACAGGCTCGGTAGTTGTGGCGCACAGGCTTAGTTGCTCCGAGGCCTGTGGGATCTTCCCGGACCAGGGGTTGAACCCGTGTCCCCTGCATTGGCAGGTGGATTCTTAACCACTGCACCACCAGGGAAGCCCCATAGTTTTATTTTTAAAAGAGAGATTTCAATTTCAAGAAATTGAAAATTCTAAAAGAAGCCTTTTTATTCTTTTCTGATTTTTAGTTTGGACACATTTATATTTAGGCTTTCAAAGAATGAAGGGGCCAAAGTGTTTCTTTCTAGAAAGAAAATCCAAACTAGTGACATCTTTAAATAGATTTACATCCAAATTATACACTGTAAGTCTACAAGCCATATTATACAAAATCACCCACGTGGCCTTTTGTATCGTGATCCTTTGTATGATACTGAAACTCCTGCAGGAGGGAGAAAATAATGATTAGGCTTAAGCAAAGTGAAAAGATATTTTCTCAGCTGGAAGCTGTTAATACTTCAGCTGATAGAGGCTTGGAGAATAACTCTGCTGTTGTGTGTTTAAAAAATAAATATACAAGCACTGGAATAATTCACAGGATGAGAAATCACAGGAGGGAGATAACAGCCGAGCAGATCTGAGACTGATCGTTTTTCTGCTTATGGGGATGTTGCTCTTTCGCCCTAAGTCTTGGACTGACAGCTCTTCTGGATGTTGTTTCCAGTCCTCTGGGTCTTGCTGTCTTTGAGTAAATACAGTATTTCCAAGTCAGCCAAGGGCTTTACATTTTCACAGCATTTTTGTAGGAGACATAATTATTGGAAGCACAGGCTTCCAGAGAGTTTAGGATTCTAAACATCTCCCACACTTGAAAAATTAAATATAACTTCTTTTTTCTTATTGTAAAAGCAATATATGCTTATGAGAGAAAATGTAAGAAATGCAGAGAAGCAAAAGGAAGAGTCTATATACTAATCCTACCAATGAGAGTGAATTACCGGTTAGTAGTGGAGTAGATCTATTCTTCTACCTCTTTTTCAATCCAATAGAAGTATATTTTACAAAAAATTTTCCTCACCTGGTACATACAGTTTTTTAATCTTCTTGGACCTGCTCCCCTATCCATTCCTATGAGTAATAGCTAAGAGTTTACACTTTGCAATCAGAACCTACAACAGAGAGAATTCTGAGTCGGCTACTTACCATCTGGGTGATGCAATCTCAACTTCCTCTTCTGCAAAATGAAGATAATAGTATCCGATTTGCAAGGTGATAGGAGGATAGAGATAATGTGTATAAAGGGCTTGGTACATAGTAAATGCTTAATAGATATCAGCTCTTACAAGTTTTCTTTTCTTCTTCCTTTTGCACCTCTGCCATATTAGTGCCCTGCTCTGTCTTTTGCTGGGTTCAACTTCCCCCAGTCTCCCTTCCATACTAGGTCTATTTATAACTATTCCAAAAGCGTTCTTTAGTCTTTGGTGTCCTGTTCCCCAAGCCACAGCTCTCTTGAGGCTGGAAGGCATTGCTCCTAGCCCAGAGTTGCCTGTATCACAAGTGTTATCCATTCAACCTTGAGACAGGACATTGGCTTCACAACCATCCAAGAAAAACTCACTCCTTCACATATCTCATGTTGCAAAGTAAGTGTGATGGGCTTTTCCTGATGATTCTACCTGCCAGAAGTGGATGGACACATATAACCTTTGGATATCCTCTGAGTAACCTTGGCCATACATTGTTAATCCTAATTTTTTGCTTCCTTTGCCTACTGGTAAATGCCTTTACTGTTTGACTGGGAATAATGGATGTAACCACATCCATTACACATGCAACCTGATCCGTTCCTCTACTTCTTCCCATTCCTCTGGCCATTCCCAAATGTCCTTGGTATATTACTACCTTCTGCCAGCCATACTGAGTGTTCATGTCACATAGTCTTCTGATCTCTGTCCATAGACTTCAATCTGTTCTGCTACCTTGATCCATTATTAGTATATATTATTAAAATTATTTATGGATCTGCTAAAAGCTAAATTGTACAGATCCTTGAGTTGCTCCCCATATATTACTAAAATTGTAAATGCCATTCAAACCTCTATATATCTTAAAATTTTTCCTTGACAGATGAAGTAAGGAGTGAAGTTTTCCATCAGGGTATGATCACCTGCATTAAAGCAAAGCAGTACTGAATATGTTTAGGCTAGAGTGCTGATTGTACTTTACTTTAGAATATATGAAGACTAGAAATGTTATGAACAGGTCAGGACAACTTGGAGTAGAATGTTTTGATTCCCAAAATGTTTGGGGAATGTTTTGATTTCACTATATCCTACTGTCTCTTTAGGTAAGACGAAGAGTTATGCCAATACCAATGAAGGTCTCCCTTGTCTGAAGGAGAGATCAAAGGACTAAGAGAAGGAGGTCCCTAACTTTGTTGGAACAAGCTTTGGGGAGAGGGAGTGTGGGGCTGAGGTTCTATTTTGATGGGCAGGAGCAGGGAAGCAGCATAAGAAGGTTGAGCCCCTGCAGGACCAGGGCTGCAATGGGACACACATCCCTTGTTTCAGAGTGGACTGTTACGACTTTCCTTGGGACAAGCAAGATGGAGGTGGCTGCCTAGAAACTGTTAAGTCATGGATTAAGGGCTATCACATACAGTAGCAAATCTGAAAATATTCCCACTGAGGGAGTGCTGAGTCTCGGGTTCAGCAGTGGGGCAATAGGTGAGGAAGGGGCAGTCAGTTGCACTGCCTTCTTTTCTTTCTTAGCCTGCTGTACCCAGTAAATAGAGTTATTTCCTTGCCTAAGAACCTGGTGCAATGGAATGCTCCAGGTACTTGGTCAGTGTGAATGGGCCTGGGAAGATTAAAAAAAAATTGTTTTATAACGGAAATTTTCAAACATCTGCAAGATTAGAGAGACTAGTATAATGAACCCATGAACCACCACACAATTTCAGCGGTTCTCAACATTTAGTCAATTTTGTTTCATCTTTTAACTTATCACTTACCTTCCATGCCTCCCCTGTAACTACAATATTCTAAAGCAAATCTCAGAGATTTTCTAAATGCTTCAGTAGCTGTCTTTAGATAAGGACATAAAAAGTAACATAATCATAGTACCATTCATACCCCTCAAAATTAGTAGTAATTCTTTAATACAATCTAATATCTATTCCATGTTTAAATTTTCCTGACTGTCTAAAAACTCCATTGGTTTGTTCAAATCAGAATCTAATCAAGCCCTACACATTACATTTGATTGTTAGTTTTCATAAAACTATTTAATTATAACAGTTCTTCCTTCCCTGTAACCTATTTTCATGCCATTTAGTTTTTGAAGAAACTGGATCATTTTTCCTTTGGAATCAAGGCAGAATTTGGATGAGCTCTTTCTTCAGGTCTTAAGATTTTCTGGGTAACTGAGAGGTCATGTGGAACAGTATAATAGTATGTCCGCGAACATGTTAATGTCATCCATCGTGGTGGGACCCAGATGACTGAGTGATTGATGGGACAAGAGAGGACAGCTTCAGCCACAAAATGTGGAAGGCTGAGAACTACTGCTCGAAAGAAATTTCTTATGCAGAGAAACTTAAATAACTGTCACGCAGAATGGCTGCCTTGCCAATGACCTCATTAATCATATGTCTGTTCTTTTAAACATCTCACCCTGACTCAGGGGCCATAGAGTGAGCTTGGACTTCACAACTCTTCCTCTGTACAGACCACTCTTCTTCAGCCACTGTGGTTTGCTGGTTTTTGCTAGAAATACACCGCCTTTTCCATGTGTAGAGTCTCTTAGTGATTCCAGTCAGCACACTGGGAGCAGTTATCCATGTACCTTCTATCTGCTCTGGGGCAGAACAGAGGTGGAGTATGCCATTTGCAAGGTCTCACTTTTTAATCTCAAATTCAAAGACTAATTCTCTTTGGTTTTTAAAAGCTACTTAGTTGATTCTTTGGGCTTTGAAGCCACATGATACTGCTAGGAACTGGAAAAGGAAAACAAGTTCTGTCTTGAACTCTGGGTTAATCTCAGCCATTCTGCCATCTTTGGGGCTGTAGGTAGGTGGTGACAGAATAGCAGAGCTCCGAATTCCTTCATGGCCCATGCTCATACAGACTAATCAGTATTTCTTGAACACACTGTATGTTTTTCCAGAATCACATACTGCTCTTTTCTGCCTCCACTGAAACCTCTTTAAGGTTCAGTTCAGATGACAACTCCTGATAAACAACTGTGTAGCCAACTGTGTAGCACAGGGAACTATATTCAGTATCCTATGATAACCTGTAATGGAAAAGAATCTGAAAAGAGTATATATGTGTGTATATATATATATATATATATATATATATATACACACACACATATATATATAAATCTATATCTATATATACACAACTGAATCACTTTGCTGTACACCTGAAGCTAATATAACATTTAAATCAATTATACTTCGATTAAAAAAATGACAACTCCTTCATGAAGCCTTTCCTGAGCTCCCCAACCAGGTGTGCATTCTTCCCTGAATTTTCAAGGTGCTAATGTTCAGTGGAACGACTGGCACCAGAATTTGTGCAGAGACCAGAGCTCTCATTTGTCCTCTTTCCTCTAATCCCTTCTAAAGATTGTGGCCAGTATCTGCTCAAGGAAAAGAGGACACATCTGGGCACATCTCCAGTTAGCCAACAAAGAAACAAAAATCAAACAAAAATGGCAGTATGTAATGATAAGCACGTGGTGAGTTATCCTTACCTGTGCCTTGTTATTGAGTGGAAACTTCAGTTCAGTTCAGGAATTAAAAAAAAATAATTATTTCCGTGTTTGCCATGTGCCAAGGAGCATGCTAGATATGGAGGGCACAAAGAATATAATAGCTAACATTTATATAATGCTTATGATGATGAGGTCCTTTGCAGTTGTTATTCACTTAATCTTCAGAACAACGCTTTCAGGTTGGTACTATTACTGTCTCCATTTTATTTTCAGAGAAACAGGCACTGTGAGGTCAAGCAACGCGTGAGGTTAAGCAACACATGAGGTTACACAGGCTTCATAAGTGACAGTGCAGGGATATGAAGCAAAGCAGTGTGGCTCAAAGGAAAATAAGACATAGCTCTTTAGCCTTCAAATGTTTCCAGTGTGAGGGTCCTAACAAAAGGGGGAATGTGATTCTCTTCCAGTGTTAGAATCCCAGATGCATTCCACAGAACTGGACGCAACCAACAATGTGTGCAGAATACATTCTGGGCTGGGACGCTGCCGGACAAGGCCACAGCTGAGGCCAGTGTTGAGAGTGGCTGTCCCAGCATGCACCAGGGCAATGGCAAACGAGGGCTGAGCTGTGTTCCCCAATGAACCGTGAAGCTTCCTGAAGAGGGTGCTATTGGGCATTGTCCTTCAGAAGTGGCAGGGAGGATCCTGTATATGGAGGCTGGTCTTTCCTTGAGGAATTTGCCCTTTGTTCTTGTTCATGACCATTAGTGAATCTAATGGCACAATGGCATTTTGTGGTGCAGACTTACTGCCTATTAAGAAGTGTTCTGAGGAGAGCTCAGCATATAAATAACCCTTTGGATATTTCCTTCCAAAGCAACAGATCCTATGGCAGCAAAGAAACTGCTGAACTGAAGCCACGTGGAATCATAGCCAAATGTTAGGATGGCATAGCAGTCTCCACAAGCATTTCTCTGGAGGTTTGGGATGTTCAGAGTAAGCCTCCATCTTAAACATTGTGTCTTTAAGCCAAATGGGTTTTCTGAGAAAGAAGAGGTTTTAAGGGCTTCTCTGGAGATAAATGAGCATATAATCATCTGCTTTAGAGGGAAATGGTTCCAAATCTCTGACATAAATCTGGGAAGTGGTTGCCTTAGAAACAACTAATGCTATGTAACTCTCTTCCCTGGACAACCATTTAGGGTCTCTATAATTTGCTAACTTCTACCCATGGTTTTTAAACCTTTAACCCTAGGTGAGAAATCTTAATCCCTCTCTCCAATGAGAATGATAACAAATAACCTTTCTCATTTCTTCAAACATTAAACACTTGGTAGGGACCTATCCTCTTCTTCTTGAGTGGGATTCTGTTAATATAGTGGAGAGGAGATCCTCCATAACAGGACCATTGTGGGTTTGATGACATCTGTTCTGGTTTTCTCAGGACTGGGAAGTTTCCTGGGATGCAGGAGTTTCAGTGCTAAAGCTGGAACAGCCGTTCACCATGGTAGGGGCATAGAGAGCTCTCCAAGCGAGGATACCCAGCTCCATGGTCTCTGGGCTCTGAATAGCTCTGAATTCCTCCCCCAGCATCTTCAGTGGAGGACAGCTGAGGGCGTGGTACCTACTGAACTGTCCAGTGATTGCTCTTTCAAAGATTCTCCCACAGCAGAGTTGCATTAGAGAAACTGCTAGAAATACTACACACAGCCAGATTCAGTTCAGCTCATTCAATTTTACTCAATTTATCAAGCCTACATGGAGTTTCTATAAATCTGTGACACTGTACTAGAGGAGGGAGGATACAAAGATGAATAAGACACAGTCTTGCTTCCTAGGGGCTCTTAGATTAATAGAGATATAAACAAAGAAGCACCTTCCAGTGTGATGGATGCTGTAGTAGACGTGGCAGACAAGGCATAGGGGAGGGACATTACTAAAGTAGCTGACTGCTTAAGGTCAAGAAAGTTTTCACAGAGGAGGTGTTGCTTCATTGGAGAGTTGGAGGATAAATAGGCATTTGACAGCTAGACAGGAGAGAAGAACACTTCAGGCAGAGGCAAGAACATAGAGCAAAAGCACAGAAACAAGAAACAATCTGCCGAGTAGGAACTTCATGGTATATTTAGGGAATAGCAGGTATGGTTGGAACGCAGGATTTGAGATAGAAGGAATGGTAAGAGAGAAGTCTGGAGGCCAGGAGCAAGAGACAGACCATGAATGGCATATATGCAATTACAGTCATCACTGCTGGGTACCTAACACAATCCTTCTTCCATTTTGCTGATTTTGTGCAGGTGATTCATCCTCCCCCAGGCCAGGGGCTTCTTTGAGCCAATCACAGTGATCTAATTTCTCTTGTCCGTGATTTAAGATTTGAGCTGAGACAAATGTATGGCCATAGATGTGAGGAGCTGTGCGTCTGTTGAGATCTACATAGAAAGAAAAGCTCTCTGCTCCTGGCATGTCTACGTGTGTGGCAGCCATATTGTGACCATGAGGATAGCTGGCCTGAAGAAGCTGACTTGCTGAGGATGTTAGATCAGAAACATGGAAGTTCCTGGGGCCTTGGAGTCACTTTTTCTTAGAACATTTTGTTATATGAGGTAAGAATTTTTCCTCATTGTTCTAGATATTTTGAATTCAGATTTCTGTTACTGGTGGCTAAAAGCACTTATTGATATGGTATAACATGTTAAAAAGTTGAAGCTTTTTGTGACAGGAGAAATGGATTATGTTGTCATGGTTTCATTTTAGGACATTGACTCTTTTTTTTTTTTTTTTTTTTTTTGCGGTACGCGGGCCTCTCACTGTTGTGGCCTCTCCCGTTGTGGAGCACAGGCTCTGGACGCGCAGCTCAGCGGGTCCAGCCGCTCTGCGGCATGTGGGATCTTCCCGGACCGGGGCACGAACCTGTGTCCCCTGCATCGGCAGGCGGACTCTCAACCACTGCGCCACCAGGGAAGCCCAGGACATTGACTCATTTGTTGGTAGTCATATTTCCCAGATGCAGAAATTCATTTATTTATTCGTTCACTCAACTACTATTTTTTTTAACTTTATGCCAAGTACCATTCTAGACCCAGTAGATGCAAGGTCAAATAAGTTATGCTCTGTACTCTTAGAGGATTTGCAATCTCTTGGTGGAGATGGGTAAGTAAATCAGCTTCACAGTATACTGTATCAAGTGCTTTGGTAAAGTTACACCCAGGGTACCGTAGTAGTGCAATAGGGCTCCCAAATCAGTCTGATAAAGTATAGAGTGCTTATCAAGGGGGTGATACTTGGACTAAACCAACTGAAGACAACAGAAGCAGTAACTAGTCATCCAGACAACTCCCACATCTGGGAGTATCTGGGCCCTGGTACACCTACATCTGTGCCCATCTTTTTTCTGCTGCGGTCCTTTTGACTTCAACCCATTTCTGGATGCCAGAGACCTGTTCTTATATTTGACCTGCCTCAGCTCTGCTGGATATAGTTTTTTGCTCTCATCTCTTGAATTGGACAGATCATCTATTCCAACTTCCCTTTTTGTTGGTTTCATGGTTCCCGCCTCCACCTCCAGAGTCTTTTCCTGAGTATGTGCTCATATTGTCTTGACTTCACAGATTCTGGGTTTTTCCTGCTGCTCCTGGACATATTCGTGCTCAAGAGGTTCCTGGCTCATTTCCAGCCTGACGTCTCCCTTGTCCCTCAAGCCATATGTGGACCATGGCATTTGATGCCAGAGCACATGGGTTCAGTGTACTAACAATGACTGTGGGCCTCACCATGTAATTTTTTTGAGACTTATATAAAAGTTCAGATTGGTTTAGAAAACTTTGGAGTAGGTAAAAATTAGGTAGGAAAGAATTTCCATTTTCCTTCTCAGCATCATTTTTTTTGGGGGGGTGGGGGTGAGTCTTAAGACTTTTCAAACATATGGAAAAGCCATATATGCACAGCAGTATAACTTCCCATTTACCACAATTATTTGCCTTATGAATGATGTTGCTTAGTGTGGGAAGAATATTAACAACCCATTTAACATTATGTAAAAGGCCTTTCTCTAGAGGGTGAAAGGGAAAGAAGGTTCTCCGGCTCATGCAATTTTCCTGAGAATTGATTAAGTGCATCAGCCCCGGAGAGGTAAGGAATTTGGAAAGGTAGAATGGTTTTTCTAATGGTTCCCTGTAGGTTTAAACAGCTTTATTTACCCTCTAAGGTCACTGAGCTTGAAATTGAGTAGGTAGAAGGACTTTAAGTAAACAGCAGAGATAAGAATTGGCACATATTTTATTACATTTTAAAAATGAGAGATGGCACATATTAAGCGTCTCTCAAATATTATATATATTTTCAAAAAGAATAATAACTCTATTGAACTTATAAAAACAATGGAGCTCGTTATAAGGAAATCAAGCAACAGAAAAAGGTACAAAGAAGAGAGAAAAAAATGTCAATCCAAATCCACAGAAATAACCATCCTTAACAATTGTAAACATCATCCCAGGCCTCTCCTTGGGATAACATTGCACCTATTCAGAATGCATGGTTTAAGGCCTCTACTAGTCCCATTTCCTGGTTTCATTAAAGACAAGAAAGGTTATTTTCACCAACATTTTAATTATTATTTTTGGTTATCTATGGGTTTTGCATATACATTGCTGTAGAATGACTTTAATTGTGCCATTTCTTCTTCTTTTTTGTTGAAGTATAGTTGATTTACAATGTTGTGTCCATTTCAGCTGTACAGCAAAGTGTTTCAGTTGTATATATATACAAATATGCATATATATATATATATTCTTTTTCAGATTCTTCTCCATTATAGGTTATTACAAAATATTCAATATAGTTCCCTGGCTATACATTAGGTCCTTGTTGCTTATCTATTTTATATTTAGTAGTGTATACCTGTTAATCCCAAATTCTTAATTTATCCCTCCCGCCCTCTATACATTCTTTTGACTAGAAAAATTTCAAATATCTTTAAAATATTTTAAGTGTAAGATGAAAATATGTGGGTTCAGAGCTGCTCTGAGGTACTGAGCTTCATGGTTTATACTAATTGGTTCATCCTCAGGACTCCCATTTTGAGGAACCATCCATTCGTCTTCAAATATTATTGAGTATTTCATAATTGCAAGAATCTGTGCAAATCCTAGTAAAAGACATAAAAATGTGACACATTTTCTTACCTTCTAAGATTTATGATTTAGTGGTAAATAGAAGTCATTCATTCATTCATTCATTTTACTAGTCATTTGTGGAGTGCCTGGCATCTGGCACCGTGTTAGATGCTAGAGATAGAAAGAAAATAGATAAAGATGTAGTCTCTGCCCCTAAGGAGTTCACGGTCCAGTGGGGAAGATAAACACATGGACAAATAGTATTTGCATCATATGCCATGTGCCTCTGATATGTATGTAAATAACAGCAACAACAAGAAATAGTATCTGTCAAGTAATTTATGAGAAATACAATTAGTCCATGAACAGGACTTAGGAAGGAAAGAGTGATCCCACCTTGAGGTCTTCATAGAGGAGAAATACTTGAGTTGGTTCTTAATGGAATTGCAGCCTTTTTTGGGGGGGCTGTGTTGGGTCTTTGTTGCTGCACGCAGGCTTTCTCTAGTTGTGGCGAGCGGGGGCTACTCTTGTTGTGGAGTACGGGCTCTAGGTGTGCGGGCTTCAGTAGTTGTGGCTCACAGGTTCAGTAGTTGTGGCAAGCGGGCTCTAGAGCACAGGCTCAGTAGTTGTGGCACACGGGCTTAGTTGCTCCATGACATGTGGGATCTTCCCGGACCAGGGATCGAGCTCATGTTTCCTGCATTGGCAGGTGGATTCTTAACCACTGCTCCACCAGGGAAGTCCCAATTGCAGCCTTTTAATTGGCAAAGATGAATGGAGACAGTATTCTTAGAGAAGGCAAGGGCACTATAAACAAGAGCACAGAGATGAGCAAGAAAGGAGAGAAACTGGGCAGGGCAAGTCATGCAGATAGTGGGAGCTGAGGGTTCATTTTTTGGTAGTTGGGAAAGATATGGTAGTTGAAAGGTAAGTTAGGGTGAGACCGATAATGCAAAGATTTGGGTTTTATCCTTACTCAGTGGCAAGTGACTGCAGGTTGCAATGAGGGCAGCGACATGATTGAAGCAAGGCTTTTGGTGGATTGGATGCTATCCCCAAGCAGGGTGGATTGAAAGAAGAGAAATGCAAAGGAACTAAATGTATGGGACACCTGGTATATACCAAGCTCTGTGAAGTTATTGCACTTCAATCCTCAGGAATATATCCACAAGGAGGCACTTTTATTTCCATTTTAAGGCTAAAGAAACTGAAGCTTGGCAGCATCTAGCTTTGCTATGAAAGAACAACCTGTTGAGATTATTGCATCAAAGGTCGTTGAACATTTATAAATCTTGATGGTGATTAAGACTCAAAATGGATGACGGCTGGTGGCTCTTGGCTTCTGTAGTATGACATAGCAGTGTGACAAAAACCTAAAACAGCGGTAAGGGTGATGGTTGGCCCAGAGCTTGGAATCATCAGACAATACCTGGGATGTTCAGTTTGGTTTTGAATGCCACGTGGCGGAAGTGAAAGGAACAAACTTGAGCACATTCAGAAGAGAGCAATGAAGACCAAAAAGTACCTAGAAACCCTGAGGCACTGAGCACGTTGCATTCATTCAGAGAAAAGAGCCTGACGTGGCACATGAATCCTGGAGTTAGACTGGTCGTATGGTGTTCTAGGCAGATAAAAACAAATGGGTACCAGAAGTGAGCTCTGTGGAAGGGATAACTTTTCTAACAATGATGAAATGGGCTGCTGTGAGAGGTAATGAGCTCCCTAAGATCAGAGATGTTCAAGTACATGCCACTGATAACCTTCTAAACAAAGATTCTGTGGTATTATGATTTCCTAGTGTCTTGCAGGTGACCTGTTTATACTAGTACATGCACAGCTTTCAGGTTATGATTGATGCCTCTTTCCTTTTCTCAGAGTCTCTTTTCAACCCAGTCTAAGCTGGCTTGTGTCCCAACCACCCCATGCAGATGGCCTCTGTCAAGTCATCAGTACCTCTCAGTCATCATATTGAATCTTCTCTGTCCCTAAACTTTGTAGGAACATTTAGCACACACAGTGGTAACTCCTACTTTCTGGAAGCAGCTCTTTCTCTCAGCTTCCAGGACCTCATACTCGCCCACTGGTTTTCTTCCTACTGCACTGACCTTCATCTCACTCTCTTTTGCTAGTTCTTCCTCCTCCAGCTCAACTTCTAAATGTTGGAGTGCCCCAGGGCTCTCAGTATTCCCTTCTCTTCTCTAACTATGTTAACTCTTCGTGGTGGTTTTGAAACATGTCTGCAGTTTACTTGACTCTCCTCCCTTCCAGAGATGGGAGTCTATGTCTCCTTCCTTTGAATCTGGGTTGAACTAGTGACTCATCTTTAATGCAGCAGGAGAGATGATTTCTAAGACCAGAGGCTAGGTCAGAAAAGGCGTGAAGCTTCCACTTGGTTCTCCTGGGACATTTGTTTTTGGAATCCTGAACTTTCGGAACTGAGGAGGTCACACTGGGAGAAAGCACAGGTCTCTAGAGAGGTGATGTGTGGTACTCTAGCCAACAGCCCTGCTGAGGATGCAGGCATTCTGGAGTAGTACTTAGCTGTATTGACTTTTGTGGGATTCACTTTTGAATGATTTCCATGTCTCAAGTCCAGACACAACATGGAACTTGATTTAGCAGTTCAACAAATTAATAGATTAGAATTAATATATTGACCTTTTCCAGCCTTACCTCATTCATGCTACAGCTTCAGCTGTCTCATCTCTGTTAATAGAATTACCAGAGATTTTCTAATACACAATTTCCATGATTAAATTTATGACAATAACTAACAGTTACATGATACTTATAAGGTGGCAGAGACTGTTTCAAACACCTTACATGTTTAAACTCATTTAACCACCACGGCTCTCCCATTCTACAGATGAGCAAAGTGAGGCACAGAGAGGCTGAATCACCCAAGGTCACACAGGTGGTAAGTGGCAAAGCTGGAATTTGACCTCATAGTCTAACTTTAAAGTCCTTGGTCTTAACTAGTACCTACTCCTCCACTCATAGCGTATAAACTTTTGCAAAACCCCTCCATCACTACTCAACACAGGAATAGTCTGGTTACTAGGTTCATGCAGAGGTATATTTTCAAAGGTATGCAGAACTTGCAGCCTCTTAATTTGTTTATTGTATGTTAATTAACTGTATGAAGTTAATGTATGAACTGTACATTAACTGTATGAAGTTAATGTAACTGTCTACCATTTTAGACATTTAGACATGTAACTGTCTACATTTTAGACATTTAGTAACTGTAACTGTCTACCATTTTAGTGGGTGTCTTGGACAGAGAGAGGAGAAATGTTGAAATGTAAGGACAGACATTCTCCGAAGTGCTCTTTGAAGTCATTGTTTTACCCAAGGAACAGATTATGTCTCTAAATCTCTCTCAGATCTGCCCTGGCTTATAGTCATGGGAGGGCTTTCAGAAGTTTTTCTGGCTTTTTGGCAGGAAGAGAACAACTGTTAGCTTGGTTATGACCGAAATAAATACTCCCTTGCTCCAAAGATGTTATTGACTCAGTGGTACTTCCCATGTTACACCATCGAGCACTCCCCCTGGCTGTCACAGTACAGGCTTTTACTACTGTCTAACTGCTTCATTCTCGTCCGTGAGGAGCTATACCTACCCTTTTGGTTCCACTACCCCGTCTCGCCCCCACTGCAAACGTCTCTCCACACACATTTTGAGATTTAGCCTGTAATTGTCCAGCAAAGAAATTCCTCCTGCACTGAGGATGATGATCAAAGGCAGACAACAGAGGCAGTACCTGTAGCCACGTCCTGAAACGAAGTAAACATCACCCAGCTTCCTATTCCTTCCTTTCTGAGAAGGAATAGCAAGGTCTGGAAAGCCAGGAAGAAAAAAGTGGCCAAATAAAAATAAGTTATTGAAAAATACTCAGGGTCCCTTTGGGAGGCCTGTCACTGATGCTGTCTCTACAGGGAGCCAGCCTCTCCTGCTGGCTTCACACAAAGGACCTGAGCCCCAGCCACCATTGTCTTTGGCACATGCTGTCTCTGGGTAGAAAGGATGCTATTTTTTTTGTTGTTGTCGAAGCTGAACATTCACCTGAACAAATAGCAGATGTTGATGAATATTAATTTGTGCTTAGATTAATGCTTCAAAGTGTCAATTTAATTTCTGTTTTACTATTCTGTCCCTGATTGTAATGAGCTACTTCAGGATGTGGGAGCACACACCTGGCTCAGAGGAGGGGCTGGAGGGCTCCAGGGAGCTGAGCTGGGTCCTCGGGCTTTTATCTCTCTGCTATGGGACGATTCCAGTGGAGCCCAGCTGGCCCCTGAAAGTCATGCAGCTCTGCGCTGGCCCAGTGGAGAGCGGGTACCTCCTCAAGGCGAGGAAGGCACACACACATCAAACAACCTTCAGGAACAGCCAGGAGCTGAGCCAGTGCCCACGCTGGGCTCCAGCCTCTGGGTGGAACAGGCTGCTGTGTGACCCCTGCATGGTCTCCTTTTACCCTACCTCAGTCCGTGTCTGTTGCTGACTTTTCAAATTCCTGAGAGACTTAATGCTAATTTGTATCCTGACAGGTCCACATAGTGAGGGCAAGGGAGCCTGATTTTGGAGTCAGGCATATCAAGGTGTGAATCCCAGCCCTGTATCTTACCGGCTTAGGCGTATTTCTGAGCCTCTGTTCCCTCACTTATAAACAGAATCATGGAGAAGGCTAAATGAGGTGCCTGTGCTCCATGCTTAGCAAGGGGCTGGCACCAAGCAGCACACAATAGATGACGCTCCCCTCCCCTTTCCTTCAGATGGATAAACCCACTCTCGAATAATGAAAATAATAAACTTCCTTATTGAATGTCCAAACATCTCTCTGTTATCAATGTTTCTCTGCGTTGCCTGATCTCCTAGGTCTCTGTGTGCCTTATTAGTAACCTGGTAAGTAAACACGACCAATGTTTCTATTTAGAATAACGCCAGAATAACGTGAATGCGATGACATTTTTTTTTTTTTTCGGTACGCGGGCCTCTCACTGTTGTGGCCTCTCCCGTTGCGGAGCACAGGCTCTGGACGCGCAGCTCAGCGGGCCCAGCCGCTCTGCGGCATGTGGGATCTTCCCGGACCGGGGCACGAACCCGCGTCCCCTGCATCGGCAGGCGGACTCTCAACCACTGCGCCACCAGGGAAGCCCTGCAATGACTTTTTTTAAAGGATACGAACGGCACCCTATTCCATCTTTGTCTTGTTCCTCATGGACCAGTGTTGCTGTTTCTCTGTGAGCTGGACAAATAGAATGGATTTTTTCCCTCATGGAAAATCACCTTCTGCAGCCCAGCCTCTGCCTGCCTGGGACTTGCTTTACCGTTCCCCCTTCTTGCTCCTCCCACTTTGCCCGCCATCATCCCACAGACACTCAGGTTGTTGGCACTTTACTGAGCAGAGCCAGCACGCAGGATTACAAAGCCTGGTTGTTCTGTCACTGAAACTCTCGACGACAGGTTTCCGCACACTCTGTGGGTCTCCACCTCCCTCCTGATCGCTTTCTGTACTTCGATATTATATGTTTCCTAGGGCTGCTTAACAGAGTACCCAAAACTGGGTGGCTTACGATATCACAAATCTATTGTTTCACATTTCTGGAAGCTAGACATCGAAAATCAAATTGTTGGCAGGGCCCTGCTCCCACTCAAGTCTGTAGAAGAGAATGCACCCTTAGCTTGTGGTGGTGGTCATCCATTCTTGGGGTTCTCTGGCTTCTGACAGTGGAATTCCAATCTCTACTTCTGTCTTCACGTGATATTCTCCTTGTGTCTTTACATCATCTTCTTTCTGAACATGTATGTGTCCTAATTTCCCCTCTTTATAAGGATATCAGTCACATTGGATTAGGACCCACCCTAATGACCTCATCTTATATTGGTTAAATCTATACAGACCGCATTTCCAAATAAGGTCACATTCTGAGGTACTGGGGTTAGGATTTTGACATATCTTTGTTTTGCAGGGGGTACATAACTCAATCCATGACATATGTAAATTACCTCTCACTTCTTCCTTCTTGGGCTGTAGTCAACCCTTTGGGATTTTACCTCTGTTTCAACCAAAACAAAAAAGCCTTTCATAATCTGGCCTTTCTTCATTTGTTCATTCATAAAAATATTTATTCAACACTTACCATATGCCTGGACTGGAAGTTTTTTTTTAATTGAAGTACAGTTGATTTACAATGTTGTGTTAGTTTCAGGTGTACAGCAAAGTGATTCAGTTATATATATATATATATATATATATATATACACACACACACACATATATACATATATACACACACACATATACATATGTATATGTATATATTCTTTTTCAGAATTTTTTCCATTATGGAATGTTACAAGATATTGAATATAGTTCCCTGTGCTATACAGTAGGTCCTTGTTGTTTATCTATTATATATATAGGAGTGTGTATCTGTTAACCCCCAAATCCTAGTTTGTCCCTCTCTTGGAACTTTTATTTCTACAATCTTGTTGAATTTTCAAATATCCTAGAAATGCCGGTATCTTTATTTTCGTTTTACAAAAAAGAAAATGAAAACCCAAAAGAATTGACGCTTGCCTATCTTCTCGCAGTAAGTGTCAGAGCTCAGTGTTTGAGCTGAGGGCTTCTGACTTCGAGTTTATTTCATCAAGTCAAAACTGTAGTGACTCAAGGACAGCTTTTATTTTCTATTCAACTGTATATTTCTACCATTGACTCTAAGAAATCCTGCTGCCCTTGATCTTTTCTCTCCATCAACATTCTTTGGTAATTCTCTGTCTTTGTCTGGCTATTTCAGTGACTTTGGCCTCTGCGCCCACGGTCAGACCGGCACCTGCTCCTCCTGGCTACTTTCTCCCTTGTCCTGTTCTATTTCCTTTCGAGGATTTTTCTCTTCCCTGTCCTTCTTCTTTCTGTCTTACTCTCTTTGTTCTCTTAATTCTTTAAGCCCTACAGCATCCTGACACCTGGTGTCATCCATCCACACCTAAATTTAGCTGGCAGTCTCTATCCTTTAGGTTTATACATTTTGGACATCAACACAGTTCCTTACCACTTCTTCTTGACATTTCTCTGTTTCTTTCAAAGCAACACTCGTAGCTTCTGATGTATTTTAAACAGACTTAGACATCACTTCATACTGGAACACAACCCAGTTCCCTACCTCTGCTGCTTCTTCCAAACATGACATTGGTCCCCTGAGGGACATTGTGTGTTCTTTCCCCAGCACGGAGAGGTTGCCTCCTTCTAATGTTATTGTATGGTGCTTTTTCAACAAAACTTAAGGAGTGTAGATGTTTGCCTGCTCTTCTAATGAGTTTAGTGCCCTCCCCTGGAGAGCTACTTGAACTCATATGAAATAGTACTGGGCTGATATGTCTGCCTATTAGGACAGCTACTCAAACTACGCAAAGAAGATATTATCTAGCATTTTAAAAAAACCTCCAGAAGAAGAGACTGATTTACACCCTTGATAAAATTAAAAATTATCCCCAGTTTCAGAGGTCATTCTCTTCTGTCTGTATTATACATCCTGAGAGATCTAATTTTATTTATAACTTTTCAGGTACTATTTATATGCTGGAAAATGTCAAATCTAATTCACCTTGGTGCCTCTCCCAAGCTCCAGATCCCTATTTTTAACTGTGTGTTATCTACCTGGATGTCCTTGCTGGCGTCTCACCCTGAAGTGCCCCCATGCTGGCTAAGTGTCCCATTCCTCTTGTGGTCTGTATTTTGACATCAACTGGTGTTATGGACCCTCCAACTCCCAAGCTATGCATTTGCATCCTGGTTCTGTACCAATCAGTAAATCTGTCTTCTGTGGTTCCTTGTCCTCAACATTTTTCACTGAACTGGAGCCCCTTAGCCAGTGTCTCTTCAGTTTCTCTTCATTCCAATCCAAATAGGCTCCTTTCAAAAAAGTAAAGTTGACCACGGGGCTGTCTTGCTTCGAAATTACTGCTGGCTTCTCATTGCCTAGGATAAATCTCTAAATTTCGTATGTTGATACTCCAGGCCCTCACAAATCTGACTATGACCTACTTTTCATCCCTCAAGCTCTGTCTCTCAACTGTCTCCTCACCCCAAGCATACCAAACTTCTGCATAATGGGGTTTCTCATTATGTCTTGGAGAAAACATAGCCTTTCATGCCTTGGTACTTATGCATGTGCTGGTTTCCCCCTGTTTGGAATACCTTTTCTCCCCTTCTTTACCTGACAAATTCCTTCTCACCTTAGTGAAGCCAATAGTAATTCCCTGGGTAGAGTTAGTGGTACTCTCCTCTGTGGTACCTTGTTCATGGCTATACAGCACCATTCTAAGCTTTATAATAATCTGTGTGTTCTCATTTGTCTTCTCCATCAGACTGTGAACTCTCCAGCAGTTAGGATGATGTTTGGCATTCTATGGGAAAGCCACAAGTGTTTTTGGATGATGGAAAGCTTCATAACATCTGACTAAACTCTATGTCTTTTGATCTCTTTCCATTATTTTTTCCTTTCCCTTTCTCCATAGAGAAAGATCTGATGGCTTATCAAAGTCTACATTGTATAAGCTTTAATATATATATATATATATATATATATATATATATATATATATATATATATATATATATATATATATATATACACACACAAATAAGCTGCAGTTAGAAAAAAAAAAAGATTGCCTGGGGATAAAGTCAGAGATATGTTAGTACATCATCCCCCTGCCTGGGGCAGTACAGGTACTAGAGGATGGCTCTAGGACTACTTCTGAGCTTGCCAGCAGCTCAGACAAAGACTACCTGATCAGTTTATACAAGTATTAGTATCCATATAATAAAATCTTGCTCTGTGGAAGAACAATAACTCTAAGTCTTGAGACCCAAGATGAATTTCTTGCAAGGGCACTATGTAACTAGAAAACACCGCCATCCTCTCTCCTCTGATGAATCGCCAGCATGTGACGAGATCCTTCTTTGCTGAACTGTGTGAAAGGAATGCAATATGTGCCCAATGTCTACATTAGTGAGCTTTCATTAGGAAAATGTGAGTCTATTTCCTCTTGGTCTGTGTCTGATGAACAGCGACAGGAAAAAGAGTGGAGAGGGCAATGTCCCCATCCTGTGACTAAGAGCCCTGACAGTTTCACTCACTCATTCATTCATCAGGCAATAATTCTTAATTGAATGTCTATTTTATATAAGGCCTTATGGAGACTTCCCCTCCACCTCCTACTGTGCAGTTTCTCCCATCCTAAGTCTGGCTGGATGGTATATTATTATATACCAGGTTTTTAAATAAGAGGCCAGAGGCTACATCTGCCTAAATTGCTTTATACAGGATTCGGTGCTTGAGCTGGAGGTTTCTCTGTGACAGCCAATGGGTGTCACAGGAAGGAACAAAAAGGGCTCTTGGACATGCTTCTTTTTAAGTGTCCGGGGAACATTTTCTGGCTCTGGAAAGATGGCTTTCACAGAGCAATTTTAGCCATTATCAACTGAGGTAGGTTTTTTCCTAAAGTATAAAACCTACTTTAGGAAATTAAATTAGCCAGTCTTCCCTCCCAGATTCATTTTTCCTCCTTTCGCATGGTGGAACCCATCTCTATTTAGCAGGCCATGTAACCTCTCCTACCTCATCATTCGAATCATTTAGCAAAATAAAAAGGCTTTAAAAAAAGTAGGATGCAAATATAAACATGAGTGCAATTAAGATCTCAACTCCATTACATTAAGGTAACTACTTTGCATGGAGTTCATTACGATGCACATCAGGGTTTTAATGTTTTCTCCTTTTTAGTACCATTCTTGTTAGAAGGAAACATTGTGCTATAGGAAACAGTTGGCTCTTGGGTTGGAAAATAGTTTGAATAGGATTCCATTGTGATTAATTAAACTCACACATGATAAGTAGAAAGAATCAAACAGTTGTTATTCAAGTTGACAGCATAGTTGGTGAACTAAAAAGATTTATAACACCAAATTTAAATTTTCCTGATGTAATAATATATTATGGAAATATTTTTTTTTCTTTTTGCTGGATACATGGTGAGCCTTTATTATTATTTTTTTCCCATGCAAAGAACAGAGGCACAAACAAGAATGAAGGAAATAGGAGAAAAGAAGACTTAATGAGCAAGACAAGCCTTTATTTTCTCTCCATTAATTTCAAATTATTTCCCACAAACATTTTATCTGACAATTCTTCTTTGGAGTCAGCTCTAAATGTGTGCTGCCTTCACGAGGAGGGGCTTTATGTCTTTCTCCCTGCATAACCACCCTCCTTCCTGGAAATAATTCTCCAAACTGAAAAGCATCTCCCCTCTCCTTTCAGTACCTCTGCTGATCTAACCCAGGCTCTCCTCCACTCAGTGGGTCCTTCAGGAAATAGCCATTGTCAGCCCTTAGAATATGAGGCAAGTCACATCAGTGACATTAGAAACCTGTAACGAACACGTCTGCAAAGAGAATAGTAATCAGCTCGGCTTTGAAAAATATTGTTGCCACTAGGCAACGTCTATATTTTGTCTTTGCCTTGTCCTGTCTCATCATATCTTTCTTTGCATCTGCATCTCTCCGTGTGTCTTCTGCCGGCTCTCTCTCCTCTCCACCCTTTCCTCCTCTTAAATTCTGAGTCTCTGGGTTGCAATCAAGATCCTTGAAACCAAATAAGGAGTGATGGTGCATGTCTCTGGAAAGTGTCTTCTATTAACTGGCAAGACTCACAGGAACTGTGAGGAATGAGTAACAGCAGCTCCCCAGGGTCAGCCTGGGCTGCTTGAGCAGCACATTCAAAGACTTTTCATTGTTGAGAAATGCACTGATTTCTTACCTGCTGGAAAGGTGCTTCCCAGGCTACAGCAGGATCCGTGTGACGCTCACAGAGTTACCTCTGGCCACCTTCCTTTGTCCACGTTGTCCTGGTGAAGCCCACCATGACCCCCACCAGCTGACCTGGCTGAAGAAGAGGAGGAGTCTAAGGTGGATGAGGACACAACTTGAACTTTCCCTTGTCTTCAGGAGGCAAGAAGGAATGTTTGCCCTTTCACCCCTCTTACATTTGGGAAGAAAGCTGACCTCACAGGAGACCAGCAGCTTTTATAAAGAGCTTAATGGGCTAAGACACCAGTCATCATCCTCATTTGCTTAAGATGTGTTGGCTTGAGAAGGAGAATTACTAAATCATTCTGTAAATCCAAAGAGATGAAACTTGATGGAAACCTTATCGATTTGGAAACCTTGACGTTCCCTTTCTGCACTCGTGATAACGTTCAGAACAAACGTATAACAAACACCCACGGACCAACTACTGCCTCCAGATTTCTGATTCTTTCTCCCTCTGCAACCTCACAGACCTTGTTTTCAAGACAGTTAAAATAACTTACTTAAAAAAAAAATAAAAATGAAACCTAAACCCATGTTTCAGCCTTCTCCCTCCACGAAGACTAGAGAAAAGGAGTTAAGAATACTTTTAAAGTCAAGGTATTAGTAGATTTATTAGTTCCTAAGAATTTACGCATTTACTTTTTATTGATTTTCAGCCCGTAGTGCCACATGTAAAATTAGAAAAAAAAAACCCCAATAATTGGAATATCTCAGGTTAGTTCAGTTAAAAATATATTAATTGGAGGAGTCAAGATGGCGGTGTGGGAAGACACAGAGTTAGCATTGCCACACAACTAGGGAGCCTGCCAGCTGCTGGTGGGGGACTCTGAAGCCCAAGGAGATGGGATTAACCTCAGAGTGAATTAGTAGGACATAAGGGGACTAAGCAGGGAGGAGGAGTGGAGGCCAGACAAGATTGGCGCCCCTGAGGCTGGGGAGATCAGGAGAGGCAGGCGGGAGGGACTCTCCTGGAAGAGTGGGAGAGGAGTAGAGGGCGATCACCTGGTCCACTGGGGCTGGGGAGACTGCTGAGCTCCCAGACCAATCCCCTGTGCTCCAAAGACCCCTCCAGGCTGTGTGGGTCCTTGGGAGCATAGGAGGGAGGCCAGAGAGATCAGGACAGGCAGTGGGGAGGGGCCCTCTGGAAGAAATGGAGGAGGAGTGGAAGGCGACTGCCCCGCCCACTTGGCACGGGGAGCCTGCTGAGCTCCCAGGCCAGTCCCCTGCCCTCTGAGACCAGGGGTGGGGGCACACCTGGGCCCCTTCTATTCCTTGAGCCTAAGCCCCACCCCCCACAGACCCAAGGGCCTTTTCCAGTCCTGTGGGTCCTGAGCATTGGCCCTGCCCACCACCCAAAGCTCACCCTTGCTTAGTCCCTGCTTTCCACAGCCAAGGCCTCCTCACTGTTTTTTTTTTTTTTCTTTTTCCTCCTGCTCTTTTTTACTATTGTGGTACTGATGTACCTTCTTGTTGTTGATTCATTTATATTTTTATTTATACATTCTTTCTAACATATCTATTAGTTTCCTTGTCTAATTTTATTTTTTACTTTGTTATTGTTTTCTTTTCTTTTTTCTTTTTGCCACCCCATGCAGCTTGAAGGATCCTGCTTCATGAGCCTGGGGTCGAGCAGAAGCTCCTGTGGTGGGAGCTTCAAGTCTGAACCACTGGGCTAACAGAGGACCTCAGACTCCAGGGAATATTCATCAGAGTGAGGTCTCACAGAGGTCCTCATCTCAGCACCAAGACCCAGCTCTATCCAATAGCCTACAAACTCCAGTGTTGGAAGCCTCAGGCCAAACAGCCAGTAAAACAGGAACACAATCCCACTGATTAAAAAAAAAAAAAAATGAGACGGCAAAAAAATATGTCACAGATGAAGGAGCAATGTAAAAACCTACAAGACCAAATAAACGAAGAGGAAATAGGCAATCTACCTGAAAAAAAATTCAGAGTAGTGATAGTAAAGATGATTCAGAATCTTGGAAATAGAATGGAAGCACAGATTGAGAAAATACAAGAAATGTTTAACAAAGATCTAGAAGAATGAAAAAACAAACAAGCAAAGATGAGCAACACAATAAATGAAATGAAAAATACACTAGAAGGAATCAATAACAGAATAACTGAGGCAGAAGAATGAATAAGTGAGCTGGAAGACAAAATGGTGGAAATAACTGCCAAGGAGCAGAATAAAGAAAAAAGAATGAAAAGAATTGAAGACAGTCTCAGAGACCTCTGGGACAACACTAAACTCACCAAATTTGAATTACAGGAGTCCCAGAAGAAGAAGAGAAAAAGAAATGGTCTGAGAAAATATTTGAAGAGATTATAGTGGAAAACTTCCCTAACATGGGAAAGGAAATAGTCACCAAAGTCCAGGAAGCAGAGTGTCCTATACAGGATAAACCCTAGGAAAAACACATCAAAACACATATTAATCAAACTAAAAAAAATTGAATTCAAAGAAAATATATTAAAAGAAGCAAGGGAAAAACAAAAAATAACAAACAAAGGAATTCCCATATGGTTATCAGCTAAACTCTGCAGGCCGGAAGGGAGTGGCAGGATATACTTAAAGTGATGAAAGAGAAAAACCTACAATGAAGATTACTCTACCCAGCAAGGATCTCATTCAGATTCAATGGAGAAGTCAAAAAGCTTTTCAGACAAGCAAACGCTAAGAGAATCCAGCACCACAAAACCAGCTTTACAACAAATGACAAAGAAATTTCTCTAAGTGGGAAACACAAGAGAAGAAAAAGACCCACAAAAACAAATCCAAAACAATTAAGAAAATGGTAATAGGAACATACATATCGATAATAACCTTGAATGTAAATGGAGTAAATGTCCCAACCAAAAGACACAGATTGGCTGAATGGACACAAAACAAGACACATATATATGCTGTCTACAAGAGACTGACTTCAGACCTAGGGACACATACAGACTGAAAGTGAAGGGATGGAAAAAGATATTTCATGCAAATGGAAATCAAAAGTAAGCTGGAGTAGCAATTCTCTTATCCAACAAAATAGACTTTAAAATAAAGACTGTTACAAGAGAAAAGGAGGGACACTACATAACGATCAAAGGATCAATCCAAGAAGAAGATATAACAATTATAAATGTTTATGCACCCAACATAGGAGCACCTCAATACATAAGACAAATGCTAACAACCATGAAAGGAGAAATTGACAGTAACATAATAATAGTAGGGGACTTTAACACCCCACTTATACCAGTGGACAGATGATCCAAACAGAAAATAAATAAGGAAACACAAGCTTTAAATAACACAATAGACCAGATAGACCTAATTGATATTTATAAAACATCCCCCTCCAAAGTAGCAGAATACACTTTCTTCTCAAGTGCACATGGAACCTTCTTCAGGATAGGTCACATCTTGGGTCACAAATGAGGCCTTGGAAAATTTAAGAAAATTGAAATTGTAATCAAGCATCTTTTATTATCACAATGCTATGAGACTGGAAATCAATTACAGGAAGAAACTGTAAAAATCACAAATATATGAAGGCTAAACAGTGCACTACTAAATAACCAAGAGATCACTAAAGAAATCAAAGAAGAAACAAAAATATACATAGAAACAAATGACAATGAAAACACGACAACCCAAAACCTATGGGATGCAGCAAAAGAAGTTCTAAGAGGGAAGTTTATAGTAATTCAATCTCACCTCAAGAAACAAGAAAAATCTCAAATAAACAATCTAACCCTACACTTAAAACAACTAGAGAAAGAAGAACAAAGAAAACCCAAAGTCAGTAGAAGGAAAGAAATCATAAAGATCAGAGCAGAAATAATTGAAATAGTAAACAATAGCATAGATCAATAAAATTAAAAGCTGGTTCTTTGAGAAGATAAACAAAATTGATAAATCCTTAGCCAGACTCATCAAGAAAAAAAGGGAGAGGATGCAAATCAATAAAATTAGAAATGAAAAAGGAGAAATCACAACTGACACTGCAGAAATACAAAGGATTATAAGAGACTACTACAAACAACTATATGTCAATAAAATGGACAACCACGAAGAAATGGGTAAATTCTTGGAAAGGTACAATTTTCCAAGACTGAACCAGGAAGAAATAGAAAATATAAACAGACCTATCACAAGTAATGAAATTGAAACCATAATTAAAAATATTTCAATAAACTAAAGTCCAAGACCAAATGCCTTCACAGGTGATCCTTCACTGATCCTTCTCAAAGTCTTCCAAAAAATTGGAGAGGGAGAAACACTCCCAAATTCATTCTACGAAGCCACCATCACCCTGATACCAAAACCAGAAAAAGATATCACAAAAAAAGAAAATTATAGACCAATATCACTGGTGAACATAGATGCAAAAATCCTGAACAAAATACTAGCAAACAGAATCCAACAACAGATTAAAAGGATCACACACCATGATCAAGTGGAATTTATCCCAGGAATGCAAGGATTCTTCAATATATGCAAATCAATCAATGTGGTACACTACATTAATAAATTAAGGAATAAAAATGATATGATCATCTCAATAGAAGCAGAAAAAGCTTTTGACAAAATTCAATACCCATTTATGATAAAAACTCTCCAGAAAATGGGCATAGAGAGAACATACCTCATCATAATAAAGACCATATATGACAAACCCACAGTAAGAATCATACTCAATAGTGAAAAACAGAAAACATTTCCACTAAGATCAGGAACAAGACAAGGATATCCACTCTCACCACTCTTATTCAACATAGTTTTGGAAGTCCTAGCCACAACACAGAAAAAAAGAAATAAAAGGAATACAAATTGGAAAAGAAGAAGTCAAACTGTCACTGTTTGCTGCTGACATGACACTATACATAGAAAATCCTAAAGATGCCACCAGAAAACTACTAAGGCTAATCAATGAATTTGGTAAAGTTGCAGGATACAAAATTAATGTACAGAAATCTCTTACATTGTTATACACTAACAATGAAAGATCAGAAAGCGAAATTAAGGAAACAACCCCATTCTTTTTGTTGCAACCATTACAGCAAAAAGAACAAACAAATAGGAATAAATAACAAACAAACAAACAAAATAAGAATAAACCTACCTAAGGAGGTAAAAGAGCTGTACTCAGAAAACTATAAGACAGTGATGAAAGAAATCAAAGATGACACAAACAGATGGAGAGATATACCATGTTCTTGGATTAGAAGAATCAATATTGTGAAAATGACTATACTACCCAAAGCAATATACAGATTCAATGCAATCCCTATCAAACTACCAATGGCATTTTTCACAGAATTAGAAAAAAAATCTTACAATTCGTATGAAAACACAAAAGACTCCGAATAGCCAAAGCAATCTTGAGAAAGAGAAATGGAGTTGGAGAAATCAGCCTCCCAGACTTCAAACTATATCACAAAGCTACAGTAATCAAGACAGCATGGTACTGGCACAAAAACAGAAATATAGATCCATGGTACAGGATAAACACCCAGCAATAAACCCATGCTCATATGGGCACCTAATTTATGACAAAGGAGTCAAGAACATACATTGGAGAAAAGACAGCCTCTTCAATAAGTGGTGCTTGGAAAACTGGACAGCTACATGTAAAAGAATGAAATTAGAACACTACCTAACACCATACACAAAAATAAACTCCAAATGGATTAAAGACTTAAATGGAAGACAAGACACTATAAAACTTTTAGAGGAAAACATAGGAAAAACACTCTTTGACATAAACCACAGCAAGATCTTTTTTGACCCACTTCCTAGAGTAAAAGAAATAAAAACAAAAATAAACAAATGGGACTTAATGAAACTTAAAATCTTTTTCATAGCAAAGGAAACCATAAACAAGACCAAAAGACAACCATCAGAATGGGAGAAAATATTTGCAAATGAAACAACAGACAAAGGATTAATCTCCAAAATATACAAGCAGCTCATGGAACTCAATATCAAAAAAACAAACAATACAGTTAAAAAATGGGCGGAAGACTTAAATAAGCATTTCATCAAGGAAGACATACAGATGGCCAAGAGGCACATGAAAAGATGCTCAACGTCACTAATTATTAGAGAAATGCAAATCAAAACAACAATGAGGTATCACCTCATACCAGTCAGAATGGCCATTATCAAAAGAGCTAGAAACAATAAGTGCTGGAAAGGGTGTAGTGCAAAGGGAACCCTCCTACACTGTTGTTGGGAATGTAAATTGATACAACCACTATGGAAAACAGTATAGAGGTTCCTTAAAAAACTAAAGATAGAACTACCATATGACCCAGCAATCCTACTACTGGGCATATACCCTGAGAAAACCATAATTCAGAAAGACACAGGCACCCCAATGTTCATTGCAGCACTGTTTACAATAGCCAGGTCATGGAAGAAACCTAAGTGCCCATCGACAGATGAATGGATAAAGAAGATATGGCACATATATACAATGGAATATTACTCAGCCATAAAAAGAAATGAAATTGAGTTACTTGTAGTGAGGTGGATGGACCTAGAGTCTGTCATACAGAGTGAAGTAAGTCAGAAGGAGAAAAACAAATACCGTATGCTAATGCATATATATGGAATCTAAAAAAAAAAAAAAAAGGTACTGATGAACCTAGTTGCAGGGCAGGAATAAAGAGGTAGACATAGAGAATGGACTTGATGACATGGGTGGGTGGGCGAAGCTGGGGCAAAGTGAGAGCAGCTTCGACATATATACACTACTGAATGTAAAATAGATAGCTGGTGGGAAGCAGCTGCATAGCACAGGGAGATCGGCTCGGTGCTTTGCGATGACCTAGAGGGGTGGGATAGGGAGGATGGGAAGGAGGCTCAAGAGGGAGGGGATATGGGGACACGTGTATGCATATGTCTGATTTGCTTTGTTGTGCAACAGAAACTAACACAGTATTGTGAAACAATTATACTTCAATAAAGATTTATTAAAAAAATCATATTGGCAAAGATTTAAAAAAATATATACATATTAATTAACTATTCTATATCAAGTACTGGAATCCTGGGTTGAGTAGGACACGATTCTTGCTCTCAAAAAGCTTACAGTCTTCATGGACCTCTCAGGGATTTATAAGGAAAGTGCTGAATAAATACCACTTCTCTTCTTTGCTAACTACAAACATCCCAACTCTCACCTTCCCCTTGATATAAGGACTTTCTAAGCAGGGTGGGCAAGCACACATTGGAATCCTTCTTCAGCTTAGATTGTTCAGTTTTTTCCTACTTCTTTTTGGATCTCCTTGGTACAGGATGGCATCTCTGCACTCATGTATGACTTTGCATATGCTTTTACCTCCAAACTGAGCAAGGGATGTTTGTTGAATGAATGAATGAGGGCCTGGATTGTTTATCAATTATTGTTATCAATCTGTCTTTTACTTTGGGCTCTAGGAGCTCGTCCAGGGAGGAAAGGCCATGTCTCTCTTATCTTTGTGTTCCCAAATAATATGTGCTCTCCAAAACTCTTTGAGTTACATTCAACTTCATGCTCTTTTTTTTTTTTTGGTAGGAAGGGAAGTTTTTTCTCTTTGCCTTCATTCCAGACACACAGGGTGTAGGGTTGCTGTGAGGCCTTATAAAGTGTGGATTCCAGTGAATCCCAGTAGCTTAGAAAGAAAGTGGTTTAGAGGATGGTGGCAGCTGTTAACACATCCATGAACAAATGTGGCAGCGTGTTTCTGGCCTGGGCGTTCTGCTCTGAAGCATCTGTAAGAGGCTTAGATATTCTTAGATTTCAGAATATCTGCTTTTAGACTGACTTAAAAATTCTTAGGATACTACATCTGTGAACAACCTCTGTATTTTTTCCTTGACAGTGACCTAGAGGCATGTTACCCTACTCTCAACTTTGATCTATGGGATGCCCTAGCCTAGATCCCTTGACCTTGTGCTGTATCCATAGAGAAAGATGCTATTTCCCTAGGACAGTTTGTTGTTCAGACAGGTTCCAACTTTATGAGTGAATCTAAGATAAGCATCTCTCTTTCTCACCCAGAGGGCACTCAGCTGACCCTAACTTCATCCATTTGCACAGGGGTAGGAGATTTGTGGGTTCTATTTGCATCCCTCTGCTAAGGACAGCCAGAAAGTTCATGCTGACTCCTAAAATGAGCTGGGGAATGCCATAAAGAACCTTCTTGGATAAGAAACTAGTGAGATTTCTAGCCTCATTAAAGAAAATTCAGAACAGGACAAATCTAAAGAGATGCCTCTGACACTGGACATTTTTTTTGCGGTACGCGGGCCTCTCACTGTTGTGGCCTCTCCCGTTGAGGAGCACAGGCTCCGGACACGCAGGCTCAACAGGGCCCAGCCGCTCCGCGGCATGTGGGATCTTCCCGGACTGGGACACGAACCCATGTCCCCTGCATCGGCAGGCGGACTCTCAACCACTGCGCCACCAGGGAAGCCCTGACACTGGACTTTTAAAGTTATGCCTCTACCCCCAGACCTTCAACTCAAGAGAAATGGCAAATATAGTGAAAATGAAGGCTCTCTGGGCCTGGTTATGCAATGCCTTTTCATTTGTTCAGGTCATGCCTTGGACTTTGGGAAGCCATCCTTGATATCTGAAGGCTGGGTTACGTGCCCCCGCTAAGTGCTCCCTTAGCACAGTGTGCCATCCCATGGCAAGGCCCATGTCTGTGAGATGTAGGGGTACTGAGTGCAGGGCTCACAGAGACATTCCAGGAGCTTGGAAAGGACTTGCAGGGTAAGTAGAGAAGGCAGTCCTTTTCTAGCATGTGTAGTCCACTCTGTAAAATAAACCCTATCGCCTTCAATGGCTCCTATGTAACTCCCACCCAGAATGTGACGGTGAGTGGGGACTTTAGGATTTAATTTCCTTCTCCCTAAGTCTTAGGCAAACTCTGTGAATGAGCACAGTACCTTCTCCTTGTGGATTTAGGAGGACTGCCTATCTCAGCCCCTGGCAAATTCTTCAACGAGGGTCAGTTTCCTCTTATTACTTGCAAACAACCCTGGAAGAAGTGGCATTTTACCCTGTCCAAAATTAGATAACAATCCGGAGAAATTTGTGGTGAAGGTGGTTGACTCAGGCGAGAACCCAGAGGGAATTAACTGAATTAATATTTGAAAAGCACACAGTACTATATAAGTGTTTGTTAAAATATTACTGCTGCGGCTTCCCTGGTGGCGCAGTGGTTGAGAGTCTGCCTGCCAATGCAGGGGACATGGGTTCGTGCCCTGATTTGGGAAGATCCCACATGCCGCAGAGCGGCTGGGCTTGTGAGCCATGGCTGCTGAGCCTGCACGTCCGGAGCCTGTGCTCTGCAACAGGAGAGGCCACAACAGTGAGAGGCCCACGTACGGAAAAAAAAAAAAAAAAAAAAAAAAAAAATTACTGCTGCTTTTATTATCAGACACTAAGGCATCATGCAGACCAGAACATTATTTCCTAAACCACTGAATTTCTGATCTTGTAAAGAAAAAAAGTACACTTTAGATTTTGGAAGCCCCCAAAATAAAACATGGAAGTGCTCTTGGCTCGAGGCTTATTCTATTTAACACCTTTCAATAGGGCAACATCTGGATGTTATGGCTTGGCAAGATGAGATGTCGAAATTACAAATTCTGGAAATGCTGTGCATTAGGCACTCTTGTCTTTGCCTGTAATTGCCTTAAAGATATGAAAGAGCCTGATTGTAATAACTCCCCTAGTGTAACTATTCTTCATTTCTATTCTGCAAGAGAAGATAGCAGGAAGTGGTATCATTCTAAGGATATGAGTAAAGAGAGAGGGGAGCTAATCCTTCAATATGTGTGCCCCGCATCCCAAATAATACCAAACAACAGTGTGAAAGGATTACCAGTAATCATATATATATATATATATATATATATATATATATATATATACACATATATATCCCTTAACCTATTAACTGGAATAATTGTTGCACTAAGATAAGGAGTCCCTACGTCTTCCAAGCTAGGTGGCCCTAGGTCAGAAAGCATTTATTATTTATTTCCTAAAGTCCTGTTCCCCAGTGACAGGGATGGAAATTTGGCGGAGTTGGTCTGCCCTTGTCAAGCAAGAGAAATGGTTGTTTCATTTTTCATCTGGATCCTTTGCCCTGACTGATAAACCTGAAGAGTGCTGTTAAGGATGGGATGAATTGGGCTCCTGGTGATGGCTGTGGGAAGGGTGAAAGATACTGGCAACCTAGGACTGCAGTCATTGTCATGTGACTGCAGGCCTTTTAGAGGGAAACGGGTAGAACCAGCCATTTCTGTGACTTCAGCAAGGAGAAAATTTGTCTCAAACGTGTTTTGAATTCTTTCAGTGGACTTTCTCCCTTCAGGGAATGTATTGAAGGCCTTTGGGCTGAGCTGGGATGATGGGAAAAACTGAGTACTAGTCTATCTAGCTGGGTTTGTTTTACCCCTGGGTACCATGAAGCTTTGTGGGCCGTGAGTGCTGTGGTCCAACAGCTCTAGCTGGAGGTGGGCTGCAGTGAACAAGGGCAAGTAGGGTATGTCTGAGTAACCCCTGGTATCTGTGGTCAAATGCCATGTCCACCATCAACCAAGGCAAGTAGTAGTTTAATCCTCATGGGTCATCCATCTGATCTGTGGAGACTGCCACACTGTATGATTATAGTTCCCAAGTAGGCTTTTGTTTTGGACCCCAAAATAATTCAGATTTAATGTTATATAAGGTGGGAAGTTGCTGCAGGGTTTTAGCAGGTTTTGATGTATATTTAGAACAAAAGTGGTGAACCAGTCAGGAGAATGAACACACAATAGTAATTTAAACAGGGAAAACTAAATACTGCATACAAATTTTTAACTAGTTAAAGGTTATTACCACTAAGAACTCTAAAGGGAACCCTCAAGAATACAGGCATAAGATGCAGAAAGCAGTCATTATTTATGGGACTGAGAGAGAGCACGCAGGGAAAGAATGAAACTGGAAGAGGTTCCCCTCTCCGCCGCCAAGGGTATGACTCATTAGTGTGGTCCAGTAGAGGGCAGAGAAGTTCGCTGAGGTGCTGCAGCCTGGGCTGGTGAGCAGGAAGCCACCTGGTGGAGTGTGGAAGGAACTCGTGGTAGGGTTTGCGTCGCTGGGTCTCCTGGACACCACCGGCAAGGGAACTGTGGAATGGCGAGAAATTACGCTCAATGCTCAGTAGGAACAGAAGTGCTGGAACCAGGAATAGAAACCCCTTCCTCTTGCAGTCTCCCTCCAGCGCCCTCTACTGACAAGACCTGACACTGTGCCCCCTCGCAAAAGAAATGTTTATTAGGTTCAGCTCCAGTACCTCCAAGCAAGGCAGAGAAGGGTATATTTGGTGCTCAGAGACAATAAAGTAACTGGTGCAGGTGGTGAAGAAAAGGTTGGCTTGAAGAAGGGAGAGTCTGGGGGCTGGAGTGGATGGGGTGGCGGGTAAGGTATGATGAGGTTGCTTAGAAGGATGCACTGACCTTGGTCCTGAAACGTGGCTGAGAGAGCGGGGATACAGGGAGGGAGGGATTAGAGTGGTATTGATGAGGTAGAATAGATAGGACTTCATTGCGGATAAGATGGAGACGTGGGAGAGGGAAGCATGAAGGATGTCCCCAGGTTTAGGGGACTTCCTAGCTGGGAAAAAGAATAAATTTGGGTTTGATGGGAAGGTAATGAATTCTGTTTGGACACGTCAATTTATGGTACCTGTAGAATATCCTGACAAGATTCAGAATTTCCTGGAAAAAACACTATGGATTCACATGTGTAGTGGGGCTATGGATTTCCACAACTGCAACAAAATTCCCATGTGGAAAAAAAGAGGAATGAAAAATAAAGTTCCACCTTAAGAAGAATTTAAGTAAATTCTCTTTTACGAAAAAAAAAAAGAAACTTTCTTCAAATTCATAAAAGTCATACAAATTTCAATTCAAGCTTGGAGCTATGTTACCTTTTCTTCAAAATGCCCTAAGGCTTTAATTTAGACTGTGGGTCAGCATCAGAGTCCAGTGTGTGTGTGAGTGTGTGTTTATTTCTGTATGTTTTTGTTGTTTTATACAGGAAGAAACTTTTTTACTATGTATATAATTCCCAAATGAGTGAAGTTTCTGTATTAAGCACTCTAAGAAATGTAATATTTTACTATGGTAATGATTTATTGCAGGTCAAAAGTTGGTTAGACAAACATGTATAAACTCAAAGGAAGGAGGTGGGGTTAAGGGACTGAAAAGACAAAAAAATATATAATCCTCCCCTAGCATTTATTTCTTGTGCCAAACATCATGGCACTTAGTTGTATTCTGTATTTTGTGTCTAATTATTTTCTGTACATAACTCTTGCTTCCTCTTCTGTGCTAAGTTCCAAGAGAGCAGGAAAGATTCTACGTGTTATTTATTCTTCACAGTTTAATAATAGGTTCTCAAGAAAGACTTCATTTGTATTGCTCAACTAATGTTTATTAGGCATCACTCTGACCCTACACAAGTAAAATGATCCTTGGAAATGATATAAAAAACACACAGTTTTTTTCCTTGAAGAATTCATAATTTAAAGAGAGAAAAACACAGAAAAAGCCCATTTTCATAAAGTATGGTTAGGTGCTTAAAGCGATAATCCTTTTTCTAGGCAGACCCTTCAATTTTTTTATTTGATTTTTATTTTATATTGGGATATAGTTGATTTACAATGTTGTGTTAATTTCAGGTGTACGGCAAAGTGGTTCAGTTATATGTATATCCATTCTTTTTAGATTCTTTTCCCATATAGGTTATTACAGAGTACTGAGTAGAGTTCCCTTTGCTATATAGTAGGTCCTTGTTGATTATCTATTTTATATATAGTTCATAGTGTGTATATGTTAATCCCAACCTCCTAATTTATCCTCCCTTCCCTCACCTTTCCCCTCTGGTAACCATAAGTTTGTTTTCAAAGGCTGAGTCTGTTTCGTAAATAAGTTCAGAACCTTCAATTTTCAGTGAGTCTTTGGACTAATGAGGCAGGAAGTACTATCTTTTCTTCACACTGAAGTTTGTGAGCTGTCTGGGTTTATCAGACACTGTGTGGGCTGATCAGATCTCCAGTAGTATTTGTTTGTTAAAATCAAATGAATGTTCACATATTATATGGAATTATACTGGAGGGAACATCAGAACAGGCTAAAGCTTTATAAAATTGACAAGAACGTTGGGAAGATTAGCAAGTTAATATTTCACAAAATGCTTTGAAGATAGAAAGTACCAACATAACTGCTAATTATTATTATTAGCCCCACAACCTTTTTCTTTTTCCCTTTAATGTTAGATCTATCATAAAACCTCTTAACTTCAAGGGAAATTATTTTTTTAGACGAGCATTTTTTTAATGAAGTCAAATGTTAATATATGCATTTATGGAAATACTGTTTCTTCCATTATTATTTTTTATCCTCCCTAGAAGGCAGAGATTGTGTCATTTATCTATTTTGTGAGGTGCCTAGCAAGGCAACACTCATTTTGTCACTCTAGAAGTGTGTTGGCAATGTCTGGCTTACCTTTAAGAGAAGCAAAATGCGTGTTTAGAATCCTAGCTGTGACTGCAAACTACTGAGATTAAAAAAAAGAATCAGAACTTAAGTAACTAAAGAGATTTGCATTTTAAAGTGGTCACCAGGGGAGATTGTAGGGTCTATTCTACCAGAGATGCTGACATTACTCTAAATATTTTGGTTCTCCTCATTTGAAATTGCTTTCAGAAGCACTTTTACAAACCATATTAAGAGCTAGTGTGATTACTTCATGTCACATCTTATGTGTGAAAAGAGCATGAGAGATCAAAAGCAGGAAATGTACCCAAAGGGACCTCTCTGTATTGGTGTGTGTAAGGCTCGGAGAGTTAATGAGTTAGAAATTCATTGTAATAATATAAAGCAAACCATCCTAATGCTTTACCCACCCATATGGGCTTGAGAAAATTTCAAACACAAACATTGAAAGGCTTTAGAGCATTTTCAAATTTAGATGTTCTGTTAAACTTGGTTGCTTGGGATAAAAATCAAAACTGTGCTTAAAAGACATTCACTAAAGAAGAAAAAAAGCAAACATAATAACAACACCACACACACACACCCTACCCACTCTTTTTCCAGTAGCTTGATTAGATATTCTGAAAAACCAACTCAGTTCCCACCAGGTTTCTTCCTTTTTTCCATCACAGGCAATGATAGCCAGAAATTTTTGGTTACTTTCCTCCTTTTTCTCATCAATCTGATTTGCTGCCAGGAAAGAAGAGGAAAGATAAATAGATAATGCGCAGCTGGAATACGGAGTTGGCTGAATCATTGCGGGCTTTTATTCCTTTCCCTATCTGCCACGTCTGTTTAAGGCTGCATTGGTTTGCTAAGGCTTCTGTAATAAAGTACCTCCAACTGGGTGGCTTAAACAACAGAAATTTATTGTCTCATGGTTCTGGAGGCTAGAAGTCCAGATCAAAGTGTCAAGAGGGCTGATTCGTGGTAAGTGCTGTGCAGAAGGATCTGTTCCATGCCTTTCTCCTAGCTTCTGTGGGTTTGCTGGCAATTTCTGGTGTTCCTTGTCTTGTCGACACATTACCCTGACCTCTATCATGATATTCACCAGGCGTTCTTCTTGTGTTCATGCCTGTCTTCACATTTCCCCTTTGATAAGTATACCAGTCAAGTCGGATTGGGGTACACTCTAATGACCTCATTTTAACTTAATTACCTCTGTAAAGAACCTATCCTTAAATAAGATCACATTCCGAGCTACCAGAGGGTTAGGACTTCAACATATAAATTTGAGGGGGGACGTAATTCAACCCATAACAAGCCTAGAGCAGGAGTGTACAGAGAAATGAGAATGTGGGGAAACAGCAGGCATCACACCTTGATCTTTTGTACTATGGCAGGTATGAACAGGAAGTCATTCCTCTCATTTTCATAGATTGCCATGCTTATAAGGATCTAGGCTAAGAAATCTTTATCATGTCCATCTCAGGTAGATTTCCATAACACTTTACCTGTACCTAACTTATGACCCTCACAATTTTCTACCTTGTATTACAGTTCCTTACGTACCCAAATTATCTCTCCTATAAAACTATAAACTCCTTGAAAGTAGTATCTAATTCATATTTATTTTTATTCCTTGATCTAGCAGAGTGCCTTGTACATAACAGATACTCAATAAATTGTCACTGAATCTATAAATCCATGCAAGCTTTATAGTTACAGAGTTCCAAGAGTATACAAACTCATTGCCAAGCACTATATCAGTCAGGATAGGTTAGGTTGTGCTGCAGGATCAACCAACTCCTAACTGTCAGTGACTCAATACAACAAAGTTTATTTCTTGCTCAGGCAAAATCTTCTGCAGGTCCAGAGAATTCTCCAAGGTGGTCATGTTCAATTGTGGGAGCAAGGCACCCCAGGAAACTCAGCATGAAACTTCAGTGTTTCCTGTGGCAGGAGAAGAGATCATGGAGAAACCAGCACTGGATCTTAAATGTTTCAGCTGAAAAGTGACACATGTCACTCTGCTCCCAGTCTGTTGGCCAGAACTAGTGTCATGACCATCATGACCCAAATGCAAGGGGGCTAAGAAATGTTATCTTCCACATGTCAGGAAGGGGAGAAGGACTAGAAATGCTGCTGAACACTAGTAATTTCTACCTTAGGCACTTTTTCCCCTCAAAGGTATATTTTATATTAGCACTGTGTTTCATATGGCATTTATTGAGCCCTTACTATGTGCCAGGCAATGTTCTAAATGCTGGTGCTCCAACATACAAAAGACAGACTAGAAGCTACATTCCAGTGTGGCTCAAGGATGACAAAGGGGTGACCAGATAAATAAGTGAGATATCTGCATACCGTAATAAATGCTATAAAGAAAATAGAACAGGATAATATGGTGGAGAATAACTTCCCTGTGATCTCAGCACCAGTATGTCCTAAGGTTCTTCATCTTCTATTGAAAAGTTAGTGCTTATTTTTGCTTTCTCATATAATTCAAAATGTAATATAATCATTCTTATACTGTATTATCCTAACTGAAACCCAATTGAAGAGAACCTTTAAATTGCTGGAATTTTAAACCCTCCAACACATTTTTAGGTATTAAAGTCAAGTAATGAGAAAATTAAGTCACACAGAATAGTTATAAAAAGAAAAAATAATTTAAAAAAAGAAGCACACACAAGCTGTTTTAGTTGTCTATTGCTATATAATAAACTGCCTCAGAACTTAGTGGTTTAAAACAGCAGCAATCACGTACTCACTCATGATTCTGCAATTTGGCCCAGACTTGGTGGGGAAAGCTCATCTGTGCTCCATGTCTGCTGGGCTGGAATGTCCAAGATGTCTTCATTCTGCATTAATGACTTAGGTGGATGACTGTAATTGCAGCGGCTATCTAGGTATCTCTGTATCTCTCTGTGGCCTTTCCTCTCTCTCTTTCTAGCTTGGGCTTCCTCACAGTATGGCAGCTGGGTTTCAAGATGGAGCATTCCAGAAGGATAAGCCCAATACATAGTTGCTTATTAAGCCTTTTCTGGCATTGCACTTGTTAATGTTCAATTTAAACCAAAGCTTGTTCTGTGGTCAAGTGCAGAGTCAATCAAGGAGGCAACTTTACATTCTACCCTTTCTGAGTCTCCCATAGTCTCATTCCATTAGAGCATCAGGCTCAGGCTTGAAGTCTAGAATCTCATTGTCTAAATCAGGTCCAGGGAGGATAAGTCTTCTTAGGTGTGGTGGCTTTCAAGCTGAATACCTCTAAGGTAAATAGATAAGTTATCTTTACCCCTTCTGCCCACCACCCACAACCTAAAATCATGGAGCAAGGACAGAAAACAAAAGCACCTATTCAAAGAGGGGAAATGGGAGAAATATGAGTCACTAGTCCTTAGCAAGTCTGAAATCTAGTTGGGTACATATGCCAGTTTCATGATTAGGGCCTCGTTCTGATAGCTGGTGGTGGTTCTCCACGGCTGCAACTGAGTCACTTTTTCAGTTTTCTTCCTCCACAAAGAAGGTTGAAAGGATAAGGTCTTCTTTTAATTTTGAAATTCAAGTTTCATTTTGAAATACTTCTGTCTCTTTTAGTCCAATCTGGCAATGTTGATATTGTATAATTCTCTTAAAATCTTTGTGGATTTCTTATAAATCTTATTATGGGTTCACTTCATTAGGCATTAGTTTTGTCATATCCATAAAGACTGAGTCCTTTCTAATTTTGCCTGCAAGTCAGGGTGCTGTAGGACTGTGCCCTTAATATACTTAGAAGACCTTTTTTTTTTCCTCCTAGATGAGAGATTCTATGAGTCTTGAGGATTATTAGAAGCCCATTTGTCTAGCCAGGAGTATACGAGGCAGTGCCCTAAATCTTTCTGAGTTCTCATAAACAACATCTTTGATTCAATCTTTACTTTGAGGTCTCATTTTACTGGTAGTGCCGTGGATTTGGTATTTTTCTGAGGTAATTTCTTACTCTGAAAATATTTCACCAACTTACACTGGGGATAAGAATTTGTTTTATATTTAAATCCCCAATTCCTTTACATTTGCTTTAAATTCTGCTTGAAAATGAAGTTACTATTTTAGCTCATCTTACTCCTTCCATAACTTACCTTAAGCAATTAAAAGACATCAAGTGCTACTTTCAGCATTCTGTATCATCCTTAGCTGGATCTACAAATTAGGTATCCTTTCTGTTTTCCATGTTACTGTAGATGACAGCTTTGCTAATTAATCTGCACATACATAACTTGGGTTTTCTTTTCTCCAGCTTCAAAAAGCAATTCCTACTGCTTTTCTAATGATTACTAAGAGTCTTCTTGAGGTTTGTCAGGTCTCTGCTCACTTCACTAGTTTAGGTTTTTGTTGTAGCATTACTTCAACTCTGGGTACCAATTTCAAATTTTCAAGTTATCTTAAGGGGCTGTTTTACTAATTGTTCTGCCAGTACATAACTCAGGACCCTTTTTCTCCAGCTTCCAATAGCTATTGTTTTACTGCCCTTCCATTCTCTACTAACACAGAAGTACAAACAAAAATCTCTTCCAGGTTATTTCCTTAGGAAAATAAGTACACATTTAATTTTATCTCCTATATTTTCTGAAACAAAAGTTATAGCCTGAATAGCCATAATTGCCATTATGAAAATTTCTCACTGCCAAAGATTCAGTTTTCTTAAACTTAGAAAAAATTGCATTCAATAGTTCTCTTTTCTTTCCTACTTTTTCTCTTTCTTCTTTCTCTCTCTTTTCCCTCCCTCCTTCTTTCCTTCCTTTTTTCCTCACTCATGCATTAATTCCTAAAATATTTACTGAGTACTTCTTATGAGCCAGGCACGTAGTATTTGTCATTAACCTACAGAAACAAATAAAACGATTTGTTTGGTTGCCTGAAGCTTATATTCTAGGAAGGAACTAATTCTTAGTCACCCTAAAAATCATGTGAACCAGAGAACCGATTTTGGTTATTTGATAACCCAAGTGAAAATTTCAAAGTGAGAAAAGTTCATCTTTGATTCACTTCTCTTCACCTGTTGGTGAACACTTTCCCACCTTTGGAATTCCTCTCCCTGGAGCCCACCATTCTAACATTTTTCCTAGAAAGACTTTGTTGTCTGCTAGTTTTCCCCCAGAAAAGGCTTCAGGATCTGCCCATATTTTTCCTGTCTTTCTTTACACTAATACATATATCTCTACCTTCTTTGATTCCACCAAGGCCTTGCTTTTGACTCAGGTTCCCCAAACTCATTTTCAGTAATATGATATTGAGTAATCATTGCTTTCTTGGATAAAATAATAACAGAAAAGAGTATCCTAAAAATGTAATGCCTCAACCTAAAGAGTATTTAAAATTATGCCTGGGCCTGTGATGGAGATATGTAGGGGTAAGTTGGCCTTTCAGGCTTCCTTAGATTGCTATGGCAATTCCACATGGCTTCTGTACCTCCTAAGATTCTCCATGTGAGCCAGGCCATGTGCTGGAGAAGGCGCGCTTTCAACTGTGGGTAAAACCAATGGCTGTGCAATTAAATTTATACATTTTTTTTTTCACACTAGAGAGGTTTGCAATGTAGGTCTTGCTTCTACATTGGAAAACACCTTATGGACCCTCAAGTTGCTGATGGGACCTGACCAGCCCAGGGGTAAAATTTCTGCCTCATGGCCACCAGAACTCTGATTACGAGTGCAAGTAACTTTGTGACCAGCATTTGCTCTTCATATTTACTTGAAACAAATCTATGTTAATTTATCTCTTTTGAATATTTAACACCTGAGAAAGAAGATTTCCAGCCCCACCCTCTTTTTTTCCTCATGCAATTTTCTTTTATGATTGTTTATGCCATCGTCTGCATCAGCTGGCCTGGACATCCAAGGGGAAGGTAAGACAGTGAACGTGACCCACTCATAGGGTTTGTAGCTCCCCACCACATTGGGGTTTTACCTGTGGGGATTAAATAGAGGTATCTGAACCCCAAAGAGGCAGTTCAGCCCAGGGAGATAGTCCAGCACCTGGCTCCCAGTGAGCAGATGGAGGATAGAAGCTGTGGAGTCCTGCTTTGCCCCTTGACACCTGTGGGAGCTGTTAGGTTTGGAAATTGCTACATTTCTATAAACGTGGAATGTTCTCAAGTGAAGAGAATACTGGGAAAGACTCAATCTCTTCAAATGATAGTTTCTTAATGTATAAAATGTGAATAAGAACATCTGCCCAGCTTTCTCAAATATGAGTTGTATTTATAGCTCTGGTCATCCTGGGAAAGGAGGTGTTCATCAATTTCTGACAGAGTTTCTGCAAACCAAAACAAAAATATATTCCTGCCGAGACAGACAGGTCTAACTGACTTTCTGACTCAGCTTGAATTGCTGTTGGTGGTCACATAAATTTGCTTTTCTGTGCTTCTTGGAGAGCAAGTTGAGATGGAGAGACAGAGAGGGACATTCCTTTGTACTCTTGTTACTATCTGAAAGAATTTCATTTCTCTCTCTCTCTGTAGGAATAAAAATAGAATCTAAAAATGTTCCCTTTCTCTGGGCATAGTTAGGTGTGAAACAGCTTAAAGCCATCATCTAAACAGTTATGACAAAGCTACTTTTTTTTTTAGGGAGGGAAGGTATAATCCTATTATCTTTGTGTGGTTATCAGCGCCACTTGAAATTCCAATTAGTGCAGCTAATCACCATGGGCTCCTCTGGTACTTAGCTGGCAAACAGCTAAGTCTAATTAATACTTTGGAGTGGTGGGTAAATGGCATTTATTTTATTCCTTCAGACACATTTTCTAAGTAAAATTCTGATTTGGGGCTTGTTTCACTGCCAACGGGCAATTTATAAAAAGGAACAAAGAAATAATTCTGTATGAAACTAACAAAATAAGGTCCTTAAGTGATCTTGTCAAATCTGAGAGGAACTAGAGGTCCCAGAGATAAAGAAAGGTAGGTTACTTGATGGCCAGTCAAAGGTATATTTCTCAACTATTTATTATTTTTTTAAATGTATAAAACAGGAGAGGCATTATTCATTTAAACTCAGATTTGTATAAAGAGTCATTACCATTTGACTCATTAACAATGATTCTTTGCTTAGAAACAGGATAAAGTATTAATAACCTAGGACTCTGGGCTTTTTTATTCAAACGGCTTAGAGCCAGGGTTGCAGGCAAGTCCAGTATAATTACCTGGGTAATCTCCAAGCAAAATAATATCAATGCTTTCTCTGTGATCAGTAGGCATTTTAAATGGGAACTAGGGCTTGGCAACTGTGTTCCTTTATGCAGAAGTTCTCTTTTAGTTCCTGCTCCCCAAATTCAGAGTCCCACAGTCGCCTGTCCTAGAAAGGTCCTGCAGTTGACTTGGATGTGAGTCAGCTTCTCATGGGGAAGCCAGGCTTGACCACATGCCCAATGTTGACCAACATGGTCTACAGATGCCTTGGAGGAAGAGGCAGATATGCTTACAACTTAGTCAAACCCACCGTGACTACTGAAAAATCTATTCTGCTGGTTATCATCCTCTCAATGTCTGAAGAAAATCACTACAATATTAATATTAACCCAAAGAGTAAGGGTCTGGTTTTCTTCCAAGGCTGTCTCTCTCTGTGGTCCTGGTGGATTCCTATACATGTGTCTCAGAGTAACTTGTTTATAATTAAACAATTGCTTTGTTCTCTCTCTCTCTCTCTCTCTCTCTATCTTTTTTTGCGTTATGCGCGCCTCTCACTGTTGCGGACTCTCCCGTTACGGAGCACAGGCTCCGGACGCGCAAGCTCAGCGGTCATGGCTCACGGGCCCAGCTGCTCCGCGGCATGTGGGATCTTCCCGGACCGGGGCACGAACCCGTGTCCCCTGTATCGGCAGGCGGACTCTCAACCACTGCGCCACCAGGGAAGACCCCCCCCCTTTTTTTTTTAAAGTGCATATTTGCAGAGACTTCCAGACTTTCTAAACCAGAAAATGCTGTTGAGAAGAATAATGAGTCCTAAAGTTTTGTAAATTCCTCTGGTTTTGAGTTCAAGTCTTTGACTGGGCCCTGGAGTGGGAAAAGGGGACACTTATTTTTAGGACAAGAATTCTGTGTTTAATTTTGGGGAATATGAAAGCACTGAATGTTTACTTGGGAAGGGATTTGAAACATTTTGTAGGCTTTTTGAGTTTTTCAGATAAAGGCAATCCACACCACCGTTCTTAGGCAAAGTAGTTCTGCAAGTAGCTCTTCCAGGAACCAAGAGCTGTTCCCCAATGGATAAGCATTATTCTGTATAATTATGGATATTTTCCCTTCCAAAAATATTTTTTTTTCTAGAAGCTGCTGTTTCAAAGGCTTTCAATTCTGTGTGTCATTATCAAATAATCTTTTTTGTACTCGGGTGTTTATTATTGGATTGCAACAACGATAAAGCTCTAGGGGTTTTTGTCTCCTTTGGTATGCTAATTAGCCAGTTTCCTTTTGATCTTTTTCTCACTGAATAGAGTGAAAAGCTATCTCGGTAGGGAATCTTAGTGCTGTACATTCATCCCCTCATCTCCATAATCTGAGGATCAGAGGAAGATAACAATTTCACTGCTGAATGAGAGCTTCTAGAAGCTTTAGTTAGAGCCCAGTGCTGCCAAATAATCCCACTGGCACTCAGAGGTGGGCACAGAGGAAGGAGACGCAGAGGGGAAAGAAGTACAGATACTTCTTTTAGCAGAGTGAGCTCAATCGCTTTTATTTCTTCCCCAAGCATTCAGTCCAAGGCAGATCCATGTCATTTCACCTAATTTTTAACTTTTAGACGTCTTTCTCCTATTGATATGTTTTTAGTGACAACGAATGAATATTTAGTTTGAGGAAAATGGCCTGAATACTGGGAAAACAAGCAGCTGACAAAATCTGTTAGACTCTAAAGCTGTCTTTCAAAAGACACAGTAAATTCACATATGCAAGAGTAACATGTGGGAAATTGTGTGGCTCTTATAGGTTGAATGCACATGCTTGTATGCTTGGGAACGGATAGGAAAAAGAAGCTATTAGATTTTTAGTTTGATCACTGATTTGTCTGCTATAGTTGTGAATATTCACCTTTTTATTAAGATCTTAAGATGTAAGATAAAGTCTGGGAAGTCAAATGGAAAATTTCACCATCAATATCTAATATCTCTTGAGAATGCACTGAGAGGGCAGCACTGCATTACGAGGACCCAGCAAGTTGATACGTAAATATTCTAGTCTCGGGAATTACGCCCGGCCCATATGAGCATGTGCGCATGTACGCGCGCGCACACACACACACACATACGCACACACATTAGGTTGAGCCATATGAAATCACTGTTTTTGCAAGTAAGAAAAGCAATTTCATATGGTTCAACCTAACACAGTTTTCTGTTTGGGAGCTATGATTCAGGTAATCAAGCTTTATTTAAAAAAAAAAAAAAAGAGTTCATACATTGAAAAGAGTATTGACTCCTTTAAAATCATCCCTCATCCCCATAGGGCTCTTGGGGCGCTGGGGGCGCAGGAGGCGACGTGGCGCTGGTCCGTGGGGCTTCGGGGCAGGAGCCAGAGCCTCACAGCCACGTCAGCAGATGCTCACTCGTTGACAGCAGAGGAGAGGAACCAAGTTATACTTGACCTTAAAGCAGCACGATGGTCGGAATTAAGTGAGAGAGATGCCATCTACAAAGAGTTCTCTTTCAAACATTATAATCAGGCATTTGGCTTTATGTCCTGAGTTGCCCTGCAAGCAGAGAAGATGAATCATCACCCGGAGTAGCTCAATGTGTACAACAAGGTCCAGATAACTCTCACATCGCATGACGGCAGAGGACTGACCAAAAGAGATGTGAAACTGGCCAAGTTTAGCGAAAAAGCAGCTGCTTCTGGATGATTTTTTTCCAAAACGCATGTAAAATCTTATATACACATCTAGCTACAATGTATTTTGAAGGTAATTTATCAATACATGAACAAATTAAGTTGTAAATTTAGTTCACCTTTTGAACCATCACATTTTGTAAAATCAGTGCTTAAATAAAAATGATTTAAACTTAAAAAAAAAATCATCCCCACAAAGTTCTGTTTCTGAAAATGCTGCATGGCTTAGGGCAATTCTAGAATAGTCCTAAACCTCAGGGTTTTCATTTCCTCAGTGCTTGGAAAACCATCTTTACCTTTTGAAGATGAGCTTGAAGTTTGGAAATTTAAAAAAAGTCATTCAAAATCACCTCTTGGAGTAAAATAATTTATACTGAATAAAAGTAATTTGAGTTTTCTTTCAAATAAGCAAAATTTGAGTATAAATAATGCAAAAAATTACTTGGGTGTCATATCAACCACCATAGCCATATCATTTTTGATTTAGAGATCAACTGGTCCAGAAGTCCTTAAATTTTATTGAACCTAAAAATCCTTGGGGATTATTAATAATGCAATTTTGGACACTTTGCTAGAGAGAGTCTGATTTATTAGATTTAAGAAGAGACTTTGAAATCTACATTTTACATACACTTTTCAGATGATTCTGAGGCAGGAGGCTGTCCATCATACTCGGAATTGCCACTCTGGTCTGTAGAGATAGATACTGAAGTTCAGTGACTTGCTGACACTTACCCTACTATACAGAAACTGGCCCGGAAGCAGAACTCCAGTCTCCTGGACTCCCAGGAGAGCCTTAGAAAGGGACTTCTTGGTCTGAATTGCAGTCCGGTACTTAATAAGCTGAGTGGCAGTCAACCACTTTTAAAAACCTGTGTTTTAGGCCCATGTTTTCTCTTTTGTAAAATGGGGGTAATACTGTTACCAAGCTCATGGTGTTGTCTATGTAAATTGCTTGTTGTGGTGCCTAGCAGTAGTAATGGCTCAATGAACACTAGCCATTCTATTTTTATCCAAAAATTTCCATTATGGTTCTTTTATAGTTATTTCCTTTTCTGTACTTGTCCATTTTCATGGCTCCCCGTGCCCCTGGCCCCCCCTTTTACAGGCATTTCTACATGGCATTTCTTCCCCATGACTCTGGTCATTTCTTGGTCCCTGGTACTGCCATCAGACTAGAGAATCATGTTGAAAGGTAGCAATCAGCTATAATAACTCTCTGCAATCCTCCCTGAGAGGAACAGCTGGGTCTTTTCACATTTTGCCTTTATGCCCAATTAACCCCTAACTACAGCCCTACTGGCTTGATTTTGTTGAAAAAAAAAAAAGTCTTCAACTGTGAAACCAAAGAGTGCAGAGATTGAAGATATCAGCACAGAAATCCCCTCTTGTGCCAGGTGAGTGGAGAACAAGGATCAGGCAGTGGGGAAGGGCAGCCAGACAGCTGGTGGCATCTGCACTTGCCCAGGGCTCTTCAGACCTGGCTCAGAAGCCAGGGCACTAACGATGGCGCCAGAGGGAGAAAGACAGCATGAGGCATCCATGCAAGGCACCAGTGAAGCGCCTGTATCTCTTCCCCATCTGTTCCTGTCACCCCTACACCCTCCCATTTGCTCACAACTAAATAGGCAATGGGTGACCAAATGCTGCCTGAGCTACCTGATGCTGCTAATTACTATGTCTGTTTAGAGCCAATTATCTCCACAAAAGCAAAACATCTTCATGTAGCATTCCAAATGGGTACTGTTTCGTCTGGGGCAGAGACAAATTGAACACTGGGGCTTAGTTCAGGCTAAAGGGGCTCTTCCTTGGCACAGTTTTCAAAGACACATTTGTTGTCTTTTCTCTTTCTTTTAATTTTATTGTAGCTTTGCAGATGCTATAATTCCTAAAAATGCAGGAAGCATGATTGGGTGGGATAACTCTGTGTAGATAGATTTGTATGTATCTTTTCATCCGTGTAAAAAAAATATATAAGTAATACACAATAGATGCAGAATGCATATAGTCAGTTTTACAAACCAATCAGATCTTATTCCTAGTTTGAATCCTGTAAGTATTTCTCCACTCTCTCTCAATTGCAATACGGTTAAAAGGTATAATATAAATATACTATGTGGGACCTCCATGTAACACAATTATGCATATATTTATTCAAACTTTTGCTGGGAATCTACTCTAGGACTTTATTTATTTAGTACAAATGGTTGGATAAAAACCGTTAGGCTAACTCTCTTTAGCCTTTAGTATTGTGAAATGATGCTTACATAAGACAAATGAGGTGTAAATCTTCAATAATGATCTGATTTTCTGGTCAAAACATTTCACCTAAGGGAAAGGTGTGCTATAAATAATACGTATTCACTGCTGCTCTGATTAGTGTCTTTGGACAATTACTCAGCTCTTACCCCTTTTTTGAAAGGTACAGGCTGAGTCATTGCTCTCCAGTGTCACTACGGGAAGGAATGAAGATAATTTATATGAAAAGCATATGCATGGCTTCAGTCTCTTCTCTAAATGGAGGAAGTTGCCACAAGGAAGCCGAGTACCTGGAGAGAGAGGGTGCTGACAAGTGCATTCCTGACCTGTGGAAACACCTGGGAAAGTGTGGGTTTTCTTGGGCAGCTTCCATTTTCTCCTTTGCTTCTCTAGAGGAGAGGAGCCTAATATGTCATGGTGAATGCCCACAAATTAGCTGATGTCAATGTTAACTAGAGAGTTTTGCAGCAGCCACCGGGTCACTCATTCCTTCACTACGGTGATGGCTGTGGGTCCCAGTGGTGAGAAGGGCACACAAGGACCTGTTCCTGTGGGGTTTCCAGTCTAGCTAAGGGGAACCTTGTAGGAAGAACAGAAGGTGTTTACTCACTTGCTGGAGTTGGAGAAGCAACACCAAGATACTTTAAGGCCTAAGAATGCAGCTTTTCTTAGCCCTAATTTTGTGATTACAGCTCACTTCCCTGAGATTTAAAAATACCAAGTTTATTTCTGATAGTGTCAAGACCTGCCGCTATCCTTAATATTTAGCAGAAATGTGTGTGGGAATATGTGCTAATAATAAACAAGACTCCAATTTCTGAGACTTGGTTGCTACTGATGGCTACTATAAAATACAAATGGCAACTGGGCTGAAACCTACTAGGCACCCCCTTTTCATCACATGAGATTCAGATAATAGCTGTTCTAGAAATAACCTGTTTACTGAGCCGCTTTCACTGGATAATTGGATGTGTGTGTGTGGGTGTGTGTGCGTGTGTGAGAGAGAGAGAGAGAATATATATGTGGGTGAACATGTATGTGAAAGTGTTTGCACACCTGGGTGTGAATGTCCATGTGTGTGAGTGCATGTGAGTACGTATGTTTGCATGTGTGAATGTGTGTATTCATTATATACGTCTCTTCATGCCCTGCAGAGAATTAAAAGACTCTTCTGGAGAAAGTTATTCAAATCATACAGCAGTTGAGTAATTCTGGCAAGTCAGTGCATCCCTAAATATATTTTTGCAAAGGGGCTGTGGAAAAGAAACAGCCTTTTTCAATAAGCTTTAGGTTCCTACCATAACTATGAGGCAACATTTGGACAATGTCCATGGTAATCTGTGCAGTGGTCCATGCAGCATTCATTTTAAATGTAAGGGTACTTTTAAGTGTAGATTTAACTGTCTTCTCATAAATGGGACTGAGAAATTTCTGAGTGGGAGGAGATTCCTTGGATCCTCACCCATCTGCTCTATAAACGTGATGTTGGTGTATAACATTTCTGCCCAGGATATAATTATATAGCACATGGGGATATTTCAGGGTATATATTTTCATTTTTTTTCCTGATGAAAAATATGTGCCCATTGCTAAAATTCCTTTGGAAAATGAACCCCACATAAAAGATAATTATTTTTCATTTCCTTTTCCTGTAAAAATTCTTCTCTGTATTCTATGCTAAGTCCTCTTAGGGGTTGTCACATCCAAGGCTGATTTCATAACTGCTATGTTCTGGCAGGTTTCCCTAATTTCAGACTGGGTCTTCGTGACATACAGTGAGTGGAGCTTTATTAGTTGTCTGTCTAAGTATCTGCGAGTTTGATTTTTTTTTAAAATATTAGTGACTTAGATTTATTCAGCATACATTTATTAAGCACATTTTTGCATCATCTGTAATGACAAGCCCTGGGGAGAAAATGATGAATAATAACCCAGGGCCCTCAAGGTGCTCTCAGAGTTGAGGGGAGACTTCCTCTAAAAAGGGGACTGATTAAGTGAGACAGGAGAACAAAGGAGAGAGAAAGGAGTTCCTTTTGTGTTGTTGGGGAGGCTTTACAGAAGAGATGATGTATGAGCTGAAGCTTGAATAATGGGTATGACTTTGTCATGTGACAGAGTATAGTTGGGGGGAGTGGGGAATCATTCGAGGCAAAGGTCTGAGTTTATAAAAATAAACCCAATTGTTGAATTCCTATCCTCAGAGTAAGCAGCCACACCTCGAGACCTATTTATCATTTTTCTCCTTTCTCACTCAGTAGTCCAGTCTTGCCATTTCCCCTCTTGTCCTGTACCTGATTTTCTTTCAGAATCTTCTGAATCAAGTGCTTCACTCAGTATAAAAAATATGATACCCAATCTAACAAAGAGGAACTCTATTCTGTGCTGTTTATTAGGCTGCCTTCCTTGTCTAGGACAAACTGATTTCTTGGTTCGGAATTGTTGTTAGAAGGAAAAATAACACTTCATTCTCCTGAGCTACTACAGCCTCTATACAATCACCCTGGAAAAGGAACAAACCCTACATTCCCATAGAATAGACAAATAGTTTGGGCAAACCACAGTTCTAGCCAGAGCTTATGTGAGGCTATGTATTACCTCAAGAGACTCACATGAAGTCAAGGCTAGTTTGAAATTGTTCTCCATCTGCTTTTTAATTTTATTTCACGTTTTTGAATTGCGAGGCACTGGGACTTAAGTGCCCTTTAGATAGTTGAAGACGGACAGACTGATAAAGCGAAACCAAACCAACAAACAAAAAGCACAAACCAAAAAGCAAGAAAGCACCTTGTCAGATATTGCAACAAACTCAGACCTTTTGTGTATAGGAATGGATGCCAAAAGTGCTCTGTTTGTAAACAGAAAGTGAAGATTTATTGGAGTAAGGTAATGAAGGCGTCAGCTAGGGGCTAGGGCAAATATTCTTCTGAAAACATCAAAGACATTCTGCTCCATTTCATACTAGGTGGGACTGTAAATCTACCAAGGTTAGAAAATGGCTTCCCTTTGGGCTCATGTGAAATGTTTGAAGATGTCAGTTTGCACTAATCTTGTTACAATGTTTCAAAGCAAACAAGGCTAAATTGTGATTTAATTCATGGAAGTGTGTTCTTGATTTCTCTCTTGATTTATGTAGAGCAAAGCATTTGGTTTATGACTCCTGAAATTATCTATTTTTTGTACTAACACCTGTTTGGTCCTTTGCTTTGCATAAATGATAGTCTCCTTTTGTCTAGCGGGTGATTTTTATATGGTATGAGAAGAGAATTCTCTCTATGCTTTTACCTCTGGGATCTTACATCTTTTTTCCCCTCAGTTTTCTCTAATTCCACACCATTCAGTGTCATACAGCCATGACAAATGTGATGTGGAGACCCTGGGCTGATTTATATTATTTACTGTGATGCTTCTGGTCAACCACAGCAGAAATGAGAGCCATCAGACCTGACCTGGGAAGAGGCAGTTGGAGCCTCTGGTTTCCATTATCTTCCACACTTTTGATTTCTGCTTCCTTAGTGTTGGAAAATTCTGTGGTTGGGTTGATAGTTTTGGTTGGTTCCACAAATATTCATCATACGCATGTGCAAGTCTTTGTATTGGGGGTGTATGTCAGGGGAGTGCAGTTGGAAGGGTTGGGAGAACAGCATTGTGGGCAAAGATAAACAAAAATTAGTCCTTTTCTACAAAGACCCTAAGTTTTGAAGGCAGGAGGTTGACCTGTGAACAAGAAGGAATGAAATGAGTTTTATGGTAGAAGCATAAGCACAGTGCTCTGGCAACCGGGAGAAGGGAAAGCTTTAGAAAAGCCGATTTTTCTTGAGCTGTAAAAGTCCTCATAAACTGGAACTCATTACTTCTAGCTTGATATATTCTCTGGAGCTGTGATATGAATAGACCCAACTCCATTTCACATGTATATTTCAAAATTGCCTCTGGTTTTGGATTTTTGTGGTGATGCGTTTTATAGACTGAACTGGTTCCAAAGGCAGGTAGTCCATAGTTAAGTAGTTATAAAAATGAAAATATTTAGATTTAGAAACTCAACCTTTTCAAATCTTCTTTTTCTGGATAGCTTTATCTTGCATGTGGTCTTGAACATCAGTGCCTTTGATTGTAGCTCAGGAAGTTTCGGTCATCAATTCACTTCCCTTGTTATTATTACACATTGTGTTTTCTTACTCATGAATAGCGTCAGAGAATCTATGCACTCACTGTAAGCATATGCAAACATCTCTCTGTGTACATTTTTCTTGGAAGAGAGTCCATTCTTTTCATCAGATTCTCAAAAAGATCCATGAACCAGACAATGTAAAAGTACTATGTTTTCACTTCATGATTTTCTCCAGTCTCAATATTTCAATACCAGCTAAATGTTGATGACTCTAAAACCTGTATTTTTAGCCTAAATTTCCTCTGAGTTTTATTCTTATATATTCTAATGTTTACCACCTATCTTTGCTTCTTTGGGCCAACACCCCCAGCCCACCAATTTCAAGATTAAATTCATGACCATTCGTCCTAAATCACGCTTACATAGTTTCCATTTTCTTTGATGTTACCAACATTCACTCGGTCATCCAGGAGAGAAAACTGAGAATTACTGAGCTAATTTTTACTTGCCTTTTAAGGCAACTCAAATAGCACTTGCTTCCAGAAGCCCCTCTTGAATACTGCTTGCTCTCTTCTGGGCTCCCACAGCACCCTGTGCATATCACCATCATTGCTCAGCCATATATTAATGATCTGTTATTTTTCTGGTTCCCTTATTAGTTGGTAAGCTCCTCGAGGGAAGTGACTGTTTCTTATTTGGTTTTGGAATTCAACACTGAGCCCAGAATCATACACTCAGTAAATGCTTAGGAATCAATTAAGAGGAGAAATTAGGGGTCTTCAAAGAACTTACATTACACTTGGCTTCCGAAAATTCAGATACAGTGATAGTGGCTTGAAATATTCTGATTTCATGGCTCATGAAGTATAGAAGGAAGAAAGCTCTGTCCATTGTGGTCTGCTAACATGAAACTATTTTTAAAGTCAGATCTTAATGCTGATTCTATGTCATTCAGCAGGAAGGAGATGGCAACTGGGTAGTAATAGCCTATATTCTCTGTGTTCTTTCTAAACTTGGAAATGTTAGTCTCCAGAGGGAATAAAATTCTATTAAGTTGGGCTTCCCTGGTGGCGCAGTGGTTGAGAGTCCGCCTGCCGATGCAGGGGACACGGGTTCGTGCCCCGGTCCGGGAAGATCCCACATGCCACGGAGCGGCTGGGCCCGTGAGCCATGGCCGCTGAGCCTGCGCGTCCGGAGCCTGTGCTCCACAACGGGAGAGGCCACAACAGTGAGAGGCCCACGTACCGCAAAAAAAAAAAAAAAAAAATTCTATTAAGTTAAGCATTTAGGTTTTAAAAGTAAAGTTTTAGAATGAAGTAATTAATAATTCATAGCATCTTGTGGCAAATTGTGTTAGACACAAGTGCAAAATTCCTGAGGCTTCATGAGTTCTGGTGGAAGCATACACGGCAAGTACAACAATACTTTGGCCATTGTGTTTAAGACAGAAACACTCTTAAAATAAGCACTAATGGAAAAGGAGTTTGAAAATGTCCCTTGGTCCTGCACCTATCAGACATCTTTTAAAACCATTGTAGTTAGGTTTTCTGTAGTTTTCAAATGAATCAGAATTATTTCCCTTTCTCTCCTCATGGTTTAAGGGTAAGGGAATGGCTCCCTTTACTCTACACCATGTAAGAGGGACTTAAGAGAAATTGTGGTGTTTGTCAGAAGGAGAGCCTAACATATCATCTTGGTTTTGACTGTTGGCTGAGCTGTAGAAATGTATCCATCCCTGTGTCACCATGGGAAAAGAACTGAGTGAAGAGACAGTTCTAGGGAAACAGCTTGTGTCCTTTGGAGTCTGTACCCAGAAACTGGGCCCTTATTCTTGCATAGAAAATCCTAAAGGCAAGAGGTTATGTGGAGATGCCTCTGAAGATTAGACCAATGGAAGAAGCCACAGGAGGAGTGTCATTTCATCTAGATTTTGGAAAGACAGAGGTATAGCTTTCTCATGGGCTAACTGGACATTCTTTGGTAAGTAGCAAGTTCAGAGGAATCTTGAAAAGACTCTGCCTGAGAGGTCTGCTTGTCAGGGCAAGGTGTTCCCAGTAAAGAGGCTGAATGGGATACACTACTGGGGCAGCAGTGAGGTGAGTGGTATAGGACTGGTGTTGGAGATACTGTGTGTGTATGTTTTGGGGTGGGTTCTTTTCCCCAATCCCATTCTCAGCTCCCACCCCCTCCCAAGTTGTTGGGGGGACCAGAAAAAAGTGTTTGCAATGGAGAAGGAAAGGGAATAAGGAATACCTGGATAAAAACTGAAAAAGTAAAAAAAAAAAATCTGCACTACTGAAAGGATCAGGATATCTGTTGTACTCAATGCTATTGATGCCCTCATAGATATCCTTTTCACCTAATGCATCAGTCAGCCAGCTGCTGTGAACGGTGGCTGCTAATAGCTCACAGCTGCTCTGTGCCGCTGAGACTTGCCCTTGGCCAAACACCTTGCCCCGAAATCTGTGAATCTTCCCTTAGCTAAACCTAAGACATCCAGTATTTTATAGAAATGGTCAAATTTCTGCTGCTGCTGGGATTGCATGTTAAAAATATTAGAAGTATTTTGGAGGGATATCTATTCTTTGTGACAGTGAAATTTAAAAAATCTAACAAAATGTATTTTATAAAAAGTCCATTTGAAGCATTGGAGAGCTACTAAAGCAACTACATCTTGAGGGGCCAAGATTTTGGAAAGAAAACTGAAAAGAGATAAATTTTATTTTCAGGGATGCTTTCCCCTTCAAGGTACTTGCTAATTCCAAAGAAGCAGCAGAGAGGCTAAGAAATTGAGCAGAAATTGATGGCTGAAAAGTTGAGAAGCCAAATGGAGTTTCTGGTGGTCTCACGGGTCAGAGGAAAAAAACTGGAATTCAGGGCCAGCTCAAGGAGGGAAACCTTGGCAAACTCTCCAGGGTTTTAATTATACTCCTGGATGGCCTATACCCTAGGAGTGAGAGTGGACCAGAAAGAGACCAACCCCACAAAGCAGAGCCCAGATTTAAATCAGCTTTTATTCCCTGATCAGATGAAGATGATCTTTCTCTGTTCTGTCAGAAGCAAAACTAAATGCTGTCTTGAAGGGGTTGACAGTCTCCAGAATCTCAAACTATTTCTTCAAATTTTCATATATGTTATCTAGAATTCAATACAAAATTACCAGGCAATGCCTGGAGATAAACATGTTCCTGAAAACTAGGAGAAAAAGCACAATAGAAACAGACTTGGAGGAGATCCAGATTCTGAAGTTATCTGACATAAACTTAATGAATGTGTTGAAAATAGTTAGACAATTTAAGCAAATAATAACTTTAAAAATAATCAAATGCAAAATTTGGAGTGTAAAAGTATGACAACTGAAATTATTAACTCAATAGATATGTTTAGTAGCAGATTTTAAAAACTGCTTAAAAGAGAAGTAGTGAACTGGAAGATAAACCATAAGAAAATCTCAATACTACAGAAATATGGGACTTAGTAAATAGATCAAACATGTTTTGAACACAACTTTTACTGAGGGGTACATTTAGAACCCCTCAATGAAAGAAGAATGAGATTAGAAGAGAAGTCATATTTGAAGGGATGATGGCCATGAGTTCTCCAAAAATAATGAAAGATACCAAGAGTCAAGGAGCAGTACAAATCCATAGTAGGATCAACATTAAAAAAATACCGTACTTAGGCATATCATAGTAAAACTGCTGTAAACCGAAGAAACAGAGTCTTAAAAGCAGACAGAAGCCCAAATAAAACTGTTATATGAACTCTCCAAAGCAACAATGGAAGCTAGCTGGCAATGAAATTATTTATTCAACGTTTTGAAAAAACTGCTTTGAATAATTTACTCAAAACTAACCTAGAATTCCATCCCTGTAAAAATCTTCTTTAAAAATAAATGAAATAATTCTATACCAAAAAAGAACTGAGATAATTTTATCATTAGCTCACCTGCATTGTAGTAAATACTAGAACAAATTCTGCTCTAGTATTTACTGTATTTCCAGATAGAAGCATGGAGATACAAGAAAAAATGAAAAGCAGTGTAAAGGGTTAATATACGGGTAGATCTAGATGAATATTTAAGGTATAAAATAATAATATTGTTTTATAGGGTTTAGATATCTATGGGATAGACACAGGGCAAAAACAGAACAAAAGGTTGGAGAATGGATAAATGGAGTTATATTGCTCTAAAGTCCTTGTGTTATGCTGCAGTTAAGAGTCAAGGATGCATGTTTTATACTAGGGTGACCCTTGAGAGAATAGTAAAAGTATAATCAACATAATGAAAGGGGAAATGGAATAATAAAAATATCTAATTAAAACAAAATAAGGCAAGAAATGAGAGCAAAGGGAACATGGCACATGCGAGAAGAGAAAACATATAGTAATGTGGTAGATTTAAACCTGTAAATGAAAGTCTAAATACTGCAATTAAAAGACAAATATGGTCAAACTAGATTTTTAAAAAACCTTCACGCTGCTTATAGTAAACAACTTAAAAATTAGGATGCAGAAAGTTTGACAGTAAAAGGATGATAGACATTTCTTATTAACATTAACTAAAAGAAAGCTGTTTTGTAAACTAGTAACAGGCCAAGCAGGCATTAATGTAAGAAGAATTACTAGAAGGATAGCTCACATTGATAAAATGGTTAATCTTCCAGGAAGTAGCACTGTCAAATTTGCATGGATATAATAATAAAGCCTCAAAATTTATGAAGTAAAAATTCATAGAAACAAAACAAGAAAAAGGCAAATCCACACTAGTCTTAGATAATTTTAATATATCTCTTTCAGTGACTGATAGCATAAACGAGGAAAACAATTTGTAAGGATACAGTACATACTTGACCCAATTGACATACATTGAACACTGCACCCAACAATTGCAGTGGAACCTAAAATAAGTTTCAACAAATTTCCAAATGTTAAATTCATACAGAGTATGTCCTCCAAACACAGAGAAATTAAGCTAAAAATCAGTCATGAGACGATAACTAGAAAACCCCCAAATATTTGGAAATTAAGTGATATAGTCAGTTCTTGGTATCAGGGAGAGATTGGTTCCAAGATCCTCAAAGATACCAAAATCCTCAGAGGTTCACGTCCCTTGTATAAGAGTGTATTTGCACATAACCTATGCACAACCTCCTGTATACCTAAATCATCTCTAGATTACTTATAATACCTAATACAATGTAAATTCTATGTAAATAGTTGTAAATGCAATGTAAATGCTATGTAAATAATGTGCAGCAACTTCAACTTTTGCTTTCTGGAATTTTTCTGGAATTTTTTAAAAAAATTGTTGAATATTTTGGATCTGCAGTTGGTTGAATCTGCAGATGCGGAACCCGTGGATATGGAGGGCCAACAGTATACTTCTAAATAAACCATGGATCAAAGAAGAAGTCACAAAGGAAATTAAAACTTGTTTAGGCTTTAGAAGAAGAACTAATATCATTGTGCTAAACTCATAACTGTAGCAGTCAAGGTGCTAGATCAAGGAAATGGAATAGATTCTTTCTTTTTCAGTCTCTTCCCATTAAAATTTCAAGGAATTTTGTATCTGTGGCACAAAAATGACATGGCAGGGCTTTGTAAGTGTCTGCTTTGTAGTTTGTATGAATCGTATAGGTCAAATGGTCAATGTAGGGTGGCTTTATGGGACAATAATGATAGCAAGATTGGGAACATTGAACCCTGTGCCAGGCATAGAAGTGATATTTCTATCATCCAAAAGATCTGTAGAATAGCCTGCGTCCTCTCCTTTTCTCATTCATGTAAAATGTTACTCTTCCCTGGAAAAAATCTGGCAGATGTTTAGGAGCACAGAGAAGCACTTCACACCACTATTTAACCAAGCATACTGTGCTGAGTAATTAAGAATCCTGCTATCTGTTTGCTCAAATATGAAGGAAAGGGCTATATAAACAAAGTGAGACAAATTAGATGTCTTTGTGTTCAGAATAAGGGCAAAGATGGTCTTTTAAAGAAAATATTTTCTTATGTGCAAACTCTCAAAAAGTTGTTTCTTCTTAGGGAATATTACATGATGAAATAATAATAATGTCCAGAAGTTATGAAATGGAAGATGATGCCTGTGTTTAGGAAGTGTTTCTCTTCCTAACCCTCTGATGAAGATCACAGGCTTCCAATGCCAAAAGCATTGCAGACTTGTCATATTAGAGACCTTCAGAAGCTCATGAGGCCAAAAGTTACTCTGTGGCATGAGTTACTGTGCTCTGAGGGCCCTGGTTTTCTGTTGCAGGTTACTACAAATTAAGTGTCATAGATTAATCACCCAGAGCTAAATTAGGGAGTTAAGAAACTGTTGATTCCTCCCATAGCTTTAAACTCCAAGGCAAACTACCAGCCCATCAGCTGCAAAACGCTGCTGGCTTCTACAGGAAAAGCAAAATTCTTCCTTGATGTTAGGATGAAGGGTCTGTGTTTGTAATATGCTCATAAAACAAACTTCATTCTTTTCCAAGTAATTGGCTTCCTGCTGTCAGGAGCTCTAAAGAGACGTTTGACAAGAGTTTGAATTGGTGTGTTAGTACATTTTTTATGTCTCTCTCTCCGTGAGCTGTTTATATTTCGTCCTGTTAGCATACTCTTCACTTGGTAAAGATGAATTTGGATTTTGTACAGACTTATTAGTGATTTGTAGTTGCACAGAATTTTCATGCCTTTGTAGCTGTAAACTTCACAAATAGGCTAGACCACATGAAATCTTAAGGTCTTGGAAGCCTGAGCGGCTCCAAACAGCTTCAGGTTTTTGACCTTTTCCTATTCTGGGCTCCTTTGCTTGTTCTGAAAGACTCACTTGGATTTTAAAAGATGCAAAAGATAGTTCTATTTTCAGTGTCTTGCCCTTTAGCCTATTACAGAGCACAACTTGATTCTTCTTTCAGAGGATGGTTTAAACCCACATTGAATGATTGCTTTTGGGAGAAAAACATCTAAGATCCTAATGTGCTGAGACTGAAGTGGTTCTGGGCCACACATTAATAGGTAACGAAATAAGAATAAAAACATTTCTGAGGATAAATGTCACATTACAACAATACGAGAGGTGCAGAAATTCCTTGGTGTCAGGGCTGATTGGTGATGCTTTTGCTGGAATAATGGGTGGGAGAGAATTTAGAAGCAGGTTTTTGCATCTATAGTTATAATAACACTCTTTCCTCATTCCCACCCAACCCTAAACCATGAGGTGGAATTGCAGTGATCACATGTTCCTATTAAACTCTATAAAGAGTAAAAACTAGGAAGTTCCAAATATCTTCTCATTATCAATTAGGAAGGTTTACATTTAAAATCCGTGGCTAGAATGCAGATCTTAAATATATAAACTAAGCAAGCAGTTTAAGAGACCAAAGTCCATAAAGGCAGGACTGAATCACATGAAACTCAGTTGGGATACTGCTTAATAAAGAGTGTAACCATTGAAAGACCTGGATTCCAAGCTTAGTTCTTCCACTTACTTGTCATATGACCTAATTAAAGCAAATCACTTGATCTTTCTGGACCTCAGTTTCTTCAAGTATAACCTAAAGGGTTTGGACAAATGTTAAGGAGTTTGTGAGTCTGTGAATTATGCCTAGGGTACTAACCAGGCTTGGATTAGCATGCTGCAAATAACCAACATATATGGTCAGGGTTGATATTCTAAATATTTAGCAGCCCTGTAGCATAAGTACTCACCAATCAAAATGAAGGTTTGATATAAACAACCTTCACCAGTGCGTGATAAATAATTATCGACTACACTTATGGGAATGGAGCCCCAGCTACTGGTGTCAAATTGCCAAAGCAGAAAAGACCTTAGGAATCACTGGTCCACCTTCCTGATTTTACTGGCTATTTCATCCTCTGTTAGAAAAAGCACATCGTGATATTTAAGAATTGTTGCAGAAAGATGACACCAACGCATAAGGGCTTAGGTTCATGACTGGATATGTCAATACATGTGGTAGATTGTTACAGTAATGGCACTGACAAATGATACCTTCCTGTATCCTCACCCTTTATTAATCCTCTTCCATGTTGACACTGGCCATGGCTATGTGACTTGCTTTGGCACCAGGGCATTAACAAATATGATTCAAGCAGAGTCTTACCAAATACTTTCTCATTAGGGTTTGCCCCATCTCTTGCTGCTTTTGGGACACAGCCACTATGTAAAGATGTCTCTTGGCCTGCTGGTGACACATAAAGAGCAATAAAAAAATCCATTTTATCATTATCCTAAAGTTTCTGATATCTTACCTTTGGTGGCTGTGAGACAAAGAGTTAATTTAAAACAAAACCTTGAAGACTGATGCTTTTTGTCATAAATGACTCTTAAAACTGGACAAATATATGAGACAACTAATATCAGGTATTGAATAACAAGGGCACAGTCCCCAAGAGAAGGGACCTTTCTCCCCACGTTCATCCAGGTCTCTGCTCATGTTTCCAGCTGTAGCCCAGAAAGCTGAGTCCATGCTGAGAGTGGTGGTTCAGTTGACTTGAAGAGGCAGAGATAAGAGCTTGGGACCACTCAAGTGGATGGAAGCTGCATATCTGAGCATTGGGGAGAAGGGAGCTATATTGGATGGTGAGAGAGTGAGAGAGAAGTGTACATAGGAGTTCCTGTGAATCCTTGACTGAGGACCCAAATGCATATGTGCAGAACAAAATCACAAAAGCTTACTACTAACAGGATTGAGAGCAAGACAGAGATACTAGAGGTTGAGCATTGCTAGATGTTAGAGTTCTGATTCAGCCTGAGGAGGTTCTTGTTAACACCCTAGGCATTCATCTGAGACACCAGAAAGGCCACACCTCAGAAGACAGGACCGTGTCTTGTAGTCAGGTCTAATCTAGGCCTACCTTATTAAAGCCTAAACATCTAAGCTTTGACAAGATCCACAGGGGAGACAGAGATTGGATGCTGAGTTTACTAAGTTATGGGGAATGAGAAATAACTAGAGTTTTCCACAGACTAAAACCTAGGCTAACAAGTCCGAATTTACTAACAGTAATTAATTTGCCTGCCAAAGACAATGCAAGAAGAAAAAATTATAAACTAATACCCCTCATAAACATAGATGCAAAAATAAAAATGTTAGCAAATCAAGTAATAGCTAGAAAAAAAGTAATATGTTATGACCATGGGGGGTTGATCCTAGGAAAACAAGGCTGGTTTAACATTTAAAACAAATATATGTAATTCACCATGCTAACAAAATGAAGAAAAAAAATCATATGATAGTCTCAATAGATACAGAAAATAACACTTGACAAATTTCAACACCCACATATGATAAAATCTCTCAGCAAATTAGTACTAGAATAGAAGTTTCCAAATCTGATAAAGAACATTTAAAATATATCTACTAAAAATATCATAGCTAATGGTAAAACTCTGAATGCTGTTTTCTCAGACTGAGAATATGGCAAGGATGCTTGCTCTCTTTACTTTACTTCAACATCTTACTGGAGGTTCTCAGCAATGAAATAAAGCTAGAAAAAGGAATAAAAAAGATAAAGATTGAGAAGAAAGAAGTAAGACTGCTTCTATTCACAAAAGACATGATAGAAAAAACTATCTGGCAGAGGAGTAAGACGTGGAGATCACCTTCCTTCCCACAGATACATCAAAAAGACATCTACATGAGGAACAGCTCCTACAGAACACCTACTGAATGCTGGCAAAAGACCTCAGACTTCCCCAAACCTTTGCTTTTACCATTTGTCCTAGGGTTCTCTCTGTCCATTTTTTTTTTTTAGTATAGTTTTTAGCACTTATTATCATTGTGGATTGCTTTTTGGCTTGGTTGCTCTCTTCTCTTTTTCTTTCTTTGTTTTAGTTAATTTTTTATTTCTAATAATATATTTTTTATTTTAATAACTTTATTTTATTTTATTTTTCTTTCTTTACTTTTTTTCCCCCATTTTTCTTCTGAGCTGTGTACCTGACAGGGTCTTGGTGCTCTGGACGGGTGTTAGGCCTGAGCCTCTGAGGTGGAAAAGCCGAGTTCAGGACATTGGTTCCCCAGAGACCTCCCAGCCCCACATAATATCAAATGGCGAAAGCTCTCTCAGAGATCTCTATTTGAATGCAAAGACCTAGCTTCACTCAACGACCAGCAAGATACAGTGCTGGACACCCAATGCCAAACAACTAGCAAGACAGGAACGCAACCCCACTTATTAGCAGAGAGGCTGCCTAATTCACAGACACCCAAAAACACACCACCAGACATGTCCTGCTCACCAGAAAGACAAGATTCAGCCTCATCTACAAGAACACAGGCATCAGTCCCCTCCAACAGGAAGCCTCCACCACCCACTGAACCAAACGTACCCACTGGGAGCAGACACGAAAAACAAAAGGAACCACAAACATGTAGCCTGTGAAAAGGTAAACCCAAACACAGTAAGTTAAGCAAAATGAGAAGACAGAGAAATACGCAGCAGATGAATGAGTAGGTAAAAACCCACCAGACCAAACAAATGAAGAGGAAATAGGCAGTCTAACTGAAAAAGAATTCAGAGTAATGATAGTAAAGATGATCCAAAATCTTGGAAATAGAATGGAGAAAATAGAAGAAATGTTTAACAAGGAACTAGAAGAACTAAAGAGCAAACAAACAATGATGAACAACACAATAAATGAAATTAAAAATTCTCTAGGAGTCAATAGCAGAATAACTGAGGAAGAAGAACAGATAAGTGACCTGGAAGATAAAGTAGTGGAAGTAACTACCACAGAGCAGAATAAAGAAAAAAGAATGAGGGCTTCCCTGGTGGCACAGTGGTTGGGGATCCGCCTGCCAATGCAGGGGACACAGGTTCATGTCCTGGTCCAGGAAGGTCCCGCATGCCATGGAGCAGCTGGGCCTGTGAGCCATGGCCACTGAGCCTGAGCGTCTGGAGCCTGTGCTCCACAGTGGGAGAGGCCACAGCGGTGAGAGGCCCATGTGCTGCCAAAAAAAAAAAAAAAAAAAGAAACAAGAATGAAAAGGATTGAGGACAGTCTCAGAGACCTCTGAGACAACATTAAATGCACCAACATTCGAATAATAGGGGTCCCTGAAAAGAAGAGAACAAAAAAGGGACTGAGAAAATATTTGAAGAGATTATAGTTGAAAACTTCCCTAATATGGGAAAGGAAATAGTCAATCAAATCCAAGAAGCACAGAGAGTCCAATACAGGATAAATGAAAGGAGAAACATGCCAAGACACATATTCATCAAACTATCAAAAATTAAATACCAAGAAAATATATTAAAAGCAGAAAGGGAAAAGCAACAAATACATACGAGGGAAATCCCTATAAGGTTAACAGCTGATCTTTCAGCAGAAACTCTGCAACCCAGAAGGGAGTGGAAGGACATATTTAAAGTGATGAAAGAGAAAAAGCTACAACCAAGATTACTCTACCAGCAAGGATCTCATTCAGATTCAATGGAGAAATTAAAATATTAACAGACAAGCAAAAGCTAAGAGAATTCAGTACCACCAAACCAGCTTTACAACAAATGCTAAAGGAACTTCTCTAGGCAGGAAACACAAGAGAAGGAAAAGACCTACAATAACAAACCCAAAACAATTAACAAAATGGTAATAGGAACACACATATCAATAACTACCTTAAATGTAAATGGATTAAATGCTCCAACCAAAAGACATAGACTGGATGAATGGATACGAAAACAAGACCCATATATATGCTGTCTACAAGAGACCCACTTCAGACCTATGGACACATACAGACTGAAAGTGAGGGGATGGAAAAAGATATTCCATGCAAATGGAAATCAAAAGAAAGCTGGACTAGCAATTCTCATAGCAGACAAAATAGATTTTACAATAAAGAGTATTACAAGAGACAAAGAAGGAAACTACATAATGATCAAGGGATCAATTCAAGAAGAAGATATAACAATTGTAAATATTTATGCACCTAACATAGGAACACCTGAATACATAAGGCAAATGCTAACAGCCATAAAAGCGGAAATCGACAGTAACCCAATCATAGCAGGGGACTTTAACATCCCACTTTCACCAGTGGACAGATCATCCAAAATGAAAATAAATAAGGAAACACAAGCTTTAAATGATACATTAAACAAGATGGACTTAACTGACATTTATAGGACATTCCATCCAAAAACAACAGAATACACCTTTTTCTCACATGCTCATGGAACATTCTCCAGGATAGATCATATCTTGGGTCACAAATCAAGCCTTGGTAAATTTAAGAAAATTGAAATCATATCAAGTATCTTTTCCGACCACAATGCTATGAGACTAGATATCAATTACAGGAAAAAACCTGTGAAAAATACTAACACATGGAGGGTTAGCAATACAGTACTAAATAACAAAGAGATCACTGAAGAAATCAAGGAGAAAATAAAAAATACCTAGAAACAAATGACACTGAAAACACAACAACCCAAAACCTATGGATGCAGCAAAAGCAGTTCTAAGAGGGAAGTTTATAGCAATACAATCCTACCTCAAGAAACAAGAAACATCTCAAATAAACAACCTAACCTTACACCTAAAGCAATTAGGGAAAGAAGAACAAAAAAACCCCAAAGTTAGCAGAAGGAAGGAATTCATAAAGATCAGATCAGAAATAAATAAAAAAGAAATGAAGGAAACAATAGCTAAGATCAATAAAACTAAAAGCTGGTTCTTTGAGAAGATAAACAAAATTGATAAACCACTAGCCAGACTCATCAAGAAAAAAAGGGAGAAGACTCAAATCAATGGAATTAGAAATGAAAAAGGAGAAGTAACAAACGACACTGCAGAAATACAAAGGGTCATGAGAGATTACTACAAGCAACTATATGCCAATAAAATGAACAACCTGGAATAAATGGACTAATTCTTAGAAAAGCACAACCTCCCGAGACTGAACCAGGAAGAAATAGAAAATATAAACAGACTAATCACAAGCACTGAAATTGAAACTGTGAATAAATCTCTTCCAACAAACAAAAGCCCAGGACCAGATGGCTTCACAGGTGTATTCTATCAAACATTTAGAGAAAAGCTAACACCTATCCTTCTCAAACTCTTCCAAAATATAGCAGAGGGAGGAACACTCCCAAAATCATTCCATGAGGCCACCATCACCCTGATACCAAAACCAGACAAAGATGTCACCAAAAAATTACAGGCCAATATTACAAAATATTACAGACCAAAGAAAATTACAGGCCAATATCACTGATGAGCATAGATGCAAAAATCCTCAACAAAATACTAGCAAACAGACTCCAACAGCACATTAAAAGGATCATACACCATGAACAAGTGGGGTTTATCCCAGGAATGCAAGGATTGTTCAATATACACAAATCAATCAATGTGATATACCATATTAACAAATTGAAGAAGAAAAACCATATGGTCACCCTAATAGATGCAGAAAAGGCTTTTGACAAAATTCAACAGCCATTTATGATAAAAACTCTCCAGAGACTAGGCATAGAGGGAACTTACCTGAATATGATAAAAGTCATATATGACAAGCCACAGCCAACATTGTTCTCAATGGTGAAAAACTAAAACCATTTCCAAAAAGATCAGAAACAAGACATGGTTGCCCACTCTCACCACTATTATTCAATACAATTTTGGAAGTTTTAGCCATAGCAATCAGAGAAGAAAAATAAATAAAAGGATTCCAAATCAGAGAAGAAGAAGTAAAACTGTCACTGTTTGCAGATGACATGATATTATACATAGAGAATCCCAAAGATGCTACCAGAAAACTACTAGAGCTAATCAATGAATTTGGTTAAGTAGCAGGATATAAAATTAATGCACAGAAATCTCTTGAATTCCTATACACTAATGATGAAATATCTGAAAGAGAAATTAAGGAAGCAGTCCCATTTACCATTTCAACAAAAAGAATAAAATATCTAGGAATAAACCTACCTAAGGAGACAAAAGACCTGTATGCAGAAAGCTATAAGACACTGATGAAAGAAATTAAAGATGATACAAATAGATGGAGAGATATACCATGTTCTTGGATTGGAAGCATCAACATTGTGAAAATGACTATACTACCCAAAGCAGTCTACAGAGTCAATGCACTTCCTATCAAACTACCAATGGCATTTTTCACAGAACTAGAACAAAAAATTTCACAATTTGTATGGAAACACAAAAGACCCCGAATATCCAATGTGATCTTGAGAAAGGAAAATGGAACTGGAGGAATCAGGCTCCCCGATTTCAGACTATGCTACAAAGCTACAGTAATCAAGACAATATGGTACTGGCACAAAAACAGAAATATAGATCAATGGAACCGGATAGAAAACGTACAGATAAACCCACACACATATGGTCACCTTATCTTTGATAAAGGAGGCAAGAATGTACAATGGAGAAAAGACAGCCTCTTCAATAATTGGTGCTGGGAAAACTGGACAGCTACATGTAAAAGAATGAAATTAGAATACTCCTTAACACCATACACAAAAATAAACTCAAAATGGATTAAAGACCTAAATGTAAGCCCAGACACTATAAAACTCTTTGAGGAAAACATAGGCAGAACACTCTATGACATACATCACAGCAAGATCCTTTTTGACCCACCTCCTAGAGAAATGTAAATAAAAACAAAAATAAATAAATGGGACCTAATGAAACTTAAAAGCTATTGCACTGCAAAGGAAACCATAAACAAGATGAAAAGACAAACCTCGAATGGGAGAAAATATTTGCAAACGAACCAACTGACAAAGAATTAATCCCCCAAATATACAGGCAGCTCACACAGCTTAATATCAAAAAAACAAACAACCCAATCCAAAAATGGGCAGAAAACCTAAATAGACATTTCTCCAAAGAAGATATACAGATTGCCAACAAACACATGAAAGGATGCTCAACATCACTAATCAATAGAGAAATGCAAATCAAAACTACAATGAGGTATCACCTGACACCGGTCATAACGCCTATCTTCAAAACAATCTACAAACAATAAATGCTGGAGAGAGTGTGGAGAAAAGGGAACCCTCTTGTACTGTTGGTGGGAATGTAAATTGATATAGCCACTATGGAGAACAGTATAGAGGTTCCTTATAAAGCTAAAAATAGAACTACCATATGACCCAGCAATCCCACTACTGGGCATATACCCTGGGAAAACCAAAATTCAAAAAGAGTCATGTACCACAATGTTCATTGCAGCTGTATTTACAATAGCCAGGACATGGAAGTAACCTAGTGTCCATTGACAGATGAATGGATAAAGAAGATGTGGCACATATACAATGGAATATTACTCAGCCATAAAAAGAAATGAAATTGAGTTATTTGTAGCGAGGTGGATGGACGTAGAGCCTGTCATACAGAGTGAAGTAAGTCAGAAAGAGAAAAACAAATACTGTATGCTAACACATATATATGGAATCTAAGAAAAAAAATGGTTCTGAAGAACCTAGGGGCAGGACAGGAATAAAGACTCAGATGTAGAGAATGGACTTGAGGACACGGGGAAGGAGAAGGGTAAGCTGGGATGAAGAGAGAGGGTGGCATGGACATATATACGCTACCAAATGTAAAACAGATAGCTAGTGGGAAGCAGTCGCATAGCACAGGGGGATCAGCTCGGTGCTTTGTGACCACCTAGAGGGGTGGGATAGGGAGGGTGGGAGGGAGATGCAAGAGGGAGGAGATATGGGGATATATATATATGTATAGCTGATTCACTTTGTTATACAGAAACTAACACACCATTGTAAAGCAATTATACTCCAATAAAGATGTTAAAAAAAAACAAATAAGCAAACAATCAGCTATATTTAATAAATGAACTTATTAATGTCCTCAGGATACATCCAAGTAAAAAAAATCAACTGTGTCTCTGTATATCAGTAACAAAGAGATAAAAATAAATATCAAAAAATATTTAGGATAGTATCAAAAAACATAAAATACTTTTAAGTATATGTAACAAAAGACAGGAAAGACTTGTGTATTGAAAACAATAAATATTTCTAAGAGAAATGTTTAAAACTGTAAATAAAGAGATCTACCATATTTATGGATTAGCAGACTCAATATTGTTAAGATGTTCATTTTCCCCAAGTTGAAACATAGATTCAATGAAATTCCAACCAAAATTGCAGAGGTCATTTTTGTAGAAATTGAGAAGCTGATTCTAACGTCTACACAGAAATGCAAAGGACCTAGAATAGTCAAAACAATTCTGAAAAAGAAAACTGATGTTGGACGACTTACACTATGTGGTTTCATGACATTCCATAAATGCTACAGTAGTCAAGACAATATGGAATTGTCAGAAGGGTAGACATATAATCAATGGAACAAAATAGCGCAGTCAGAAATAGACCCATATGTGTTCATTTTGACAAAAGCAACAAGATAATTCAATGAGGAAGGGATACTCTTTTCACTAAATGTACTGGAACAACATATGAAAAAAAATAAACCTTAGCCCTCACTCCATACCATACAGAAAAATTATTTTAAAATAAATCACTACTTGGTGACCTAATCAGTTCCCTAAGGAAGCTTAATATAAGGTATAATTACTGGGTCCTGTAACAAGTCAAATCTTGGGAAGATTTGCACTGCTCTCAGTCAGGGTTGGGTATAACAACTGCTCATGATCTGACTACTTATCTGATACACTTAACATTCCCCAACAGATCAATGACAAATAACTGCAATTTAAAACACTCATCTGGAAAAGAGAAAACCACGCTCAGTGGCCACTGTCCGCAGCACGTAGGCTGTTTGCCAGAAGATGAAAGGACTCCCTAAGCTGACAGTGATGTGTGTTCCTAGATTGGTCAGGATGGCCTCCCCGGATCCTAGTCACAAAGATGCTCTTTCTTAGCCTTTTTCCTCTGTGACCACATCTGAGCTGGGAATTGAGATGATATTCCAGGGGCTTTACCATTTATTATTCAGGGTTCAGGAATCTCAGCCCCTTGTTTGCCAGGTAATAGTTTAATATTTACTTGCATTTGATCAACTCCACTATCAAAGCTGAAGACAGTGCTCAAATTTACTCCCAGCCCAGGGACTTCCATCTCCTAGCAACAGCCCTGAATGTTCTGTTCATGCCTTTAACCCTCAGCTTAAATGACTTCCACCTGGGCCTCTCCAGGGTCGTTCAGAACAATTTCTTGGGGTGGGAATCACAGTTGATACATGTCCCTCTGTTTCCAAGTTGCATCTCAAGGGATGGCTTTTTTGCTGTGAGGTGATTTTAATTTTTCTTAACTTGGATCTTCCAAACTTAAGGGGCGTTTGAGAGGGACTGGGGACCTCAAGGCTCTGTGAGACCTCAATGTTATCTTCCTGATTATTTCTGCCATTGATTTTTTTGCACTAACTCTAGTTTGGTACAGACATTTTTGCTTTTTTTCCCTTAAGACTTGCCAAGATTGCCAATTTTCAACCTTCTTGGATTATTGGCCTCAGTCAGAAAAGGGACTCCTTTAGTGATATTATACTTTCTTCCCCTTCTGCTCTCAGAGGGACTATCTTCAACTGGAGACTATCCTTTTTTAAAATAAATGTAGCCAAGCCCTTCCCTCCAATCATATTCTCTGGCTTTAGTAGACACATGATCTGAATCCCAAAATACAAGTAATGGTTTGCCAGCGGCTGTGCAAACACATAGCAAGAGAGCAGGACAACCTCTTGACTTAGTGTATAGATAGGTCTCCATGGACCTCCTCCCTGGATCCCCTCAGATAATTACTCATTTTAGAGTCTGTTACTTAGAATTCCTTTCTCATTGTTGGAATTTGTTTTGATTGTTTAGGAGACAAATAACAGAAATCCAGCTGCTAATTTTCTTGGATAAAAAAGGGGAACTTGCTGTTATACTTAAATGAAAACTCGAGTGGGAGGTCAGGCATGGTTGGATCTAAGTGCTCAGAGCCATTTCAGTTTTTGTTTTTTTTAATGTTGAATTTATACTCAGGCAAGCACTCTCAACCTAGTGGCTCATTTCCAGCTTACATCTTCTTAGCTCAGCAACTCCAGAGGAAAAAAAAGAATCCCTTTCTTAGTAATAGTAGCAACAATTCTGGAGCTGACGCCCAATGGCTCTGATTGGCCTGAGCTGGGAAACATGCACGTACCTGAGTCAATCACTGTAGCTAGGAGGATGGGCTATTTTAATCTGTCTAAGCCTGGGTCATGTGGTGATCTGAGTACCAGGAGTGGCGGTGTCTATCATACCTTACTCACATGGACTGACTTATCGAAGAGGTGGTTTCTCAAAAGAAAACTGGATGCTGAAGAGGCAAAAACAATGAATGTCCAATGTGCCCTGATAGGACAGTATTGAAACTGACTCAAGAAACCAGTTTTGTTACTTGTGGCTGCACCAAGTCTTGCATATTATTCCATAAGTCTCACTTATTGCAGAAGTCTCACATAATCTACAAGTTCCGAGGATCTTATGATCCTTTAGCAAGTTTTCCAGTTTAGAATTCAGATGATGTAATGTGGTAAGAATTACACAGAAGTGACATTGGGTGGTGGGACCCTCACAACTATTTCAAAATATTCATGAGCCCCTTTCATGTGGTTGGCAATGTTCTGGGCTCCGGGATACAAATTTGATGAAAACATGATTAATACCTGGAAGAATTTCTAATGGGGATAAGAAATATACCTTTAAATAAAGGTATGTGATATGCAAGTGCTTCTAACAAAGGATTCAGTTGTCTTTTGAGACCTCACAAAATGGTATGCACTGGGCTTTTTGCTCTTCCCACATTTTCTTTCTTAAACCTCAAGGCAATCCCTCAAAGTAAGCATTCTTTCCTAAAGACCTTGAAGTCTGTAGAGATAAAGTCTTTTGTGTGTGGTCATCCAGCTGGTAAGTAGCAGGGGCCTTTGGGAATTCTATTTGGGAATACCGTATTGCTCAATATTTGAGAGCACTGAGAAAGTATGACTATTCCTTAAGCCATCCAGTACTTTAGAATCACTTATTTGTTCCATCTTCTGCATCCCCTACAGCTTATATGCCATGAAATCCTGCCAAGTTTTCCTTTTCAGTGTTTCTTATGTTCTCACCCAATACTTCTTCAAAGTCGTTGTTCAGGCCTTTAACATCTGGTATATAATTGCAGAGGCACCTAAATTGGTCTTCTCCTTGCTTCCTATCTTCTCTTTAATTCATTCTGCTACCGGGTGGGTTTTGAGGTAGGCAGAAGTTGTATACCATATCATACTGCCTTGATCATTTATTTGGCAAATATTTATGATAAGCCAGTCATTGTGCTGGATCATGGTTTAAAGCTTCCAAAAAAACCCAATCCTTTTTGAGGATTTCACCAATGTTCAGGAAAGGCAATCATTTACGTTATTTGTCATACAATAGTTCCCCCTTATCTCCACCTCCTTATCTGTGGTTTCACTTTCCCTGGTTTCAGTCACCTATGGTCAACTGAAGTTTAAAAATATTAAATAGAAGTTTCCAGAAATAAACAATTCATAGGTTTTTTAATTGCATGATATTCTGAGTAGGGTGATGAAATCTCATGCCATTCTGCTCCATCCCACCCGGGACAAGAATCATCCCTTTGTCCAGTGTATCCTGACCCTCAGTCACCTAGTAGCCACCTTGGTTATCAGATAGACTGTCAGTATCACAGTGCTTGTGTTCAGGTACCCCTTATTTTACTTCATAATAGCCCCAAAGGGCCAGAATAGTGAAGCTGGGAATTTGAATATGCAAAAGAGAAGCCATAAAGTGCTTGCTTTAAGTGAAAAGGTGAAAGTTGCCTCACTTAATAAGGAAAGAAAAAAAACTGTATGCTGAAGTTGCTAAGATCTATGGTATGAATAAATTTTCTATCCATGAAATTGTGAAGAAGGAAAAAGAAATTTGTGCTAGTTTTGCTGTTGTATCTCAAACTGCAAGAGCTATGGCTACAGTGCACGAGAAGTGCTTAGTGAGCATAGAAAAGGCATTAAATTTGTACAATAAGATATTTTGATACAGAGAGAAGGAGACAGAGATCATATTCACATAACTTTTATTACAGTATATTGTTAAAATTGTTCTATTTTATTATTAGTTATTGTTGTTAATTTCTTACTGTGCCTAATTTATAAATTAAACTTCATCATAGGGATATATGTATAGGAAAAAACATAGAATATATAATAGGGTTCAGTACTATCTGTTGTTTCAGGCATCCAGTGGGGGTCTTGGAACAAATCCCCCTTAAGTAAGGGGGAACTACTGTAATAGAATACATATCAAAAACCTCTTTCTCCACAAACTTCAATACTTTCTCACTACTGCTTTAAAAGTGTCTAAACTCTTTAGCTTACATCAAGGTCCTCCTCAGCTGTGCCACCCATTCAAGCTTGTCCTCCTAAAGCCATCTATTCTGACCAACTGGTATATTTAGTCCCCATAAAAAGCTCTGTGCCTGCCTTTCTCCATAGCTTGTAAACATCACTCCTGGGTTCTCTACATCCCTGGCAGTTCTGGCTGACTCTGATTTTACCTGTAAAGCCTGAGATCTCTTCCTATTTGCACTTGATATAACTTTCTCCAAGTCATCTGGCACTGTGTCTTCTCTGAACGCTGATGGCTTTATGTTTTTAGCATTTAAGTATTTTCTTCTACAAGGCTGTGAGCTATATTGCATCACCAATACTTGATCAACTATCTGTTGATAAAGGACCCCAAAGTGGGGACTTCTCTGGTGGTGCACTGGTTAAGAATCTGCCCGCCAATGCAGGGGACACAGGTTTGTGCCCTGGTCCGGCAAGATCCCACATGCTGCGGAGCAACTAAGCCTGTGTGCTACAACTACTAAGGCTGCGCTCTAGAGACCGTGAGCCACAACTACTGAGCTCACGTGACACAACTACTGAAGCCCACACGCCTAGAGCCCATGCTCCGCCACAATAGAAGTGACTGAAATAAGTTCGCACACCACAATGAAGAGTAGACCCTGCTCGCCGCAACTAGAAAAAGCCTGCATACAGCAATGAAGACCCAATGCAGCCAAAAACACAAAGGACCCCAAAGTGCTCTGATTACTGGTGGTCACAAGCTTTGTTTTAGATTAGGAATAGAGAGGTTCAGGTGAGAAGAAGAGAGATGAAGATAAAATAAGGCACAGATGAAAAGTTACTCCTTAGTCCATATTCTTTTATTCTTCTCTTGCTTTGCAACATTCTTGAGAGGGGGGCAGATAATTTTTTTCCTATAGAGTGGTAAGAAACCAAAGTATGGTCCTTGAGCCAATGACCGAAGTCAAGTACCAAAGTCAATTCCTCTGGCTCAGTTGGGGTTTGAGGTATCCCTGAACCAAAAAGGTAAAATATTTTTCATTATTCATTGACTTAATTTCCTTCATAGAGCTAGGCTAATAAAATCAGCAGTTTAAAAACTAGTATTATGTTGTATTTTAAGATTACATAGTTTTGATAATATCATTATTAACATAATGATCCTATGGGAAAATTTTTTCTAAGTGAAGATTATGTCATTTAAATCCTTGTTTAATGTTAAGGGGAATTTATGATTAGTGTTGATACTCTATAGTGGTTCCCTGTGATTTTGTCTAGGTTCAAGCACTTAAGTAGTTGATAAATATCATTTGTTTCCAGGCTACGCTTGTAGACAGTATTTTGGCTGACTTCAGAGCTGAATTATTTTCCCTGAAATCATTTTCCAGAAAGGACCAGCAATTTGCTGATGACTTTTCTTATAAATGAATGCACAGTCAAGACCTAATGGGGTCAGTGGGGTAACAGGAATGTGATATAATGACCCTTCTTATGCGAGCACTTAAAACAGTTACTCTCAATTTGGGGGGCTCATCCTGCTGAAGAATGAGTTTAGCTTTTTCAAGGTATGATTTTTTTTTTTTTTTTTTTTTTTTTACGGTACGCGGGCCTCTCACTGTTGTGGCCTCTCCCGCTGCGGAGCACAGGCTCCAGACGCGCAGGCTCAGTGGTCATGGCTCACGGGCCCAGCCGCTCCGCGGCATGTGGGATCTTCCCGGACCGGGACACGAACCCATGTCCCCTGCATCGGCAGGCGGACTCTCAACCACTGCACCACCAGGGAAGCCCTCAAGGTATGATTTTAAAAATAGGAAGAAAAACCCAAGTTGTTAGGTTGATTTTTTTTTCTTTCAAACAGTCTTCATTGCTTCAGTTTCTAGAACGTGCCTGCTTTAAGACAGCAACATTGCACTTGGTAATGTTTTGCTCATTATAACCTTTTCTCCAGAATGTTTGTTCAGTTGAGAAATGAAAATGGGTCTCACATAGTACATAGAGTGATTTATTCTAAATGGGACAAAAACTGTTTTTGGAACTGTTAGTTCAAGGTTCTATAGAAGTTGATGCTTACTCTGAAGTGTGGACACCACAATCTAGCCAAATATTTACATTAGGGATTTTCCTGTGGTTTCATTTTTTTCCCCTAAATATGTTATTAGTTTTATGTCATAGGAAAAGGGGAATATGCAAAGGCACAGGCACTATTTTGAATTAGGGACCATTTTCCCCCATGTTTACGGTGAAAGTTATCTTAGTTTCTGTCCAGCGTGCCTTAGTGTGTAAGGGACACGCTGGAGTTTCTTGTTCAGCAAAAGAGAAAATCTTTTATTAAAATGATTAGAATGCAAATCCTGTTTTACAGATCTGGTTTTCTGGCATTTTGGGGGAACACTAGTATGTCTGGTACTTTTGTTTTAGGAACAAAAGTAAACACTGTAGGGAGTTCAACCAAATCCCCCCACCCCCCTTCATCCCTTTTGAAACCAAACTGAGCAAGAGGACCAAATTGCTGCTTTATCCACATTTTGGTCTTCCTGTAGTGGTGGCAGTATAGTTTGGCAATATGCTGGCAAATGGGAAAACAAGCAACATAAAGCAAATTTCTGCCACAGTGCTTTTAATATTGAGACAGATTTTTATCTAATAGAGCCAACAGAATGGAACATGAGAGTACCATGGGCTCAAGGCTGTAAACACGGCTTCCCGATGACACATCCTAAGGGGACAGATCATACAGTTTCTATATTATTCAGCTTGTCAATCTACTGGCACAGAACTGATTTTTGCTTCAGAAAATGTCTCTTTCTTGAAACTCCAGCTGTCTTTCATTCATAAAGCAGTGTTTTAATAACGTGGTTGTTTACTAGGAAACAAAGCTAACGCTAATAATGAATCTCTGACAATATAGCACATTCCTTATCATAGATGGTCTCCTTGCTGCCAAACGGCTGGAGGCGAAGTGGGGAAAATGCAATCAAGCATTTAAGCATCATAGGTGGATGTTTTCAAACATTAAGTGGCCAGTTGTTTAGCATTGTGGAAGTAATGTGTATGACTGCCTGACTTTTAAAATGTTTTATCTGGGTCTTTTGATGTTCAGTAGATAGAGTCATAGACTAGTCTTCATTTTCAGGATACTGAGCAGTTATTCTGATCGTGAATGGCAAGAATGACGCTGAAAACTGGCAAGAGCCAGGCTTGGCAGGGACTGTGTGCTGAGAGAGAGAGAGAGAGAGAGAGAGAGAGAGAGAGAGAGAGAGAGAAGGGCCAAGACTTGGACTGTGATGAAATGGGTCCCTCTCCTGGCTAAAGTGCATGGAAGCATGTGCCTTTTAAAATGCATGGGCCGAATCAGTTTTCAGTTTTCCGATAAGGGGCACCCAGGAATGAAGAAATTGGGTAAAGGGATCAGATCCTTTTGTTTTCCCTGAGACCCAAAGACTGAATAACCAGATGCTTCCTTGGAGTACTCAGTTCTAAGAAAGAAAGCAAACTGTCTTAATACCATTGAGGATACTGGCCAACAAGAAATCTAGTCTCGGGCTTCCCTGGTGGCGCAGTGGTTGAGAATCTGCCTGCCGATGCAGGGGACATGGGTTCGAGCCCTGGTCTAGGAGGATCCCACATGCTGCGGAGCAACTAGGCCCGTGAGCCACAACTGCTGAGCCTGCGTGTCTGGAGCCTGTGCTCTGCAACAAGAGAGGCCACGACAGTGAGAGGCCCGCGCACCGCGATGAAGAGTGGCCCCTGCTTGCTGCAACTAGAGAAAGCCCTCGCACAGAAACGAAGACCCAACACAGCCAAAACTAACTAACTAAATAAATAAATAAAATAAAATAAAATTAAAAAAAAAGAAAGAAATCTAGTCTCACTAAACTGAAGTAGAGTTGTTTCCTTCCTCAGATGAATGCCTCATCAGGCAAAATTTTAAAAATCTAAAGTACAGTAGACCTTGTTGCCTATCCATCATATGTATAATAGTTTACCTCTGCTAATCACAAACTCCCAGTCCTTCTATATTCAATATCCTGTGATAAATCATAATGGGAAAGAATATAAAAAAATAATGTCTCTGTGTGTATAACTAAGTCACTTTGCTGTACAGCAGAAATTAACACAACATTGTAAATCACCTATACTACAATAAAAAAATTAAATTAGAAAAATCTAAAGTAAACAAAATGAAGCTTTTTCTCTTTTTAGGATCTCAGAGTACCTGATGAAAATCAAGCCATGCTCCCCACTGTACTTCTCTATCGGTTACTGGTACTTATAATTAGAGTCATTGCCAAATGCTCCACTAAATTAAAACCCCTGGAAATTAATTATCTCATCAAAGGTGGCTCAGTTTCAGAACTGGGTTCACAGATCCTAGTGCTAAAATAAGTGCACCTCCCTCTTAAGAGTGAAAGGAAAAAAAATAGTCATTTACTGACATGTCTCTGCAGGAATCAATAACATTACAGGTCATGTAGGAGCTAAGAATAGCCTGGGCGTATTAATAGCTTAGCCTGCTCACTGATTTTATTCAAGATGACTGGTTAAAGAACACTCTGCCTTGCTGACGGCTCCATGGCACGAGGAACAATGTCATCATTAACATGTGGGACTGTTTAGCATTTAGAACACTTCACACATAAAGAGAACTTAATATAGGACTATTGTGCTTTAGACAGATGGTTTAATGTTTCTTTAGCCTTCAGCCTATCAGGCCACCTGCGGTTTTCTTCAGCCAAGGGCTTTTAAAGAATAATTGGTGTATAACAATTTTCTAACGAGACTGACTGCAATGTATTTCCCTAAATCTTTTTCTTACCCTTAACTATCCCTTGCAGTGAATTGTGGCTGACTAACCTCCCTGACTGACACCGAGTCTTCATGGATAAGTAATTACTGACATAAAAGGAGATGAAGGGGCTGAAATTTCATCATTAATGGTTTCTTTGCTTGGGAAAAGCTATTCAGAAATGATTACTTTGGAAAACAGTTCTTCTCTGATTAGAGACTGCCTGACTCTGGAGAAGCTGCTCCCCCAGAATCTTTCAATACAGGAAATGATAACCCAATATAGATGGATAACCGTGGGTGGCAAAGGATACATATATGCATTTGTTTCAAAATGGTAAAGGAGAATAGCAATTGTGCCTCTGTCCGAGGACTCTGTGTGCTCAGGAAGGAATAAAGATGCTGCGGGTCCCCTGCGCATACTCTCAAAGTGAGATTCGGGCACACTAGCAAAGCAAGCAGGGTGCGTTTTTATAGTATAAACTTCTGTAGGGATCTTTTTTTGTTTGTTTGTTTTGTTTTTGCGGTACGCGGGCCTCTCACTGCTGTGGCCTCTCCCATCGCGGAGCACAGGCTCCGGACGCACAGGCTCAGCGGCCATGGCTCACGGGCCCAGCCGCTCCGCGGCATGTGGGATCCTCCCGGACCGGGGCACGAACCCGCGTCCCCTGCATCGGCAGGTGGACTCTCAACCACTGCGCCACCAGGGAAGCCCTGTAGGATCTTAATGATCCCCTGCACTGCCCTGGCCACTGTTCAGCTCTCCAGGCCCTTCTGTGAGCTCTTTCAAGGGAAGAACATGACCCAGAGGCCGGGAGACTGTGGATTGGTCCAGATGGATGCTTATTTGCATATTCTTCCCTACGTAACCTCCCCGATAGGGTTCAGAAAAAGCTTGCTTGGGCCCCAGGTAGAGAAAAGCGATTACATAGCAGAGAGGGTTTAGTGATGAAAAGTTTTTAAGACAGCAAGTGTCTCCTGACTGTGCACTTAGGAGGCCTTGAGAAGGCTGGAAGTCTGAGCGCAGAGACTCGGATTGTTGGTGTTTTTCTTTCCCTTTGACTAACAGGAATGTCTCACTGGAGGCTCAGGTTCCCCGCTGACACTTTACACAGGGCTGGACTGGGGTCCCTGTTGCTTCTGCTGCTGCTGCTTCTGGTGTCAGGGTCTTGCACCGAAACTGTCAATTTCCTCACCTTTTAGGAAGAAGCCCTCGGCACCTTCATCGGTGTTCTGTCTGACCACATCCTGTTTAATTCCCAGCGCGAGGTGCCAGGCCAGTTCCACCTTATTAAGATCAACAGCTCGCTGGTCCAGGTGCAAGAGGGCGACCGTCCTCAGAGATGCGGGCCTGGACCTCGAGCGGCTGTGCGGCCAGGCCTTCAAAGTGGTATGCTTTTGGCAGGAGCAGTTCTGGCTGGTGCACGTGGAGGTGGAGGTGAGGGACGTCAACCACCACGAGCCACGCTTTTCCCGGGCCCAGATCCCGGAGGAGGTGTCTGAGGGCGCAGCCGTGGGCATGCGCATCCCCCTGGAGGTGCCCATAGACGAGGACGTGGAGGCCAATGGGCTGCAGAGCGTGTGCCTGGCCGCACAGCCCATTCCGCGTGGAGCTGCAGACGCGCGCGGACGGTGCCCAGTGCGCCGACCTGGTGCTGCTGCAGGAGCTGGGCCACGAGAGCCAGGACGCCTACAACCTGGAGCTGGTGGCCCAGGCCGGAGGCCGCCCACCGCGCTCCGCCACGGCCGCCCTCAGTGTGCGCGTGCTGGACGTGAACGACCACAGCCCGGCCTTCCCGCAGGGCGCCGTCGCCGCGGTGGAGCTAGCGGAGGACGCGCCCGTGGGCTCGCTACTGCTCGACCTGGACGCGGCGGACCCCGACAAGGGCCCCAACGGCGACGTGGTGTTCGCCTTCGGCTCCCGTACCCATCCCGAGGCGCGCCGCCTCTTCCGCCTCGACCGGCGCTTGGGCCGCCTCACCCTGGCCGGGCCCGTGGACTACGAGCGCCAGGACACTTACGAACTGGACGTGCGGGCGCCCCGGGCCCCGCGCCGCCACCTGCGGCCCCGGGCCCCGCGCCGCCACCTGCAAGGTCATCATGCGCATCCGCGACGTCAATGACAACGCGCCGGACATCGCCATCACCCCGCTGGCCGCCCCGAGCGCGCCTGTCGCCTCGCCCTTCGCCGCCGCCGCCGCTGCTCTCGGGGGTGCGGACGCGACCTCGTCGACCGGGCCCGGGACGCCAGAGGCCGGAGCCATCTCTCTGGTGCCAGAGGGGGCGGCACGCGAGAGCCTGGTGGCGCTGGTCAGCACCTCGGACAGGGACTCGGGAGCCAACGGGCAGGTGCGCTGCGCCCTCTATGGGCACGAGCACTTCCGACTGCAGCCGGCCTACGCGGGCAGCTACCTGGTGGTGACCGCGGGGTCGCTGGACCGCGAACGCATCGCCGAGTACAACCTGACGCTGGTGGCCGAGGACCGCGGCGCGCCCCCGCTGCGCACCGTGCGGCCCTACCTGGTGCGGGTGAGCGACGAGAACGACAACGAGCCGCTCTTCACGCGGCCGGTCTACGAGGTGTCGGTGAGTGAGAACAACCTGCCCGGGGCCTACTTGGCCTCGGTGGCCGCCAGGGACCCGGACCTGGGCCGCAACGGCCAGGTCACCTACCGGCTGCTGGAGGCTTCGTGTCCACCTACGTCTCATTGGACCCCGTCACTGGGGAGCTGCACGCACGACAGTGCTTTGACCGCGAGGAACTGGCTGAGCTGCGGCTGGGGCTGGAGGCGCTCGATGGCGGCTCTCGGCCGCTCCGGGGCCGGGCCGTGATGCGGCTGCATGTGGAGGACCAGAACGACCACGCGCCTCGGCTGGTGACCCCGCCGCTCGTCAGTGACTCAGCCCAGGCCCCTAGGCCCCGGGACGCGCCCCTGGGCTACCTGCTGACCCGACTGCAGGCTAGGGACACGGACAAAGACCTCAACGCGGACCTGACTTACATTCTCCGCAGCGACTGCGGCCCCGGGGCGCTAGCGCTACACCCGGCCACGGGTGAGCTGTCCCTGCAGTGCCACCTGTCCCCGCAGCCCGCCGACCCGCTGACGGCGGCCGTCGTGGTGCCGGCCGGAGGCCGGCCGGCCCGGTAGTGCACGGCCACCTTGCTCCTCGTGCCCGCGCACTCGGCGCCACCTGGCGGAGAGTTGGTGCTGGTGCCACGGCCGCCTCCGCCGACAAACGAGGAATGGGAGGTATCCGCGGGACGGCGCACGGCGCATGGAGCAGGACGGCACCCTGACCTCTCCGTGGTTGTGGTCGGGACTTTGACCAGCGGCTGCGGCCTTCCGCCGGTGGCCATCGTCACCGTGACTTGTTCCTGCTCAGGCAAGGCCACGACGCGGAGGAAGAGGCTTTGTGAGCACAGACAGAGCAGGTGCCATGCGAGCAGTGGCCAGGCTTGCCCATGTTGCAGGACATCAGGGGCTGATCCTGGGAGGTTCAACCCAAGGTTCTTCGTGGAGACACCGCGGTTTTCCATTTCCTCAGAGGCGTAGGAGAACGAGTCTGCCGAGACTTCCCAGTCCGGGAACAGTGCGGTGTCCTTATGCCCCTCGCCTCGGAAGAGGAACGAGATCCCCTGGGCCCAGGTAGCGCACCCCCAGCTCTCTTAGTGTCCTCGTTAGCATTCAGTAAATTTTCACGCTGGGAGCTTTATGAAAATTCAGTGTCTGATCAGGTTTGGGACTTCAAGTGGCTAATTTTTCGGGACTTATTTTTTATTTGAGAGGAAAAATTCTTCACCGATGAGGGCAGGAGGAGGCCTGATGCTCATGGGTTCCTGGAGGCCCAGGTCTATTCCTGCTGTTTCGGCCCCTGGTAACTTCCTTATGGATCCAGCTCGAATCCCTTTCCATCAGGGTTTAAATGGTGTCTTCCTGCAGCACTGCAGATGAGGGATGCTGTGCCTGCTCTGTCAGTTCTGATATCTAAGGGTGAAATATTATTAACTGCTGCTCTCACACCTCTTTTTAAACAGGGTTCCGTCTCAGGTCCTTTTCATTCCACATTCCTGTGGGGAGAAGATAAATCTGCTGCAAGTTTAAGGTAATTGCAGAGTATTTATCATTATCTCTAAGCCATGGGTTTGAAATTTTGTACATTTTTATGGATAACAGAGTAGTTCTTTCCTTTTCACTTCCAGGACACATTCAAATCCAGGTGAGTTTAGTGTGAGAGGTAGTGGAAAAGGAGACAGTGAATCGAATGACAACAGTTCTGATATCAGTAGAGAATGACAACAGTTCTGATATCAAGAAAGCACTTTTTGGAATGATTGCAAAGCAAGAGGGTAAGTTCACACCTGTGACTTTGAAGTTCTTGCTTTCAAAGTCATAATATTATATGCCCAAATTCATAATTAAAAAAACTAAACAAGGGGTCTTAACTGTACATTCAGAGATGGGAGTACTCTGAATGCTGCTGAATAGAGCTAATATTTTTAATCACTGACTATATAGCTGTTTCTGTGTATTTTAAATACATTTATTGACTTATTTATTCCCCATGATAAATCTAATGAGGTAAGAAACTGAGGCACAGAGAGTTTAAGTAGTTTGCCCAAGTGTTGGAGTTAAGATCTTAGCCCAGGAATTCTGGCTTTAGATTTCCTGCTCTTTTTTTTTTTTTTTTTTTGCGGTACGCGGGCCTCATCACTGTTGTGGCCTCTCCCGTTGCGGAGCACAGGCTCCGGACGCGCAGGCTCAGTGGCCATGGCTCACGGGCCCAGCCGCTCCGCAGCATGTGGGATCTTCCCGGACCGGGGCACGAACCCGTGTCCCCTGCATCGGCAGGCGGACTCTCAACCACTGCGCCACCAGGGAAGCCCCAGATTTCCTGCTCTTACTCACCCTACTAAACTGCATCTATTAATGCAAAAGATTAAAATACTGAAAAATCAGAATATTGTGGTTATTAATACTAAAATAACTTAGTGTCATGAGCACTAAGGATAACTTCCCCCCTGTGGGTATTCCAGAAGGGAACAGCATATGAATAGGTAAATTTCATATAGGCCAGTATGCCATTTGCTGGGAACATATGGGGATAGATTTTTTTCTTTTTTTGATATTTCTTTTTAAATATTATTTATTTATTTTTGAGGAGCGTGTGGGTTTTTTTGGCTTTGCTCTGTTCAGTGAATCCTGTACCAATACAGCCTTATGCTATTCAGTCCATCTCCTGTAGTGTTGAGGTCAAAATCTCTGTAATGGTGTCTGGTTCTGGAACGGTAGCTCCTGTGGGGAAAGGCATAGTCAATTTTGAGGTGTTTTATGTTAGTCTCTACAAAAGTGGGCATTAGATGTTTAGTCTCTCAGAGATGAGTCCTGATGGTATGTCCTACTGATTCAAGTGCCTCTTCACCATCATAGATACTTTTGCCCACCCTATGTTTAGTTCCTTCAACATTTTTTATTTTAAATGGTATGGCTTTTAAAAGTATCTGCATCCTGGTCCCCTTCTTCTGAATATTCTCTAGTTTGTATATATCTTTCCTAAAATGAGGCACTTAGAGTTGAACATAGTACTACGGAAACAGCCTCTCTCCTGACCTCCAAATTTGTATACCTACTTGCTTCTTCCACATCTCCATTTGGGTGTTTAATGAACATATCACATGTTCAACACTGAACTCTTGATTTCTGTTCCCCAAACCCACTCTTCCTCTAATGTTTGTAGCTCTGGAAATGACACCTCTATTCACTTAGTTGCTTGCTCTGTCCAAAATCCTTTGTGTCATTCTTGATTTGTGTCTTCCCACACGCAACTTCCAATCCATCAGCAAATCCTATTGGAATTACTTTGAAACTATATTGTCAATCAAAGCTCTTCTCACTATCTTCATTGCTGCTGCCCTAGCCAGGGCACTATCATCTCTTGCTTGGACAACTGCAGTAGGTTCCAAACTGGCCTCTCTGCTTGCATGCTTGCCCTCTTGCAGTCTGTTCTCTCTGCAGGAACCAGAGTGATCCTTTTACTTCATAAATCAGATTATGTTAATCAACTCTCCAAAGATTTCTCACTTATCTAAAATCCCTATCATGGTGTCCCAGTTATGAATGCTGGGTAACAAACTAGCCCCAGATACAGCGGTTTACAACAATCATATTATGCTCATGGATTCTCTGGCCATTTTGGACGGGACATAGCTTGTGTCTGTTTCAGTTTCTGAGGCTTTAGCTGAGAAGATGTGATGGCTGGGAGCTGGAGTCATCTGAAGGCTTATTCAGTCATGTGTCTGGCATGGTAACTAGGGTGACTGAAATTCTAGGATTGCAGACTTGGGGGTGGGAAGGGGGGCTACATGTGTCCTGTACAGGTGGCTTGATTCTCTCACAGCATGGCGGCCTCAGGAAAGTCACATGCTAGCTTACGGTTGCAAACATGAATGCTCCAACAGACAAGACAAAGACCCATCTTCTTTTATGACCCAACCTCAGAAAGACATAGTCATTTCCATCATATTCTACTGGTCCAAGCAATCTTAAGCCCACCAGATTCCAAGGGAGGGGATAAAGACCCCATGTCTACATTGGAAAATTATTAAAGAATTTTGGGGCCGTGTTTGTAAACAAGCCATGCATGGCCCATAAAGTCCTGTATTATCTGGCTCCTGGCTGCTTCTCCCATCTGATTTCTTACCACTCTTCCCCTGATAATTTAGGTCATTTTATTGGCTTTCTTGTTTTTTTGACTTGACCAAACGTGTCTTTATTTCAGACCTCAGGGTCTTGCTGTTCCCTCTGCCTGGTAAGTTCTTTCTCAAGATATCCGTATTGTTTGCTTTCTGCCTTCATTTAGTTCTTTGCTCAGATATCCATCCTCAAAGAGGTCTTCCTAACTGCACAGTGCTTCTCCCCACTGTCACTGCCACTCTCCACCCTGCTTTATTTTCCATCATAGCATTTATCACTGCCTCATATTATTTTATATATTTGTTTGTTTATTATTTGTTCCCTGTTCCATGCTGAATCACTGGCATCAGATGTGTACTAACATTTTTTTACTGAATGGATGAATGAAGGTGTGGTCTAACCAGAATATACATCACAACTGTATGACTATTTCAGATGATAATATCACATTTTATATTAGGATAAATATATCACATAAATATATCACATAAATATCACATTTTATATTAGGATAAATTTATCTTGTTTTTACAAGTTCCATTGTGCTACTTTGTTTTGTGGACAATTTTAGTGTCATCTTAAAACTTGAAGATTTTACAGTAAATGTATCTTTCCAGATCATTTAATGGTAAATAAGCCTTTTCCCAAAACAAAACAAAACAAAATCAAATTCCTGGAACTCCTCCTGTTTATTCACTATTTAGGGAATTACCAGCTTATTCTTCCCTTACCTCAGTTTCCTCTTTATAATAATAGGCAAGCTCTCTAAATCCATCATAGCTCAAGGTGCAGTTTTAGCAAACAATAATGTGATCAAGGCAATGTGTTCACCATGAGAAAATACCATTTCTCGTTTCTCGGTAATAACAATCACATTTCCTCCTGCCAGTATGCAACAGCTACATTTTATTTATTTATTGAGCATTTATACAAGTTTTACCATGTGCCAGGAACTGTTCCAGGTGCTTTACAAGTATTAACTCACTTAATCCTCATGCTAATGCTATTAAGTAGGTACTGTCATTTAACACCGTTTCGCACATGGGGAAACTGAGGCATAGACTTGTTGGAGTAATTTGATCACGGCCACCCAGCTGTAAGGGGTAGAGCTGGATTTCCAACTCAGGAAGTCTGGCTTTGGAGTCCATGCTTTTAAAATGTTCTGCTGTAGCGTAGTTTCAGTAGGGTTTTACACACTTATTTTATGAGCCTGCTGAAGATTTAGGACCGATTTACATTTCTGAGGATGTATCTGTCTTTGACTTCATGAGCTGTTCCAATTTATGATTTGGTTTATACTTCAACTCTCTGCTGCATTTTCTTGTAAAACTTTTAGTGGGAGTGTTGAAGGGATGCCACGTGGGTGATGGCAAGATAATTGAATTAGATGTTGACAGCTGGAGATAAGATGTTTATCACAGGTATTTTAAATTGCTTTTTGCATCTCACTTTTAATAGTTAACACAGAGGATGAGTGGATTAACCCGATAATCTTTTTAAAAATTTTTTGAATTTTATTTTATTTATTTTTTTATATAGCAGGTTCTTATTAGTTATCCCTTTTACACATATTAGTGTACATATGTCAATCCCAATCTCCCAATTCATCACAGCACCACCCCCTCGCCCCCATAACCCAATAATCTTCAGAAACTTCATTTTAGACTGTAATTCTGACCATTTCTCCCACCAAACCTGTATCAGAGATTCTCACAAATCGTTTAATTTACTTGCTTGGATTTTAATTCCCATTTCATTTCCTCAGTGCACCAGCAGGTGGAGGTACAAGTCATTGGTAGAAAATCCAGAGGAAGAAAAAAATAAACAGCTAGAAAACCAGTCTCTGGGCAACTGAATGCTGTTTGCATTTTTAAGTATATCGCTATGTAGCATTCTGGTTATTTAAAACATTTAAAACTATTTCACTTTATTTCCAAGTTGTTTCAGATCATTCAGAACAAAAAACATTTAAGGATCCTGAAAGGTTCATCCAGGCATTTCATCGCATCATGAAAACAGCTACAGGACTGTACTCTCTTCAAGTACCCGTTGCCCTCACGTTTCCCAGCTGAGAAATATGGGTTTCCAGCCAGAACACTAAGAACTCAAAGGATGTTATTTTCAAGCCTATGCGTCCCCAAGTGCTGGTGGCCAAGTGTATGTGACAGAGTTCAGAACTGCAGGCCAGCAGGGCCACCTTCCACACTTCTTGGACAGAATGATGAATTAAATCATCCTTCAGTGGATGAATCACCTTCACTTGCCTCAGAAATAGCCACTTCATTCCGAAATGCTGCAACTCACATAGACAGTTACGTCTGGGGAATATACACATTTATGTTTCTGTCAAGTATTTATAAGCCAAGCTGCACCCACGAGCCTCCTGGTTTTGACAGACGTTTCCCTAAATTACGATAATAGTCAATGTCAGAGTACATGATGATTTTATATAATCCACGCTATTTTACCAAAGAGTTCTAGATGAGAGCCTTTTATTGCCACAAATATAATTAGTGAACGTATATTTTATTTTCTAGGATCATTTATGAATGTAAATAAAATATTCATCTAGCTGTTCATATACAGTTAAGTGTTTACAGTTTTACTGGGAACATAATTTAACTTTGAATAACTTTAGGCTGGATGAAGAATCTGGACCCCAGCTGTGACCATAGGCCCAATGGAGAGAAAGAAGAAGCTGTGGACGGGCACCACTGGGCTGGGGGAACCCAAACCGTTTCTCTAGCCTAACATCTGAGAGGGTTGCCTGGTGCTCAGTGGGTAGAGCAGTGGCAGATTCTGGCAATGGGTGAAAACCAAATACAGATGACCGGTGATGTTGTGCTTTTGGGCACTCAGCCCATTCACGGCCGCAGCTCCATCTGAGGCAGGGCTGCAGGGAGCAGGGATGGCAGGACCTAGAGAGCGTTTTAAGGCCTCAGTCATCTGGGTTAGAGCTCCCAACAGGACTCTTCCCTTAGCTGTGAACAAGAAGCTAGGCAGACACTGAGGCAGAAGACCGGGGGCAAAAGGAGAGATCAAACGCCCAATGCAGTGACTGGAAGGCTTAGGTGAACAGCTGACCAGATCCAGGGGCAGCAAGGTTGGGTGATGGGATGGAAGGATCTGGATTATGTCTTGTTGGCTTCAAGATTGGCTCAGACCGTGGGAAGAATTGGATCTGCAAGGGCAGGACACTAGTATCTCCCCAATAGGAAGGGTCCGGGCTCATCAAGATCTGACTGGCAAGAACTGTCCACCCAATTCAATAATCCCTCGCCACATGCGGCTGCTTAAATTTAAATGAATTAAAATTCAGTACAATGAAGAATTCAGTTCCTTGGTCACATTAGCCATGTGTGGCTAGTGGCTACGGTATTGGGCAGAGAGGCTGTACAACCTTTCCATTATCACAGTTCTAGTGGGTTTAGAAGGAGGGCCAGGCTGGAGGACCACATCCACAGGCTGGACTTGTTGACGGAGCCACTGACCCACCATCGTTGCTCGGTACATTTACAGGCTGACGGTGTTTTCATTGTTCTCCATGCTTCCCTGGTTCATGACATCAGTCTTTTATTGGTTCATAGAAGTATCTAAAAATGGGTGGACACATTATATTATTTATTATAAAATATTTGAAAAATGTCGAATGACAGGAATTCCCGGGAATTCCCTGGAGGTCCTGTGATTAGGCCTCCTCGCTTCCACTGCTGGGGCTAGATTCGATTCCTGGTCGGGGAACTAAGATTCCACAAGTTGTGGCAGTGTGATCTTTAAAAAAAAAACCCAAAAAGAATTCCCAATACTACAAGGTTTTCTGCAGGCAGAAACTCTAATTTCTAAAGGCTCCTCTGCTATTCTAGCTAGCACCTTAAATTTGTAGTTCTCATATTCAGTCCTATAACCTTAGAGATTTTGCAGCAATGGTCATGATAAAATCAACCTACTGTTATTCCTAAACTTGCCCAAGCAGGAATTCAGCCATTTTCATGATCAGTAATTCATTCTTTACCTACGCTCAGGCGAGACGCTAGAAAGTCCTTTAAACTCCTTTGGCTGCTGGCCTTCCGTAGAAAATCACTGCTGTAGAAATCGGTTTCCAGGTCCTGTGGTGTCTACAGAGTTAGTATGTGGCCCCAACCATCAGCCTTCCAGAATCGGTGGTCTAAGCCCCAGCGAGAGTGGAGCAAACATGAACGAGTGTACCTAAAATTACACGAGAGATACCTTCAAAGTGAAATGCACACCCACCTTTTGGTTTACGTTGAATAGTATTTCAACTTCATTAGAGTAATTTGTTATGTAAATGAATTCTGTGGGAAACAATATTTAGAAGCTGAGAATCTAAAATTTTCCCTCAAGTTTATAAACATAGGATTAGATGTCTTTGTTTTTCTTAAAACCAGGTTCACATACATTTGTGATGTTAGCTTCTACCTTAAGTATGATTCCTCAAGCAATTTATAACTCCTGCATCCTGCCTGTTGATGACTGCATTCTCAGTGAGAGACCACAATGGGCAACATTTATCAAATGCTCATTGTATACAAGGCTCCATGCTAAATGCTTTACATGAATTACTGTATTTATACCTCATAATTATCCTAGGAGGTAGTTATATTATCATCCCCATTCTATAGATGAGGAAATGGAGGTTTAGAGAGGATGATTTGTTTGAGGTCATATAGTCGGTGAAGGAATTACGCTATAACATTAAAGTACCTGAATTTTAGGTTTACAGCTGGATGGAATTTTATATGTATACACTCATGTTACCACCACCCAGATCAAGGAATAGAACATTTCCAGCGCCCTTGATGGCTCCTTTTCGTGCACCTTTCCCAGGCAATAACTCTTCCCAAAGAAACCACTATTCAAACCTCTTTCACCATCTGACTTTTCCTGTACTTGAACTTTATATAAATGGAACAGTACAGCCTGGCTCACAGTTATGTCTGTGAGCTTCATCCATTGCTTTTCATTCTTTCTCACTGCTGTGTAGTATTCAATTTGTGAATTTGCCACAATTTATTTACCCACTCTACCGTTGATGGCCATTAGGGTGATTTCAAGTTTTTGGCTTTTGTGAATACATTTACACGTTTTTTGGTGGATGTAACACTTGCTTCTTTTGGCCATATACCCAGGATTAGAACTGTTGAGTCAAGAGTGATGATACTGTAACTCTATCATATGATCCTGCAATCCCACACCTGGGCATATATTCAGAGAAAACTCTAATTCGAAAAGATACATGCACCCCACACCCCAGTGTTCATAGCAGCACTATTCACAATAACCAAGACATGGAAGCCACCTAAATGTCCATTGACAGAGGAATGGTTGAAGAAGATGTGGTATATTTATACAATGGAATATTACTCAGCCATAAAAAAGAATGAAATAATGCTATTTGCAGCAACATGGATGGACCTAGAGATTACCATACTAAGTGAAGTAAGTCAGACAAAGGCATATATCATATGATATCACTTATAGGTAGAATCTAAAAAGAGATACACACAAACCTATTTACAAAGCATAAACAAACTCACAGACATAGAAAACAAACTTATGGTTACCAAATGGGATAGTGGGGGTGGAGGAGATAAATTAGGAGTTTGGGATTAGCATATACACACTACTATATATAAAATAGGTAAACCACAAGGACCTATACTGGATAGCACATGGAACCATCCTCAATATCTTATAATAACCTATAATGGAAAGGAATCTGAAAAAGAATATATATACATATGTGTATGTATGTATACACATATATATGATAACTGAATCACTTAGCTGTACACTTGAAAGTAACACAACATTGTAAATTAACTATACTTCAATTAAAAATGAATTTTTGAAAACCCAAACAAAAGGGTGATGGATCTAGTATATGAACCTCGTTTCCTGACTCCAGTGTTACTCATTGTACACCACCCACTACATCAATAACAGCTAACATTGTCTGAGCACTGTCTATAATGTGCCAGACACTCTTCAAAGCTCTATTTTTCCAAGTAGGCTCTTGATAAAACTGAGAACTTTTTATACGCTTAACTGGTAACCACAGGGGAGGTTTCACATTTGTTCGACAAATAAGACAGTCTTTTAAATTAACATCAACTAGCTGATATATTACAATGTATGTGGAGCACTTAGTAGCTTCTCTCTGTAAAAAAACATCATAATATCCATCTTTGACAGACTTATTTTGCTCATGGAAACGTATACAATAAAAGTAGAGGTAGCAATTGATTATGAATTTACTTGTGTACTGTAATTAGCTAAGGAAGAAACAAATCCATTTAAAACCAATTTCCATAGTCTACACAGGCACAGGGATTGATTGCAGACTTGAGTTTGCTGAATAAAAAGTGAAGCTAGCTACTCTCAATTTGTATTTCATTGAGCAAATGTCAACTATTGATTTCTGTGGCTACCGGCGAGGCTATGTGTCTGTCATGCTGTAAAGGTGGCACAGCGCCATCACTATGCAGTTTAATTAGGTGTGGGCTGGTCATTTCACTTGCTTGAGGCAGATGAAATGTTTAGCTGTAGTGGGAGGAAAAACTTCAGCCAGCTGCCTGTCCTATCACCCTCTTTCAGACTCTTACTCATCTCAATTTAAGGTCCATTGATTCTTATTGTTGGATGTTGTACAGAGGAGCCCTTTTGTAATGTGGTGTCAGAAGCTTGGACCAAGACTGACTTAACAGGCTAACTGAATTCTCCCAAGCTTTCTTGAACTCTTTTTGTTGTTGTTGTTAAATAAATTTATTTATCTTATTTATTTTTGGCTGCGTTGGGTCTTCGTTGCTGTACACGGACTCTCTCTAGTTGCGGCGAGCGGGAGCTACTCTTTGTTGCCGTGCGCGGGCTTCTCACTGCGGTGGCTTCTCTTGCTGCGGAGCACGGTTTCTAGGTACATGGGCTTCAGTAGTTGGGACACATGGGCTCAGCAGTTGTGGCACACGGGCATAGTTGCTCCACGGCATGTGGGATCTTCCCAGACTAGGGTTCGAACCCGTGTCCCCTGCATTGGCAGGTGGATTTTTAACCACTGCACCACCAGGGAAGTCCCAGGTTGCCCACTCTTGCCACTTCTTATTCAACATAGTTTTAGTAGTCCTAAATATATGACTGGACACCATAAAACTCCTAGAGGAAAACATAGGCAGAGCACTCTGACATAAGTTGTAGAGATAGTTTTGTTTTGGGATCTGTCTCCTTCCTCAAGTTACAATGGAGTTACATCCTGATAAACCCTCATGATCACGTACATGGCTAACTGGGAGCTGCACTTCGTTGCCGCTGCCCAGCAACATGAGAGAATATCTTACTAGCCTTCAGAGTGGAAGTGAAACAGCAGCTCTCCTCAGAACTCAGTCCACCGGTTTCGCTTTCTTGAACTCTTGACAATACAGCATTACATCTTAGGGTAATGACTTGACCCGTATATTACAGAACAGGTTTCCACAATGTGCCTGGTTTTCTTAAAGATCAATCCATGCTGCCTTGGTCAGATGGGATTTGTATAGGATTTGACAAGTTGTGAGGCCTTGTGACCTAGCGTAACACAGAATGTGTAATCTTGCCCTGTCCTCGAGTGCTACTATTCATATAAAAAGTGACCTAAAGGAACAGTGAAAATAGTGTCTTCTTTCTCAAAAGGAATACTATAATCTCTTTGGTTTTGGTTTCCTCACCTGAAATGGGGATAACAGTACCTACTTTATAGGGATTTTGTAATAGCTAAATGAGATAGTACATATAAAATGCTTAGAGCAATGCTTTGCCCATAGTTATCACTTAATAAATATTTATTATTACCATCAGAAACATTTTTCACTTCCCTCTTGTCTTGCTTAAATGGATGTAGTTTGTTATTCCAAACATTCCTAATTTTTTCTCTTTTTTCCTTTCTGTTTGGTGTAATTAGGTTTTTTTTTTTTCATCTCTTTTGGTTGGCTATTATTATTTTTTTTAAACTAACTTTTCAAGTAGGTGAACAACAATAAAGTCCTCTGTGGATTACAATTTTTTTGACAGTGGTATGAGCCTCTGATTTAAAAAAAAGACCCTTTAGTAGAAACATTTTTTTACAGTAGTTCTTGGAAAGTTAGATCAGTCGATCATTTTGTCTTCTGGCTATATTTCAAGCCAGCAGTGAACTTGACAGGCACATGAGGGCATTTAAATGGAAGGGTTAGAGCCCAGTAATAATAAATGAACTGTTTCTTTAGTTCAAGAATCCTTTGGAAAACTCACAAAAACTTGGTAGCCCACTTTTTTTCTGCTTTGGTGAATGTTAATTTGCCATTTAATTGAGCCTGTAGGCCACATGCTCTGCACCTCGTGCACCCCCGTCAGCCCGTGGTGCTGTCGTGATACCCTGCAAGAGGCATGAAGTAATAAAGTGGTGGATGATAAGCCTCTAGCTCAGGCCGCTGTAGCTGGGGAGATGATTGATAGGCATTTCTAAGTAATGGGAGAGAGTCTTCCAGATAGCACGCAGCTTGAAAGTACTTTCTTTCCAACCTGGAGGCAAGAAAACCTGTAGAACTTCTCCCACATAAGGCCCAGGAGGCAGTCACAGACATTCATAGATATTTTGGTAGACATATTTTATAGATGGCATATGCTCTAGTCCATGCTTAGTTTTCAGTTCTGTCTCCTGCCACCTTCCTGCTTATGCGCCCTGCCCCAGCCTCAATGGTCTACCTCCCCTAAAATGGAGATGGGACAGTCATATAGACAATACCCCAAGCCCTGATCACAGGAGCCAGGCCCACCTCTCAGATAGCCCTGAGGACATATTACACCTGAGGGCCTATAAAGAGATGGACACCTGAAATGTGCTGATTACTTACTCACCTGAGTTCTTATCCCCAAGCGACCTTCCTCCTCCTGCCTATGGTTTGGTTTTCCATGTAAGCTTGTTTTCAGGGAGAGAATGGGCTGGACCTATGGAAGCATGTATTCTGTTCCTATGCAAAGTAGAATTTTCACTGTAAATTAATTAGATTGCAATTTTGGTTTTATACATCAGAACCATGAGGTTGCTTGACGTGATTTTTGCTATTCAGAAAAGGATCTATTTTCGTAGTGCTGAAAAATCAGGGATTTGAATCTGCCTCTCTGAGGGCTGGACACTGTATTATGATAAATTGACAAAGGTAATGAATGCAATTCCCTGAGGTCTCCTAGGGGACAGCCTGCTGGTCATTCCCCAGGCAGTATGCCACCCCCCAGCCCTGCATTGGCCATGCCAATGCATTTCCTAATTAAATGTCTGCATCAGCTGATGATGTAGTGGTAACTAATATCTGTCAGACTTTTCACGTGTACAATGATATTTCAATCCTGTGAAGCAGGCAGTGTTATTATCTTCTACACATAAGAAAATCGAGGTTAAATTACTTAGGCAAGTCCCAGTACTGGTGAATGGCGGAGCTTCAATGCCAGACCACATCTTCTGGGTTCAGGGCATGTCCCAACTTGCCTTACTGCCTTTCTTTTAGCTTGTTAGTTCTTCATTTTATAGGTCTATAGGTCTAGAAAGCAAAGTACTTAAAAACCCATTTTGGTAGTTTCTCTGCTGAAATCACCAGGAGCGGATGAACAATCTAAATGCATGTTCAGCCACTCAAAGATGTGATCTGTCCTCTGCCTGCGCATCCCTCATCCATCATGCGTGCTCCTAATAGACTCAGCAGGCTTGCACAAAGGGGTGCTTTTCTTCCTCTCTCCGTGCTGCTTCCTTTGAGGCATGCTACTGTTCAGGGCCCTGTTGAGATTTTGATTAAAAAAGACAGATATTGTGCAACTTCCATTAATGTTCTATTTCTCCCGTAACAAAATGTAAGCCTTTGCAACTTCCTCAAGGGAATTTAATTTTCCATGTCTGTTGGCAAATTCAATTTTGAGTTTTACGTAAAACACTCGAAAACAGTTAGTGGCCTGGTCAGGGGTTATGTTTGTAATTCAGTGATTCTTTGAGGTGACTTTAACCCTTTTGCAACCCATTCCCCTTTTCTGAAATCCACAAACCGCTAGCTTTCTCATGTAAAAAAAAATTACTTTTACAAGTATAAAGGGCCTAAGGTATTTAACTTTCTTTTGCCCTCCTCTTTCTGGTTATGGTAATGCCATTTGACTTATTTTTATAATGTTCTCTAAAGGTAACAAAACCTTTGTAAGCTAAGAAATTATAAACATGTATTTTGAAAATGCTCAGTGCATGACAACTAAAAGTTAAGATAGCTCATTGTATATCTGAGCAGGTTTATAACATCTCCACTGATAGTGTGCCCTTGTATATATATATATATATATCTTGGTGCCCCCCCGTCTTTACCTAGCTCAATGTATATATAATTTACATTCATTAATTCTGAGACTTATTACAGATTTGTGGATTATCTGAATCTTTTCTGTCTCTCCCTCTTGCCCCTTGAATAGTGTTCATTTTTTCCCCAACTTATTAGCACTTTTCTGGTGTTGAAACTAGGATAGGAGAGTGGGGAAAGTCAAACACATAAATTTGACTTCTTTTGTGATTTGATCAAACCAGTGTTTTAGAAAAGTGGTCAAATAAATCAAGCAACTGGTACAAAATTTGGAGCTGCAGCTTCTATTAATTTTTTTTTTCCTGGAGATAGGGAATAAACTGGGGTAGGGAGTAGATATGAGTCTTTCTTCTCTTAATATGAACTTGCTCCCTTAAGGCTACTAATTTTTCTTCTGGGATCCTAACTGTCATACTTACAATACCATGCAATCAACTGCCCACATTCCCTCAGAAAGACTAAGATAAACTTGGAAAATGATTGAGCTAGATATTAAACTTTGTGTTTTTAAAAAGGCTTCGAGATTACTGACTACAAGAGTCACATTTATAAACTCCATTTAACCATAAATATACAGAAAACTGAAAGAATCCAGTTTTATGCCACGAGCTTTTGTTGTTGTTGCTGCTGTTTTTAAAACAGTTATCTGAGCTGGAACCCATGCTTTCTAAAGCGAACCAAAGAACAATTTAGTGAAAAAAATGTTTCATAGTTTTCTTTACTAAAATTACTTTATGAGAAAAAGGTCAGAACATACATGTTCTCTCAGCCCTAAAGCTTGTCCACATTTGACTGGACTTGGAAACCCCTTTCCAGAGCTTTCCTTCTTGCTAAGCATCTGCTCTGCCCTGAGGGGAAAGAGACAGCTGAGCTTGGGGACAGTTGGGGGCGCAGGTGTCTGTCAGAGCCGTCTCTTTTGTAGCCATCTACTCTTTGCTTGGTGAGTTCCCTTCTCAGATGCCCGAGTCCATAGCAGCCTGGGAAGATGATGGATTTCCCACTGTCGTGGAGAGTAGAGATGTTTGACTCTGATGAGTAAGATAACTTCTCACGTGTAGTTTTGTGTGGACCTGGGCTGGGGTGGTTTGGGAAGTGGAAAATATACACTGTGACCTGATTTTACTCATACTTCGTCTCCTGTTTCCTTTTGTACTTCAGATCTGGTAAAGTTAGGGGGTATCAAAAGTCTGGTCCTTATGCAACCCATCTAAAGAGAAAGTCGAGCAACTTTTCCCTTCTCTCTCTGTATAGGGCTTCAGTGAGCATCTTGTTTGACTCCAGTAGACTTTCAGGAAATGCTTGTTAAATAATGAAACTAAATGAAATTCTAGTCTTAAAATATTTAGTTCATTTATGTTGATATAAGTACTATTTAATGTACTTAAGTCTACTATTTTACTATTTGTTTTCTTTGTTTTTCTTCTTTCATGCCTTTTTTTGAACTAATCAACAATTTTGAACATTACTATTCCATTTTCCCCCTTTATTTACTTGCCTTTGGCTATAATTTGTTTTATTTTTCTTTTAGTATTTAGGGATTATAACATACATACTGGACTTAATAAGAATCTACTATGAATTAGTCCTTTTTTTTTTTGCCATTTCCTGGAAAATGTAAGCATGTAGAATACTTTACATTGATTCCATTCTTATCTTTTGTGCTATTATCATGTATTTTAATTCTACATGTACTTTATACTTCATAAGATACTATTCTTATTGTTTTATACAGTCAATATTTCTTTGGTTTTACATACCTATTTATAGTCTGTTATTCTTCATGCTTTCTTTCATTTCCATTTTTCCACCTAGAATCATTTTCTTCTGCCTGAAAAACTCACAATTATTTTACTCTGGACCTGCTGGCTCTGAACTCTCTGTATTTTATTTATCTGAAAGCATTTTTTTCTTCATTTAAAGAAAAACTTTATTAGAGTATAATACATATACAGAAAAGTGCACACATAATAAGCATCCAGCTCAATGGATTTTTACAACCTGATTACACCTGTGTAACCAGCACTCAGATCAAGAAACTGAACGTGTCTGTGACCAGCATTCTGGGAGCCCTTATGCTCCTCTCCAGTCTATTCCCATCAAAGCATGCCCGCTCTCCTGACTCTAACATCATAGATTACATTGGACTGTTTTTGCATTTTGTGTATATGGAATCATATGTTAGATGCTCTTTTGTGATGACTTCCTTTACTCATTTATATTTGCGAGATTCACTTACATTGTTGCATTCAGTTATAAAGAGTGGATGCTAACCTTTATAGCATTCTGTTGTGTGGATCTACCAATATTCATTTATCCATTTTACTATTTTTTTATATATTTCTTTTAACAAAAATATTATTTATTTATTTAAAATTTTTTTTGGCTGCATTGGGTCTTTGTTGCTGCACGCGGGCTTTCTCTAGTTGAACTGAGCAGGGGTTACTCTTCGTTGCAGTGCATGGGTTTCTCATTGCTGTGGCTTCTCTTGTTGCCTAGCACGGGCTCTAGGCACACGGGCTTCAGTAGTTGTGGCACGTGGGCTCAGTAGTTGTTGCTCACAGGCTCTAGAGTGCAAGCTCAGTAGTTGTGGCGCATGGGCTTTGTTGCTCCGTGGCTTATGGCATCTTCCCGGACCAGGGCTCAAACCTGTGTCCTCTGCATAGGCAGGCGGATTCTTAACCATTGCGCCACCAGCGAAGTCCCTCCATTTTACTATTTATAGGCCTTTTGGTAGTTGCCAATTTTGGTTGATTACATATAGTGCAGCTATGAATTAATATTTTAGCACAAAATTCATGTCCTTCTCACATGCAAAATACATTCACTCTATCCCAGCAGTTCCAGAAGTCTTAACCAATTCCAGCATCAACTCCAAGTCCAAAGTCTCTGCTAACTAGCATCTAAATCAGATATGGGTGAGGCTTGACATTCAAAAACAGAGAAATTGGAAAGAAGAAAGAGATGATGGATCCCAAGCAGGTCTGAAACCTAGCAAGGAAAATTCCATTAGATCTTAAGGCTCAAGAATAATCCTTTTTTAGTTTTTTAAGGAACCTCCATACTGTACTCCATAGTGGCTGTATCAATTTACATTCCCACCAACAGTGTATGAATGTTCCCTTTTCTCCACACCCTCTCCAGCATTTATTGTTTGTATATTTTTTGATGATGGCCATTCTGACCGATGTGAGATGATATAGCATTGTAGTTTTGATTTGCATTTCTCTAATGATTAATGACATTGAGCATTCTTTCATGTGTTTGTTGGCAATCTGTATATCTTCTTTGGAGAAATGTCTATTTAGGTCTTCTTCCCATTTCTGGATTGGGTTGTTTGTTTTTTTGATATTGAGATGCACGAGCTGCTTGTAAATTTTGGAGATTAATCCTTTGTCAGTTGCTTCATTTGCAAATATTTTCTCCCTTTCTGAGGGTTGTCTTTTCAACTTGTTTATGGGTTCATTTGCTGTGCAAAAGCTTTTAAGTTTCATTAGGTCCCATTTGTTTATTTTTGTTTTTATTTCCATTTCTCTAGGAATGGGTCAAAAAGGATCTTGCTGTGATTTATGTCATAGAGTGTTCTGCCTATGTTTTCCTCTAAGAGTTTGATAGTGTTTGGCCTTACATTTAGGTCTTTAATCCATTTTGAGTTTATTTTTGTGTATGGTGTTAGGGATTGTTCTAATTTCATTCTTTTACATGTAGCTGTCCAGTTTTCCCAGCACCACTTGTTGAAGAGGCTGTCTTTTCTCCATTGTATATTCTTGCCTCATACAACCCAGCAATCCCACTACTGGGCATATACCCTGGGAAAACCATAATTCAAAAAGAGTCATGTACCACAATGTTCATTTCAGCTCTATTTACAATAGCCAGGACATGGAAGCAACCTAAGTGTCCATCGACAGATGGATGGATAAAGAAGATGTGGCACATATATACAATGGAATATTACTTAGCCATAAAAAGAAATGAAATTGAGTTATTTGTAGTGAGGTGGATGGACCTAGAGTCTGTTATACAGAATGAAGTAAGTCAGAAAGAGAAAAATAAATACCGTATGCTAACACATATATATGGAATCTAAAAAAAAAAAAAAAAAAATGGTCATGAAGAGCCTAGGGGCAAGATGCGAGTAAAGGCGCAGACCTACTAGAGAATGGACTTGAGGACACGGGGAGGGGGAAGGGTAAGCTGGGACAAAGTGAGAGAGTGGTAGTGTATATATGGACATATATACACTACCTAATGTAAAATAGATAGCTAGTGGGAAGCAGTCGCATAGCACAGGGAGATCAGCTCGGTGCTTTGTGACCAGCTAGAAGGATGAGATAGGGAGGGTGGGAGGGAGGGAGATGCAAGAGGGAAGAGATATGGAGATATATGTATATGTATAACTGATTCACTTTGTTATAAAGCAGAAACTAACACATCATTGTAAAGCAATTATATCCAATAAAAATGTTAAAAAAAAAAGAAAGCAAAAGAATAATGAAAATTAAAAAGAAAAAGAAAAAAAATAATCTTTTTGGGCTTGATTCTCCTCCCTCTGAGCCCACTGGGGCAGCATTGTCCCTTCCACAGTCCTAGGTAGCAGCTCTGCCCCTGAGGCTCTGGCTAGTGGCCCCGCCTCCAAGGTTCTGGGTGGCAGCCTGTCTCTGAGGCACTAGTGGCAACAGCCTGGCCCTCTGAAGCCAAGGAGAAGACAGCCCTGTACCCTGGGCCTGTGCTGTCTGGACCTTCAGTGGCAGTGGCAGTCCTGTCCATCTCTGAATCACCTTCGGGATCATTCAACCCTTTTCTTGAGGGATAAGGCATGTTCACAGCTAAATAGCTCTATTGTTCCATCCTGTGGAATCCCAGAAGTTCAAAAGCCTTCCTTCCTTTTGTCCATTATCTGTTTCCTTTAGCCCAAGCTGGCAGTGTGTCTCCTGGTATAATCCCATCTCTATTCCTGGCTTCTTCTTAGCTGGCTGCCGGACAATCTCTTTATGGAGTGATTGTCCAGCCCCACCTGTGGTGATCTCTTCCAAGCATGCTTTCTCATTTTTGGCAATATGAATAGACTGAGGATTTTCCACATCTGTAGTTTCTGGTTCTGTTTTGCCTGACAATTCCTTTAATTTATCTCTCTTCTCTCACATTTCACTATAAGCAGTAAGGAGAAACCAGGTCATGTATTTTTCCCTAACATGGATATCCAGTGGCCCAGGACTGTTTATTGAAAAGATAAATCTTTTTGTACTGAATTGCCTCTTTGCTATTGTTATTAATCAGGGGACCATGTATGTGTGGGTCTGTTTCTGACATCTCTATTATGTTCCATAGGTCAGTCTGTCTATTCCTGCATCATTACCACTCTGACTCTATAATAGGTGTTGATATATAGTAGAATAAGATCCCAGCTTTGTTCTTCTAGATTACTTCATTTATTTTTAACTCTTTTCATTTCCATGAGAAGAACCAGTGAATTATGTAAAAGCAGTGGCTTGAAGTTTAATTTTGATTGTACTGAATCTGTAAGTCTTTAAAAAATATCTCTTATTCAGTGCTAAAGCCTTGCACATAGCTTAGATTTAGTTCTAGGAATTTGATGTCCTTTGATGCTATTGTAAATTATATCTTTTTACTTTTTTCATTTTTGTAGCTTATTTCTGTTAGATATATAATTCCAAGTTGGTAGTTATTTTCTTTCAGCAAGTAACTGGATTTAAATTTAAAATGTTGGGACTTCCCTGGTGGTCCAGTTGTAAAGAATCTGTCTTTCAATGCAGGGGACTAAGATCCCACATGCCGTGGGGCAACTAAGCCCACATGCCACAACTATTGAGCTCACGTGCCTCAACCAGAGAGCCTGCATGCCACAAACTACAGAGCCCACACTCTCTGGACCCCGAGCGCCACAACTAGAAAGAAAAAACACGTGCCACAACTAGAGAGAAGCCTGAGCACCACAATGAAGAGACCGCACGCCGTAATGAACGACCCCCGTAATGAAAGACCCCGCATGCCACAACGAAGATCCCATCTGCCACAACTAAGATCTGACACAGCCAAAAAAAAAAAGGAAAATAAATAAAAAAAATTAAAAATGTTATTCCATTATCTTCTGGATGCTATCATTTTATTTTTGAAAAGCCAGCATTAGTCCTCTTGTTGGTCCTTTGAAGGTAATATGTCATAGTTTATTTGACTGTTTTGTAGAGTTTTCTCTTTGTTTTTCAGTGGTTTTACCGTATTAGTCCCCAAAAGTGTGCCTTTAATGAATCGTGCCCCCTAGTATTTTTGTCCTGACCCTTTGAAAACAAAAGTGAGCCCCGTGACTCACTTTTGACCAATAGGGCACATCTGCTTTGACACTGTGTGATTTCTGAGGCTCAGGCATAAGCCTTGCTGCTTACCTGCCCTCTTGGAACACTCACTCTTGGGATGTGCCCTTTGAGAACCTCACTGTTAAGATGTGAAATTACTCTGAGACCACCATGCTATAAGAGAATCATGCCACATGGAGAGGCATTGGAGGATATATTCTAGGAGAGAGAGAAGGGGTGGGGGAGATAGAGAGGGAGAGGGAGAGAGAGAAAGAGAATCTGAGATGCCTGATGTAAGAGTGAATGGGTCATTAGGAGATCTTGCCCAGCCAAGCTTTCAAATGGCTTCAGCCCTGCCACTGTTTAACTGCTACTGTGCAAGAGACCCCAAGCAAGGACTGTGTAGCTGAAGTTGGTCAATCTGCAGAGCTGTGAGATCCAAGAATAAATTACTTTAAGACATTAAGTTATGGGGTGGTCAGTTATACAATAATAGACAAATGGAACAAAATAATACCTAGAAGTAGGATATGATTGAAACAAAACCTTAAAACACGTGGCATCAGCTTTGGGACTCAGAGGTAGGAGGAGCCTGGAAGATCCTCAAAGGAATTGTTGATGCAACTGGAAGGACAGGGAAGGGGTTATTACTAGAGGCTGGAGGAAAGGCAACCCGTGTTACATAGTGGCAGAAAACGTAGGGTAACTGTTGCCTGGCGTAACATGGACAATAGGAAATGTACCTAATTAAATAGCAAACCTGCATAAGGAGATTTTCAGAAAGAATGTCAAACGTGCTAATTGGTTATTTTTAACCGTGTATGATAAAATATTATATAAGAGTGAGAAAGAGAAAGATACTAAGAAGGAACTTTTTCAGTTTCAAGCAGAAATTAGAGAAAATATAAAGGATCCAGAGCTTACTAAGTGTAAAAATAAAGGTGTATCTTATTTTCAGCCTCTCCATAATGCAAAGGCTCTCAATATCTATCAGACCTGATCTCAGGATAAAGATTATCTTAAGGGCACAGCTATAGGGCACATTTTTAAGATTTCAGAAAGATTTAAGGGTGCACTTTATAGACCATTAGAATTAGACAAAATTTTTCTTAGAATCTTAAGGGTGTTATTTCTCAGCTCTCTGACTTTCAGCACAAGACAGACTGGGGCCTACATCAAAAAGATTTCTGAGTGGAGTTTTGTCTAGTGGAGTGAATCCCACTACTGTTCATAGGAAGCCCAAAGATCTTTAAGAGAATTGTATTGACAGAAACATCATAAGCTTGGAGTATAATGGATGGACATAGTTCAAAATGAAGAAAGGCTCTGGGTCCCTAATCTTTTGTAGGCAGGAAGCAGGCTGAGACTGCTGCTTACTTGCAAACATGGACCATTTCTTGTGGAAAAGAAAGCTTGCAATAATAACCAAGAGAGAGGAGACAAAATTCCAGAGGGTAAAACCAAGAGCCTTAGAAAACCACTCCCAGAACTGAGCCCTAATCAAGGAACTGGCAATATATGCCCAAATGAATTTCAGAATTGCTTTGGACCAGTGACTGCTATGTGACTCTTTTTCCCTTATGTCCCCCACCCTGACCCTCTGACCCCCACTTTTGAATGACAGTGTCTATCACAGTTATAATACTCTGGTATTATTATTGTATGTTGAGCGTGTGGGGCAGATCATTTTTGTCTTTAGTTCACAGGTCTTCAGATTGAGAAGAGCTGTACTCAGGGGTTGCCCTGAGCATTTGCTCTTGCTAAGCCTTATTGACCCTGATTTAATACTGCTTTATGCTTGGCTTCTCATCATGGAAAGTTTAGTTCTGTTGCAAAAACTGCCATAAGTGAAAGGATTTCTTAGTACAATTTATTTCCTTTCAAGTTACAAAGGAGTTTAGAAAGAAAAACATTTCATCTTATCACACTCCTTCTTTCTTGAAGCAAGTCTCCAGGGTAATGAAGTAATTGGTGACTTTGGAGGAAGAGGAATGTGAGCAGGGAGATAATTTGGTGATTCCCTTTATCATTGAAACTGACACAAAGTATGTGGTTGTATTAATGAAAAGGATGCATCTTAGGCCAAAAAATAAAAAGCCCCCCCAAACCATACTTCTCATGACGTAGAAAAATATTTTCCATTTAATGAGACAATTTGCCTGAGGAAAATTTGAAGTATTGGAAGGAAGAAAGATAAGTTTAAATTATATTTTGTGTGGTGGTGGGGCTGGTTTGGCGGCGGGAGGGGAGTAGAAACAGGGTAATTTGTCATAGAATCAGGATTTTATGGCTGGGAGGAAAATTAAATACCACTGTGTCCCCTTCTCTCCCATTTTACATAAAGAAATGGAGATCCAGAGAGGTTAAGTGGCTTGCTCAGAGTCACACATCTAGTTATTTACTGAGAAACAGAGAAAAGTAGAAAGAAAACTTAGTTCCTGAACCAACTACCTTTTTTTAAAAAATATTGCAGGTACATCAGTAACTGACTAATTCTAAAAAAACCACAAAAAATCCCCTGAAAAAACATAAAAAAACAAACCTGGGGAAATCCCTCCTCCCTGAGGCCTTCCTGCTGCTCCTGCATCTGCCCAGATTCCTTCTGTGAGGATCTATCCCCTGTCTAACCCCCCCTGCCCCTCATCCAAGCTCTCACAGCTCTGTCAAGTGATAGCTGTTTCCTGCTAAATAGAGGATGATCATAGGAATTTTGGAGGTGGCTTTTATCGTGCCCTGTTTTGAGTAATTGGTATACTTGTTTGTTTTTCTTCTAATGTTTTTAAACATTAAATGTGGTAAAATACACATTTACTATCTTAACCATTTTTAAGTGTATACTGCAGTAGTGTTAAGTACATTCACATTATTGTGCAGGCATCACCACCATCCATCTTCAGAACACTTGGCATCTTGCAAATCTGAAACCCAGTCCCCATTAAACGACTCTCCATTCCCCTTTCCTCCAGCCCCTGGCAACCACCATTCCACTTTCTGTCTGGATGGGTTTGACTATTCAAGCTCCCTCATACAAGTGGAATCATACAGTCTGTCTTTTTTGTGACTGGCTTATTTCACTTAGCATCATGTCCTCAAGGTTCATCCACATTGTAGCATGTGCGAGAATGTCCTTCCTTGTTAGCGTTGAGTAATATTCCATCGTGTGTATACACCACATTTTATTTATCCATTTATCTATTCGATGAACACACGGGTTTTTTTCCACCTGTTCCCTCTTTAATGACCCATTTTGGATGTGCACAGGCAGTTCCAAAGTGCATGTTCAAGGAAGGATTGAAACATTAGTGTTCCATATGTGACCCCCGTGTGACAAAGGAGGAAACCGCATATTAATTTACAAACATCATGCAATAGGATACGTTTTCTTCACAAACTTATTTAGTTGTAGGAGGAGGAAAGGGGCTCACAACTGGTCTGGCACATGATGTTCGAGGCCGTAGATGTTTCTTAACACGACAGAATTTATGACAGTTAGAGACGGAAGGCATCTTAAAGGAGACAGGGTAATTTGAGCATTTGGGCATCTGCATCAGGAATACCTAGGCTCGGGTTTCCAGGGCTTTATTAGCTGTGTGACCTTGAGCAGATTATTTAAACTTTTGAATGGAATTAAACTCTTCATGGAATTACTGAGGATTAAATGAGACAATGCAATTAAAGTGGCTAACACAATTCCTTGTAAATTCTAGCCAAGGGACGAGTCTCCTCTTTACAGATAAGTGAAGGGAAAGTGACTGGCCTGAGGTCACACAGACAAAACCACAAAGCTGGCATTTGAATTGCTTTTAAAAAAGCATGAGAGGGATTCATTTTTAACAAATACATTTTTTTCTCATTGAAACTTTATTAGTTATTTGTGAATGTTCACAGAAACTCATGCCAAGAAGAAACATGGCACATATTCTTTTTTCCAATTCTTATTTGTTCTGTCATTTAGTCATTCAAGGAATTCCTTCATTTAATAAATGGTTACTGAGTGCCTGTCATGTACAACCACTGGATGGGCACTGGGGACATCACAGTTTCATGGAGGAGGTGGGTGACTGTGCTAAGAGTCCCAGTGGGGATTAACCTAAGAGAATGTGGGAACCAACAGGACAGAGAGGTGCAGAACCCTGGCCTTTGGGGCAGGAAGTAGGGGAAACTGGATATGTATAGGGCCAGACCTCAGGTTGCCCTTTGATTGCATAAAACATTGAAATAAATCTGGCCTCCGCCTTTGAACCTAGTGGGAGAGTAGCCATAAAAACAGTGACTAAGAATATAATTAAAAAGTGCAATGTATGTACCAAGTGGTAGGGAGCGCAGTGGAGAGAGTGAGTGATTCTGCCTAGAGGTTTTGGGGGAGGAGTGATGATATAGGGTGGAGGGAGGACTTCATGGAGGAGCTGGCAAATGAGGTACCTTGTAGGCTGAGTGGGATGTCACCAGCCACAGAGGAAGGGAAAGGTGCTCTAGGAAGAAGACCCAGAAGCATGTGAGCACAGTGGTCCAGGTCCCTGGGACACAGGTTATCCACGAGATGCTGGGGGTGCCGTGTGGAGGAAGATGATCCTCCCACGGGGATGTCCCAGACCTTACCTGCTGGTGAGTATAATGGGGTCGTGTTAGCACTTACTATCTTGATTCTGGGGGCTTTTCACTGCTATCTTATCCTTTAGGATATGCCCAAAGTCTCCCCCAGGTATTTCTGAGCACCCCCTCCCCCCCCAGCAAGGCATCTATCTCATCTGGACTCAGGATTGGTTGCTTCCACTTTATGCTCTGGTGTTCTCATCAAGGTTTCTTGAGCTTTCCACCGCTGACCGTGCCTCCATCAGAACACTCTGCCTGAGCTGGGGCACCTCGGCGGGCAGCCGCCCTCAACTCTCAGGGACACAAACCTGCCCCATGATCTGTGACTGGGAAGGGGGAGTGCGGATAGAGCAGGGTCTTTTCTACTCCATTTCATGGGAGTGTGTGTGTGTGTGTGTGTGTGTGTGTGTGTGTGTGTGTGACACAGAGAGAGAGAGAGAGAGAGAGAGAGAGAGAGAGAGAGAGAGAGAGAGAGAGAGCTATGGGGCTATGTTTCTCAGGACCAGAATCTTATAGACTCCCCTGAACACACTTCAGCTTATATCCTAAACTCTTCCCTCTTTAGGGCTCATAAAGGGAAGAGATTTGCCATCTCATTCCCTCCTCTGACTTTATCTCTTCCACTATCGCACAGGCACCATTATTTTTTATTTTTTATTTGTTTTGCGGTACTCGGACCTCTCACTGCTGTGGCCTCTCCCGTTGCGGAGCACAGGCTCCAGACGCGCAGGCTCAGAGGCCGTGGCTCACGGGCCCAGCCGCTCCGCGGCATGTGGGATCTTCCCGGACCAGGGCACGAACCCGTGTCCCTTGCATCGGCAGGTGGACTCTCAACCACTGTGCCACCAGGGGAGCCCCAGGCACCATTATTAATGCACTGTTTTCTTCCCCTTTCTTTTGTCAATTAAAAAAAAAATCTTTGAATACATATAAATTAATGAAAACACATACTTGGTGAGCGGGTGTCTGCCTTGTGCCTGTGCATCTGGTTCTCAACTTTGATCCAGCAAGCAGCTTTTGAAGGTCTTTCATGGTGTAGCTGAGAAGTTCCTGGCATTTGGGAGATATTCAAGAAACTACTGTTGAATTGAACTGACTCTCCTGTAGGGAAGGAAGCCACTAAGGATGGGTTTGTTTGTTGGCAGGTGAATGGTCTGAAGGAACCTGATGGTTTTAGGAGAAGAGAGTTGTGGCAGAAAGACCAAGTAGGAAGCTGAGGCAGCCATCAGGGTGATACAAGCTTTGAGCCAGGAAAGGGACCATAAGAGTGAAGTAATGTGGGTAGAGCTGAAAAATAGTGGGGACAGGAGAACTGGTAGAGAACTTAAAGGCTGTATTTACTGTGACTCAAAGAGTAGTTCTTGGAAACATACCCCTCCTCTTGGGCAGAAGTTATAGGATGCTAATAATCCTTGTGTCCCATCCTCAACGTCCCCCGCCCCTGCCCCAGATCCCCCAGCATCTTTCTCCCTTGGCTCCATTGATCCACGTGGGAGAGGACTGAAGAGATGATGACTCTGAAGTTTGTCTTGGGAGAGTTGGGTGGGTGGTGATGAGATGAGCATCATTCGATCCATTTTACATAGAAGTTAAGTGATTTGCCCAAGATCAGTGAACATACTGATAGCAGCATTATGTGTCCTTATTGTGCTAAAAACTCCAAGCCAGAATAGTTTCTACTTCATTACCCCCATGGCCTTTTCCCATTTCATAAAAACTTCTACACACAGAACAGACTCAAATAATTTTCTAAAATGTCATTAAAATTAAGAAGATACTTAAAAGGACATATGAGAAGCCACATTCAACAAGTACAGAAATAAATTAGAGATGAGAAAATATTAAAATACCTGACCTGCGTGGGTATTTGCATAATATTTAAAATTATCTCGTCCATTTAGTTCTAGTGTTTGGTGTCAGTCTGAAATATGAAAAATGTTCTCACGGAGATGCAGGCAAACTGAAGGAGGATATCTTAATATACAGTGAAATATAAATTAAAAAGCTCTCTAAAGCTATTAGTAAAAGTACCGAAATACATTAGCAGGTGCATGGGTTCAACTTTGAATGAATGTTCTTTGAAATCGGATTCATCACCAAAATTAATCTGAGAGGCGTCAAATCTGTGCTGGGTTAAAGAGGTGACAAATGGGAAGATTTCATTGAAGTTCCAAATTGTAAAAGGATCAGAATTAATAATCCTCTGTCATGAGGAACTTGATCACTTAGGAGTTTAAAGAGCTTACATTCTTGAAAGAGAGTAGAAATCTGAAATATTTCTGGTGAAAGAAGTAGTCTGGTTATCAGTTGGATTGATTTGGTTTGATAAATAACTTCAAATCAACCACAGATAACCATGAAGATACGTGTCTGCAACTTTCACATGAACGGGATTTATATCTTTCAACAGGCTGGTCAATTTATTCTCTTAGAATGGAGTAAGTACAGTAATTTCCTCCCTTGTTATTTTTTTTAAATTGAAGTATTGTTGCTTTACAATGTTGTATTAGTTTTAGGTGTACAGCACAATGATTCAATAATATATATTTACGTATATATATAAATTCTTTTTCAGATATTTTCCCTTATAGCTTTATTACAAAATATTGAATATAGCTCCCTGTGCTATATAGTAGGTTCTTGTTGGTTATCTATTTTATATATAGTAGTGTGTATATGTTAATCCCAAACTCCTAATTTATCCCTCCCCTCCCTTTCCCCTTTGGTAACCATACATTTGTATTTTATGTTTTGTAAATAAGTTCATTTGTATCTTTTTTTCTTTCTTTAGATTCCACATATAAGCAATACCATATGATATTTGCCTTTCTCTGTCTGCCTTACTTCACTTAGTATGATAATCTCTAAGTCCATCCATGTTGCTACAAATGGCATTATTTCCATTGTATATAAGTACCATATCTTCCTTATCTGCTCATCTGTTGAACACTTAGGTTGTTTCTATGTCTTGGCTATTGTGAATAGTGCTGCTATCAACATAGGGGTGCATGTATCTTTTTGAATTACAGTTTTCTCCGGATTGGTAGAGCCACTATGGAGAACAGTATGTAGATTCCTTAAAAAAACGAAAAATAGAGTTACCATGTGATTCTGCAATTCCACCCTTGGGCAATATGTCCAGAGAAAAGTATAATTCAAAAAGATACACGCACCCCAATGTTCATTTCCTCTCTTGTATTTAATTCAGAGCTTCTTGGGGGTGATGCCCTTTAGAAGCACCAATCTTCCTTCATCAGTGGCTTCTATTATGGCTCTTCATTCCTATGGACTCACATCCTGAAAATGAGCATAAAAACACAGGGGTCGGGGGCAGTGCTGGGAATATTGCAACACTCCACACATATACCTTGCTCCAAATACCTCAAATAACATTTTTTCTTAGTCAGAAAGACATATGCCTCGACCCTTTCGCAGGCAGTTTTCCATGTTCCAAGTGACGAGTTTGGGTTTATGTATTAATGGGGTGTGTTTGCATCTCTGCATCATAACCTCAAGGTTAGGCAGACGGTCCCCGGCGCCCTGCTCAATTACGCATGCATAGCAATGGGAAAGGATACGGCTGATGAGTCTTATGAGCTGAGCTTATGATGCTTTTCTGTAAGAACAAAGCCACGGCTGCTTTTGAGCATGCTACCAACTTTGCCTCACGGCTGCAGGAGGGGGCCGCCTGATGTTTAGCAGCCCTGGGATTGGCACGATCCCCCTGAAACTGAACCTCTGATGAATCGCACAGCTGTAAGAGGACTCAGCAACCTCAAGTCCTCAACTAAGCCTGCAGTCCATCCCCTGTTAGTACCTGTGTCTATAGGAAGAGCTTGGCTACGGGGCCAGAGTATATTTCAGAGTCACTTTGCGTGTGGATCCTTAGTTTTATCCCGCATCCAAAAATGAAGACTCTTGGAGGCCATCCTATGGAAGATGGCCTCTAAGTAGGTTGAAAGAGAAAGAAAGAATCTTCTATCATTTATACTTTTGAGTACCTAATAGATATCTGATCTATCATATTTCCAAAATAGAATTCTTCACCTTATATTTCTAGTTTTAACAATCTAAATAAAACACTTCAGTGTCAAAAGAAAAGAATAGAATTCTTAACGCCCCCTCCACTGATACTGTTAGTTGTTTCCATGTCAATAATGTAACCACCAACTCCTTAGTTACTGAAGCCAAAAATCTAGATGTTATCCTTAGTTTTAATGAGTTCAATCTCCTACCCACTTGGATCCTTGAATCTTTGGAGCCTCTGTCTGTGCTTATTATTATTATTTGACATTATTTTTTGGCTGCGTTGGGTCTTCACTGCTGCACGCAGGCTTTCCCTAGTTGCGGTGAGCGGGGGCTACTCTTCGTTGCTGTGCACAGGCTTCTCATTGCAGTGGCTTCTCTTGTTGTGGAGCATGGGCCCTAGAGCACGCGGGCTTCAGTAGTTGTGGCATGTGGGCTCAGTAGTTGTGGCTCTCGGGCTCTAGAGCGCAGGATCAGTAGTTGTGGCGCATGGGCTTAGTTGCTCCGCAGCATGTGGGATCTTCCCAGACCAGGGATCGAACCCGTGTTCCCTGCACTGGCAGGCGGATTCTTAACCACTGTGCCACCAGGGAAGCCCCGTCTATGCTTTATCTCACCTTAGGGCTTTGCACCTTCCACGCTTGTCTGGTAGTGCCCAGGGCCTGGAACATTCGCCTATATGGAAGCTGAGTGCCAAGCTGTCACTTGGCTCCAGATTCTTCTTTCTTTTTAGGAGACTACTTCCCCCTGTTTTGGGTTTGCAATGAAAACGCACCGCACCCCTCCCCACCCCACAAGATATCCCTCTGCTTACAAATTAATCACGTCACGCTCACCTTACTTGGGCTATCAAATGTATACTCCCATAAAGCACAATGTGTATTAGTCTGAACTTCACCTGTAACATACTCTTGAAAGATAACCTGCAGGCACAGGAAGACTTTGTAAACTGCAAGATATTGTGCAAATGCTGGCTTTTCTTATTGGCTTAATTCCTGAGTCCTAAGACTTCACAGGGACTCCTTGGCACCTTCATGGAGGGATCAGAGCTTCCCCTCTCTCTTCACCCCAAGCAGCTCGACTTTTCTCTCTTTTATGTTCTGCTGCTAAAAAGTTTGAAAATCACTGACTTTACAAAACACTTGGCTTATGCATTAATCTCCTTTACAACATCTCTTACAGTTGGTTATCCAGCCTTTGCTTGAATATGTCCAGTGACAGGGAGCTCATTACTTTAGGAAGTAGCTGTTTTAAGACCGTCCTATTCTATTTTAGTTCTGTTCTATTTTTGGAAAGTTTGTTTTGTTGTTCTTGGTTCATGATTCTTTAGGCCAAGAGAGAAGAAATACTAGCTAACCGATTCCACAGTTGGGTCCTGGTTAATTAAGGCTTTCCCCTGTAAATATTTTTTATGCACGGAAAATCATTCTAGGCATTTTGTTGATTCATGCCCTTATTTTACGCCCTTTCTGAGTAGAGATGAGTGTAGGCATTTTGCCCATACCCCACCCTGCCCCACTTTCACTTTTACATCTTAATAATGAGATATAACCATAAAGTGACTCTGGGTTACCACAAGAAATTCAGCAGGCAATACATTAGCTTCTCCTTACCCAGGGTATCACCTTCTGTGGCTTCACTTACAGGCAACTGCAGACTGAAAACATTAAGTGGAAAATTCCAGAAATAAACAATTTATAAGTTTTAAGTTGCTGTTCTGAGTATCATGATGAAATCTCCAGCCATCCCACTTCATCCCACCTGGAACGTGAACCATCGCTTTGTCCTGCCTGTTAGTCACTTAGTAGCCATCTGGGTTATCAGACTGATGGTCTCTGTTATCCCTGGGCTTGTGTTCAAGTTACCCTTATTCTATTTAATAATGGCCCCAAAGCACAAGAGTACTGATGCTGGCAATTCAGATATTCTTTTACTGTGTCTAATTTATAAATTAACTTTTAGCATAGGTATGTATGTATAGGAAAAAACATTATATATGTAGAGTTCAGTGCTACCGGTGGTTTCAGACATCCACTGGGGGTCTTGGAACGTATGCCTGGTAGAGGCGGGGTGGACTGTGGCTCATGAGATGTGGGACTGAGATAGGGACAGAGAAAGGGACAGGTATGTATTTTTGAGGTCCTACTCTGTGCTAAGCCATCATATATTTTTTTATATGCAATGCTTACAAAAATCAATCATAGATATAATTATTTTGAAGCCCAGATACATTAGAAAATGGTATAAAATTCACAGGTCGTAAGTAGTGGAGTTGGGATTTCCAGGACTATCTGATTCTGCAATCTGAGTTCTTTCCTCCGCTCCAGAAGATAATTTCCTTTAATAACTCTGGCCATTCCCACCATTGTCATTGTATCGTTATAAAAACACACAGTTTTGCAGTCATTAATGTCTACTTAATAATTTCTCCTGACCTCAGTTTGCTTATCTGCAAAATGGGGATAATAATCATAGCTTCATCACAGGGTAGTTATGAGTAAAAAGGCAATTACAAATTATGCACTTGGTGTCTGCCTGGCACATAGTTAGTAAGCATGGGCTATATGGTCACTTTTGATTGCTGTTGTTATTCCATGCCAGGCCCTTCCCTGAGTCAATTAGGGAGCACAAGGGCATTCACACATGCATAGCCGAATGAAGAACTAAAGGAAAAAACTTGTGTGTGTTGCAATGTTCAATCCCTTTTATGCCTAGGAGCCTGGCTGATATGTCGGATCGTCAAGCCAAGGGGCAGGGTGCAGGCATGGGGTAGGGGCCGTGAAGGTGGTTGAGGGGAAACACTCTAACTGCTTCCAGACTAAGAAGGACCCTGGAGGGTGCACATACCCTGCCTTCAACTCTCCAGACACGTGGATGTCCGCGGGGCTCAGCCCACTTGATAGGCATGTCAGGCTGGTTCAAAGGCATCACTGTAGCACGGGTTCTATCCGCTCTCTATTCGTGACCCCCTGATGGGGGAAACAAATCCACTGAACCAAGTAAGATTAAGCTGCAAACCCTGGCTTGGGATGCTCATAAAGCAGCCGTCTCCCTGCTGGTTTCACAGATTGTGGTGCCGAATCCCAAGCCCAGGCTGTCCCACCGCCCCGGCCGCCGAGCACCACACACTCCTCTAATGTATCACAATTACCGAGACAGCTGTGCTAAGTACCTTTCCACGGATCTGCTCTGAAAACGTTCAGCGTGTTCAATAGCCCTCAAAATTTGTCATTTGGAACCTGCGGTGAGGTGGTATGGTGGTGCTCATACTGAGCTGTGGCAGAATAAATACAGTCACCTCACGAGATTGTATGTTTCCTTTGAAGTGGAGCGCATGTAAAAGAGTTGGGTTCTTTCAGCTTCGATTATATCTCAGTTTAGCACATCGAAAGGGAAGGAAGGGAAGTTGCAAAGACAGCACAGGTGCGAGAGGCTGTAGAGCTGGATCATGTACATCGCCCAGAAGCAGGCGTGTGCTTTGCTGGGAACATTAATTTGCATTTGCAAAGCAAGGATCTGCCCAGGCATCCTGAGAGGGTCCCATACGTGAATTGCCCATTAGCACTGCCGGGGGTGCTGGGCGAGATGCCCAGTGTCAAACACGGCTGGTGACAGAGTGGGGAATGTCGCTAATCTCTGGGGACATCCTTAGTAGGACTCAAACACCCCTCACTTGTCTCTCGTGAGTGGAGCTTTGGAGCCCAGGCTGCTGGAAAGAAGCACTAATTATTTACCCAGAATACAATCCAGAATCTAACCCAGATCTGCAAAATGCCTTCTGTTATTATCAAGAGCAGCGCTTCTCAAATCCCAGCTTTTGCACCTCAGAAAGAGGTGAAAATGAGATGGGAGGGAGGTGGCAGCTCTGGGGGCTCCGGGCACTGCTTCCTTGGAAGCCATTCATCCCTCCTCTGGGGAAGGCATATCAGCGCTTCTCTTTCAGGTGATAGATGAGGACGGGGTACTAATGACAGCCCCGTTCTCTCTGAAAGGCCCACACTCCAGTTAAAGAGAAGGCTGTGAATGAAGGTGAATGAAGTACTAATGGGCAGGTGAGGAATGGTTGAAGAGAGCCCAGGAAGAGGCTGAGTGTCTGTAGGTTCCTCTAAGGAAAGCAGAGTTCTCTCCTGTTTACTCAGGTGCCAGAAGTGGGTTCCTTAGTCTCAGTGGCTGTTTTGCCCTTTGAAGGCACCCTGGTTGGTTTATCACACAGGATAGTAGCAACTTCACCCCGTGGGTTGGGTTGTCCTTTCTTGGGGCAGGGGAGAAGGGTTGCTGACATACAAGAACTTATTCCAGCCTCCTTTGGGGCAGGCGTTAGATCAGCAGTCACTAGAAAACCACTAAAGTCATCCATCTTCTGATCGCCATCCTCCTTTCCAGCTGAGCTCCCGGATATTCCCTCCATTCAGGGGCCTGGACTCTTTCCTCCCTAAAGATGCCCTGCTTTTGTTTTTGTTAACATCTTTATTGGAGTATAATTGCTTTACAATGGTGTGTTAGTTTCTGCTTTATAACAAAGTGAATCAGCTGTACATATTCATATATCCCCATATCTCCTCCCTCTTGCGTCTCCCTCCCACCCTCCCTGTCCCACCCCTCTAGGTGGTCACAGAGCACTGAGCTGATCTCCCTGTGCCATGCGGCTGCTTCCCACTAGCTAACTATTTCACATTTGGTAGTGTATGTATGTCCATGCCACTCTCTCACTTCGTCCCAGCTTACCCTTCCCCCTCCCCGTGCCCTCAAGTCCATTCTCTACGTCTGCGTCTTTATTCCTGTGATGCCCTGCTTTTGAAACACTCCACGCTATTTCACGTCTCCTGCTTTAGCTCGTGTGGTTCTATCTGTCAGCAGGCAGAAGCCTTCCTCCCCTGCCTACCTGAGCATGCTGCAGGGCGCGGCTCAGCTGTCGTCTCCGTGAGTCTGCACCCAGCCCCACAGGCACACTAAGTCGTGGAAGCGTTTCCATGGTGCTTTGAGCTTACCTGGATTGTGTTGCCTTTCACATGTGCTCACGTTATCTATTCACCTGTCTGTCTGTTCTTTTACCTTGTTAACTCCTCTAGAGAAGGACCCGTGTCTTATTTATTTTTGCATCCTCAGGGCCTCCAGACGGTAGACACCCACTGAAAGTTTTGGGAAAGAAAAAATGCACAGTCGCTTCTGCACTGGGTATGAGTCCTGGCTGTTCTCCTATCATGCTGTGTATCTTTAATTAAGATATAATGTGTCACCCTTCCTGCTTCTCATCTGTTAGGAAGAAACGGGTGTGAGAACGGTACAGACCTACCTTAGGGGACCTCGTAAGAATTAGCAAATCCGAGACTTATGCAAATGTCCCTTTCAATGGCTGCCAGACCTTGAGACGAAGCTGAGCTAGTGATTGGGAGGCGTCCGGCCGCTTCAGTCCACTTAGGAGCAGATGATCAAATGCAAAGTCTCTCTGACAGCTGCAGATCACAGACACCATTAAACAAGAAATGGTCATAGTAGCAGGTGACAAAGAGAGAGGCAAGCCTTCTGAGTGGCAAGTTAGTACCGTGAGGAACACTACAAAGCCACGGAGGCCTTGCCCGGAAGGCATGGCCAACTGCTACCCTTGGCTGTGGGAGGGAGCGGCTGGGAAAGAGAGGGCTTATGCAGACAACCATTTACATTTTATTAAAAATAATTGGAGAAGTTTACAGACATTTCTTGCCAATATGCAACTGTCAGGCATGGGTGGAAAAGAAGCCTTCTCCCAAATTGTGAGAGATTCTAATGTCGTGGCAAAAATATCTGGAGTCTGATGATTAAATGTGGAGAGCTGTCATCTCGGCATTATATTAAAATAACTCGCCTCCAGCAAGTGCGCGGTATTTCTTCCTTTAAATCTGTCATTTTTCGGGAGGCCATTGCTCCGGTTGGCTGCACCGGTGGCTTTGGAGCCGTGGCGGTTTAACAGCAACTGGGACGTTCAGATGCTTTCTGAGGGCAGAGAGGGGGCTGATGCTTGGGGCGGGGGCTCGTTCACTGCTGCTTGGCTGCAGCAAGCCATCTGCAGACCTCTTTCCCCGTGACTTAGTGGGGCTCTCAGGCATCCGAAAGCTTAAGCAGAATACACAGGCAGACACATTATTTTCAGCAGAGGTTCTCAGACAGCAATGTCAGGCTGCAGGCAGAATGAATTGCATTTGTTTATGAAATCTGTTGCTTAATTGGACGATCAGTGTCTCATTTCAGCCTCCAGTCATGACACTTTTAATGATGTCCACACTGTGCTGCTTTTCCACGCAAACCGCGCAGGGGGCAGAACAACGGAAAAAGGTTCCATTGGCGGAAGGGAAGGGCGATGCTGTCTCTGCTCCGTCTGTTAAATGCAGCAGATGGATCTCTGCGTGTGTCTCTTCCCTCTTGCTTTTGCTTATGAGGCCGTTTAGCCTCCTTACCTAGTCAAATGTTTTCTGGGGATCCCAGGGTAGGCCCTCCTGCTTCTCTGCTTCCCTGACTTCTGCATATCATATAGCGGACAAGCTCCCCAACTCTTGAAATGTTCATGATATTAACACTTCAGTTGGTAACACCTTTTGGCTTTTGGAAGCACATTCGCATCTAAATCCTACATGTCCCTAACAGAAGAGAGCAGAGTGGACTCAAGGGCAGTGGTGGTGTATATTTGCCAGTCTTCATGGTTGGCAAAGCCTGTCGACACACATTGTGGCTGAGTTTGGGTTTTTTTTTTTTTTTTTTTTTTTCTGAGTTTGGTTTTGATCCTTATCACAGTTAGCCCCATAACACAGGTGAGAAGAGTAAGGCGGAGGAGACAGCATCACGGTCAGTTACTAAGAGCGTAGGGTTTGGGCTCACGTTCGTTCTGTGTGACCTTGGACCAGCTGCTTAACCTGTCAGAGCTTCGATTTCTTCCATAAAGTAGAAGCAATCATTGCTTCCTCAGAGGTTCTTGCGAGGATCAGATGCGATTGGGCATAAGTAAAACATTTAGCACAGAGGCTGTTTAACAGCTATTATTATTAGTGATGGTATTACAGAAATCAAGATTATGAGGATTGGCTGAAGGCCTGCTTCCTGGAGAGCCTCGTTCTCACACCTTTCTTCCCTGCCCTGGCTGTCTTTCCAAATGCCTAAGAAATGTGCAGATTTTCCACCTTTCAGCAATTCCAGAGACAGCCGGCAAGGATATAAAAAGCAAGTGAAGAGCCTGCAGAAACGCAGGTGCAGTTTGGGGTCCCTCTGCTAAAAGTGCAGCTTTTCTTCAAAGCCCTTAAATGTCACCTCGCCTCGCTTGGCCCGGCTGGAAACGCCCGCGCCATTGCCTCTTCTGCCCAGGGGTGACGTCGCCGGAGTCATCTGAGTCTGAAAAAGGGATTCACCTTGACCTTCCTCTTTCCCAGAAGAAGACACGACACGAGTGAGGCCATCAAAAGCAGCACGGTTCCTCCCCCTCGGCATGTCTCAAAGCCCTCACTCTGACCCCCATCGATCAGCCATAAAACACAAAATCAACAGAGTTCTGCTTTTCTATTTCATGCAGAAAAAAATCAGCATTGACCAGCACGGTCAGCCAAGCTCACGGAAACAGCCAGTAAAAATGGGAACGTCTACAGACTCCTCTCTCAGATCCTCTTAAGCTTCGTCTTTGTCCTGGTCCCGGATGACAGCTGTGGGGCAGGACAAATCTTGCTGCTAAGTACTGAGTAGGAGAAGTGTTCACTGTCGTTCCCACGCAGAGGGTGCTTTGAGTGACTCAGTGACTGACAGCCTGAATAAGCGGTTATTTCTCCCGGCTCAGGCGCGGGGACACAAGCAACCCTCTGCCTGACCTTACGCAGGTGAGCTTGGCACTCTGGGGCCAGCTCGCTGCCACCATTACCTGTTAAGGTGAAAGTATGGTCGAGTTGATGGGGGTTGAAGCTCTGATCATGTTACTCTCTCGCTGAAATAATTTTTGACTATGCTCCACGTTCTCCAGGGTCGGGTCAAATGCCTTCCCCTGGCATTCGTGGCTTATCACAATCTGACCCCAATCTACCTTCCCAGTTGCTTCTTTGATTACCAGGCTTCACGAGTCCTGTGATGCAGACAAGCTGAACCGCTCTCTGAATCTGCCCCATACTTTCCCATTTCTGGGTTGTTGCTTCCGTTGGTCCTTCTCCTGGGATGCTCATTTTCCTGACTGTCCACGTCTGTCTTAGTCTGCTAGGGCTGCTGGAACAAAATACCATCGACTGGGTGCCTTAAACAATAGATATTTACTTCTTGCGATTCTGGAGACTGAGAAATCCAAGATCAAGGTCTGGCAGATTTGGTTCCTGACTTGCAGACAGCTGCCTTCTTGCTGTGTACTCATAAGGTGGAGAGAGAGAGAGCTCTGGGTTCTTCCTGTTCTAAGGACCCTAAGCCCCACGCTCATGACCTCATCAACGCCTAATTACCCACCAAAGGCCCCACCTGCAAATACTCTCATGGGGGGTTCGGGTTAAGGCTTCAACGTATGAATTTGCGGGGGACACAGACATTCAGTCCATAACGATGTCTAAATCCCATCTATTCTTCAAGCCTCATTTAAAATACAACCTCTTCCATGAAGAGTTCTCTGTTTCCTCCAGCTATAAATAATTCTCCATCTTCTCAACTGCTGTAACTCTTTGTGCATAAGCCTATTAGGGCAGTTCTGTTTTCTATTGTGTATTATGGTCTTGCATGTGTTTTGTTTCCTCTACTACATTCTGAGCTCCTTGAGGGCAGGGGCCATACCTTTTTTCTTCTAGGAATCACTAACACTTAGCCCAGGGTCCCTGAAGTGCAATTAGTAGTGAGAGCTTGTCATTAAGTAAATAGATGCTCCCATCTGCAGGACAGTCTCGAATGAGCAAATGCAGGTCTTGTGTTCATGACAAATGTATTGGTAAGGCCAGGGTCCTTTCTGAAGGCCACATGCCTGGGTGGCTGTTAAATATATAACACCCGGTTTGAGGGATTGACTCAGTATGTTTTTCTTTAAGGGGATGAGTTGTATCCTCCCATACCAGTGAGGAATCTTGTGGTTGAACGCACACACACACACACACACACCCACACTTATATGGAGATGATTTGGCCAAACTCTCTTGAGAACAATCTGCTCTTATCTCCTTGGTGCAACTTTTGTTCTTAGTATAAAAAGAATCCATAAACAATATTTAGAAGATGTTAATGATTCTAACTCTTTATATTGACTCCTGAACATACACTGAGACCTGACATTGGACCACAGGCCCAAAACCTCCTAAAAAAGGCATCATCCTTCCAGGAGAACCTGACTGTTACATACCGTCTTCCCAGGGGTTGGCCTTTCAGAACACACGAAGGCTGGCCAATGATCGTCGCCTCTACCACCACCACCACCAAGTCTATCCATCTTATATTCAGAGGGACTTCAATTATTAATTTTATTTACAGCATCCATTCTGTATTCTCCTGGGCACGCACACTGAGACCCAGAAGGCTCTGGTGCCTTGGATGTGTTCTAATTTGTACTGCCAAGAAAGGGTGACCTGAGTATTGTTATTCTCTGGAGTGAAATAATTAATCAAAATACACATTCCTGTGGCAACTCACAAGTGGAACTTCATTTAAGGACTGTGAACGCAATATTCTCTGGGAAGCTGTTACTCGGGCCATGCTGGGGCTGCTCCCATTTGCATAATTGCAGATAAAGCCTGCATATTTAAATTATATATATTTCCATTTCATTAATGAAACACCCTCGAAGTTCCGGAGGGAACCTGTAGGTTATCCCGGCTACTGATTCCCTTGCACCAAAAAGCAACCCGGGCATAAAAGCAACAGAGATGACCTTTAGCTACAAGCGTTGCAAGTTATGTTACTAGTCATCAGGGCTCGAAATCAAGCACCAGGCACCGGGCAGAATACAGAAAAGGATCCTCGCCATCCGGCCTCCACCACCCGAAGCATGAAGGCGAGAACGAGGAGAGATGGTCCTCAGTGTTGGTGTTAGGACACCTGCCTCCACCTCTTTTCCCCAGAGCAGCTCTTTTTATTTTCATTTCCATGCTAACAAGGTAGACTGTCCTAGCGTGTGTTCTGAGGATGTTCTTTCATGTTCAGGGCCCGGGGAGCTTTAACATAGTTAGATGTACTCTAACAGCAGGTTGCTATCAAAACTTCTATAATAGGATTAAAATAAAAGAGAAATGTGCTTGCAGTGGAATGGCAGTGATGATTTAACACGTTTCAAGGGCTTGGTGGGGAGGTGCAGCGCAAACACAGCAGACGGGCCTGCTGTGTGGGTGTGTTGCCTTCTTAACAATCAGGGTTCTGTGTTGTGATCATGGATATTTGGAGTTCAGCGTCGGAGTGTGTCCAAGGGCTCCGGCAAGGCTCTGGGAAAAGAGCCTGATCACTATCGGAGAAGCTCACATTGATTTATGCTTGCTTTTGTGCTTGCAGTCTGTCCGCCCCACCTAGACTGTGAACTCTGGGAAGGAGGGGAATCTGTCTGCCTTGTTCGTTTTTCATTTCCCAGTGTCCACAGCTGTGCCTGGCACATTCTAGGTGCTCAGTGAATATGAGTTACATGAAAGAAAGGACTCCAAGCAAGGGCTCTGCAGCCAGATTGTTCAAGGGTGACCTTGGACAACTTTCTTAATACTATTCGGCTTCAGTTCCTGCATCCCTAAATGAGGAATGGTGATACAGTGATTTTCTAGCCTTCGTGTCAGGACATCTAAAGCAACTGAAGCAGGGCGCCTGTTTCCACATCTGGCATTCTGGGCTTCAGACAGATGTTTGCTGTGGATCGACTAGCTTAAAGCTAGTAGAACCTCAGCTTTAAGATCTGCAGTGGCAGAAGTGCTTTTGGAGGTTTCTGCTTCTTCCTTGTCTCACTCTGAAGATACAGCATGTGTGGGCTCTAGAGAGATAGCAGGCAGTAGTGGTATCAGAGGAAAGGAGAGCCTTTTAAGAATACACCCAGAGGGGAGCCTGGAATGAGCCAGTTGAACCAAATGCCTTTAACTCACAGTATCAGTGTCATCTGAGACACCAGGAGGGAGATCTCAGTGCAGCAGTTACTTCTGGAGTAGAGTCTGGAGAAGAGCACTTAGGAGGGTCTGGAGTCTGGAGAAGAGCACTTAGGAGGGTCATGTGCTTGGTGTCATCAAAATCTCCCTTATCTTGACCACCTGCCTTCCTTATTCTGCCACCTTATAGGAAGGTCCCCGAACTCCAGCAAGTGTCTCCACGCATTCCAGTACCTACAAGCTCTCCATCTTTCCGGGCTATTTTTCTTCAGTCTCTGTGCTGGTAACTCTCCATCATGTCTGGCATGCCCCCCTCTCCTGGCAGGTCCCATTTCTTCCCTTCCCAGTACTGCTCTACCCCCAAGGAGGCTAACCCCACCCTTGCCCTTTGGTTACCAGTTGGGTTCTGCCAATGGGACGTGTTGGCAAGAGATTAGAGGGTGGGAGAAAAGGTAGATGAGGATTTTTCTCCCCCACTGAGTGTCCGCTTTGGCACCACGGTCTGGTGATGGCTCTATTCTTCCACCACTACAGCTCCAGCCTGATGGTTCCTGCTTCAGGGCTCCATTTCTGGTGACGCCATTTCTTCCTGTTGCCCCTTCAGATCCGGGGATGTCAGTGGCTTCTGGCTGCTTCAGCTCTTGGTGCCATGCCACTCCTCATGGTCCCATTTATTGTGCCTGGACCTCTACAAACAGCCTTATCCTTAAGTCTCTTATTTGAACTATCTGATGGAATTCTGTGGCTGCTAGGTCACTGATGAATGAACCCTACATGGAGCCTATCTCAAAGAAACCTCAAGGGACAGCCCTTTTCTCTCTCCTTCTCTTCACAGCAAGCTTCCTGAAACTATCCTGTACGTACTTACTATGCCCTTCTTTATTGCACTATATCCTTGCCCTCCACCCTGTCAGAAATCTTACCCACTTCCAGTGCACTCAGCTACCCCCACAGATTGATGATCATCAAGTTCATTCATTTGTTCAACAAATATTTACCGAGCACCTACTACGTGTCAAGCACTGCTCTAGGCGTGGAATGTACTGGTGAACAAAACACTCAAAGATTCATGCCCTTATTAGATGATGTTTTTCTAGGATCAAATCTGTACTATCAGCCCTTCGCCTGACCTCCAGAATTCTAATTCTAGTTTCCCAACGAATGTCCCACACGCCCTACAAGCTCATCACATCTGAACCCAAATTCATTATGACTCTTAAGGTATGACATCACCGCCCCTGCCGCCCGTTCTACCCAAGTTAGTCACCTTGCCCTTTTCTCTCATTTCCAATAGATTCTTTAAATTCGGCTTCAGATTTCTCTCCCAAATCTCTGTCTTGCTTTTCATTTCTAATTCTTTGTCCACAGTTAAGAATCTTACCATCTCTCACTTGGACCACTGCAATAACCTCTTACCTGGTCTGTCTGTCTCTTTTTTCCTCTTTCATCTTTCTTATCACCACTGCCAAAGTTCATCTCTACAGTGCTTCCTTGTTTAAAGAGTTCTGCCAGCTTCCCATTGCCTACCTCTTGGCAAGACAGTTTCCAACCAATACGGACCACCCCGCTGCTGCAGGCCTAACACCCATAACACGGACTCCGCTCAGTTCCCTGGACCTGCATGGTCGCCCGGGACTCCCCACCTTTGCTTGGAGCCTTTTCCTGCATTGCCATCACCTCCCTTCCCATCTCTTGTTCCTCAAGCCCCTACAGATGTCACCTTTTCTGTAAGGTTTTCCCTGACCCTTCCCAGAACAATGAATTCCTTTGTCCTTTTTCCTCCCATAGACTTGGCTTTTTCTATTTACCCTGTTACTCCACAGCTAGTTATATAAGTGCTGTGTCTCCTTCTAGCCTGAGAGCCCTTTGAACCTCCCTGGCTCTTTTGAATCTTTGGTGTTTAGCACAGAGTTTGGCATAGAAGGATGATCAGGGTGTATTTATGTTATACATTAGCCATGTATTTTTCTATAGCTTCCTGGTGTCTCCAGCAAAAGCACTTTCTAAGGCCCTAAATCCTCTTCTTGCCATGAGCTCAGCCCACTGTGGGCAGCTGCTCTTGTGGTTTCTTGTCCACAGAACACATTCTTGCCTCCAGCTTGTGTCTCTAATGTCTATTGTAACAGCTGATTGATCTGATAGCTGAGAGCTGGAGTAGCATCTAAGATTTAACGAACTGAAATCATGTTCGGACCTCTGTTTTATTTTTCTATCTGGAGCGGTTGATAAGCTAAGCAGCTTTGTGAAGACATTGGCCCCAGAGATCAGAAAGCTCAAGCCATCTCAGGGAAGATGCTAACAGGCAGAAGCTAAAACTCAAAACCTCATTTATGTGCAGTCAGAATGTCACCCAAACCCTGGGGCCCCCTTGCTCATCCCCTACCCCAGTCTGCTGGCATTTTTATCCCCCTTCAGATCTGATCTGGTGATGGCCATGGGGAGAGAGGAAGGAGAGAGAGGAATGAATACCCTCTGTGATTAATATCAGCCTGGAGATGGTCTTGCTAATAATATCCTAGCCAGAATCATTACTGAAATCCTTTGCTCTGGTTCCCAAACAGCTTGAGAGTTGGGCCAGACCAGGCCTCTGCTGCTTGGGGTGCCAAATTTTAAAGTGCTGTGAGCTTGGAGGCTGGCTTCAGATGTGGTATTTCTTTCTCTGGGGTGATCAGATCAACTTATTTTTCATGTTCAACCTCAATCCTTTTCCACCTCCCCTCATCCCCCCCCCAATAAACAACAAACAAAATAAATAAGGATTAATGAGACCCTTGGCACCAAGGGGAAAGCCTTCTCTGGGGCCACATTTATGGGCTTGACCGATGACCTGAGGTTATCTGTACATCTGTAAAGGGCAAACCCATCAGTGCTCACCTCTAACATCAAATGGTCACAGTGAAGAGCAGAGATTCGGAGTCCTTGTTTAGGACTGGAGCCCATGGGAAGAGGAGGTGAAGTAGATGCCTTGAAGGGAGGAAAAGAAGGAATGAAGAAGGATGGGGATAGTGAGATTCCCATTCCCTTCAGTCAGTAAAAAACTTGAAACCGGTTTTGATTTTCTGAAACTAAATTTGGTGCCACGTGGCGAATCTACAGTCGGCACCTCACTGCATTTCAGCACAAAGTAGATTTACAGCCACAGAGAGAGTTTGTCAAATTCCTGACAACCCCCCAAATGGAGCTCACAGCTGCAGCTGCAGAGGTGGTTTCTGACACTGGGGGGAAAAATCCCCCCAAACCTTTTCATCTCACCAAAGGAGGACTCTGGGGAGATTTCAAAACATATGAGAGGAGAGAGCAATGAAATTACATCCTTGAAACATCACAAGCAGGGACCCATCTGATCCTACGTTCTGCTCTCACTGCGGCCAGATTCCCGGGGATGAGGCGGGGTAATGAACACGTTGTCAGTCATGGTCTCCAGCGCTCTGCAAAATGGATTCTCCTCCGGCATGGAGGAAATTCCAGGAAGAGGTCAAGTGCATAGCCTAGAAATTGTTAAATATGCAGAAATACCTGCATATTTAACAATCTTAGGGCTATTAGACAACCAGTATGTTTTAATCTATTCCTCACACAAAGGAGATAAAAGACTGAGAAATAGCTCAATTTCTCCATCTTCTTTCAGGTTACTGTGGAGGATGAATGAAGTTACTATGGTTCTAATATGTGTATTGTTCAATTTGGAGTAAAATTGCATTTTTCATATAAGGCTGCATTAATTTGAGCATACACATCCTCCTTTTATCTTCCTTTTGCAAATTTATTTAATAAATGCTGACTTTTAGTTTCAAATATCAATATGCTGTATAAGGTTCATTTTCTTTTAGTAATTGTAATTTGAGTAAATTGCACTAAATGAATATTTGCTTCCCTCTAAAAAACCCATGTTCTTTTATGTTTCTGCTGAATGAGTAGTCTGGGAAATGCCCACTAGATGGCAGTGTCACTACATCGCTGAAGAATATCTAAGCAGGGGATCCAGAAAATAAGGCTAGTTTACGTTTTAGCCGTCCTGGAAAATCCAGAAGGTGGCAGATTTTAGCTATTTATGAAAAGACAAGCACAGAGAACAATGTTGCCTTTTAGAAAAATTATTTTTGTTTATTGTTCCAGGAGGAGATTATGAGCTGAATAAAATTATCTGTGATATTTAAAACATTTGAAAATGTTTCACATTTTTAGAGTATGTAATACAAGCTGAAGGGCTAGCAAAGCAAACAGTGACACAAAATCAAGGTGAAATTGACCAGTAAATTGAGAACTCCATTACAGGAACAATTTCCCGGAGTGTGAGTTGCAGTGTTTGAGTGATAACCTAAACCTGTCTAAACTTTGTGAAGCGTTCAAGGCGAAGATGGAAGGAGATAGCGAGGGAGCTGGCAGAGGAGTGCCAGTGTGGGCACTGGTGTTTGTATTTTTCACCAACTTTTCCTGGCTCCCGGAGGACATGTGGCAGACCTGTGCTTTAGAGTTCCGTTCTTTTCAAGGTTACTGATTACCTGAAGGGATCCTGGTTTTAAAAATGAAAAATGACAGCTTGAATACAATCGTCCAATTTAGAAGGAGCGTGTACCCGAGGCAGCTTTGCTGGTTACCGCGGGCATTCGCGGTGAATACAGAGCCACATCCATTTTGTGGAAGACAACACTGCCACGGTTTTGATGCCTCACCTGAAACCTCGGGTTAGAGTGTGCTAGCTCATTTGAAGGGAGCACCTGTGTCTTAGTCGATTTTGGCCCCAAGCAGTATGGATGGGCTTGTCTTTTCACCTCCTGCAGCAAATACACATTCATGAGACGGTACTGGGGGGTGGCAGGACAGCAGGACAGCGGGATGGCGGCCGAGAAGTCATCCTTCTGAGTGACAGCTCTGCGTGGCTCTTGGCACTCCAACATGTCAGGGAACTGCTGTTCCAACCGGCGTCATTTATCTCATTTAAATATTCCAGAGAGATTAGCCTCCGTACTCAAGTTAGATTCATTTCTGTCTTTGTGCTCTAAAAGGGCCTGGCAGCCTCTCTCAAATGGAGGAGAAAAAAAAAATAGAGAGGGAGAGAGAAAGAAAAAAAATGGTGAGGAAATGAAGCAAGTGAGTGATACATAAGGTGAACACAGAATTCAATATCTAGAATGAGGACACACACGTCTTGGACCCCAGATATATAGCTCCGAACTGATGGAGAAATGGGCAGGAAGAGAGATAATCTTTATCTGTTTCCAAACCTTTAGAAATACCAAAGGCTAAACCACCCTGGCAAGAAAGCAGGAAATGAAGACTGCTCCAAGCCACCCATGAGGTTTCAGAGGGCAGGCCACTGGATGAGCACACTTTTTCTTCTTTTTTTCTTTTTTTTTTTTCTGACTCACAGCTTGAGATCAGGGCCAGTTGGTAAATGGAAACCTCAGTGAAGTGTTTGGGTCTAGGCTAAGATTCTGGATTCCAGTTTTATTCAGGAAGAATTGCTGGACTTGAACTTGGATTTACTGTCTGAAATCTTGGCAAGAGGGAAAGCAGGGGGAGGTTTTGGTGTTTGTCACCGCCTAATTTCTTCCTGGGAAAATCATGTTAGAGCGCTCATTTCTTTTTCTAACATTTCAGGTGCCCAGTCAGGTATGCATGAGTTTATGTACCTACCACACACAATCTTTTGGGTTACTTATTTCTTTTGTGAAGTTAGTCATCACTACAGCAGTTTTTTTAATAGTTTGGAGTTATAATAATAGAGAGATGAGAATGAACTTTGGTGCTCACGAGAAAGTGGGCCATTCTACAATACATGGTATTCTGGGTGGAGTTATGCATATTCTTCCTTTATGGGGTTTGGAACTGCTTCTCCACAAAGAGGCTCTGTGATCAAAGAAGAGAGCAAGGACTCAGAAAGTGCTTTGGTGGCCTCTGACTTGTGAAGTGTGAACTCCATTATCTGTATTGGTCCATCATAGCCAAACCGATCCATTGGAACTGATGTTCTGTGAGTTTCCTTGAATTGTTTGGAAACTATTTCTGTCCTCCAGGCAGCTGGCTTAGTTAGCCTATGGCAATCACTATTGGTGTGGTTCAAGGAGTTTTATGAGAGCATTTTGGCAAGAACGATTTACTCTACCCAGTGTAAGGAAGTATTAGTTTATAATTACCCATGAGGAAGGATCAAGGGGGCATAGATGTCATTCGTGCAGTTCACCATACATATCCGGTCCTTTTCCCTTTCAGCCTATGGTAGGGTGCCCTGTTGAAGTTGGATGTGGCCATATGATTTGTGTTGGCCAGAGAAACACGAATGTCACTTTTAGGCTGCAGCTTTAAGAACCTGATCTGAAGGGCTATGTTCTGTTCCCCTTACCTGAGTCACTCTGAAGAATTTTCGGAGGTGGAACTTTCATCAGCTTGAGTCCCTAAAGCGGTCACGATGAGAAAGCCCCCCTCCCCAATCATGTGTCTGTTAATTCCAAGGTGGGCATTCAGTAGAAGTAAGAAGTAAATGTTTGTGTAGCAAGCTACTGAGCTTTGGAGTTTATTTGTTACCACTGCAAAACCTGGGCTCTTCTGACTGATGCCTGGGAATTGCATTCTGATTTGTTTTCCATAGGCTGAGAAAGCAATGATAGACTTCCACTTTACAAGGTTCTGCATCATGTGACCTTTATTATTTTTGTAGAGTTTTTTTTCTCTGCCTTTGAATAGTGAAATTCTTTTGGTGCTTCTGACAGTGAGCCCTTTATTGGTCCTTCAAATACATGTTCTCTCTCCCTGGCGCCCTCTGATCCTCCAGCTTCTCCTGCTATCTCCTACCATCATTTAGGTGCTGGCTGAGACGTTGCTTTTACAGGAAAATCTTTCTTGATTTTTTTGTCTGTCCCTTCTTTATGCTCCCAAGTACCTTGTGTTATCTTATCAGTATTTAAACACTGTATGGTAATTGCCTTTTCTGGTATGTCTCTCTATGTGACAATTTCTTGTATCTTTACCATTTGGTTCCAGTGTACAACTAATGATAAATGCCATATTTTAAAAATAACATAAGTGATAGAACTGAGTACTTAATGAATCTGGAATCTGGATTCCTTTCACTTCTGTTCTGCCTTTTCCCCCACTTTGTGCTTCTGTTCTCTAAATTGGCCAAAATGAGAGAGCACTGATGGGTGAAGTTCAGCGACTGAGATACGCACCAATGATCCACAGCCTGATGGGGTCATACCTTTGACTTTTCACCTGCAGCTCTGCAGTGGGGCCACTGCAAGCTCCTCAGGAGCTGTGCAAGGCCCACCATCCCTCTGGATTACTGCTCCCCCACTGCCCCCAGAACGCTGATCCTCTATCCACCAGAGCCTCCCCTCCATTGTGTTGTTTTTACTGTTGCTGCCTTGGAGTAGGCCACAGGAAGATGGGAGTGGTTAGTACAAGTGACCTGGGGTAGAAATAGTTCAACTCTGTCCCTGAAATGGTACTGAGAGCTCAGACCTCAGGCAAAACCTTAGGGATGGGAGATATTTGGAGATAGTACTCTTCATCCTGTGGACCTGACCCGCCTGCCACCAAGGCAGCTGTCCAGGGTACTAGGCTTATAAAATCTCATTGGTCTAGTTCCTTATTGCTAATCTCCTCACCTATGAGTTGGCAGTCAAGACTAACTGCTTACCCTGCCTTGACTAATTTGTAATAACAATATCGATGCCATTGTCATCAAAAACAAGAGAGTTAACATTTCTGAGTTGCTTCTGCTGTTCCATGAATATAAGGGCAATTCCATTTAATGCTTGCAACAGGGTCAACATGGAGTTGGTACTATTGCTATTGACATATAAGGAATCAAGGCTCAGCTTGGTGAAGCAACTTGCCAACGTCACACAGCTAGTAAGTGACAGAGATGGGACTTCAGTCAAGGGTTCTTGATTCCTCACCCCAGGTTTTCCCCCTTGTATTCTTTGTCCTGGAGACTAAAACACCTTCAAGTAATTCTATAATTTCAGCATCAAATTAAATTAAGGGAAGTGATATTTTGGTTGGGGTTTCTCATCTGGCCTCCTTCACATCATTTGGCTTATCCTGAAATCCAGTGCCAGGCGTTGCCTAAATCTGGAAGACTGTCCCTGGCTTCAGATGGTTCCTTTTGGCACCCCTTTGGGAGAAGAAGTTTTCCTGGAGATTTGATTTTGGCTGGCACAGAGGCAGCAAAAGGACTTTTAGAAAGAAGCATATGGTCCGCTGGCATTATTATTCTGAGGTGCTGAGATCTCATGAAACAAGGAAAGCACTGAGAGCCAAGGTCATTATGAATATAATTCAGATTTTAAATTGCTATTTGTGGAAAATGTTCCTTCAGCCAGTTGAACCAGGTTAAATCGCTATAGCAATTATATTTACAGGCAATTGCTTGGCCCTGTACTTCCCTCTGCCCGTGTGGACACAGTAAGCTTTTGAGTTAGTAGGCGGTAGGGCAGTACATAAAAACGAAATACGTTATGGCCTCATTAAGAGAGACCCTGATTCTTTTACGTCTGCAGTAGCAAGAACCTTTGGAAAAACAAGAGGAATTTCCAAACATATGATTAATTTAGACTGAGCAATTAACAAAGTGATATAGTTAACAGTACACTTAGTATCACTCATTAGGAGGCAGCCTGTGACTTGGGAAGGAGGCTGTTAGGAACAAGTGCCACCGCGCATCTGCAAGTCAGCCCCAGTGAGTCGTGGAAGCGATCAGGTTCCTGTCTTTGAGGCTTACAGAGGCTGAAAAATCTACCTTTTGGTGGTGCTGGTTTTCATCCTAGCAGAGGATGAAATTGCTAGAGAAATAATGTCATTTCTACAGTTCATGTTTTCTTTAGCTTCAAAGGCTGAGCTGCTGATGGAGCAGCTCCTCTCTGTGCATATCAGTGGGGGCTGGGTGGATGCCCTCGAGTACCTGAGGTACAGGGTCCTGTGGCTTGAGGAGACCATGGCTGGACCTCCACACCTGAGTGGTCTTGGCCGGGCCTCTTGCTGGGCTTCCGTGGAGGCAATCACTGAAATTAAACCATGAAGAAATTGGTCGTTCCTTAGATATTTCCAAATACACCTCCAAATACCTGAACTAGAGCCCCATCCAATGTTTAATCAGAGTGACCAGGTGAAACTGACCTGGTTACTATAGGGTCACTGTGAATGGCTCTAATTAATAATGGGCTAGTTGACTGATGGCAGGCTGCCCGAAGAGAGGGCACACAATCGTTTCCCTTCGCTCTTGTAGTGGCACTGAGAGTAAGGGCAACTCAAGTGGTGGTAGGGACATCGAAGCCTGTTCAGGTGGGAACAGTTGAAAATAGGGTAAGTCCTGAAGCTGAGTGTTTGGGGCAGCTTGGGCAGCGACTGAAGCCATGAGGGGTGGGAGTGAGTCGGCCCTGGGAGAGGACCTTTCATTAGATCTGGGAATGAGGGATGAGCCAGGAGCCGTCTAATGAGAGCGGCTGGATTATCCAAGATCAGCGTCTGATGCCTACAACAATCAGTGGGTCTGAGTTAGTCCATTCATAGAGGCGGGGTCCCGAGATGTGCTGGTTGGAATTGTGAGAGCCAAGTGGGAGGTAGTAGGCCAGAAGGCCTTAACACATGTGGCCAGGCTCCACCCCCCCTTCCCCCGAGTACAAGGAAGCAACACCGGCTTCTGGGGAAGAGGGCTTGTGGAGCATGGGGGCCCCTGGGGCCCCAATCATGCCAGGGCTCAGAGCAGGTCTGCACACCTAGGCTCAGAAGTTGATGTGAACTATCTCTGAGACAGGGAATGAATGCTGAAGGTCTGTCTTACGGACGGGACCAGAATGGGAGGGGCCGAGAGGACTGTGGAATGGAGTGACCTGGACACCCAGGGCTCCATGTGGTCCTCCACATCCCGCGGCTGCTGGATTTGAAACAAATTTGTGGGAGGGCAACGTAGGAACCCAGCAATTGTACAGATGCCTCACATTTGAGATCTGGAACCCACGTTTTGATTTGAAGCTGCGGAGAGCAGACAGAACGGAGGCTGCTACTCTGCAGAGGGGTTTGGAGCAGAAGGTGGGCCTTTTCAGAAACGCAAGCTGCGGTGAATTGGGGAAGACAAAGATGTGCAGAGAGAGGACTGATGCCCAGTTACTAAGAATAGTTCCTCCATGTCCCGTAAAGCCCACCCTTTCCACTGGCCAGGGCCTTGACCTCCATCGAGGTACCCAGCAAACAGCTGCTGAATGAAGGTGCTGAAGGCAACATCTGAATCCCTTATATGGCCAGCGTCTTTAGATAATCACAACCTAGATGTTTAAAATACAGTTGACGCTTGAACGACATGGGGGTTAGGGGTGCCAACTCTCCAGGTAGTCAAAAATCCACATATAACTTTACAGTCGGCCTTCCATATCCATGGTTCTGCATCCGGGGATTCAACCAGTTGCTGATTATGTAGTGCTGTACGTATGCATTTAGTGAAAAAAATCCTGTGTGTACCTGGACCGCGCAGTTCAAACCCATGTTGTTCAAGGGTCAACTGTGTAAAGAATCCATACAGAGGTTACTGGCCATATGTTCCAAATCCTGGTGTAAACTGTAACTCTGAATAAATCCTATTTTTCAGGTTTCTCTAGAGTATAGTGTCTGGAGCTTGACAGAAATGGTTTGAATTTTAACTTTGCCACTCACGAGCCAAGTAACGCTGGGCAAATGATTTCTTTGAGGAACCTCAGATTCCTCATGAATAAAATGGGAATCAGAACATTGCCTTTGGGGATTTGTGGAGATAAAGTATGCGGAATGCCTGTCCCAGAGCCGCTGCTTAGTAGCTGGAAGTGGCCTGTACAGGCATCCATGTGTACTCAGGAAGCCAGGTCAGGGAGCACAGGACCACACTTGCCATGAATTGAGGATGTCAGAAACAACGATAAAATGATTTTATTCTTTTTGGCCTTTTGCTGTTGATCGAAAACCACATGGAAACTCTCCACTGTAGATCTGTCATTTCGTTCTGAACATGTTACAGACCGTATGCACTAGTGATTCCTGCCCTTCATCCTGCCCCCTCACTCCAGTTGGGATTGCGGGTATAAGGAGACCTGTAAGTGACAGCTGAGTGTTTACATCTGAACGGTACGGTGTTAGAATGAAATGACACACATTGCACATGCCGGAAGCTCCCAGAGGTACTATATCCCCATTTAGGTTCTTTTTAAGGGAAAAATTCAGTAAACTGCATTTTGCTCAAGTTTATGACAACACAAAAGCCAGGAAGAGTCAGTTCAAAAGAGAAGGTGGAACATCTCCTTGGTCCAGTAGTAAAACGACTGCCCAATACCCTCCTTTATCTAGCTCAGAAAACCTTGCAGAGGTTCATTTTCTAACAATGGTGGTTCTGCTAACAACAGAGCGATTATCGCAAGCTAGACCACTGCTCCGTGGATAGCAGCTGCTTCTGGCCCCCACACCCTCCTGCTCCAAAGAGGGGTTCTTGTTTTGGGGGGTGACAGAGGGAAATGGAGAATGAGATGGTGAGTTCACACTGGGGAGATGACTATGTGTATGAGGGCTCAGGAAACGCAGGAGGGGAGAAAGGAGACGGGAGGGAGGAAATTCAGCTGACAAGAGATGCGAGTGGCTCTGTCTGAATCATTGTCCTGGTCCCGAAGCAGCAGAACAGTGTGTGTCTGAGAAGCACTCAGCTGGAACAGGGAGGAATGGAACTTGACGGTAACCGTTAGTCAAATGCTCTCTTCTGAGTAACAACACACGTACGTAGGAAGGGTGCCGGAGACAAAGTTAACAGAAATGGGAACAGCTCTGATGTCAGTTTACCTGGAGAAAGGCACCATGTGAACTTTGGCAGAGCACCAAGGAAGCGCCTCTTAAATGATGATCAATTCTTTCCAATCTTAAAAAGGGCTTGAAGTTCAATGTAATTCTGCAAGAAACTGAGGATTTCTTCACTGAATTGGCATTAATTACTTTTTAAATGTAAATTTTCAGCTGCGAGCCTTTTTTAATATTAAAAAAACACCTCCACACACACCAAGTACATCAGGGTAAATCAAAGACTAATTGGTGACCAAATTATAGGGTTTAAAGCACTTTTCTTTTTTTTGCCATTAGTGAGTGAAAAATAATTAGCAAATGTGAATACACGCTTTTTCTTTCATTAATAATGAATTGTATGGTGAGAACCCATTTTTAGCAAAATTAAAATTTCAATTTCGGACTGAGAGCTGCAATTCCATTAGGTGATACTTTATATTTAGTCAGTGCTTGTTCATCTGCTGGTGTCTCCTCGTGCCCAGACCAGGGCTGGTCTGACTCTTAGGATGGCTGTGATCATAGGACAGGATGGAAATGGACAATCTTAGTGGGTCTTGGAGATGGGATTAAATACGACCATCTACAAATGTGTTACTGGGGCTTCCATTTAAGATGTAAGCACGGAGGGTTGCAGAGAGCTTGGGGCTTTGGTCAGAGACCCTTACAAGACCCGAGGCAGAGCCTGGTCAGAGAATCCATCCACTTGGGTGCTGTTTGTTCGCCTTGATGACAGTTTCAGCCCACTTCTTATCCACCATAGCTATTTATATTTAGAGGCACAGATTCCACAGCTGTACAGAGTGCCTCCCAGTGACTCTGAAATCAGTTTCTTCTCCCTTTCTCTCAGGGAAGATTTACGAAGTTGTTGTTGAAGATAATCACAGAGAACAAAAAGCAGACTCGGCAGGGGGTGGAGGAGGGTTCTTTTGTTCCCTCCATAGCTTCCTCTTCTCTCTGAGATACTGTTACTTTCTCACCTCTTATTCCCAGATACCCACATCCCTTTTATAACCAAACAAAGAATTGGTCCTTATCTTGACCTTGCAGAAAAGGTGTTTTGCTCTCGGCCATCTCTACAAAGACCCTACAAGTCTCCAGGTGAGGGTCATTCCGTAAGTCAAGCTACTAACTCTGGCTGGAAAAGGGGAAGAGACCTGAGGGGCAAAACCAGAAAGTACTGGTGGTTCTGGGGAAGGTAATGTCAGGAAGGGCATTGCGACGTGTTGCCAAATTACTCATCAGGCGTGGAGAGAATTGGAATCCAGGCCAGGCTCTGGCCACAGACAGGCTGGGGCAACACAGGCAAATCTGTTCACCTTTCTGGCCTCAGCTTTCTCATCTGTGAAGAGAGGGCGCTGCTCAAGATGACCTCTCAGGTCGCCTTCAGCTATGAAATTCTGTGATTGCTGCAAGGATCATTTTCCCTATTTCTGTGAAACAATAACAGCTCTGGGGTTGGAAAATGATCTAACAGCTTTGCTCCCTGAATGAAAATGTGTCTAAGCGTTTTGCTGAGAACAGCCCAGTTTCCCGCCTAGAAAAACAACGACCCCCCAAATGCAAATGGGGTGGCGGTGATAGAAATGAAGAATAATACCACCACTTTGTATTTTTACCTTTCATGATAAAACAGTAGTTTTAAAAATCGTAAAAGTGTACCAGTTTGACAAATGGCACATTTAAAACCCGACTTAACAAAGGGGTTTTACCTTTGTAATTTTAAAGCTGTCACTTGAACTAAAAATATAGGTGAGTGAGTTGGCCTTTCATATTTAATGTTTTCTTTTTTCCCTTTTTACATGCAATTCATTCTGTTCAGCTTTGATTAAGGAAGTAGAAGAAATGGAACAAAGAATGGCCAGTCCTTGACTAATTCATTATTGAGAAGATGGTAGATGTGACTCTTCCCACCAGTTCAGAATCGAACCTTTTCAACGCCACTCTCGGTTGGCTTTGGGGCATTAGCCATATCTCTTACCCTTAAACATTAACAGAGAGAGAATCATCTAAGAATATTTGACTTAAAGAGGACAAAGATAACTGGAGGATTGCTCTCTCCTCTGATGGAAATCTCAAGATTTTAGATGTTTGTTAAAATAAGTACGTGATGGCCCCAGATTAATCGATAATTATAGCAGGTCAGAAAGAATCTGGAATAAAAACGAGAACCCGGGGTGTCCTGGAGTGTTGAATATTAAAAGCAGCTATGCAGGATTAATGGAATGTTTACAGATGTGCTTTCCAGTTTCAGGGGAGAACTTAGGCAAGTTGCTGCATTTCTTTGAACTTTAGTGACCTGATCTATAAAAGGGAGGGAGTTGGAGTAGCTGCAAGCAAATGCTTCTGAATGTTCTAGTCTTTAATTGTGCCTTGTTTTTTCCTTGTGCAGGACTTTGCTCACGAAGGGTACTTACCTATTGTTGGAATCCGCAGAGTTAACGATTTGTTTAAAGGGGACCCCCAGGTTCCGGGGTTGGTCCTAGGCCTCGTGGGTGGGGGAATCTCAGCTTTCCTGTTTATAAAATGGGGGTGATTAGCCTCACTCCTAGGGTTCTTTTAAGTCTCGAATGTGATAACAGAACTGCAAGCTCTCAAAAGGCAGTGCAAGTGGAAGGTATTTGTATAAAAGGCTCTTTCTAAACAGTATTGATGGAAACATCTTTATGCAGCCGTGCATGTCAGTATTGAACTGTTTATTCACTTATTAGCTGTCATTAGCTTCTGATTCCAGACTGTTGATCTATCCTATGAGCACAGCAGATGTGTTCACGACAATGGCAGGCCTCAATAATACCAATGCATCCGGGGCTCACCTCCCAGAAATCACTGCCCTCCAGTTCCATGGGTCAGTGCCAGGCATCGTAGAGTCTCAGGGTCATCAACATCCTCACCCTGAAGTGAGCATGCTCGTTGTGACTTCCTTCAAGGGTGTCGATTGAAACTCGGCTTGAACATCCAAGTGATGAAGGGGGTAATTGAGGTGAAGGGAAGGAGACCTACCCTCTTGAACAATCTGCTTTGTGCAGAGGCTGTGATAGGTTCTTTATACCCCTCAACTCATTTAATTCTTATCACCATCCCTACAAGTTGATTTTCATTATCCCCATTCCTTCAGACAAGCGAATTGAATCTGAAGAGGTTAATTAAATGAAGAAATGGAGTCCCTAAATGGTAGAGTTGGGTTAAAACCAAAGGTCTTACTTTGTCCACATGCCATATAGAACATTTCCTGAGAAACTTACTGTTGCCATTGACAGATTCCCCTGCCCCCGCCCCAGCCCCCATATCTTTTGACAGCTCTGTTAAAACAAAACAAAACTATTGATATTTCTTATAGCTCAGAGATGACTCCTTAAAGCGTGGTCCATGGACCAGCATTATGGGCCTCACCAGTAGCTTGTTTGAAGTGTGGGAACTTGGCACCACCTCAGGTCTACTGATTCAGAATCTGCATTTCAGTAAGACCTTCAGTGGTTCATAGGCACACTAAAGCTTCAGGATTCCTAGCTAGAGCACACAGAGCTGGTCAACTTCCTCCTTTTTAAGATGGCTCTCTAAATATCTCTCCTGACCACATCAGAACTTTTGTCCCAAACAGAAACATGTGCCAGGGACACCTGTAGCTCTCATCTTTCGAACACATTTCAGAATCCTGGAAGTTTCTATGAAGTTGCCTCATCTAACTTGAGAGAGGTAATACTTTCTCTAACCCCCCAGAGGTAAGTTTCATAACATTTCCTGCCCTCTGCCCTGTGAAAATGCCTGGGTATTTGTGATTCTGTGAATTGTGGTTCTTACCCTGCATAATTACTTATCAATTAGTCAATCAGAAGTCAGGTAGAGGAATTTAGGCTTTACGGGCTAAGTTTTTAAGCAGGAGAATGAAGTAGAAAATGGTGAAATAAACCGAAACAGGAAGATTTATCTTGTGTTTTGCAGAGTGGTTAAAGAGGGAAGAGAATGATGGCTCTGAACGTAATTACAAATTATAGAAAAGAGAGCCCTTTGAAAGCTTTTATTGGCTGTCATCTGATGCATTGACTCATGGGTTTCATGTGATGTAAATTTATTCCCTTGATAAATGAACCAAATTTTGTCAAGATCAGTCAACTGATTTGAGATTTATTATGAAATAACCACACAGACATATGCAATTTATAGAACAATTAATTTGAAACTTAATCCAGACCACTGTTATGGTCTCTGCCATATATTTATAACTGCACATTTGTGCCATTATTAATATGCTGATTATCAACGCCAATCTTTTCTAATAAGGGCAGAGTCTATGTCTGTTAATTTGCTTCTATAGATGCAGCTGTAATTGATAAAGTGAAGCCCTTTCCCCTGTTCTGAACGTTTACCATGGGATACAAAACACTCTTTCTCCCAGGAAGATACCAGGACCCTTTAACCAGAGAATTCTATCCAGTCACCAACACCAAAGACAGAAGCGAGTAGGCTCTTCCAGGTGAGAAGGGGATTGGCCCTCTGCTCTCTGACCTGTAATCTTGCTTCTTGCTGCTTTCTCCATCTTTTGTCCACCTGTCTCAGCCAACAGGGGGTTGTCCTATAACTCTACTTCATTCCTCTAATGTATTTCTTTTCCACTGTTGATGGTGTCAACACTTCAAAAATACTTCAAATTTTGAAGTATTTTGAAAAAAATACTTCAAAATCTCATACTTTCCAGAATAATAAAAAGAGAATCGTGGAAAAAAATTTCAGAACCATCGGATTTAGGTTATTGGTTTAAATACCTCCAAATTGATACAGACGCAACACCTTCTACTGGCCATATTTCGGAGACAGAAATACTGAAGCCTGGGGGTCAAACAATATTTTCAACCAAAATAGCATCTGAAGAGAACCAGCCATGTGACAATCCACATTCAGGACTCCTGCTGTAATCTCTCACGTGTGTATTTCATCGTGAATAACTCTACTGAATTTTTTAAAATCACAATTTTTCTCTCTGAAAAGTGGGTTGAAATTGTCAGTCTCATCTTTTGGCCACCACGAGGGAGCTGTCTCATGTAATGCTGGAGGGGAATCTAAATAAACACCAGTACCTGGGATAGGATGAGAGAATCTCTCCTTTAGTTGCTTGTCCTCAACAGAGAGACCCCTTGGCTTCTCACCCAGTAAGGGAGTAGCTTCCATGGTTAGTAGGGAAGAGACTTCAGGAATAATACTTGAGAATATTATCAATATAGATAATATTCAGTACAGAATTCAGGCAATAGAGGGCCTGAATCCAAAAGAGATAAGGAATTTTATTAATGTCTCTGGTCTTTGAAATAAAAACTCCAAATTACCTTCCCATCAATTAAATGACTTAGTGGCTTTGGAGAAGAGTCCAGCCAAAAGAGGGCTTGCTCCTGCCTCTTTGGTATTTCTTTTTTCTTTTTTTTTTTTTTCTTTTTGCCTGTGTTGGGTCTTCGTTGCTGTGCGCGGGCTTTCTCTAGTTGCAGCGAGCCAGGGTTACTCTTCGTTGTGGTGCACAGCCTTCTCATTGTGGTGGCTTCTCTTGTTGTGGAGCACGGGCTCTAGGTGTGAGGGCTTCAGTAGTTGCAGAGTGTGGGCTCAGTAGTTGTGGCTTGCAGGCTCTAGAGCGCAGGTTCAGTAGTTGTGGCGCATGGACTTGGTTGCTCCGCGGCATGTGGGATCTTCCCAGACCAGGGATCAAACCCATGTCCCCTGCATTGGCAGGCGGATTCTTAACCACTGCGCCACCAGGGAAGTCCCTTTTTGGTATTCCTTATACCATTTCTTATATGCTTCTTGTAGACAAGGCAAATGGCAAAAATCACTTGTGTTTTATGCATTTTACTGTGGCTTGTAGTCCATCCATCAACTCCTCATGTGCTAGATGGTCGGAGAAGAGTGAGAGAGGCATTTTAGTTGACATTCACTAGTCTGAGGGGGGATGGAAAGCTTTGCTGGAGCAGAGGCTGTCTTCAGAGTTGCCAGCTGAGAGTGAAGCTCCTCATCAGTAGAACCATGGCCTCTGATTCACACCTTGGGCTGGACTTTGGAGGCCTGAGGTGCAGCAGGAGTGGGAGAAGGTGTGTTTGGGAGGTTCATTCATATTCATGGCTGGGCAGGATGGATGTCATTCCTGCTGTAAGAACATCCATTATTTTACACATAGTTAGTTCCCTAATGTTTATCCTGAGATTGTGATTTTTGCTTTGGAAACTCTAAAAATAGGGAAAAGATCAATCTGTGTGATCTATGAGTGGGGGAAATTGGTCTGATACTTTACATCAGGATCAACCATGTTGATCCTGTAAGGAGGCAGTGAAGAGAGGAAGGTGATGTTGTTTAGAGATCCTTCAAATGACTGTGGGTGGAGACAGGATTCTATCAAAGCCTTAAGAGCCATGGGGGGGACAGGGAGCCTACAAGGAGTGACCCTCAAGCCCCATAAATGGCTGGTGGACTTGGTCATCAGCACAGAAATCAGTACAGGAAGGTAGTAGATTCAGAAAGATATTCCATAAAAGCTCATCAACAACCTTGAGTGCCCATGGTAGTCAGGCCCTGGCTAAGGTTAGTGAAGTGACGTTGGACCATGAAATGAGCCATGGGGTCCACCAGTCCTGGAAACCCAGCCTTGCTCTAGCACTTACCAGCACTTCCACCTTAGTGTGATAAGCCATCTTGTTTAACATCCTTTTTTTTTTTTCACCTGTAAAATTAAGGTCAATTGTTTGGAGGATTAGTGAGTATTTAGGAGTAATTCAGGTGACTGGTACCTGAAAAGCTTTAATAAACATTAGCTTTTTCCCCCTTCTCCTACTTAGGGGCTGTGTAGGTTGTTGAGAGAAATCAGATGATGTGTTTGTGATCTTAAAGGGTTTATGTTTCAATGGGGAGGAAAGCCACACAATTGACAATCATATGGGGCTGAATGAAGTTAAGTGTGTTAATAGGAGAGAGAGAAGGATATAGGAGAAAAAGCTAAGATTGATTCTGCTGGAAAGGGGGCTGGGAAGGCTTTTTGGGACAGGTGACATTAACACAGGTCCCGAAGGATTTGAAACAGTTGCTTCTGATCTTGCTGATGAGAAATACCCAGGAAAATGCTGTCAGAGCCATCTACTTGGAAAAGACTAGTAGACTGTGGAGGAACCAAGCTTATTAACAAAACAGATGTGTAGAGACTCAGGAAGCAAAGGAAGGAAACTATGTCAGAGGAACTCTCAAGGGTAGGGTGAAGTCTAATTACCCAAATTGAAACCTGGCCTTTGTAACAGACCTAAGACTTCTCTTGAACCCATAAAGACCTGCTGGAATAGCAGAGGCATGCCCGAAATAATTAGCTTTGTATCTCAGCTCTTGTTTGGGAATTCTTGGTTTGTATCAGCCTTTTCCCGGGAAGCATGAGAGGTATTTGAGAGCAGCTAGAAAATTGCCTGGACAGGAGCAGGGCAGGAAAATGTAAAATCAATAAATAATCAGGCTGAATTTTAATTGAATATATGACTAAGGCCCTGCTGACATGTAAATTTAAAAACTGCTCACTAGAGGAAATCAGCGCTTTCCCTCTTGTAGATATTTGGGTTTCAGGAGATACGTTAAAGGCTGGCTTCTGTAACTCTTCCTTGGCAGGTCCCACATTCTGTGTTTCCTTGTGTGCGCAGGAGGCCCGCGTCAAACCACTTTCCTGCCTTTCTTTTTTCTGCATAAGGGAATAAGTATTTACTTTGGAAAAAAATTAGTTAACCTAAAATTCATGTAGAAACAAAGATCTGAGAGAGGAAGAAGGGCTCCTTTGATGTGGTACTTGTCCCTTGGGGCAGAAATGTCGTTCCTTTTCAGAAGGGCATTTGGGCTCCATAAGCTGTCACTGTCATTCTGCTTTGTGAAATCTCAAGGCCAAAGAGGTCATCACATCTGTTTCCGAGATACGAGTCTGTTTTCATTTTACTTGTATTTTCTGTAAATATTTTCTCTGTACTCCTGTGTAGCATTTGGCCAAGTTATTTCTTGAATTTTGAATGAGATTCAGGAGTGCAGAGGCGCGAAGGAGAGCAGCTTTGACTCAAACTGGGGCTCAGGAAGCCACCCCCCTTTCTGCTCCCCTCTCCCCAGGGACCAGCATGGGAGCAGTGGAAGGAATCAAAGTGAGACAAGCCCCGGTATTTTCCTTGACTATTTTTCTCCCAGGCAGCTCATTTTGTATTTGGTTTTGTAGCCCTGTGTTTGTGTAAGGAAGGCTCTTGTCACCTTAGCCTCTGCACAGACATTGTTGCTCAGTTGAAAAAAAAAGGGCTGCATCTGAACAAATTTGTTTCTACATGGATTTAATTAGGTACCTACCAGGTGCTCAATTCTATGCTTGATGCTGCCAGGATATGGAAGATTTATGAGACACAGCCTTTGACTTTAGAGGGTGCCAGCATGCTATAGATGCTGGTAAATAAACTTTAGCGGATCTGAGTCTCCTGCAGAGATTGTCAAACCATGCCTGGAGATTCTGATTCTATAGATCCAGGAAGAGGCCCTTGAATCTACATTTTAAGAGGTAAACCAGGTACTTCTGATTCAGGAAGTCCACGGCTTGGGCTTTGAAAAACACTAATAGGATGGACTTAACATCTTCATTAGTCAGAAAGACCTGCTGTTTATAGACCCACCCTGCTATGTATTAGTCAAGTGACTTAGAACAAGATATTTACATTTGCCAACCTTTATTTCTTCGTCTATAAAATTACAACAGTGATGTCTAGCTCATGGTAATACTGTAAGAATTAAATGAGACAAATATTAGAACAGTTCCTGGAACATTCTAGAAAGACAATAAACACATTTTCTAATCATCCTCCTCAACGATCTGGTTGGGAAGATAACACAGGCTACTTTAGCTTTCAGGTTATTTCTTATCTGCAAAAATGATAATGATATTTATAATCTATGCCACACACTTGGCTCTTTGTATCACCTAAATTGCATTGTTAGTCATCTGTCTGTCTATTCGTGTTTCTAACTGAAGGCTCTAGTGAGGCGTTGTTGGCTCACCAAGCCCAGGAACTCTGACGTAACACTTCAGGCCACCAGAAATTCTAATTGCATGAGATTGAAGGACAGGATCTGGATTTGGGGTTGAAGAGTTTTATACCAAGGATGGAAGAGAAGAGCTGCCCTAAAATCTCGGAGAAGGTTCTCTGGAATGGGCAAGAATGAACCTTGGGTGAAAGAGAATATAGGGGAGAACTAAGGACAGAAACTCTGCTTCAAGGCAGAGTTCAAGGGCTTCAAGGGCCTCGGGCATTTTGAAGAGAAACAGTAACACAGCTTAGAGGACTATTTCCTTGACTCACTTCAGGCCAGATCTTGAAAGATGGCTCTAGATCTAGATCTAGTCCATAACCTTGTTGGTACTAGAGAGAATTCTTTGCTGGTCGCCAGAAAGAACCATTGAACAGTGGTCTTTGGGACCTTCAATGAAACTGTCATAATCCAGGGGAGAGTTTACGACTTGGGGTCAAAAGAGCTCCAACCAGGAGGAGGTGCAAGTTGAAATGGCTGTGTGACAAGGCCGTGGTAGAGGGAAGTTGGAGCTTGCAAAACTGTTGAGGATCATGCTAATGACTCTAGATCATCTTGGGACCATGCTTAGGTGATGCACTGGTAATGCCATTGACCCAGAGATGTAGGATGGGGGATCCTGAGCCTGAGAAGGATTGAGAGGACTGTGGGTAATTCTTTTAGATCAAGAGTAATGCCTGAAGCCAAGAGACCCAGCCAAGCCAAAGGACTTTTGGGTTATTACACTAGCCTGTGATTCTAACTCTGTACTCCCTCCAAACCTCAACCTTCACAGGCTGTGGAGGGTGAGGACTTTATCTGCGTGTGCTCACTCCATCAGGATGGGGCTCTCAATTAATCCAGAGTGGTAGCCATTTGAATGCTTCTCCATACAGCCTGACACAATAAGTATTTCACGGAGAATCACAGAATGTTAGAAAGGGAAGGGACCTTAGGAATGATCTAGTCCAGTCTCGTTATTTTCCTGATAAGATTTAGAGAAATCACATGACCTTCTCAAGGTCACAGCTGCCCAGTAAGAGCTACATCTGGAACCAGGCTTCCCATGCCACTCACGTTACCAGGTTGTGCTTTCTCGTGATGATTTACTCTTGCCTGAATTTCTCTTGATCTTCTTGGGAGCCTGGACTGACATGCCTGCTCAGGCTGGGTGAACCATTGCTCAGCACTTAAAATACAACAGGCTCCCTTTGCTCTCACTCTTCACATGCTAACCACGAAGCACAAGATGGAGCTGCCACTCACCGCTCACGCCGATGACAATTTCATTAACTGCGTTCTTGGGCTCTGGCAAGCCACTCATCTCATAACAGTGCTCAGCTCATTCTGGTGAAAAGTGCGTGAAGATTTCTGAGTAGTTCATAATGAGGAAATCATGGTTAAAGTTTCAACAAAATTAGTGTTAGGTATTCATGAATACTTGAAAACACCAGGATCCGAGATGTCAGTGCGGAAATAAATGTGGTAGCCCTGGCCAGTGGCCTCCTGCATTTACACACTCACCTTTTGGGAGGATGTCTTTGGCAGCAAGCAGTCTGGTGAGTACAGCCTTTGAAGTTGCTGGCTCTAAACGATAAGCATCCCTTCAGTCAGCAAACTGCTATGGTGAAATGTCAGATGGAGCTGATATTTTTGACCACACAACTGTGGGGAATGTGGCACCTGAAACATACAAGGGTTGGAGAGATTTCTCTTTGGTCTTCTTTGCCCTCTCCTGCCCCACAATTACTGTCTCTGGTCTACCTTGAGCTTGGAGTACAAAGGCACCTGAAATTCCACGAAAACGTTTTCATGCTGCAGTCAAGTTAGGAGGATATGTTTTGGCACCAAGGCCAATAGATAAGGGTATAAATTCAGGATTTTTCTGTTTAGATGGAAATTGAGGGCAATGCACATCTCTGTGCCAGCAGTTCTGTGTTGTATGCCACTCCAGCCACTGGAGCAAATAAAGCTCTTTTTCTGATTTAGTTTTCTTAGACTCACTGAAAGTGGAAGCTCCAGATAACATCTCACTTTGAATAGATCAAACAGCGCTGATATGGATGATGTAAATGTGTCCTGTCCCTCTACAGTGTGCGCCCCTGTTGTAGTGTTAATTGGTCTGCCAATAGTCAGTCAGATCTCCTACTTGGGGAAATATGTGAAATAAAGTCCCTGACTTCAGAGGGACTCTTTACTTCCTTCTAATTTTCTTTTGGGTCTATTTCCTAGCCTTCAATTTCAAGGAAAATAATAATAATACCTTGCATTGATATGCTTTTTCTAACACATTCAAAGTGCATTTGTACTTGTCAGGATCTAAGTAGCATAAAGCAAATAGGTTTATTTCTTGCTGACACTGCATAGATCGGCTGAGATGCTTGATATCTGTCATCCTCACTCTGGGCTACCCTCTAGAATACGGCCGTCTCTGTGGAAAAAAGAAAGAGGAAGTGGTAAAATTACACCTAGCTCTGAGAACTTCCACTCAGAAGTGATATGCATTCCCTTCCACTAACATGTTATTAGCCATAGAAAACCACATGGGCCAGTATAATTTTAAAAGGTAAGAAGATGCAATCCTACTACATGCCCAGGAGGAGAATAGGCAACATTTGTTGAGCAGCAATGACTACCAAGGCTTCTTTAAATTATCTGATTTTATTTCTGAATATTTACAATAACTCTGTTCTGGTCACAGCCAAGAGAGAATTATAGATTTATTCTACATTTTCCAACATAATATTCCCAAACTTCTAGACTTCACAGACAGTCAGTTCTCTTAATTGAGGAGGGGTTTCTTGACATAAGGTTGCTGTCTTTTATTTTATGAACTATCTGCTATCACCATCATTTTATAAAAGAAAATTCTGGAATTGTAAAATTGAGAGAATTCATAAAATGTAGGAAGCATATACTCTCAGCCCAAAGGTTAGTTCTTCAGATATATCTAACTATATGAAAAACTCTCAATACTGCCCTTATTTTTTTATCCCTTCCTGGTAACTTTTGTGATCTAGTCATTGAGAACTTCTTCTCTGAGAGGTTATAATGCCAAATTATAACATGAACCACATAGATAGGACTTGCACTCAAGGAGATGAAGTATTAAATGGACCAGTGAAGTATAAGAATGGAAGCAAGGTTTTACTAGTTAGGCATGTGGAAAGTAGATTGTCAGGTTGAGGGGTAAAAATGAACTACTGTCTCACACACTGGTTTGGAGAAGGCTTGACTGAACGGGCCAAGGTAGAGGGAAAGGAGGGGTGAGCAGTACCATGGGCAAAAGGTTTGGAGCCTAAGTTAAAAACCTTGGCCTTGGGACTTTTCAAAGCCATGTTCAGAGAAGACAACCGAAGTTAGAGGGATGCATGGTACAGGCCTTGAATTGGAAGTCCAGTGATAGCGAAATGTTTGGACAAGTCACTTACCTTTAGAGGCTGTTGGTCCCTTGGAGCGTCTGTATCTATGTGGGTTGACTTTAGACTGTGGTGTCTGCATGGGGGAGCAGAGGAGTAGAGACGTTTGGGATCATAGTGGCCTTCCTGGATTCTAAATATTCCACCTAGAAGACTATCTATTCTGTTGACCAGTGAAGGAGGCTATAGAAGGAGCTACATGAGAAGGATGCTTTACTGTGAGATAAAGCGGAATTCGGCTACTAATTCATTGTGAAAGTGAAGGAAAGACAGGAGCTGAAGATTAATCTGTGGTTTCTGTCTTCAGGTCAGAGTTGCTGACACTTGCACACATCAGGAGCATAATGATAAGGATGCCAAGAGATTCATCTGGATAGAGGAAAAAGGAATCTATCAGAATAAAGAGTACTATCCAATTTTGTAGTCCTACCCCCTTTCCTCAGAAAAACATTAATAATTAAGGAACTACCACGAATGCTTCCCCTTTGCACTTGAAGACCTCCGTATTTTGCAGAGCATGCCATTATAATCATTGGAAGCGATGCCTTGGACATTAGAATATGCTCAGCAAAGTCCAGCTCAATAGTGAAGCAGTCATTCTGGGAAATGTGGGTTGAGTTAGACAAACTATTTTTTTGAGAAAATAATCCAAATCACTTCCAGACATGTTAAGTTTTTATGTGAATGCTATCATACAGAAATGTAAATTTATAACTACCAAGGTGTATTATAGAATATGCAGAGAACACCTGTATGAAAACATCTTTACCTTAAAAAAATACAGCAGCAAGAATCTGTCTTTTTTTAGTGTGGATTTTATTAGCTCTTCTGTGAAGCTACCAAGCTGGTCCAGAATCTCTGATACAAAGGGCTTCTGAATTGCTGCTCAAGGCACTTGCACATCTAGGTGAAGTGGAAGGTTGCAAATGCTCCTGGAATGGGTGAGTGGGAGCCCTGGGCTTCGGTCTGGCTCTGTTCACCATGAGCCTTTGGGGCAGTCACTTCTATAGGTCTCCACTTCCTTGTGCATATGATCAGAGGGTTAGATTGGACGACTGCTAGTTTCTGTTCTGGTTCTATGATTTCAGTAGTTTGTAATTCTTTTTTTTTTTTTTTTTCGGTCTGCAGGCCTCTCACTGCTGTGGCCTCTCCCGTTGCGGAGCACAGCCTCCGGACGCGCAGGCTCAGCGGCCACGGCTCACAGGCCCAGCCGCTCCACGGCATGTGGGATCCTCCCGGACCGGGGCACGAACCCGTGTCCCCTGCATCGGCAGGCGGACTCTCAACTACTGCGCCACCAGGGAAGCCCCAGTAGTTTGTAATTCTCGAAATAGAAATATAAGATGGCTCCTGGAAAAACTGTATGAATTTCTGTATTGTTTAAGTCAACAGCAATGGTTGGACTTTGCGCCCATCCAAAATCCTTTCAGAACGGCTTGTGTCTCTTCTTTTTCATTTGATTTCACAGGATTTTTCAGTGTAAATAAAAATTCCTTTTTAAAATTAAGCTTTCCCTGCTGTCTGATTCATTCACCGATGTTACAACCCACAGCTTGAGATATGACATTTCCTTTCATTCTGGTAAAATTGTGATGTCACAAAATTTGAATTGATGCATCCAACTGAATTAAGCAGTTAAGAATTAATTACAAATGAAAATGCTCCTACCTATACACATATGTGTCTAGGTAATCAGCAGTGATGGGAAAGGAAATATAGGCAAGGCACTTGGCAAAATTTGCCAGGCTGTGGCTGCAGGCAAATGCATTTTTAGATAGAGCACCTTGTTTTAGAGATTATAGTGAATGCTTGAATATAGCCCCAGTAAGAAGCAATTCAGCATCACCTGTGCAACATGGACCACCACCAACTAAATCATATCACTTGGACTTTGGCCTTTGATTCCCAAGTTTATTAACCTCAGAGGTGCTAATGTTTATTAGATTTGGAGTTTTCTTCTTGTGTATACACAAGCAGTTATCTTTACTTTGAAAATCATGATACTGACAGAGAGCTTATCTGTAGGAACTTTGTGACTCCGACTAGAGAAGTATATTCTCATTCATGGATGGTGGGTCTATGACTCATAAAGATTTTTTTTTTAATTTTTATTTTATATTGGAGTATAGTTGATTTACAATGTTATGTTAGTTTCAGGTGTACAGCTAAGTGATTCAGTTATACATATACATATATCCATCCTTTTTCAGATTCCTTTCCCATATAGGTTATTATGTAGATCATTGAAGATTGACACTGAGAAATGCATACTATTTTAGCACCAACCCAGAAAATACTAACAGTGTTTCAGCTTCATGTGAAAGAGCCAAAGGTGACATAGGTGTTCTATGTCTTTCGTTTTTGATATGAACTCTTGGTGACAGTGTTGAAAATCCAAGGCCATTTAAACAGGAGCAAGCTGAAATGTTGGTGCAGGTTTGTTCAATTTCACCATAACAAAGAGGGTTACCCTTTCAGCTGATTGTTTGATGTGGCAATTTTTAGAGAGTTTTAGAGGAGGACAATCAAGCCAAAGTTAGGATGGAAGAGTTAAATTATATAGAATTTTGACACTTAAAGGATGCATTTGTAGCTCTGCCACTGGGGGGAGAGAGATGCTTTTATTATTAACATGCCAAGTTAGTCTTACCCACAACTCAATCTTAAGAGTTCTAAATATGCAACTCCTATGATTCGCAGAATTCAATTATTCCTCTTGATTTCACTATTTCTGAAGCTAGGGCAACATTTCTCCATATTTTTGAGGCATGAAACATTGAGTTGATTTTCAATATTTTATCTTTCTCTTTTCTTCTTTACTCTTTACCTCTAATCACTCGGCAGCTTCTAGCAATCTTTCCTTTCAAAATTATATTTGTATCTGTTCTTTCTATCCCTTTGGCCAGCAACCAAGATTAGGCCATAATGACTTTACACATAGATTATGACCCTGGCTCACCCAGTCATCTTCCTGCTTCCAGAAGTTTCCTCATTCTCAATCCATTTTGCACCTTAGGGACCGATTAATTTTATTACAGAGTTCCTTCATGTCCTTCTTCTGCTTGAAAATCTTCAATGGCTTCCAGTTTTTGTTTTGTTTTGTTTTGTTTTCTGTTTCTGTTTTTGGCCATGCCATGAGGCAGGCAGGATCTTGGTTCTCCGACCAGGGATTGAACCCACGCCCCCTGCGGTGGAAGTTCAGAGTCTTAACCACAGGACCACCAGGGAAGTCCAACTTCCAGTTTTTTATAGAATGAAATTTCCAACTGTGGATCTGGGTATTAGGAGAGCTCTAAAGTTTCCATTTCCAGCCTCAATCTCTCACTGTTCACCATATCAACCCTAGGCTCCAGTCAGTCCGGTTACTAGAAAGTAGAACAAGTAGAAGTTTCCCAAACATATATTTGTTTGTTTTTCATCCCATGGGCTTTACAAAAAATTATTTTAAAAATTCCTTAAATCTGCAAAACCATAAGGAAAAGAAAAGGAGAAATGTTGAAAAAAGGTAGTGTCTTGGATGGGATCCTAAAACAGGAAAGGACTTTAGATAAAACTTAAGGAAATCTGAAATAACAATAATGTATCAATATTGGTTCATCAATTAGGCAAATGTATCACACTAATGTGTGATAACAATGGGGAAAACTGTATGTGGGGAGGGGGCTTTATATGGGAACTCTCTGTACTATCCTTACAACTTTCTGTAAATTGAAAACTATTCTAAAACTAAAAATTTATTAAAAAAAAATATATGAATAGGGTAAATAGAGGAACCAGAGTATGAAAGACAGAGATAGATAGTCAGGTTCAATTAGAAGTGAAGTGGTACCGACAGGGATAGAGGGAGGTGAAATACATGGTCTGGCTGTTGCATGTCAGAGAAATAAATACAAGAGTTTCTTTCATGTTATTTTAGCCCACTTACTGATTTGCAATGTGATTATGGACTCCCTTAGATGGAGGAAAAGATTCTGAGTTCAGCTCTCTCTCTGAAAGAGTTGAAGGTAGTCCTGAGGGTGCTGCCTAGGGCCCTTGGTGACCTGGCCCCTCAGTGAGTCTCCGGATGGATCTTTGGGCAGCCATCTGAGGGGATGCTCAGGCCTTAAGGAAAGGACTCCTGAGTGTGTGTGTTTTGGGGGTAGGAAGGTTCTGAGGCTTCCCTGTGAGTTCTTAGGTGTCCAGTGACGAGTAAATGTTCCCCTCAGTTTGACTAAACTTTAGGCAGGTTTATTCCTGACTCTAGGCCCAGACCTCCCTTTTCTGAAGAAGAGCATTTATTTTATAGAAAACTTGCAATTGTAAATTATTTCTTTGTTGCCCTTTGAGATGTAAATCTACTATGGTGCAGGAATGTCTTTCTTGAGGACCTGCAAGGCATCCCTTTGGAATGTCATTATCAAGAAAGAGAGGGCCGCTGCCTCCCAGTCTCTAACGGAGGGCAGGGAATCTAACTGCAGTAAGCGACGGTTAGCAACACCCACCCCCTTCCTGCAATGTCCTCCAGTACTTTTCTACTAGCTCACCCCAGTGCTTAAAAATCCTCCTACCTTTTGTTTCAGTGGAGTTGAGTCCAGTTTCTCTCCTTATTTCAGTAGGTTTGACCCCAATTATAATAATCTCAAGTAAAACTTCTTGCTGTTTTTAACACATGTCCAGCGAGATGGTTCTTTTATGCCAGGAGAAGATCCTGAGTGAGGCTAAGAGAATGTGGCACAACCAGGCCGGGAGTGGGGTGGGAAGCAGGATTGAGATGATAGTTTTAGAGATTGAGATTACTTTCAGAGGACTATATGTAGATTGCAGAAAACTTATTTAAGACACTGAGAGACTATAGAATTTTGCTATCTTGTTGAGGAATACATAATGTTTAATTTAAAAATGTATCTTTTTCTCTAATGTGTTTGTGATCACCATGCTTATGTTCTCCTATTGAACTATCGGCTGAGATTTCTCTAGGACTCTGAGTGGAAATTCAAATGAGAAGACACAGGGCAGTCAGGTGTAATCTGGAACTTTCAATTCACAGATAGTTCTGATACTTCATTTCTGAACTTTCTGATTTAGGGACAACACACCCATAGCTGTAATATGCTTGGGAGATGTGTATCTTCTTTTGAATCTGTTTATGTCAAGGGGTGGGAAAACTAAGACATGTGGACCAAATCAGTGCCTGCCTGTTTTGTAAATAAAATTGTAGTGGCTCTCAGCCATGCTTACACATTTTTGTATTGTCTATGGCTATTTTCACACTTCTGTGGCAGAGTTGAGGACTTTCGGCAGGAGTGGTATGGCCCTCAGAGCTTAAAATATTTAATATGTGACCCTTTAGAGAAAAACGCTGCACTTGGTTTGTATCACCAGTTAGTCAAACTGCATTAATACAATGTCCTCTTTCCAAGGGAAAAAACCTTATTTACTTACTTATCAATCTATACAATTCAATAAATATACAAAAGCAGCATAGCATGATTGTTAATAGTATGGGTTATGAAACTAGATACTCAGCCTGGCTTTGAAATGTGACTTTGCCATTTACTAGCTGGATGACAACTCAACTTTTAGTAGCCTCTCTTGTGCCTCAGTTTCCTCATCTGTAAAACAGAGATAAGTCATTGGGTCCTTAAAGGGATTAAGTGAGTTAATGAATGTAAACACTCACAACATTATAGCTGGTGTCATATATGTATTAGCCATTATTATTATTAATAGCAGTTTATCATTACTATGGTTAGAATCTCTCTTTTATGAAGAGGGATAAGAACCAACTTGGTAATTATTGCCTAAGCCACCCTGTGACCTACAAGAGTGAATGCTCAGAATATTCTGTAAGGAGATATTTCCTTCTTGTCCATTTTATTTTCAGCACTGTCCTACCCCTTCCTGACATTTTACAATTTTGTGTCTCATTTTAGCAGGGACTTTCTCAGTTTGTTAATAACCAATATCACATACTGTGTTTATGTAAAAACTTGTAACAGTCAAAGGAATGAATGAATTACTAATGGTGGAATTTTGTGCATAATAGTGGCAGTGGAGAAGATAGAAATAATTCCATTTTTCCCTCCCAAATTATAGTAAATTCCTAAAGTTTACATTTCCTTTCAAGTTCATTTGGTAGCGTTCCTAACCACCACCTCTTCTTTCTGTCCTACCTCCTAACTCTCCAGATTTGTGGTAAAGGAGCCCTGAATTCAAGTTGTACCTCTGCTTCCTCAGCTGTAAAATGGGGTAAAGCTTCTCTCTCTGCTTATTTCATTGGTGCATTTGCAACATCAACTATAACTGAAATCCGAAGTCCTTCCCATACATAACAGGTCCTATGTGACATGCTTCTGGCCCCCTCTGATCCTGTCTACCCCTCTCCCCCCTGCTTGATTCTTATCACAATGCCTCTGGGGTGCATTTGAGTTTGAAACTCGACCAGCAATTGAGTTTCAGCCTCAGGGCTTTTGCATTTGCTGTTCCTTTTGCCTGGAAGACTCGTCCCCCAAATGCTTCCTTCTTTTGAGTCTCTTAGTTGCCACTTAGTTGTCAACTCCCCCCAAAGACTTCCTTGACCATCCTAGTTAAATTGTCACCATTTATCACTTAGTAACCTCTTACCTTGCTTTGTTTTCCATCACAGTGCTTGTCATTACCGATCTTTCATGTTTATTTACTGTTGTCTGCCTCCCGTTCAGAATTTAAGCACCATGAGGATAAGATTTTGTCTGTTTTATTCACTGCTGTGTTCCCAGTGCTGAGAACTGTGACTGGCACACGGCAGATATTCAATATAAATTTGTTGAATAAATGAAAAGACAGGAGGGTTTGCATATTAACTTGCTTTGAAAATCATAAAGTTGGAAGGCAATTTAAAAGATGAGGCTGAATAAGTTTTGCTTTTTCTATTCCTTGCCCTTGCTGCTGCTACGACATCCCTTTTTTCTTTTCCCATCAGCCTGCATCTTGATGGACCTCCTTCACTGGCCTCTGGTTTCCTTTCACCAACTTTCTCTCACCAGCTTTCCATCTAATTTCCAATCTCCTCTGAAATCTCATTGTTTCTCTCTTGCTTCTTAATCTCTGATCCCAGTTGGTACCCTGTAACTCTATCACTGAGAGTACATCGACACTGTGGACCGCAGAGCCATTCTGGGAGGTACAATTAAGTAATGGATAAAAGATTTAAAAAGTCATAGCATCTTGTGAACTATTATCAATTTATAAACTATCAAAGCAGCCCCAAATTCATGAATTCCATAATGGCTTTGGAGAGCCATTCTACAATGGCTAGAAAATACTGTACATGATTTGAAATGGGATACTCCATTTGGATAATTCATTTCTGACACATGTATCAGGACAAAGTTGAGAGAGAAACCCTGGCAGGACAAGATTCACAGCCTCTATTGTTTCCATGTTCCTTGATTCCCGCTTCTCTTCCCCATCTCTCCCTGTCTCTCCAAATTTGGAGCCGGGGTAGATTTACCACCCAGAACCTGGCTTCAGGGACCACATTGATCCACTAACTTGAATTCTTTGGACTTTAAATTAAGACATCCAAAAGAATCCCTTAATGGAAACACAGGAAAACAAAGATTCTTGACAACGACAACAATAAAACAACAAAAAGAAAAAGACAAATTAAGACAGGTCTAGAGAGAGAGTTGCTAGACCAGTTTGAGGTCTTTTTTGGGATCTGGTAGGTTTTTAATTAAGGGTGGTATCTTGCTTCTCAGGACTATGATTTCTAAGCATTTGGAAAATAAGTGCCACTATCCCAAGTAGAGCATCTGAGGAAGATGGAATTTACATTAGGTAAAGAGAGATTGGTCTGTGGGCTACGAGCGGTTGATTTTGAGTATAACAAGGATCATTCCTTAAATTGTCTCCAATCCTGGCTCCTCAGAAACGTATGCCAGGCTCATAAGGAGAGAGGTAGTAATCAGAAGTGAGTCAGTTTAGAGCAGCTGGAACAACCAAGGATAGAATTTCCCTCTGCCCTAAGGCTTTGTAGCAGATGATAATGTAGTTCTAGGGCATGGGACGATGGGATGGGCATGGAGGTAACTGGGTGTTTCACTTCAATGCAGCATGTCGGGAGAGTAATTAGGATAAGGTCAATGCTGAAGTTATCAGGAAATGTCAGTGCTGTAACCTGGGAGCCCTGTGGTCATGCCAAGAGGAAAAGAAATCTTCAGAAACTGGCTAGGAAAGATTTACAGGAGCTGGATACTCTCCTACCCCTTACCAGTGACCCAGTCATAGGAGAAGATTTATTGCTTCAGCTTTATTTCTGGGGCTTATTTACATTTCCATGTTTGTGTTGGGGAAACAAGGGTTGGACCGTGAAGTGGGTTTATAGACAAGCTCAGCTTTCTGGGCACTCAGGTCCCATTTCTGTACCTTCCGTCTGTCCTGTACTTTGTCCACTTACCCTTTGGCTTCTGACAAAGAGGCTACCCCGAGTATCATTTAAAGACTTGCTACGATGTGTCAAGCACTGCACTATCTGCTTTCCTAATTTACTCAATCCTTCCCACATTCCAGGAACTAGAAATCATATGATCCTAATTCTACCTGCTCAGGTTCACATAGATAGTAAGATGCAGATCTGAGATGTGAGGTTGGCCTTTTCTGATTACAAAATCCAAGCACTTAACCTCTATCTTATATAGATTTTGAGGGGGGGCAGGGGCTATATAAAAGAGCAGGTTGAACAGGGTTTGGCCCATTGCATGTACTCAAAAATATTAGGAGGGATATTTTTATTATGCAGATAAGACTGGCCCACACACCTAGAGCTTTACAAATAGACTTTTTGCCAGCCTTCTAGAGAACAACCACAAATACAGAAGCTGGGGAAATGTTTCAAATAAAACAGACATTGATAAGAGTCAAAAGCAGTGTAGAAACCAGAATTCTTGGCAAAGTTATCCATGTGGGAAATAAATTTGAATTCAGTCACATTAAAAAAAAAAAATCTCTATGTAAGCAAGTTTTGAGCCACCTGGCAGTTCTCCAGGCATTGACCATCACATTGCTTCCATGCCTACCTCTCTGCTCTCCCATTAGTCCTTCAGTATCCCTGGTTTCTCTCTCCTCCCGGACTTCCTTCCTGCCAGCCATCTCCTATGCTCTTTGACTGCAAGTCCAAGGCCAGATGTGGAAGGCAATAGTAATCTCTCCCACTCAAGTCCTTTGGGAAGAAGAGGTTTTGCTATCAGCCATCTCTCCTTCAATTAAGAAGGTCAGCATTTTTATAGGACTTGTTTGATTTCCAGGATCTGAATCCACTTAGCCCTTCTTCCAGAGTAAGATAAATTGTGAAGGTTGCAAGTTACCTCATTTTACCTCAACCTCAGAGGGATGCCCCAAAGTCAATTAGAACCACTGAAGTCAATTACTTCTTAAACAGCACAGCTTCCTTGAGTTCCCTGCATCCATCTGGGTGGGGCAGGGGGGAGAGGGGGTGGACAGGCAGGTAGGACTCTAACAGCTCCTGTCCTTCTTTAGTCGCCTGTTCTACCCAGAGGATTGGTGTGAATAAGCAAGAAGGGATTATTACATTCTCTTTCCTCAGGAATGGTTAGTAATTCCCCAGCCCCTCCAATTTTAGATTCCCTGAGTGTGCTCAGAGCAATTAGAAGTAAAGAAAATACCCAGCGCTCCTGCACTAATAAATTACAGAGTGCTCACCTAATTAATAAGGTAACAGTGCCCTGCCGAATTATAATCACAAGGCATGAACCACTTAAACAATTCATTCTTAAAGAACAGCAAGTGATCTCAGTGAGTGCAATGGGAAGGCATATCTCAGGATTGAAGGCCAGTACGCCGGGTCCTGACAGGGGTGATGGAGTACATGGGCCAATGTTTCCAGCAGTGGCCCGGGAATTAATGACTCCGAGCCTTTTCAAGGACCACAGCATTTTGGACGATCTCAGGCAAATCATTTAGGCATGTTAAGTCAGAAAAAATCTATCTCACCATTTCTGAAGTAGTCCTATTAAATGCTGACCATTTTCCTTTTGGTGGTGCTTGGGAAAGACTCATGACATGCCATATACATTGAGTAGAACAGTGACCAATAATTATAGGGAAATGAAGCTATCTCCTTAAGATATTTTCCTTAATGCGCATGATCATTTCTTGGTGATTTTCCTTACCAAGTCTTGGAGATTTAACAATATTTTCCTTAACAACCCTGTACGAATATTGTTTTGTTGTGAAGCCCTCCCACTGGTTCACTGTAGGTAATAGCAAGGCTAGAACTTTCTGTTTCCTTAAAACATCCAGGAACTGTCCTTCAGTCCAGGAAAAAAAAAAAGCTGTGAAGATTGTTGTTTGATTCTAAACTTTCTGTGTTGAGACTCAGTAATAATGTTAATAAACTGCAAAATGTACTCCGTGGGCTGCTTGCCTTGGAAGGCATCTGTCCAAACATGCATGCATTCAGAAGGCTGATTCTATTTCAGATCTCTGCAAATGAAGGAAAAGTGAGGTGTCACTGTAAGGACAATGCAGTTGTTAAATGATTACCTTAAGGGGGAGAGGCAGTAAATACATTGCATTTCTCATTCTTTGTAGGTTCCATTTCTTGTCTTTCTAATGTCCCCTGCTGACTTACATTTGCTTTCTAATCCTCAATCTTGTCTCTGTGGTTCCTCTTGTGTGTTATACTTTGTAGTTTATGTTGGATCTTAAGGAACTCTCAGGACATGCTCTCTTCAAAAGGAACCCTCTAGGATATACTCTATTCATAGCTATACCTCCCATGATGGTCTAGAAGGCTGGATCATACCACATGCTGAGGATAATGCATGAGAAATTTGATATCTGCTACAACAGAGCTGGGACTCCCAGAATCTCTGACCAGCTACATACTTCTACCAGTTTCAAGGGAACAGACACCTTGTGACTACTCCATGAAAATCATAGTCTCCTGGTGAATTAGGCTGGATCACTCAGAGCTACAAGGACTTCCTTCATTTGGCATTGGTGGGTCTAAAATACAAGTGGGAAACAGTGTACTCCTAGAGTAAACCTCAAAATATAAGCAAGGGCAAGCCTATCATTATATCTGTTTGAAGATCCTGCCTATTCCCTCTTCTGATTCTCAACACAGACTATTAAGTTATGATGTTGGTTGAAAACTAACTCCCTCAACTGTGCAGAATGATTCATTGGTTCATATGGATTATAAACCCAAGTTTTATTTTCAGAGCTGAGTGAAGGAGATCCGAGCCTGCCATTGTGCCGGCGTAGAATGGCAGGGATGTAATACAATGTAATACACATCCACTGGGAGATGGCATGAGAGTCGCCTCCCATAACTTAATCTTTAAAGCTACTTATGGAAGGCTTTTGTTGAAGCAGACAGGGTTTCTGCAATTAAATTACCATACATTAAAAAGGTTTCATTATGGCATGATTCTATTATTAAAATAGGCCGCAAATAAGCAGTGTGGGCTAACTGGCTGTAAGCCTACCTTACTGAGACTAGCATTCTTCTTTTTTTTTTTTTTACATCTTTATGGAGTATAATTGCTTTACAATGGTGTGTTAATTTCTGCTTTATAACAAAGTGAATCAGTTATACATATACATATGTTCCCATATCTTTTCCCTCTTGCATCTCCCTCCCTCCCACCTTCCCTATCCCACCCCTCTAGGTGGTCACAAAGCACCGAGCTGATCTCCCTGTTCTATGCCCCTGCTTCCCACTAGCTATCTATTTTACATTTGATAGTGTATATAAGTCCATGCCACTCTCTCACTTTGTCACAGCTTACCCTTCCCCCTCCCCATATCCTCAAGTCCATTCTCTAGTAGGTCTGTGTCTTTATTCCCGACTTACCCCTAGGTTCTTCATGACCTTTTTTTTTTTTCTTAGATTCCATATATATGTTTTAGCATACGGTATTTGTTTTTCTCTTTCTGACTTACTTCACTGTGTATGACAGACTCTAGGTCCATCCACCTCACTACAAATAACTCAATTTTGTTTCTTTTATGGCTGAGTGATATTCCATTGTATATATGTGCCACATCTTCTTTATCCATTCATCCGACGATGGACACTTAGGTTGTTTCCATCTCCTGGCTATTGTAAATAGAGCTGCAACGAACATTTTGGTACATGACTCTTTTTGAATTATGGTTTTCTCAGGGTATAGGCCCAGTAGTGGGATTGCTGGGTCATATGGTAGTTCTAACTGTAGTTTTTTAAGGAACCTCCATACTGTTCTCCATAGTGGCTGTACCAATTCACATTCCCACCAGCAGTGCAAGAGGGTTCCCTTTTCTCCACACCCTCTCCAGCATTTACTGTTTCTAGATTTTTTGATGATGGCCATTCTGACCAGTGTGAGATGATATCTCATTGTAGTTTTGATTTGCATTTCACTAATGATTAATGATGTTGAGCATTCCTTCATGTGTTTGTTGGCAGTCTGTATATCTTCTTTGAAGAAATGTCTATTTAGGTCTTCTGCCCATTTTTGGATTGGGTTGTTTGGTTTTTTGTTATTGAGCTGCATGTAAATTATGGAGATTAATCCTTTGTCAGTTGCTTCATTTGCAAATATATTTTCCCATTCTGAGGGTTGTCTTTTGGTCTTGTTTATGGGTTCCTTTGCTGTGCAAAAGCTTTGAAGTTTCATTAGGTCCCATTTGTTTATTTTTGTTTTTATTTCCATTTTTCTAGGAAGTGGGTTAAAAAGAATCTTGCTGTGATTTATGTCATAGAGTGTTCTGCCTATGTTTCCCTCTAAGAGTTTGATAGTTTCTGGCCTTACATTTAGGTCTTTAATCCATTTTGAGCTTATTTTTGTGTACGGTGTTAGGAAGTATTCTAATCTCATACTTTAACATGTACCTGTCCAGTTTTCCCAGCACCACTTATTGAAGAGGCTGTCCTTTCTCCACTGTACATTCCTGCCTCCTTTATCAAAGATAAGGTGACCATATGTGCGTGGGTTTCTCTCTGGGCTTTCTATCCTGTTCCATTGATCTATCTCTCTGTTTTTGTGCCAGTACCATACTGTCTTGATTACTGTAGCTTTGTAGTATAGTCTGAAGTCAGGAAGCCTGATTCCTCCAGCTCCGTTTTTTGTTCTCAAGATTGCTTTGGCTATTCGGGGTCTTTTGTGTTTCCATACAAATTGTGAAATTTTTTGTTCTAGGTCTGTAAAAAATGCCAGTGGTAGTTTGATAGGGATTGCACTGAATCTGTAGATAGCTTTGGGTAGTAGAGTCATTATCACAATGTTGATTCTTCCAATCCAAGAGCATGGTATATCTCTCCATCTATTTGTTTCATCTTTAATTACTTTCATCAGTGTGTTATAATTTTCTGCATACAGGTCTTTTGTCTCTTTAGGTAGGTTTATTCCTAGATATTTTATTCTTTTTGTTGCAGTGGTAAATGGGAGTGTTTTCTTGATTTCACTTTCACATTTTTCATCATTAGTGTATAGGAATGCCAGAGATTTTTGTGCATTAATATTGTATCCTGCTACTTTACCAAGTTCATTGATTAGCTCTAGTAGTTTTCTGGTAGCATCTTTAGGATTCTCTATGTATAGTGTCATGTCATCTGCAAACAGTGACAGCTTTACTTCTTCTTTTCCGATTTGGATTCCTTTTATCTCCTTTTCTTCTCTGATTGCTGTGGCTAAAGCTTCCAAAACTATGTTGAATAAGAGTGGTGAGAGTGGGTAACCTTGTCTTTTTCCTGATCTTAGTGGAAATGCTTTCATTTTTTCACCATTGAGGCCGATGTTGGCTGTGGGTTTGTCATATATGGTTTTATTATGTTGAGGAAAGTTCCCTCTATGCCTACTTTCTGCAGGGTTTTTATGATAAATGGGTGTTGAATTTTGTTGAAAGCTTTCTCTTCATCTATTGAGATGACCATATGGTTTTTCTCCTTCAATTTGTTGATATGGTGTGTCACATTGATTGATTTGCATATATTGAAGAATCCTTGCATTCCTGGAATAAACCCCACTTGAGCATGGTGTATGATCCTTTTAATGTGCTGTTGGATTCTGTTTGCTAGTATTTTGTTGAGGATTTTTGCATCTATGTTCATCAGTGATGTTGGCCTGTAGTTTTCTTTCCTTGTGACATCCTTGTCTGGTTTTGGTATCAGGGTGATGGTGGTCTTGTAGAATGAGTTTGGAAATGTTCCTCCCTCTGCTATATTTTGGAAGAGTTTGAGAAGCATAGGTGTTAGCTCTTCTCTAAATGTTTGATAGAATTCACCTGTGAAGCCATCTGGTCCTGGGATTTTATTTGTTGGAAAATTTTTAATCACAGTTTCAATTTCAGGGCTTGTGATTGGTCTGTTCATATTTTCTATTTCTTCCTAATTCAGTCTTGGCATGTTGTGCATTTCTAAGAATTTGTCCATTTCTTCCAGGTTGTCCATTTTATTGGCATAGAGTTGCTTGTAGTAATCTCTCATGATCTTTTGTATTTCTGCAGTGTCAGTTGTTACTTCTCCTTTTTCATGTCTAATTCTATGGATTTGAGTCTTCTCCCTTTTTTTCTTGATGAGTCTGGCTAATGGTTTATCAATTTTGTTTATTTTCTCAAAGAACCAGCTTTTAATTTTATTGATATTTGATATCATTTCCTTCATTTCTTTTTCATTTATTTCTGATCTGATCTTTATGATTTCTTTCCCTCTGCTAACATTGTTTTTTTTTTGTTCTTCTTTCTCTAATTGCTTTAGGTGCAATGTTTGGTTTTTTATTCGAGATGCTTCCTGTTTCCTAAGGTAGGATTTTATTGCTATAAACTTCCCTCTTAGAACTGCTTTTGCTGCATCCCATAGGTTTTGGGTTGTCGTGTCTCCATTGCCATTTGTTTCTAGGTATTTTTTGATTTCCTCTTTGATTTCTTCAGTGATCACTTCGTTATTAAGTAGTGTATTGTTTAGCCTCCATGTGTTTGTAATTTTTGCAAATCTTTTCCTGTAATTGATATCTAGTCTCATAGCATTGTGGTCGGAAAAGATACTTGATACAATTTCAATTTTCTTAAATTTACCAAGGCTTGATTTGTGACACAAGATATGATCTATCCTGGAGAATGTTACATGAGCATGTGAGAAAAATGTGTATTCTGTTGTTTTTGGGTGGAATGTCCTAGCAATACCAACTAAGTCCATCTTGTTTAATGTATCACTTAAAGCTTGTGTTTCTTTATTTATTTTCATTTTGGATGATCTGTCCATTGGTGAAAGTGGGGTGTTCAAGTCCCCTACTATGAATGTGTTACTGTCGATTTCCCCTTTTATGGCTGTTAGTATTTGCCTTATGTATTGAGGTGCTCCTATGTTGGGTGCATAAATATTTACAATTGTTATATCTTCTTCTTGGATCGATCCCTTGATCATTATGTAGTGTCCTTCTTTGTCTCTTCTAATAGTCTTTATTTTAAAGTCCATTTTGTCTGATATGAGAATTACTACTCCAGCTTTCTTTTGGTTTCCATTTGCATGGAATATCTTTTTCTACCCCCTCACTTTCAGTCTGTATGTGTCTCTAGGTCTGAAGTGGGTCTCTTGTAGACAGCATATATATGGGTCTTGTTTTTGTATCCATTCAGCCAGTCTGTGTCTTTTGGTGGGAGCATTTAATCCATTTACATTAAAGGTAATTATCGATATGTATGTTCCTATTCCCATTTTCTTAATTGTTTTGGGTTTTTATTGTAGGTTTTTTCCTTCTCTTGTGTTTCTTGCCTAGAGAAATTCCTTTAGCATTTGTTGTAAAGCTGGTTTGGTGGTGCTGAACTCTCTCAGCTTTTGCTTCTTGGTAAATGTTTTAATTTCTCCATCAAATCTGAATGAGATCCTTGCTGGGTAGAGTAATCTTGGTGGCAGGTTTTTCTCCTTCATCACTTTAAATATGTCCTGCCAGTCCCTTCTGGCTTGCAGAGTTTCTGCTGAAAGATCAGCTGTTAACCTTATGGGGATTCCCTTGTGTGTTATTTGTTGTTTTTCTCTTGCTGCTTTTAATATGTTTTCTTTGTATTTAATTTTTGACAGTTTGATTAATATATGTCTTAGCATGTTTCTCCTTGGATTTATCCTGTATGGGACTCTCTGTGCTTCCTGGACTTGATTAACTATTTCCTTTCCCATATTAGGGAAGTTTTCAACTATAATCTCTTCAAATATGTTCTCAGTCCCTTTCTTTTTCTCTTCTTCTGGAACCCCTACAATTTGAATGTTGGTGCATTTAATGTTGTCCCAGAGGTTTCTGAGACTCTCCTCTGTTCTTTTCATTCTTTTTTCTTTATTCTGCTCTGCAGTAGTCATTTCCACTATTTTATCTTCCAGGTCACTTTTTCCGTTCTTCTGCCTCAGTTATTCTGCTATTGATCCCTTCTAGAGTATTTTCAATTTCATTTATTGTGTTGTTCATCATTGCTTGTTTCATCTTTATTTCTTCTAGGTCCTTGTTAAATGTTTCTTGCATTTTCTCTATTCTATTTCCAAGATTTTGGATCATCTTTACTATCATTATTGTGAATTAGTTTTCAGGTATACTGCCTATTTCCTCTTCATTTGTTAGGTCTGGTGGGTTTTTATCTTGCTCCTTCATCTGCTGTGTGTTTTTCTGTCTTCTCATTTTGCTTATCTTACTGTGTTTGGAGTCTCCTTTTTGCAGGCTGCAGGTTCGTAGTTCCCGTTGTTTTTGGTGTCTGTCCCCAGTGGCTAAAGTTGGTTCAGTGAGTTGTGTAGGCTTCCTGGTGGAGGGGACTAGTGCCTGTGTTCTGGTGGATGATGCTGGATCTTGTCTTTCTGGTGGGCAGGATCATGTCTGGTGGTGTGTTTTGGGGTGTCTGTGGACTTACTGTGATTTTAGGCAGCCTCTCTGCTAATGGGTGGGGCTGTGTTCCTGTCTTGCTAGTTGTTTGGCATAGGATGTCCAGCACTGTAGCTTGCTGGTCGTTGAGTGAAGCTGGGTGCTGGTGTTGAGATGGAGATCTCTGGGAGATTTTTGCCATTTGATATTATGTGGAGCTGGGAGGTCTCTTTTTGACCAGTGTCCTGAAGTTGGCTCTCCCACCTCAGAGGCAGAGCCCTGACTCCTGGCCGCAGCACCATCCACACGGCTGCGAATAAAAGGGAGAAAATGTAGAAAGAAAGAAAGAGGATAAAATAAAATAAAATAAAGTAAGAAAAAATACAATATAGTTATTAAAATAAAAAATAATTATTAAGAAAAAATTTCTTTAAAAAGTGAAAAAAACAAACAAACAAAACGGACGGATAGAACCCTAGGATAAATGGTGAAAGGAAAGCTATACAGACAAAATCTCACACAGAAGCATACACATACACACTCACAAAAAGAGGAAAAGGGGAAAAAAATCATAAATCTTGCTCTCAAAGTCCACCTCCTCAATTTGGGATGATTCGTTGTCTATTCAGGTATTCCACAGATGCAGGATACATCAAGTTGACTGTGGAGATTTAATCTGCTGCTCCTGAGGCTGCTGGGAGAGATTTCCCTTTCTCTTCTTTGTTTGCACAGCTCCTGGGGTTCAGCTTTGGATTGGCCCCGCCTCTGCGTGTAGGTCGCCGGAGGGCGTCTGTTCTTCGCTCAGACAGGACGGGGTTAAAGGAGCAGCTGATTCGGGGACTCTGGCTCACTCAGGCCGGGGGGAGGGAGGGGTATGGATGCGTGGTGAGCCTGCAGCGGCAGAGGCCAGCGTGACGTTGCATCAGCCTGAGGCGCGCCGTGCGTTCTTCCGGGGAAGTTGTCCCTGGATCCCGGGACCCTGGCAGTGGCGGGCTGCACAGGCTCCCCGGAAGGGAGGTGTGGATAGTGACCTGTGTTGGCACACAGGCTTCTTGGTGGCGGCAGCAGCAGCCTTAGCGTCTCATGCCCGTCTCTGGGGTCCGCGCTGTTAGCCGCGGCTCGCGCCCGTCTCTGGAGCTCCTTTAAGCAGTGCTCTTAATCTCCTCTCCTCGCTCACCAGGAAACAAAGAGGGAAGAAAAAGTCTCTTGCCTCTTTGGCAGGTCCAGACTTTTCCCCGGACTCCCTCCCGGCTAGCCGTGGTGCACTAACCCCCTGCAGGCTGTGTTCACACCGCCAACCCCAGTCCTCTCCCTGCGCTCCGACAGAAGCCCAAGCCTCAGTTCCCGGCCCCGCCCGCCCCGGCGGGTGAGCAGACAAGCCTCTCGGGCTGGTGAGTGCCGGTCTGCACCGATCCTCTGTGCGGGAATCTCCCCGCTTTCCCTCCGCACCCCTGTTGCTGCGCTCTCCTCCGCGGCTCCGAAGCTTCCCCCCTCCGCCACCTGCAGTCTCCGCCCGCGAAGGGGCTTCCTAGTGTGTGGAAACATTTCCTTCTTCACAGCTCCCTCCCACTGGTGCAGGTCCCGTCCCTATTCTTTTGTCTCTGTTTATTCTTTTTTCTTTTCCCTACCCATGTACGTGGGGAGTTTCTTGCCTTTTGGGAGGTCTGAGGTTTTCTGCCAGCATTCAGTAAGTGTTCTGTAGGAGTTGTCCCACGTGTAGATGTATTTCTGATGTATCTGTGGGAAGGAAGGTGATCTCCACATCTTACTCCTTTTTTTTTTTTTTTTTAATTTTATTTATTTTTGGCTGCATTGGGTCTTCAGTGCTGCGTGTGGGCTTTACCTAGCTGTGGTGAGCGCGGGCTACTCTTCGTTTTGGTGCACGGGCTTCTCATTGCGGTGGCTTCTCTTGTTGCAGAGCACGGGTTCTAGGCGGGTGGGCTTCAATAGTTGCAGCATGGCATGTGGACTCAGTAGTTGCGGTGTAGGGGCTTAGTTGCTCTGCCGCATGTGGGATCTTCCCAGACCAGGGATTGAAGCCGTGTCCCCTGCATTGGCAGGCGGATTCTTAACCACTGTGCCACCAGGGAAGTCCCAGACTAGCGTTCCTTTTAATAGGTAAAAGAATATTAACTTTTAGATGGCTCTAAAATAACACGTTCTCAAGAATATGCAAATAGAAAGTTGCGCACTACAACTCTCAAAATGTGAGAGAGAACCGCTGAGAAGACTGATCTTGCAAATTATATGGCAGGCTGTTGGCTGCTAGAAACTCCACTCTGTTGAGGGAGGGTGAGAGGCAGATACTGGGTAGCTCAAAGCTGTCGGGATTAGCGAGGCTTTGATGCTTTCCTAATGCTGGAATGATAGCTGGTCAAGATCTGTCATCTCTATCAGCCTCCATCAGCCAGTCTACCTATCTCACATAAGGCATTTATCTTTCAAAAGACTGCTGGACTCCAATGCAACTTAGTGGACCCAGACAAATGGAATGCCTTCTCAGGCACTTGTCATAATTCTCTGTGTCCATCCTTTTATGGTCAGCAGGAGCTGTTTTTGTGGACTTTGGGTTGCCAATTGAAGATGGACTCAGAGATGCTTAAATAAATACTGACCCAAATTTAAAGTATGATTTTCTGAAATCAGTAGTCTTGCTTGACCAAATTTATCTTTTTATGTGTTTCTATTTAGAGGTTTTGTCTACTACAACCCACTGGGAAAAAACCTTCCAAACTTTTCAAATCTGGTTTTATTTTGCACTTGCTATTTGAAAAAGTAGCTGTTGGGAATAATAACTGAATAAAATTACATCAGGCATTGTTTCCAACCAATGTGCCTCAGGAAATAATCAATAGCTCCAGTGTTGGAAAATCAAATATGTCGACATTAATATTAGTATTGTTTTCCTCTTCCCACTAACATTTTAGATTGTCCCTCTACAGCTTTTATTGTTTAAGATTAGCAATCTTTTTTCAGATGTGTCTTAGTAATTCAGCATTCATATTTTATAAGCAGTTGATTGTTGTCTCCTGGATATGTTATATAATTTCATTAGAGTCTGTGTTTGTTTGCATATGCATATATTATTTCTTCTCAGTAGTCAGTATATTTTAATGTATTAATTTGTCTGTGTTTGTATATGTATGTTGTTCTCTGCTCACTAATAGGTTGCCATTGTATTTTTATATATTTATATATTTTATGGTGATGCTTGCTATTAGTTAAAATGTACACAGTTTATTTTCAAAACATTATTTATTTTTATGCATTTGATGTATAAAAAAGTCTTCATGAAACAAACAACCAAAAAGCACTAGCAAATATCCAACTGAACCACCTTGCCCACAGCCATTGGCAACATCAGTCTCCATTGTGAGAATTCTCACCTGTAATGACTTCATTGTAGTCATTGCTGTCATGGGCTTAGCAGTTGCTTTAATCTTGGTGATATTCTGCCTATGCTTGGCACAGCCTATAACAGTGATACGTTCACCTATTTGAAAAAGGTTTATAAGCTCAGATTTTTAAAATATTTTGATCCAGCGGTGAGAGCTTTTCAGTATAAATTAAGCATATGTATTATATTTCAGGTACATAAAATCTGGTTATAAAATAAAATGTTCTTGTGCTCTCTCACCACTTCACAGGCTCCCCATCCCCCAGAGGTAACCACCTCCAATCACTTCCCCACAACTCTGGGCAGAAGTACTAACAGCTGTGGTGTTGGTCCCAGGCTAAAGAGGAGATCAGCTCTCTGAAGAAGCTGAACCAGCCATTGGGAGGCCCAAGCCTGACAGGCCCACTGTTTCTATTAGTAATCCTTCTGGCTATTTCTAGTTCTTCAGGTAGTTATCTGTATAACTTGGAATACTATTGATTCAATAGTATTGAATTGACTGACTGATTTCAGACAGTATCTACTGCCACCCTGTTGTGAAATGAGGAATGTAGCATATCTACATAAGCCCATGCCTTTCTCTCCTTTTACTCCCATCAGTTTTGAATGTAAGTGATGTCTCTTGACTTCTTATTACATAAGATGAGATTTATGCCTTTCTTTTTCCAACTTCTATCAGCTGGACCATTGTTTTTACATTATGCAGTTTTACCATTTCAACTTTGTGAGGTTCCATGTAGGTGTAGTTTTTTCTAAGGTCAGTGGGTTCTTTCAAACTAGCCTTTTTTTCAGCATTGGGAAATTTTATTTTTACTTTCTGGAAATTATTATCTATCTTTCGTTTTTTCTAGTTTCTTTTTCTGGAACTTTGATTAGATGAATACTAGATATCTCAAAGTGAAGTTTTCATTGTTTTGTAATTTTGCTCTGTGTTTTGGGAGACTGCCTCACCTTTATCTTCCATGTCTTCCATTAAACTTTTCATTCTGATGATCAAAATTTTCATTTTGAGTTCTCTCAGATTTCTATTATTAATAGTGTCCTCTTCTAATTAATGGATGAATTATCTTTTCAGATCTCTCCGAATTTACTAGTTATATTTAAAAAGTTATCTTTTATTTCCTAAATTATCTCTATTTCCTCTGGGATAATTTTTCCAGTGTGTTTATCTTTTTCTACAATGTCTGGAGTTCCTTGACTATTAGTTGACATTACTGTCTTCAGAACTAGGCCAGCCAGGGCTTTCTCTGACATTGTGCGGGGTATGCTTCCCCAGGAGGGCTCTTCTTACAAAGGGGTGGCTGCAGACTCAGCATCTGTGGACCAGGTATGTCTGCTTCAGTCATTCCCAAATGGCTCATTCAGGTTCTTCCGTGAGCCGATCTCCTGCTTTCCTCTGGGGGCCAACACCACTACTGTTAGCATCTCTGCACAGAGTGATGGGGAGACAAGTGTGCTGGGCAGACTTGTTATCCTGATGGATGTTCCACTCCTTCTCATGCTTTCAAGGTCCAGCCTTCTCGAAGTTTCTGGGATAAAGAGTGGCTTCGATTTCCCCTGCAGCTCTCTCCTAAGCCTTCCTCTGCTCAGGCTAAACTTCTGTATAATTGTTTATTTCTGTCTTTCAGAAATTCAGCAGTGCCCCCCAACTAATGACGATCAACCTCTTATTCACAATGTACTTTTGGATCAATATCCCTTTTGTGCAGTGTTCATGCTATCTCATTATGCTTCTTATTGAGTACGTGGGGGTAAAGTTGGCTCTCAGTCTACCCCCAAAGTCCCCTGTGAGGTGGACGCAATGTATGACCACCTCAGGCTGCAGCTCTTGGGAACACTGGCTTTTTTTTTTTTTTTTTTTTTTTTACAGTTTCTTCTTGCTTCTTTCAGAGGGGAACAGCATCAAAGCCCAGATACTTCTAGGAATACATTTAAAATGAGAAATGTACTCTTTTGCTGTGGAAAATGTGAATGCATACAAAGGTAGAATAGCATGATGAACCCCCATTTGGTCATTACTCAGTTTCAACAAATATCTCATAAGCAGACTTGTTTCCTCTTCACCTTTATCCACTACAGTCCTTGAATGAAATTACTTTCAAGCAAATCTAGACATTGTATTGGAATAAAAACTAGCAATATGGGAATAGATTTTCAAGCCAGACTTCAGAGGCTACTTTTGCCCTTCCTGAGTCCTGTCTGTTATTAGGTGAGCTACTTCATGTGGTCACTGATGTCTGGGCTCCTCCCCTTGACCTACATAGACACAAGCAACAGCATGGATAGCTGAGAACGGATTTTTTTTTCTCCATAAATAAAACATTTATTTTTTAATGAAAAGGTAAGTTACTCAATTAATATTTATAAATACCAAAAGCAGTTAAGTAGAATCTAATAGCTTTAAAAAAGTACATAAAGCTGCTTCTCATACTCTGGCAGTAGAACTGTCTTTCTCCTCCGGGCTTCCAGTACTGAATGCAGGAGGGAAATGAAAGAGGCTTTAGGAGTATGCAGGCCAGTGCTCTATGAAGGCTCCTAAGGCAAGTGTGTTAGAGATTCACATGAAAAGCTAAGCACGGCCCCGATACAAAATATTTCTGAAGGGAACTAGCATTATTCTTTGTCTTTGGCCTAGAAAAAATAATTCTACCTAAAAATAAAAAGAGATCCCAATGACATGTATGGTGTCAGGTGTGTCTCGGTATTACCATCTTACCATCTTATCATCTGTCTTGGTATTACCATCTTTTCTTTTACCATTACCGTCTCCACTCTCATGTCTATATGGATAATTCCCATACAGCACTCTTTTCCGTTCAGATTTGCTACCCAAAATTGCAGGCTTTTAATCTACTTATTGGAAGCACCCTGACAGTACCTAGTACAAAACAGGTACTCAGATATTGATCTTGATGGACTATTAGACATTTCCAAATGGCTATTATACCAGAATTTTACATTTGTTTTAACCTCAAGGACATCTCCTTCTGGTTCCAAGGTCACTAGTAGCCCCATTGTTATCCTTGGTTGAGCAGGTGCTAACCGTGGCTCCTTCCTGTCCTTCATCTGCTACATCCAGGTGTCCACCAAAGCCTGTGTGTGCTTCCTGTGTATTTTCTCCACATACACTTTCCAGCTTCCACACCCACTACCTTAATTCAGCCCCCATCAACTCCTGCCTGTACTAAAGCAGTAGCCTCCTGACTAGTCTCCTTGCTCCCGTCTCTCCTGCTACATTCCATCCTAAAATCAAGGGTTTCAAAATCCACTTATTGAAATTCTCAGTGATGCCTCATTGCCTATAGGAGAAGTCCAAATGCATTTGGCTTCAAAACCAATGTATCTTTGCAGTCTTCAGGCTGCTTAACTCAATCACTTTGCTTATTGGTTTTTCTTCCTTACTGTCTGCCGATCCCACTGGAAATAATCTCCATAAGGCTTATTCTGTCCACTGAAGTATCCATCCGCAATGCCTAACACAATGTTTGAGACATAGGAGGCATCAGACTAAAATATATTGAATGAATGCATGAGTGAATGTTCTTCACTCCACTTTGTAATGCTACACTGACTCAATCTGAACTATTTGCTATTTTCTCAATTACAAAATGGTATTATTGGCTACGTCCTCATTTTCTTCTTTCTCTTTGGAATGTTCCCATCCTCCCCATCTCTGCCTTCAAGACCCACCTCTAAGCCTGTATTCTGCATACTGCCTTCTCGGATCCACCCTCTAAGGGTCCCCGATACTTCATTCAGACAGTCTCAGAGCATTTATTGCATCTTGTCTTATGTTGTAGTTGTTTATGCGTGTATCTTGGCTTTCTGTTACAGATGGTAAACTCCTGGGGATTGGGAAGCATGTCTCCCATTTTGGGGGAGCATGATTCCTACTTTTTCATATCTTCCATAGTTGTGGTACCCACTAAGGATGTTTGAATCACTCACAGTTGCGTTCACTGGTAAATAAGAAGTTGAGATCTATAAATATTTCACCCTTTTCATCTCTATTTACTCTCCAAATCCCAAATATGTTCTTTATAATGTCAATCATTGACTGGTCATTGAGTTATCTTCTATTTTCTGTACATTATATATCTATGATGTGGTGAAACTTATCGCTGGTGTTGGGATTTGCTGACGCAACACGTTGTGTTTTTAGACTCAAACTCCTGTAATTGACCCTTGGGTTTCTGTTCACTCGTTATTAATCTAGATAGATACACTCTTCTGAACCCCAGCTCCAGCTCTGAGAAAAACACTGTGTAGAACAGCTTCTGAATTTTATGTCCTTAAATTGAAATTGCATCAGCCTCTCTAAATATAAAATGTAAGAATGCAGGAGCTAGCTCAGCCACCTGCTAACACTGTAACTTTGGCCAGATTACTTCACCTCTTTCTGACTTGGCTTTCTCACCTGTGAAGTGGGGATGATAATAGCACCTAATTCACAGGTTTGTTGTGAGGTCTGAATGACTTAATACAGATGCATTAATTATGGCTGACGTGCTGGAAGCAAGCAGACAATGTAATACATGTTCGAGGCTATTATTCAGGGAAAGCCATTGGACAGAAGCTCATTCAGGGAGCTCATCCACTCCTGGGCAGGGACCTCATGCCCTGAGTTAGATGAGAGGGGCTGTCATGATCTCTCTGATTGGAGTCTTTCTCCTTCAGTGGCTTTGGGAAGAGCTTCAACTCTTAACCTGATCTGGGAGAACCTATGTGATGTGGCCTCTGTTTATATTCCTGTCTAGCCATGTTGAGTTTCTTTTGCTTCCTATAAAATGCTATAATTTCTCTCATCTCTAGGTTGTCACATAGGCTATTTCCTCTCTGTGCAACACTTTTCCAACTTTAGTGTCAGTTCTTCAGGAATATCTTTCATGATAACCACTTCCCCCATCCCTAAAATTAGGTGTATTTCCTATGAATTGTGATAGCCAAAGATGACATTAAGAATATTTAATAATCGGTATAATGTGGGCGTGAAACTTAAAACAACCATGGCACTGGAGTGAGGTCTCAGGAGCCCCTGGCATCGTTCCTATAGTTGCTGGACCCTGAAGGACTCTTGGGCATCCGGGAGAGTGGTTGGGAGCCAGGCTGATGTGAGGAGGCCCTCTCAGAGCAGCAGCTATCTTCCAGGTGGCAGAAGTAGTAAACTCTGTTAAAAGCTGGGCTCCATGGCTGTTCTTAACAGCTGAATTTCAGTCTTGACTATGGCCCATCTCACTTCCTCTATCAAAACACTTCTAATGCTAATTCTAATTGTCTATTTCTTATACATATTGCCTGCCAAACTTTGAGTCCTAGTCAATACACCCTTTAAATGATTGTTTTAGGTTCGTTTCCCCTGAAAGTGGAGCCTGAGTCAAAGGCTTAACGCAGTCAGTTTCTTTGGAAATCGCTCCCAGGAATCAGGAATGAAGGAGTGGGGACAGTGAGAAGAGAAAGAAGAGATGCCCATGTTAGGAGTGTGTTTTCTAAGGCACTGCCATAGGTAATGGGGCTTAATTCTGCCTCACATCCTTTGTAGCAAACAGAATTCCTCTTAAAACTGTCTCCTCATGGAGCAGAGGCTGGAACATTTATCCCCAGGCTCACATCCTCCTTGGGCTGAGGGTGTCTGCTGGAAGCATTAACTCCCTTGCACTTCCTAATTTCATGCATGTGTTCAGAGGAGGCTTGGCAGTATAGGGAAAGGTGCTGGGGCAGAAGCAGAAAGGTACAGCTGTGTTATCAGTGAGGTTTGAATCTGCACTTGCACAGAATGGTCTGCTGTAGTTGCAGCTGAAATCGAGATGGCAGGAGGAAATTTGATGTGGACGCCAGAGCTGCCTGTTACAATTTACCCTAGCTTTCTTTAAGGAAATTTAAAAAATAGCTTGTGAAGTTCCATGATTTTCATGTTCTTCCCCAACTCTTTTTCAGTAGCTTCTCTTCTACTTATGCAAAGATTTAACAAATCAATACGGAGCATCTACTACACGTGAGATTTTATTGATGGTCCCTGCGATAGAGCAGTGTTAAGACCCCGTTCTTGCCTTCCACTGAATTTTATCAGGTCCTGACCCAATGCTACTTAAATGGCTTCAGAGCACTGCTTAAGGCTTGAAATTTTTGTAGAACATTGGGTGAGATGATGGAGACCAGAGGTTCTTAATCTAACTCTGAACCCTGATCTTTCTTACCCATCCTATACCTGGGTTTCCCCCCATCTTCAATGGAGATTATGACACCTACCTTTTCCTACTTTAGCACTATGTTGAGAGGGCAGAGGGAGGCAATGCCCATGTAAGCAACACATTAAATATGAATTTAAAGTAGGATTGTTAATGCACTCTTTTTGAAAATGTGAATAAACAGAGGAAATTAAAAAAAAAAACGTAAAATCTATTATGGTCTCTAAAATCTTCACTCTCCGCATCCAATTTTAAGACTTACAGGATATGATTTATAAGGTGTTAATCTCAAACTACAAAACAGAAAAAGTCCAGCTCAGATTTATTGTGATGTAAACCAATCCCGTAGACCAGGCTCTTTCCTAGGAGAAGAAAAGAGAAAAGAAAGGCTGTTTATTGAGCAGCTGCTGTGTACCAACATGTTCTAGGTACTTCACATGAGTGATCTCCAGGCTAAGCTAAACATGGGTGCATCTTGTCTTTGGTCCCTACCTTCCCCTTAAGATGCCCGTGGAGCATCTAGGTGGTTCTTTTGTTTTTGTCCTTTTGCACCACTCAGTGGTCAATGGATGCAAGACATCTCACATCCTTTGTTGCCATCCCCACCCTTCTGCATCACATGCCTTCATACCCTGCTATGAGTAAGGCTCATCTATTTAAAAATACCACCCCTATTAAGGTACTCATGAAGGATACTGATATTATGAGGACTGTCTATCTTAATTCAAAAAGGCTGAAAATTTCAGATAATAGCATTCAGGGGGACAGAAATTTGGAGGACAAAATGGAGATGTCGCTACTTCTGAAGTGACAGCACTTATAATACCATTCTACGGGGTTTACCCTGCTTCCACCGGAATGTCAAGTAGCTTGTGGCATAGTTTGGCTCTATGGGGAAGGCAGAATTTCCATCATCATTATTATTTCTCTTGTGTCTGACTGCATAAGACAATGACCTTTTCAGGTGTTAGAATGGGGTATTAGCAAAAGTGAGAAGAGTACAGGAGAGAAAAGGTCACCTGAAACCAACAACATTTTGCTTATGAGTTCCCTAGGTTTCTAGGCAAGTGGAGATAGTCTCAATACCAGTATCTTTTTTTTTTTTTCACTCTACTATTGGCTCTGGATTTCCAGCCTACCAAAGCAGTCTTCAGCAAAAGGGTAATGAATGATAATTCTGACCTCAAATATTGACAGTGCTATCCCTGTCTCAGGGTCGTTCATTTGGTTTTTGAGAACGTTTTCTTTTTTTAAAAGGATTCTGAAGCTGAATAATCCATTTCCTCTATTGTGGTTATTCACATTTCAATTATAATTATCATTACTCAAGCGCCTTTTACACGTATGTATAGCCCAAGTTTCCACCTTTCTTGAAAACCATTGCAAAGACTGACAAGCAGAAACACCTTTCCTATATGTTTAAGTTCTGATGAAAACATTTTGCTGTAGGAAGTGTTCATTTTTATCACCTGAAACTACATTCAAGTAATGTGGTTTCGATTTCCACAACAGTGTCAAAGTACAACATCAACAGAATGTATTTGCTTTTGTTTTTTTTAGAACGCTTCCACTGCCTCAAACTTTGAGTTGAATTTTCCAATTAATCGTTTTTCCTAGACAAGGGCACACTTCTTAAAACTGCGTTTTATGATTTTATAATTTAACATTTCTGACGAGGAACAAAACCTTTGGCGAAACAACAACAGCTCTTAAGAAACCTTTTATTTGACTTTTATATTACAAAACAGGCTCAGAACCCCAAAAGATATAGAATCTGACACATCGTTAGGTACAAAGAAGTCAGCTCAAAATGTGACTGATTGATCCAAAATGATCAGAGGAGAGAGTAGGGTCAGCTTAGTTGAAATTCACATGACCACGTGGGTTTGTACAGAATGTCGCTACCTCTAGGATGGGAGAATTTGTCTCCTTACCATGGACATTTATTTAAATAAACTCTAATGCAAGCACGTGCTGCACATTTTTTCTCCTCTTCCTCTGCTAGGTTTTGCTTTGGTTGGACTTGGCAGGTATCCGTAGTGATCACTGATCAGGCAGCTCTTTTTTCATTCCTTCCCAACCTGCCCATCTTCCACGCCTTCACGTGCCAAACCCAAGCATCACTTTGATGATGCTTACCACTTAGTCTTCAAAGAACAGAATTCAAACTTACTCTATGACAATGAATACAGCTGATTTCTCTCTTAGGGCAATTAAACTGGGATAAGCAATAAAACGCTTTGAAAACAAAGCAGCATTTTTCAACACATATTTCCTTGAACACTAGACTCATTGTATTAGCTGCGTCAAAGATGGGTGATCAAATATGTGTGGTGAATGCTGTATCTGCTGCTGCTCAAACTGTGATCCATCAATTGATGCTGGTTCACAACTTGTTTCCTGTCCGTTATGTGATATATACAAAAACTGAGACTAAACATTTAGAAGCTTGAGTAGAAATTTTACCTCACGATTTTACATCTGTTAAATCTAATAATAAAAAATTGATTGTATTTTTTATTTATTGTTTTTATTTCTGTTTTCTAGTAAATCACTTTTATTATATTTTAGTAAAGTAATGCTCCTCTGTGAATTGGAAAAAAAAATAAAAACCCAAACCAATCCTTCACCACAGATAGAAAAACACTGATTTATACTGTTGCCCTTCCTTAGAGATTCACAATATATAATATATAATAAATTAAAAGCTCTGAGAGGCCATGCAGGAAAGAGACCCATTGGACTCATTATTTCTAATGCTTACTAGGCCTTAGAACCTTTGTTTTTTTTCCTTCTGGTGTCACCTGTATTAATATTCTATGTAATTAATGTTCTACAGAACACATTGTGGGAAACGTTGAATTATGATGAGCAGTGTTTTTAAAGCACTTTATATTTTTTAAAGCACAATAATATATTATCTTATCAAAAACATATTAAAAATGGAGTCAGTAGGCAAATACCACACTCTGACATGATGCCATATTCCTTATTCAGAAGTGTATGATTTAGCAACTTAACTAGGACATGAAAATTAGTAGTATCTACTCACAACCCTTCAAGATATTTGAGAGAGTTAATCCATGTAAGGATAAACAAATTTTATTTCAGTTAAGGAATAAGAAATGAAAACAATGAGGGAGGAAGATTTTGACTGTTTACTCATAACAAAAACAGAGGGACACCGAACCCAGTCTCCATGCCTGGTATGTTGGAGCCAGTGATCCTGCTGTGAATTCCCATGATATTCCTGCCCGTGTCTTTAACTCTCTACAATTTGAGTGATATTTGGAAAACCTCAAAGCAGAATCTGGAGATGTGGTTTACACAGCCAGGAGGATAAGTCACTGACTTTCTGAATTAATCCACACAAGAAATCCAACTTCTTGGATTCCCAATGATAACAGGGGATTAAACTATTTTACTAAAGCAACAAATAATTTGAACACAGTCAAATCAAAACTGCAACAAAGAAAACACGAACATAGTTAGTTTCTCCAAGTGAAGAATTAAAAAAAAAAAGTCAAGGTGCACTGGGATGGCAGTGTATGGAGACGTTTTCTGGGAACCATGGGTTGGTGCTCACCCAATAGGGTGTTGTGTTCTCTATGGTCCTGGGTTAACTGTAGTCCTTTAGCATTGGAAATACGATCTTCTTATTAGTGCTTCACAAATGACATGTGTTAAGATGCTAATTAGTGATATCAAAGCTCACGACAACCCTGTTGATTAAAATCAGATTTTTGGTAGCACCAGGGTGAAAAGTACACATTCCAGATGCAGGTTTCCTAGGTTCAGATCCTAGCTTCTCTACTAACTAGCTGTATGACCTTGGCGAAGTGACTTAGCTCGTAGTCCTGTTGAGAGGAATGAATGACATAATACGTGTAAAGTGCTTAGTCTGGCATGCAGTAAACAACGGATAATGGTTAGCTGCCATGATTTATGTGGATAAATGCAATGTCAAGTGGACTATGTATTCAGATTGGCTTGATCAGCTTATTTCACCCCATAGGCAAGCTTCCTAGGAAGCCATACTATCAGCAGCTGCTTAGTAATCCTGGTACTGGAAGGAGTTACTTCTGTCTGCGTGCTTTATAGCGCTTTATAACCTATATAGCACTATATAGCCTATGACCAAATGATGCATCCATTTCAGTGTCCTTAGGATCAGGAAGGAGAGGCAGTCCCTATCAAGTTCATGGATGCGCTGTCTAATGGCTCCCAGTAGGCTATGGGCAAGAGTTGCTCTCCTGAGGGGTAGTCTGCCTCTTTATGGTGATTGCATATGCTTATGTTCTGACCCCCTATTTGCTAATTCTAGAGTGCATAGCTCAGAGGACAACCTTATTTCCATGCTCACACAGATCATCTTATGGCTGCCCCACCATACACACACCTATGAGATATGTGTGTATCCAGACTCAAAGTTTATCTGTGAATTGAACAGCGAAGACTAAGAATTCTTCAAGCAAAACAACCCATGCTTAAAAGAATCACTCAATTTGAAGATTTGCAGAAACAAAGTCACAATTTCAGAAATGATTTATGGACTTTATTGAGTGCAATTAAATTTCTGCAGTTGCCTATTGAATTGAAACCTTAGGATTTATCCAAACAATCAAGTGTCCGCTTTTTCAATTTGGTCAAATTTCTAAAGAAATGGATTTTGCTTAAAGAAAATCATGCCCACCAAACAAGGGCTCTCAGAATAATCCTGAAAAGTTTGGGCCTTTTATGGTACTCCAGCCAATGTTTGGGCCTTTCTGGAATAGTGGTCATTGATCATCTTGTGTGCAGATGCCGGAATTAGATGCTGGGAGCCTTCATCAGTGATGTGAACCTGTGTGGGATTAGAATTGTGCATGACAATTTTCACCCATGGTTCAGCCTGTTAAATACTGATATTTTTATGATCTTGTTAAACAATGTTGAATGGCTACAACTAAGCTTGCTCTTTTTATGAATAAAGTGAATCGAGCTGCTCTGGGACTGCTATTGTTTTACTATTAAAAGTCAATGTTGGGAATTCCCTGGCAGTCCAGTGGTTAGGACTCCACGCTTCCACTGCCGGGGCCCAGGTTTCATCTCTGGTCAGGGCACTAAGATCATGCAAGCCTCACGGTGCGGCCTAAATCAATCAATCAATCAATCAATCAATCAAAGTCAGTGTCCATGACTGGTTGCCATGTGGCAGTGAAAAATCAGGAGATTCATTTGTGTCTGGATCATTGTAGAGCCAAATATTAAAAAGGGTGAATATTTTTATTCTTAATTATCCCTATTTAACATGGCAGATAGGTTTTGTGATCATTCATTTCCCCTGAATCCTAACATTAGACTACATGAAAATAAACTTTTAATGAGCCATCTAGTGAAGAAAATAGACTTTTATTCAGCTATTGCATTATGTCTTTATCCCTCCCCCCACTTCTATCGCCTTTTAAAAATAATCATTTTTACTTGGCAATGAACCTACAGCATCACACTCAAAATTAACTCATGGTTTTCAATAAGTGCAGTCTAGATTGTCTGTGTCTTTACTCCAATCCAAAGCACAGACAACTTGGTTTGCCACTTATTCAAAACTTCTTCCTAAAGAGAAAAAGCGGAAGTGTGTATGACTGCTTTTAAAACTTAGATGAGGTAAGCACAGTGTTCAATAACTTCATCAAATCAGGTCTAAATTTTATGGTGCAAATGCCAGTCTTCACAGGTCAGTGAACTTTTTCAAATGGTACACAGGCTGCCTATATCAAATTTGTACAAAAGAATTGATTTTAGTTGTTGGAATAAGGCCATTTTAGTCTTGCTGCAAGTTTTCCAGAAATAATAGTGCTATATTAGAAGATAAATTATAAATAGATGACGGCTTTAAAATATTATTTGGAATGTTAACAGCTACTATAATAGACTTTCTACTGCGATGCTAAATAGCAAGTGTCAGCTTGATTTTTTTTTTTTACATCTTCGTTGCAGTATAATTGCTTTACAATGGTGTGTTAGTTTCTGCTTTACAACAAAGTGAATCAGTTATACATATACTATGTTCCCATATCTCTTCCCTCTTGCGTCTCCCTCCTTCCCACCCTCCCTGTCCCACCCACATCTTCGTTGGAGCATAATTGCTTTACACTGGTGTGTTAGTTTCTGCTGTATAACAAAGTGAATCAGCTATACATATACATATGTTCCCATAACTCCTCCCTCTTGCGTCTCCCGCCCTCCCACCCTCCCTATCCCACCCATCCAGGTGGTCACAAAGCATCGAGCTGATCTCCCCGTGCTATGCGGCTGTTTCCCACTAGCTATCTATTTTACATTTGATAGTATATATATGTCCATGCATTCTCTCACTTTGTCACAGCTTACTCTTCCCCCTCCCCATATCCTCAAGTCCATTCTCTAGTAGGTCTGTGTCTTTATTCCCGTCTTACCCCTAGGTTCTTCATGACATTTTGTTTTTTCTTAGATTCCATATATATGTGTTAGCATACGGTATTTGTTTTTCTCTTTCTGACTTACTTCACTGTGTATGACAGACTCTAGGTCCATCCATCTCACTACAAATAACTCAATTTCGTTTCTTTTTATGGCTGAGTAATATTCCATTGTATATATGTGCCACATCTTCTTTATCCATTTATCCGATGATGGACATTTAGGTTGTTTCCATCTCCTGGCTATTGTAAATAGAGCTGCAATGAACATTTTGGTACATGACTCTTTTTGAATTAAGGTTTTCTCTGAACATGCAGCCTGCAAAAAGGAGACCCCAAACACAATAAGGTAAGCAAAATGAGAAGACAGAAAAACACACAGCAGATGAAGGAGCAAGATAAAAACCCACCAGACCTAACAAGTGAAGAGGTAATAGGCAGTTTACCTGAAAAAGAATTCACAATCGGGGCTTCCCTGGTGGCGCAAGTGGTTGAGGGTCCGCCTGCCGATGCAGGGGACATGGGTTCGTGCCCCGGTCTGGGAAGATCCCACATGCCACAGAGCAGCTAGGCCCGTGAGCCATGGCCGCTAAGCCTGCGCATCCGGAGCCTGTGCTCCGCAACGGGAGAGGCCACAACAGTGAGAGGCCCTCATACCACAAAAAAAAAAAAAAAAAAAAAAAAAGAATTCACAATAATGATAGTAAAGATGATCCAAAATCTTGGAAATAGAATAGAGAAAATGCAAGAAACATTTAACAAGGACCTAGAAGAACTAAAGATGAAACAAGCAATGATGAACAACACAATAAATGAAATTAAAAATTCTCTAGAAGGGATCAATAGCAGAATAACTGAGGCAGAAGAACGGATAAGTGACCTGGATGATAAAATAGTGGAAATGACTACTGCAGAGAAGAATAAAGAAAAAAGGATGAAAAGAACTGAGGACAGTCTCAGAGACCTCTGGGACAACATTAAATGCACCAACATTCGAATTATAGGGGTTCCAGAAGAAGAAGAGAAAAAGAAAGGGGCTGAGAACATATTTGAAGAGATTATAGTTGAAAACTTCCCTAATATGGGAAAGGAAATAGTTAATCAAGTCCAGGAAGCACAGAGAGTCCCATACAGGATAAATCCAAGGAGAAACATGCCAAGACACATATTAATCAAATCGTCAGCTTGATTTTTAAAGTTCTCCGTTACCTCTCGGTGATTGTGTGGGTTCCAGGGAAAGCTGTGCTATCCAGCTGACAGAGACATCATGTTTTATGTATAGCCTTTGTTTTCTTCCTTTTGGTTCTGCTGTGCTGGTGTTAATGGCAGGACAGACAGAGGAGCAGGCGGGGACTTTGGCGTCTGGCAGGTAGCACCCCTGGGAAGTGGGGAGAAATGTCTTTCCAAAATGGAGGTTCTTGATGTGTTCTGCTTTTGTGTGAAAATTGATTGGCAGAAAGATTGGTGGAGGATGATAATTGGTAATGCATCATCCTCACCGGCTCTAATGCCCTTGTGCCCTTCTACGTGTGGATCACCTCTCAGAGTGGGAGTTTTTCCTGATTTTTCGGCTTGCCCGCTCCAAGAAGTCACGAGGGCTTTTCGCCGCATGTAGGGGCACCACATCTTCTAAGCGGGCTTTCCACGCTCTGCAGGGCTTAGAAACTGAGTGCACAGACTGTTCTGTGAAAATAGAGCTCTGTAGAAAAGGCTTCTCCAGGTCCTTTAAGCAGACTTAGTCATTTCTGTCTCTGTCCCCCTGTTGTCCTTTTAACATTGCTCATTTCTGTCTCTGTCCCCCTATTGTCCTTTTAACATTGCTCATTTCTGTCTCTGTCCCCCTGTTGTCCTTTTAACATTGCTCATTTCTGTCTCTGTCCCCCTGTTGTCCTTTTAACATTGCTCTGCTATTTGTTTGCATGTTTGTTGCCTTGACTAGGGCAGGAATCTCTGCCATCTTTGTTTCCCACCCCGTTTCTAGCATAGAGTTTGGCACATAGTAGGTGGTTTTGTTTGTTAAATACCCTCAACACACGCTCCTCAGGGGGTCTGAGGATTAAAATCTGGCAAAATCTGACAAAATCTCAAATATGTAATATCTGCTAATGTGAACCAGGGCTTAGATGAGTCCATCTAAGCTCAGGTGGAAAGGAATTCAGAAATAGTGTTTATTTTCAAGGAAAAGTAAAGCAAACTTTACTTCCATCCCTAATAAGAAAGAGAACGCATGTTTCTGTTCCCACAGTATAAACACCTGTGTGCTGCTGGTTTTCGGTCTAGCGATGAGAAATTTATGTGGTTCTCAACGATCCTTTCGAGTTTAAAACTTTTCAGCATCTTTGGCATAAAGTATTTATTTATTTTGCTTTATTCTTTATATTTCGAGGAGCTGATGTTTTCATTGCTCTGCTGATACTCAACAATACAGATTCAAACTAGAGGAGCTTTCGCAGCTACGAAACTTATGACAGACCTTAACTGCAACCAGGACGCTACAGAGAAAACTTCCAAACATCGCCTTGGGTTTCTCTGTGTCTGAGTGATAAAACATTTGCAACTGGGACATCAAATTACCTATTTCATGAAATATTAATATCAGATGACTGCACTTAAAATGTAAATAAGGATATTTAAGAGAATCATCTCCAATTACCCTCCCTCCTGCTGTTAAAATAATCTCTGTAGGTTCATGGTAGTTTATTTCATTGTTAAGCAGACATCAAGCCTTCTTTCTCAGGGCCCCTTGTGCCTTCTCAGGACATTGTCTGGCAGTCTGCTCCTAAGGATGGCATAACCATCAAGTTGGCTTCAATTGAACCTCCATTGCCATCTTGGGACTCCCTGTCATCACTTAGAATAATAGCAGTTCTCAGATATTTAATATATTCCTCGGAACCGAGGAGTTCAGTGCCACTCCAGGCAAGGCAATACCTTATTAAAAACGGGGGGTTCCAACTCTTCCTCACGCCAGCCACGGACAAAGGGATTCCTTTCTCTTGGTCATCCTGTCATCTCCCACTTCCGGTCCTGCGGGGAGCACGTGTTCCTCTGCCTGCTCTTTATCATAAAAGTGTGGAGCTGAAAGGGAGCTCAAAGATCATCCATAAAGTTGATAGATGATGAAGCTGAGGCCTAGAGAGGTCACATGACCTGCTGGAGGTCACGCAGCTGGTTGGGGGTGGGGCTGGGCCTGAACTGGACCAGGTCTTTCTGACTTTTACACCAGAGACTCTTCTCTTCCATCAAGCTTGGAAAGGGGCAGGGGCGGTAGAAAGGTTGGAGAGTCCATATTGTATTTTACAGTAGCAAGACTTGCCTTAAGTTCTTTTCTCTCTTGTTTTACAAAGGTGTTCGTTTGTTTAAATTTTCCCAGTTCTCCCACTTTTTTACATGGAAACCTAACCTGATATCTTGTGCGGAAAACTGACAAACTATTTCCTACAAAATACACAGTGAAAAGCAAGTAGCACAAGTATTTAGGGACATTCAAGGGTCCTTAGCGTTCCAAGCATCCAACAGCTCAGTGGACATGCTTGTCTGATTGTCGAGGGAGAGGAAGATATGGGAGGAAGCTGTGTTCAGAGAGCTGGACACCATAGGAGGAGCAGCGTGGCAGTGAGTGGGTAACACTCTTGGTGTCGTGACAGGTCTATTTTTCCCAGAAGTATAAAAATGCAGAATCACCATCCCTGAAGCTCAGAGAGCCAGGCAGCCAACAAGACTCATTTCTAAGCCTCCAAGTAAAATGTCAGCAAGACACTGTACGTCTCAGCAGAAATCCCAGAAGACAAGCCATGTATCTCTTTCTGTTCCATGCAGATCCCTGGGGACTGGGGCTCCAGTCTCATGGTGGAAGGTCTAACCTGGACAGTAATGCTGATCCCTATATGCCTGCTTGGAGGAGGCAGGCATTGTGAAGTTTACTGGGGGGAGCAACCTCATCTCTAAATGTCCAGATGTTGGGGGTCTATGAGTAGGGAGTTTGAGACTAAACCAGACCCTATAGAAGCGTTGCTGTTTCTCTTACCTTTGACCCTTGTCTCCTTTCCTTTTCTCTCTCTTTTCTCCTTTTTGCTACCTTTCCTACCTCCAAACCCTAACTGATCTACAAACTGCAAGGCTGGCAGAAACATCTCTATGAGCTCTGTTCGCACTGTTGTTGGGATGGGATTGTGCCGGTGATCCTGAGCAACATTCTGATTGTGAGTTTCAGAGCAGTTAAAGGTGAAAACAGCTACCTGAGTGAGACCACAAAGACACTCACTCTTCTCTTCTCCTTACCTTATAAAACTCCAATCCTACTTTTCTTCCACTCAGAGAATCCCTGGCCTTTGGACGTGTCCTGATGTGCATGGAATGAATAAAGCTCTTAATCTCTATTTGATTCATTGAAACAATTTTCTTTTGACAAAGGGAGTAGTGATCATAAATTAAAGGTTTTTATCTTTGACCTTTAGGGTGAGCCTGGGAAAGACACATCTCAGGACACTATATGAAGTATTATGATGAGGCTGGGTTAGAAAGTGAGAAAGATATGAGGCGTGATTCAGAGCCAGTAGAAGAAGCAAGGGGAACTTGATTTAACCAACTACTTTCAGAAAGTGAGTTTGTATCCACAGTCAGCCAAACTCAAAGTTAAGGGCACAGTTCTCTGTACTGCCAGGTATGCCCAAGACTTCTGACACCAGCTGCAAGTTTGGGAATCCCCTGGGCTGCTCTCACTTCAGACCAGCTGGCTACAAGTTTGGGGGTCCTGACAGAATTACTGAGGTTTGATCATTCATTCACTACGACAACTCACAGAACTCAGGAGAGTGCTATACTGTTGATTCTTGAACTGCGCAGGTCTGCTTATACGCAGATTATTTTCAATAAATGTACGGTTGGCCCTCTGTGTCTGTGGTTGTGCAGGTCTTATACTATGTTTATGATCTGTGGTTGGTTGACTCCATGGATGCAGAATCCAAGGATATGGAGGGTCAACTGTGGGACTTGAGCATCCACAGATTTTGGTATCTGTGGCAGGTCCTGGACTTAATCCCCCATGGATACCAAGGGCCAACTATACTTACAATTGCAGTTTTATTATAGCAAGAGGCTACAAATCAGAACCAGCCAAAGGAATAGATGCCTAGGGTAAAAGCTGGGACTGGAAATGTTCCAAATATGAAGCTGCTGGCTCCTCAGGGACACAGTACCTTCCTGGCATCAGTGTGTGGCGATATGCAGAGAATTGTCAACCCAGCAAACTCACTGTAGCTCTGGTGTCTAGAGTTTTTATAGAAGTTCATTACAGAGGCATGATTTGTTGAGCAGTTGTCCACGTGGTTGAGCTTGGTCCCTCCCCAGGGGTCAGCTGATCACATGCCCAAAACTCCAACTCTCTGATCACATGGTTGATCTTTCCGGTGTAGGCAGCCTCCACCCTAGGCCTATCCCCCATTGGCGGCCTCACCCAGCACCACCTCTTCAGCATAACCTACCAGGTGCCCACCATGAGTCACCTCGTTAGCATACACTATCATATGTGTCTGAGGGACCCACCACCAATACCAAAGACACCCCTGTCACTCAGGAAGTTCCAAGGGTTTAGAGATTAACTCCCCACAGCTGGGACAGAGGCCAGACCCCCCTCCTTGGGTAAAGTTAATTCTCCACCACGCAGCTTGGCAATGTGGGTTGACCCAAAGCTCATACGTGTGTAAACGTACTGGGTTGTGAATGAGTGGGGCACAGAGGGAGGGGATGGGTGGTAGGGCCACATCGCTGACCCTTATTCACCTGCCATGGTCCAGATCTCCATGTGCTGAGCTGTGCTCACTGTGAACCCAGGTGGAGATGCCATTTGAGTGGAAATAAAAGTATTGAGCATATTTGGTCAAAAGAGTCCATTCTGTGGGCTAGTCCTAATTTTTACGTTCAAGTAGGTCACCAGTGGCTGCAAATCCATAGTCTAACTTTCCATCCTTATGCAGATGAAAACAGCAATACTTAATGATATCAGAGTAAGAAACTGTTATAAACCAGCTCTCAAAAGTCTCAGTCCTTTATCGTAAGGTTGAGAGAGGATGGGTTTGGAAAACTTGTTGGGTTATCTCCAAATAATTAGCATTTGCGTTTTGATGTGCTCTGAGGTTTGCATTTGCTCGCTAAGACACTCTGATCTAGGGAACAGTCAGCAAATCTTGTTCTGCTCTTCCTTAAAAGCTGAAATAGGCAGTTTGTCTTTGAGACTAATGCAAAGCAAGAGGCTAAGTGGATTCATGCTTTTACAAACTCTCCAGGTGATGGGGACCAGGGGACTTAGGGGACTTCAAAGAGCTTTTCTTCATGAGAAGTAAGTGAGGGGAGTTAAGAGTTGCCCAGAATAGGAAAAGACCTAGGCGATGCTTCTCTCAGGTCACCTGGAGGCAAGATGGGAAGTAGATGCATAGTGCTGAGGATGGTAGGGTAAGGACAGTAAACTCTGGGCATTTTGTGTTCCTCTGTTCCTTCTTAGGGCTTTTAGTCAGTGAGACTCTAATATTAGATTATTAGTCTTCTGTTACAAGGAACTGCTTTCAAACCGTCTCCAGAATGGTTTAATGCAAAAAACGTTGTGTATGGAATCAAAAGAGCTAGGTTTGAACAAGACTGCCTCACTTCCCAGCTGTGTATCTTTGGTCAATCCACTAACTTTTCTAACTCTGTTTTCTCATCTGTAAAATGGGAATAAACCTAACTACCTTAAAAGGTTGTTATCAAAATGAATGAACCCATGCATATAAAATGTCTAGCATGCTGTTTTTGAACAGTGGGTGTTCAGTAAGCATCTTTCCCTTGTCTCTCCTGCTTCCTTTGACCCCAGAACATCATGTTCTGAGACCTCTTGCTACTCAAAGGTTTTTGAGAAGCCTCTTTGACACCAAATTCTGCATTGTCTCTAAAAGTCTCATGCAGTCTTGCAAACCCAACTTCTGCTTAATTGCTTCCTCCTACCATTGCTTTTGGTAAGTTCTATATAACTCAGTTTGAAGTTTCATCCTGTTTGCCCCTTTTCAAGGGAACTGTGCTTGGGGGGGGTAAGCTGTTCCTGAGAATTGTGCAATTTAGTACAATTAAGTTTCAGGGCAGCCATGTGGCTCTAACAGCTTCTATTGCTCAGTACTTAGCAATAATGGAGAAAATGCCAGTAAAAATGACAAAACGGCAGAGCCCTGACCCACCAGGTAATAGTATATTGACTATGTCTTGGCTCAAACCAGGGATGATTTTGCTTAAATGAACTAAGGGCAAAACTGCATGTTGTAAGTCATATAAAACAAGACCGGTGCCCTGGGTAACTAAAGATGCAAATGAGCAGCACAAGATGTTTGAAAATGAAAAGTGAATATCACTGGCTTTAAAGGGGCAAGGTGACAGGGGATGGGGAGGGCCGACCGTTTCTGTTTAATGAATAGGTTTCAGGCATGTATATGGGTATGAAAAAAGACAGGCAGTCATTCAAACCTAGCGCTTTCTTTTTTTTTTTTTTTATATTAGAAGAAAAAAGGTGAGAGATTTTGGTTGTCCAGAGCCCACCAATGGCCCTTATCATCCTACAGATAGATGCACAGAGAGGGGCAAAGAAGGTAAAGAGTTTGAAGGAGATAAATACAAAACCACAGGATGAATTTGTGCAGGGATGGGGATTAGAGCCATTAAGTAAGTGCTTTAGCCACTTGATCCTGCTAATCTTTGTTCTCTAATGTGAAAAATTCATGGGCTTTAGGAAGAAACTACTGTAAGTTCTCATATGAAACCAGGACCGACTGTCATTGTGTAATCCCCACATATTTGCACCCTGTCTCTTCTGTAATCAGAAGGAGGCAGCTGGAGAAGGCAGACAGAGAGATTAGCTCTCCATTTCCCAGCACGCTGTGTTTTTGTGTTGCAGCATATTTGATTACTGAAAATTAATTCACTGAATAGTACCCTAGTGGCTTGAAAGAGTTAATGCAGTTTCCAGAAGTGTCTAACCTTCTGGGAAGTAGCTTAAGTACAGAGCAAAACTTGCTCAATAAATACTAAACAACAAGAATCAACTGATAAGGGTCAAACTCCACAAAAAAAAATTGAACCAGTGGCGCATTTCATTCAGTACCTTCTCAATAAATCCCATTTCAACATAAAGCGCTATCTGCTGGTAATTTCCATGAATTGATGGCCATTCTTCCTCAGTCGCTTGAGGTCAGGTCATTATTCATTTATTCCCTTCACTCATTTCACCCACCATCCATCCATCCATCCATCTTATTGAGCATCTACTGTGCAAAGTTCTGTGATAAATAAGACACAGTCTTTCTCTATCTCCCTCATTAGAAGAGGGAGATGGGGTGAACTAGAAATCTGTAACATACTCTAAGAGAAGTCTGTAGAGTGTCAGTGGGCATCATCTCTTCCAGAAGCCCTCATGGACGAACATTCTTCCACAGGCTTCATGTGCTCCCACAAAAAGGGTCAGTTCAGTTCCAATTTTTGCCCAAACTGGGTTTTTCATAATTGGGCTTCATTTCATGTGAATTCTTAATATGTTTTTACTGATGGGCAAATTTGGAAATAAAGAGCAGAACATTCAAAACATCTTTGGTGAGTTAAGTCCTTGTTTCTGACACTTCATTAAAATTTTGCAAACTAGGATGACCAACTGCCTTGATATGCCTGGGACTGTCCTGGTTTTTATACTTAAAGACCTACTTCCCTGGAAAGCCCTCATTCCTGGCTTCAGACCTGAAAGTCCCACGTGCTGGGGAACTCCCCGCAGTCCCCGGGGCTAACCAGGCACACTGTGACTGTTGGTTTACCTTAGAAGTCTTATGCCTTGGAGGTTGTCTTTCTAGGACTCCTGCCCTACTTAGTTACAGAACCTTTAGTACCTCCAGAGGATGCAGCTATGTGGGAAGATTACAAAAGGTTAAGTGTGAGGTGATGGTCTCTGAGATCATACCAACTTTCTGTAAGATGAGGGGATAGAGCACTTATAAATATCCTCACAGGAGCCCGAGAGGTAATGGGTGGAACAGAAATTCAAACGCATGACTGAGCATCTGCAGAGCTCCCTCTTTTGGCAGCTGTGAGGGGTGCAGTCCTGAAGTGGAGGCAGCGGGAGTGGGGTTGGGAGACCTACAGTCTCTTAGGGATTCTCTTAGAGGTTCCCTGAAGCTAGCTGACCTTGGGTTAGCTGTTTAACCTCTCCACGCTTCAGTGTCTTCATCTGTAAAACGAGCCAGTGCCTTTCCTATCTCAGGGTTGTTGGAGATTCAAAAGGCTAGTGTGTGAGAATCATTTGAAAGCCATGAGTGGTCTGCAAATGTGACTGACTACCATTATCCAGCAGCAATGTTATGTGAAAGTAGGTGGAGTTTTTCCACTAACAGTTACAGTTGGTATAGTTCTAGAAGTGTCTGCTTTCAAGCATATCAAAAAGACCTGTGCAGAAACACAACACAAATCTGCAAGTGCATGGGGCATGGCCGCAAATCTTGGATGCTCTTGGCTGTGGTGCAGGCTGACTGGGCACAACAAGCAACGTCTTCCTGTGATGCAGCCTGGAATCATCTCTTTTACAGAATTGAATTGTACACATTACACAACAGTAATCTGACTACTTGATCATATTTTTAGCGACATTTGCCCAAGTCGGCCTCAGACCATGTACAGGATGAGTTGAATTTTGAAAACTGTACTGACATTTGACATGGATCTTTTTACTACTTTAATGCTTTAATTTTTTGATGTTTTTTGAGAAGCATGATGTTGCATTGCTCTTTTGTTCGCTTTCTGCAAAATCACAGGGCAACTCTCAATTCTGATACCTTTCTCCTCCTATAGCGCTTTTGAAATATAAGAATATAAAATAATACTTTTTAGATAGAACACGATATACTACCTTTTGCAGAAAATCTATGTCATGCCTTCCCATCACTTTCTCCCCGAGAGCACACTCAGTTACACTGTAATGTGTTTGCACCAATGAAAATTACTGACCCCAAGATCTGAACAACAAAATGTTCTCAAAATACATTGCCTCATCTGTTAGGTTTGATTAAAACATTTAACAGCAAAAAATAAAAATTGCTTTTCTTTGGTTAGCATGTCTGGAGATTCAGGAGTACTTTATGGAGTTATTGTTATCTCAGCATTTTTAGGTGAACTGCATACTATTACTAGTTTATGATAATATGGAGGAGATCTTAAATTAGGAGGAAGATTGTCTTATTTCTTCTATTTGCACTGCTTGTCATATCTGGGTGTGTTTCTGACTGTATTGTTGGCTAGATTAGATGACTTCTGAACATTTAGTTGTATTGTTTATTTATGTTTTTTCTTCTATTAGCAAAACCATATCATCCCTCCTCCATCCCTAACATATATGCATTGAATTCTTTTTCTGACCATGGAGATGGATGTATGGTATGTGCTTTCTCACCTTAGTGAAATATTTGGTTAAAATTAGGTATGTGGCCAGACATTAAACAGCAGAGTTTTTCCCTGTCTAAAGCTCATTAATTCTGAAGGCCTCTGAATCGCTATCTTCATCTTTTTACCTCTATTCCCTACCATCGAGTTAGTTACTCCAGTGAATTAGACGGCTGCACGGTTTGATCCTCTACAACTCTGTCAAGGTTACATAGACCTCACATACGTGGTCAGTTTTGATAAGTTTCTAGATGAAGTTGCATTGGCATAGGATGATTTGAGCAAATTGTTGTTCAGCCCTCATCATAGGCATAGTGCCTGAAGCGTGTATGAGACCAATGCCATATTTTTTATTTGGATTAGAGTTGATTTATAATGTCCTGTTAGTTTCAGGTATACAGCAAAGTGATTCAGTTATATATATATATGAATATTCTTTTTCAGATTCTTTTCTCTTATAGGTTATTACAAAATATTGAGGATAGTTCCCTCTGCTATGTAAGACCAATGCCATATTGATAGAGCCACGATACTGAACAAAAGTTGCTTCTGTTTGAAGATTTTGGAGAGAGTCTGTAGAAGAGATTGGTAACATTCATTTATTCTTCTAACATTTATTGAGTATCTACAGTGTGCCGGGTACTATGTACATCCTGGAGATGAGATCAAGAGACACAGTTCCCGAAGGAGTTTAATATCTAAGGGGCTGCCAGACTTGCGAATAAACAACAATGACAACTGCTGCAACTGAGTGTCTAAACTGTGGAGCCACCATGCGTGCAGGAGAGCCACAGTCTGCCTGGGGGTGTCAAGGAAGTTTTCTTGATGGGGATAGAATTTGAATTGAGACTCGAAGGATGACGAAAACTTTAAACAGACAACAAAATAAAAGCACTGCAAGGGTGCGTGTGTGGGAAGTGTACCAAAGTCTGTAGGCAGAAGAGAGCTTGGTTGTTCCCTATTGCTGAGGATTAAAGTGTGTGTGTGTGTGTGTGTGTGTGTTTGTGTGTGTGTGTGTGTGTGTGTGTGTATGGGGTGAGGGTTGTGTTTGGGAGAGGCTGTGGGCTGGGTGGGACAGGGAGTCAGGGTCAGACTGATCACAAAGGGCCTTGGGTACCAAGCAAACGGACTTAGCTTATATACCGTACAAGAGCCTTTTTCTAAATCAAGGCAAGAGGTTGTGCAAATGTCAGTGGGGAGGGCAGCAATTGTACATCTCCAGCAGTCCAGCTGCCACCTCCCCAGAGCAACTATAAAAGCATGGTGTTGAGAATACCATGCTTGAGAATATATCAGATGTGAGTGGAAGAGAGCTGAGATGAGCGAGACAGCAGCGGAGAACTGCTGAGCATATTTGAGCAGGGATCTGGATCCGATTTCCATGCTCATTTTACTAACGAGGCTCAGAGAGGTTGAGTGACTTCCTCCCAGGGTGAAGATCTAGTGACGCTGGAGGCAAGATTCCGTTCAGGTTGACTAAATGTCTGGTGCTACTTTCAGCATCACTAAAAGAAAAAACAGAGAAGAGGGAGAGGGTGGAGAAGGATTGGAGCACAGACCCAGGAGTGAAAAGCTGAGTGCTGGGTAGTTGGAAAGAGAGCAGCAGGCATATTTGAAAGGGGGACAAAGAGCCCTCAGAAGGCTAGAGAAAATAAGAGACGGTAGAAGTCCTTATATATCTGGTTAAAGAACCCAGGGAAGTTTCTGGAGAGTTATAGTGAAGTTCAGAAGGGAGTGGTGGTAGGGCAGTAACACAACACATCAATGATTCTGACGACTAACATAGCCTATGGATTTTAAACTGAGTGATCTAGTCGGGGGATTGGGAACCCAGACCCATTTTAGCAAAATTCAGTGTAATGCAGTTCTGGCTTGTCCTCCAAATAATGGCATCAGTTATTAGAAGCATGAGAAGTCCCAAGGGCACAGACTCTGAGAATGGTGCTGCTGTGTAGATGTGCCACAACTCAGTTACCTCACTCACTTTGAAGCACAGTCCTTCGTAATTCATACATGATGCTGCTGTAAACTACACAGAGGAAGATACACACTACTATATATAAAATAGGTCAACAACAAAGACCTACTGTATTGTACAGGGAACTATATTCAATGTCTTGTAATAACCTATAATGGAAAAGAATCTGAAAAGTGTATATATAACTGAATCACTTTGCTGTACACCTGAAGCTAACACAACATGGTAAATCAACTCTACTTCAATTAAATAAATAAATTAAATAAAATACACAGAGGATGTGGCCACAAAAGAGGAAGTATTTCACAGTTAAAAAAACCTGGCTGGGGACTGCAACTCATCGTCTCCTGGGCTTTATCTTAGCCCTTTCTCTCATGGGCTCCTTAATTCAGAACTTGTTCCGACCCAGGAGGTCTGTGATTTGATTGCCTATGAACCTATTCTTCATTGCTCTAATATTTTGGCAAAGCTCAGCTCGCCCTGTGGTCTTCAGTTTTTAATCCTCGCCCAACATGTCAGCTTGACACAGTCTAGAAACTTCTTTCTGCTCCTTGATACCTTGGAAGCCTCCAATGAGCAAGAACCGGTGCTTGGAAATACTCCATTATCACATGCCAAATCACTCCATTTAACACATGCCAAAAAGAGGAAAACATTTTCTCTCAAAGTTTACTGAGAATTTTTTTTTTTTTAGTGTTTGGCATATCAAGAATATGGACCCTAAGGTGTACTGGAGGTTAAACCATGTGCTTCTTGTTTTGGTATTTTCATTAGTATTTTCCTTGGACATGTTCCCTGTCTCAGACAGCATCTGTTAAGGACCAATAACTTTTTTTCTGATCTGTGAGATCATGAAGACATGGCCTAATACTTGGCTAAACTGCTTTGAGTTCTTTGAATCTTTGCCTAAAGATAAATGTGACAACCTAAGCAGAAGAGCCTAGTCTTTCACCGGCTGTGTCATAGGAGCTTCTGGGCGAGTTTCTTCATCATAACCAAAACCAAACCGAAACAAAACGGAACACCATTAATGCTGATATAACATGTTAGAAGAATGGAATAATTGGAATTACCAATATTTTAATTGTGTTTTACCATTTACATTTTGAAAGTAGGCAAGTAATACTCCTTTTTTTTATTTTTTAAAGAATCTCTCTCTCTCTCTCTGACTCTCTCTCTCTTATTTCTTATATTTAAACAGAAATATAGATCAATGGAACAGGATAGAAAGCCCAGAGATAAACCCACAAACCTATGGTCAACTAATCTATGACAAAGGAAGCAAAGATATACAATGGAAAAAAGACAGTCTCTTCAATAAGGGGTGCTGGGAAAACTGGACAGCTACATATAAAAGAATGAAATTAGAACACTCCCTAATACCACACCCAAAAATAAACTCAAAAAAGGATTAAAGACCTAAATGTAAGACAGGACACTATAAAACTCTTAGAGGAAAACATAGGAAGAACACTCTTTGACATAAATCACAGCAAGATCTGTTTTGATCCACCTCCTGGAGTCATGGAAGTAAAAACAAAAATAAACAAATGGGACCTAATGAAACTTAAAAGCTTTTGCAAAGCAAAGGAAACTACAAACAAGACGAAAAGACAACCCTCAGAATGGGAGAAAATATTTGCCAATGAATCAATGGACAAAAGATTAAATCTCCAAAATATATAAACAGCTCATGCAGCTCAATATTAAAAAAAACAAACAACCCAAAGAAAAAGTGGGCAGAAGACCAAATAGACATTTTTCCAAAGAAGACATGCAGATGACCAAGAAGCACATGAAAAGCTGCTCAACATCACTAATTATTAGAGAAATGCAAATCAAAACTACAATGAGGTATCACCTCACACCAGTTAGAATGGACATCATCAGAAAATCTACAAACAACAAATGCTGGAGAGAGTGTGGAGAAAAGGGAATCCTCTTGCACTGTTTGTGGGAATGTCAATTGATACAGCCACTATGGAGAACAGTATGGAGGTTCCTTAAAAAGCTAAAAAGAGAATTACCATATGACCCAGCAATCCCACTACTGGGCATATACCCAGAGAAAACCATAATTCAAAAAGACACATGCACCCCAATGTTCATTGCAGCACTGTTTACAATAGCCAGGTCATGGTAGCAACCTAAATGCCCATCAACAGATGAATGGATAAAGATGTGGTACATATATACAATGGAATATTACTCAGCCATAAAAAGAACGAAATTGGGTCATTTGCAGAGATGTGGATGAATCTAGAGACTCATACAGAGTGAAGTAAGTCAGAAAGAGAAAAACAAATGTAGTATATTAATGCATATATGTGGAACCTAGAAAAATGGTACAGATGAACCTGTTTGCAGGGCAGAAATTGAGACACAGATGTAGAAAACAAACGTATGGACACCAAGGGGGGAAAGGGGCGACGGGTGGGGGTGGTGGTGTGATGAATTGGGAGATTGGGATTGACAGGTATACACTGATGTGTATAAAATGGATGACTAATAAGAACCTGCTGTATAAAAAAAAAATGAAATAAAATCCAAAAAAAAAAAAAAAGAATCTCTCTCTCTCTCTCTCTGACTCTCTCTTATTCTGGTTTACTTTCTGAAAAACAATCTGACTGTAGAGCTCTAGTTAGAGGTGAGGCATGCTTCAATATGCAGGGGTGAGATATTAGAGCAAAAGATAATGCCTGAAAACACACTTTTAACATTTAATTTCAGCACTGTCCAGAACACCTATAAAACTGGGGAAAGGTGAGTAATAGATTTGACAGCCATACTCTAAAATGGACCTTATTAGTGAAACATAAATTATAACCAGGCTCTTCCTATCAGAACCCTGCACAGTTAATGATAAGCAGTCAATGAGTTTTATATACCCTTAGCATTTTTATAACGAGTCTGTTGCTTTGATGACAGTTTACTGTCAAACATTATGCTTAGAAATTTATAGCATTTGATTCAAATGAATAGACAGTTTAGCTTCATTGCAATCTGTTCTGATTTTCCCTTTTCATGAGGTTCCCACTTTCACTGCTCTCTTTTGTTTTCTTTTTCTTCCTTAGACTAATCTCTCAAACACTCCACTGGAAATGAAGTTTTGAAGTGGGTGCACATTGACCAGCAGAAAGCATGTGCTAACTTTAGGAGAAAGGGTTCAATGAATTCCAAGAACAGTCACGAGGAGTCTAAAGAGAAGGCGTGCTATGCTAAAGTATTAAAAATTTACAGATGCACCAGGATGGTGGCAGTAGGGAAGTTGTGAAGTGGGATAGAAAGAGATTGGGTGGAGGGAACGACTTTCTTTTGGACTCTCCAGTTGCGGAGCACAGGCTCCGGACGCGCAGGCTCAGCGACCACGGCTCACGGGCCCAGCCACTCCGCAGCATGTGGGATCTTCCCGGACCAGGGCACGAACCCGTGTCCCCTGCATTGGCAGGCAGACTCTCAACCACTGCGCCACTAGGGAAGCCCTGGATGGAGGGAAGGACTCTTAAGTCTGAGAGGGATTGGCCCATCAACATTCCTGGAGAGGAGATAACATCTCATTCCTTCCTGGAAATAGCCGAGCATCCGAGCATCTGTTCCCGGCACTGCCCACAGCCCTGAGGACAAGTACCCAATAAAAGCTGCTGACAGATTGACTGAAGCTGGAGAGGGCCACCAAAGCCACTCAGAGGGATGCTTTACAGAGCCCCACTGCCCCTAAAGGGTCATTTCACCACGCAGTTCAAGTGGACACAGCTGTCACATCTGCTGGCTGTCTCTGCACAGCAGGGAGTGTGACTTCAGGTAGCAGCTGCCTGATTTTCAGGAAATATAACTGCTGCTCAGAAAATGTGGTCTTTCAGGTAGACAGGCTTTGAGTACAGGTGTCTTCCAAAGGTGGTGTGACTTGAATAATATTTATGCAGCATTTTAAAAACAACTCAAATGGGCCCAAAGCATTCTTCTCTCTTACATCCTGGGCTCTACGTCCTGGTTCAGACCCTTTCCACCTACTTCACCTTCCCAAGCCCCATGTGTCCTCTGGCTTGGTGGGGTCAGCTGGAAGTACACACCTGTGTTTAAGGTCCAGGATGGTTGCCACCTGCTCCCCACCTGTTCTTGTTCTGATCAACTCTCCATCTCAGCTTTGACATCTTGGCCCTAGAATTTCCTGAGCCTGGACTTTGGGATTCAGTATTGGTTGATTATCTTGGTTTTCTTTTTTTGAGTCCTGCCTTTTCTTAAAGAACCCAGAGTTGGCTTATATCTTTGGTTCTTCCTAGGTCATGCTGCTTCTGGTCAGAATCTTTCTTGAATTTCAGTCCCAAACTGTGCCAATGATTACTTCACTGGTGATTAACCTCAGCAAGGACCCGGGCGGTTGTTCAGACACATGCCATTTTTTTTTTTCACATAATAAAACATTTTGTTTTTATTTTTTATAAATGAAACTTTAAAATTTATTTTGTATATGACAACAAAATCTTTTCCTTTATGGTTAATATTTTTGGGTCTTATTTTAAAATTCCTTCCTGACATAAGTCATAAAGATATTATATTTTCTTTTAAAATGTGAAAATTTTGGTTTTTCAATTTTAAGTGTTTAATGAATTCAATTTTTGTGTATGTATGAATTAGGAACCCAACTTCTTTTTTTTCCCCAATATGGCTAACCCAGTGCTAATAGACATATGCTGTTTTAATAATGATTTTAATTATAATAACATCACTATCTATTTAGGCCAGGCTCTGTGCTAGGTATTTTACATAGGTTATTCTTTAGTGCATACAATGTTTGTGATGTAGTATTATTATCCACATTTTATAAATAAGGGAACTGAGTCTCAGATGTTGCAGAGCACAGATTCAAATGCAAAGCTCAAGATTCTTTCAAGCATATTAGAACTATAAGTGGGAGGTAATACAATTCAGAAAAACAAGGAACTCTGATTTCTCATCCCCCATCCATCTTACTGTCCTGTTTGGAGGTCTCAGCTGGTAAATTTTTCTTTCTTTTTCATGAGGATATTGGTTCATGCACTCATTCTTGCCTCCAAGCTGATTGATGACAAGTGTTAAATTTAAATCATGCCATGTTTAGGAGAGAAAGCTTTGGAATTATCTGAGGCCTGAGTCGGGTGAAGCAGCAGACTAGGTACCAGGCTTAGAGGGTTACCCTTAAGGAGCTAGTTAGTCGGTAGTTTCGATGTATTCATAGGAAAAGCTCCAATCTTGCTTCTATTAGGAAAAAGGACACTGAGAGTGGCAGTCTCCAGCAGGCACTTAAATTAGAGCACCATGGTGAAGGCAGGCGTTGAAGAGGAGTGGTTGTCAAGGAGAATTATGAAAGCAAGTGAGTGCCATGGCGATAACTTTGGAAAACAATAAAGGGTCTTAAATGGGTCATGGGCAGAAGGCACCATTTCTCCAGTGTGCCCCAGAGGTCGTGTAGCTGAAGGCACACAGCCCCGGTGACTGTGTGGGATGCTGAGCAGAGGGCTTGGACCCAGCAACTGAGAAGCACATGTTCTGTCATCAAGGAGCTTAGATGCAGGCGAGATGTGTGATCAAGTGGTTATTGCTCAGACTGGGCTAGAAAATCCTTTCTAGCCAAAGACCAATATTCCTTTAATATAGCACAGTATGTGCATGGGGCTGTCTGCCAGTGTTATGGGCCTTTGAAATACAATATTACCAAAGTTGCTGACATTTTATTTATAGGAGATAAAAAATAATGCATTGGTTATCAAATACCTTGTCATAAGCATATTCATGCATTTCATATAGCCTTTCTCCAAGGTTTAAAAAAAAACAGCTTGTCCTTAGAAACTAGGAGAGGGCACGTGGAATGGTTCCCAATGAAGATATTAATATTCACATTAGAGCTAAAGCTCACTAATTTGCACTAATGACTGGGAAACCTATTGCAAATTACCAAATTAGTGAGTAAGCCAGCACCCAGGATTTCAAAAAACCCAAAGACAGCACCAGAAAATTAATCTTTTCCCATAATTTCATCAGAGCAATCAAATTTAAACTACTGAGGGTAATTTCTAGTCCATATTTTGTCTATCTTGCAAATCTATGTGCATTTAAAATAGCACTATTGGGGCTATTAAAATAGAATTTGTTTTTTACATATGTTTTTGGTTAAGAAATGTATGTGAAACAAACAAGACAAAGCCCTTGGAAAAAAAGAAACAAGATTTTTCTAAAGGATTTTTATTTTTTAATAACTTTTTTCAATTGTAATACCAGACATAACTGGGTTCATTTCCCCTTTTAGTTATCAACCAGAATACGCAAAAGCTTAACAAAATATTACACAAAGACATATAAGCATCAGTGAAATCTCTCAACTAACCAGGTGCCTTATTTGTGAAACAGGTAATTTTCCAAACACTATTATGTGAAAATGGAAATTGACAGAAATGGAAGTAATGATAGGAGTGGCAGTTTCTTCGAGGTGACAGCAGCAGAAGGGACATCAGGGGTAGCACCTAAGACCAGCTGTGACCTATCCATTGATATGCTGGGTATTTTCTTTATTCTTAATCAACATTCACTTTCATACCTAACTTTGTATCTGAGGTTTTGTATTCTTTTTCTTAACTGTGTAAATTTCTGCCCTCATGATACCTGAATCCTCCCTGGTAGTTAGGACCAAGAGTCTGGACTTGTACTGAGGAGAGTTAGTGAAGCGAGGAGAGAGTGAGCTGAGGTAGCATCTGAGAACATGGATATTTAAAGAGGAAGAATGCTCTGTAAAACATAGAAGGAATGAGCTCTGCTTTCAGGGAGTTCCAAGGATGCAAGATCTGTCCTCAACCTCCTGCTCTCTTCCCTAGGCAGAATTCTGCTCTACCTTCTGAGAGGCAAGAGTGTCTCTGCCCTCCCTGCCCCTCACAGAAGATCAGAACTCACACTGCCTGGATCAGATGGGAGCGGAGCAGAAAGTGGGAGTCTACTGTATGGTATCTCAGTTTGTAGCGGTTTTGTAATAAATACTCAGAACCACATGTGACTTGAAGTTTTGAGAACAGACCCCACCTTGTTTCACTCCATAGTCTTGTGGCTCTTACTGGGTTTGCTATGCTTGGTTTTCTTACCTCAGAAAGTCAAGTTAGGATGTATAAACCAGGTGCAATTGGTCAACTGTGACTAGATCTGGAATTGCTTAGGCTTGGCCAACTCCATGTAGCCCGGAGGGCAACACAGAAGATGTTGGGAAACGCTGGATCTGGAGAATGTCAGCTTGAGTCTGCTCTTTCCCATGCAACCTCTAGACTTCAGTAGTAGATTTAGAGAGTGCTTTCTTTCCTCGCTAAACAGGGATTATAAGGCAGGAGACTGACTCTCTCACATGAAGTTAGACCGAGGACTAAGAAGTCTAGAGAAAAATCGTACCAGCTGTAACTACTCATCACAGTGCAATGAGAGCCCATGAGTTTCCAAGACAGCTCTGGACAAGAAGGAAAATGTACATTCCAGGTGTAGAGATTGGGGATGGGGCTTTTGCCATCACATATAAGGGTTTTCTATAAAAGATCATGCCTATGTATGATTTAACCACATACTTTTGAAAGCTAAAATTGAACCATGAAAGAGGCATAAATAATTATTGTATTTAAAGAACTTCTGATAGATGAATTATTTGTGTTCATGGCTAATTTTAACTTTACCTACACCTTCAAATACACCGTTCTTGACAATATTATTGAGACTCTGTATTCTCTGAAGAAATAAGGAATATGAATAATACTTTTCAACAGAAATGGGCTGTTTTTTAGTGTTAAAAATCTTTGACATAAAAAAGGATATGAAGATTTTTTTCTTGCTCACGATTATTTAAGGCGAATTGTATGAGTTTGTTATTTATTTATTTTAAGGCTTCAAGTATTTGAAGTGTTCAGCTTGTTGGCAGTGTCTCAGGCTTTCCTCCCCTACTTTTACAGCTTTGATAACTTCCTTGGGCTGTTTCCCTGGAGACTGTGATGCTAATGGTCAGAACAGGTACACTTAGTCTCCATCACTCTTGTAAGGACGCAGCTGGTGTGAGTGGGTAAAAACTTCTTATAATGAAATCCCATTCCAGTTACTACCATGTAGAACTTAAAGCATCAGCAGAATACACTAGGAACACTTCAGCATCTTTTTTCACCCAGCTCAGATATTATTACTTCTTAAACTTTCGTCTGCAGGAATCCATCAATGTCCTTTTTCAAACTCTCTAAAACTCTCTCCAAAGAGGATTCAGAGATAGGTAATTTTCTCTTATCTGAGTTTTCATGGAATTTTAGTTCAAGTTTTATTGTATTTTTAAGAGCCCTCTAGATGCCCATAGAGAGAGTCGAGTTAAGATACACATGCTACAATGCATTCATGACCTTAAAAAATTCTTTAAGAAGAATAATCAGAGTAATCATTCCTTTGTTCAGAAGAGAGGCTACCTGGGCTCTTCTCAACACCTCCAAAGGTTTGAAAAAACAATGCCCTTAGCAGGTTGGTTACATGGCATTTCCACAAAAGTTGTTGAAAGTATTTATAATATGCATTAACAAATAGACATGGTGTATTCTTCTATGGTGTTGACAGCAGAACATCAGTTTCTGAAATCTATCTGGACAGTTTAATCCCAATAATGCATTGATTCTATTAGGATGGTAAAAGGAGGGCTTTCTTTGTCTTTGCTGACTTGAAACGTCCTTCCATAAAGCAACACTCTGGCAGCCCATGCACATATTCGAGGAGAGAGGAGACTAACAGGTGTTTCCAGAAATGTTTGCTGAGACTTAGCAATTGAAGTTAGTTGTTTCATTATACTCTGGACTCATGCTTGGGAATCTTAAAGTCTGATACATCTTCCTCCTGTTTCCTCATTTTTTTTTTCCATTTCCAGATGTGTTTTTAAAATAAAGGCAAGAGTGGTTTCACTGCAGTTATCTTAAATTGAAAGACTTTGTTCAGCTTCTGTCTTCAACGTCTTTTCTTTCTCAACAGCTTTTCTAGAAAGCAATGCCTGAAAAAATTTTAGCTACAAACAACGAAAGGAAAATTCACATGCACTTACCATTTTCTTGATCATGAAACTTCCAAACTGAAAATAATTACCCTAAGAAGGAAAATTTTAATGAAGATATTGAAACTTACCTTCTACATTTTGTTTTTTACATTGTTCACTCAATTAAGATGAATTCTTTTACCTAGTGACACCATGATATAGAATTTTGGCATATATGTTACAGTCAACAGAAATTCATCTAGTTTGCTTACATGAATGCTATCCGCTTATAGGCAAATTTGCCTGCATAAAATCTGGAAAAATATTTAGGGTCATTTAAACTCAATCCATGAATCAAAACACTGTTTAAGCACCTACTATAAAGAAGATATGATGCTATCATTTTTAAGGGCACAAAGATATGTTCTGCACTGGTCTGATTTTAAGCCGATTATAACTAACAGTTATTAAAGACAAATAATCACAAGAGGCAGTAAGAGGATGTGAAGTCTGACAGTATGAACTGCCAGAGGCCAGAGAGCTCATGGTGGGCTGCTGGGTTCAGAGAAGGCTTCCTGAGTTATGCTTGATAAATGAGGTATAAATAAGCTATGGTACCTATGAGGTGGAGGTATGTATAGGTCTGTAAGAGATACATATAGCATAGAAGGGAGGGTTTGTGCTGCAGGTAGAGAGCTGGGCACAACTAAAAATGCATCAGCAGAATGTTGCAAAGAGTGTCGGTGTTGAGTGGGAAGGGCAGTGAACAGGTCAGTCCACCTGGAGGAGAGACAGCCCAGACAGGAGACTGTGCAAAAATGCCTGATGAACTCATTTAAATGTTATTCAAATGAGGATTTTCAGCTGTGACTTCAGCAAGTCAAGATAAGTAAATTCCTGTCCAAGTGGGAATTAACCCTGTTGTCTTAGTAATTGCTTCAAGTTTCTGTATCATGACTGGATGTCTAAACAATCCTAGATAATGGGCTTTATTTTGTTCACCATGCTTTTGACAAGAGCAGATAAACGTATATTTTCTGTTCAAAGTGTGTCTACCTATCAGTCAATGTCAACATTCTCAGAGGGATCCTTCTGTGTAGGGGAAGCACATGGCCTTATGTATGTATGAGCCCCTAGATATACACCCACACATACGTAGATCCATTTATATGCATTTATGTGTATTTTGGACAGAATATACATAGGGATTGCTGAACATCCAGAATATGGTAAATAGTCCTGGCTTCACCATACCCAGGGGAAAGGTTTTCTTTGATCTGCATCTCCTCCTGTTATTTACAGGCATCTTTGACGATGAGAATAAATGGACCAATCATGCCACAGTCTGTTCATCTCTTACAAACGTGCATGGTCTTTGATCACAGCTCTAGGCTATAATCTATAATTAACCTACATTCAAAGACTATGAAAACCACCCAGGTTTTTTGTTTTTTTTCAGGTAAACTCTGCGAGCAGGTGTCACTACACATCACCAACTTTTCAAGACCAAAGCCAAGAGCACACATTAAAATAGTACTCCAGTAACTGTTCTGAAAGTATTCTTAACTTATAGGTAGAACGACTACATCTAATCTTGCCTTTCACAATGTACTCCTGAATGAAATTATTTAAAGTCATTTGTCTGGTGAGTTACTGAATATTTCATAACAAACCATCTTTTCAAGGAAATAATTCATTGGGATACCTCTTGATGACAGGTTTGGATTTTAGAAAACGGTAATTTATAGCATCAGCTCCGTTGCTTTGATGACCTTCTCTAGACTGTACTAGTATTTTACTTATTCTTCCCTCTTCTTTGCCTTCCAACATATCAGAGAATAATTTGTACCCTTGCTAACCTTTGCAAATGATTTCCCCAAAGGTTTTCCTTCATCAACATCAGGGAAAACTAACCCATCGTCACTATCTTTTAAAAAGTAATTAGCCATGAATAATTGTTCCATCCTGACATCTTTAACTGAATTGATTTTCTTTTTCTTTTATTTGAAGTTAGATCTGTGTATTGTGGCTGTGCTAGAATGCTGTCACCCTTTTATTTTCCCATTTCTTACTCTGCTTTTCTGTGAATGCTCTGGATTACACTAGGCTTGTAGATTTTAATGCCATGCTAAACATTTTCCTAGTTTTATTATATATTCTACTCCAAAGTAGAAGGATGGATTTTCCTAACCAGCTTTATTAGATTCAATTTTGGAATATTTTACTTAATGGGTTATTTTCCTGGCAGTCCTGATGCAACATTTATATGGGAAATGTTGTGCTACTTGATTAAAACTATCCCCATGGGATATTTTTTCCCCAGAATTTTTCTTTCTTTTTAACATCTTTATTGGAGTATAATTGCTTTACAATGGTGTGTTAGTTTATGCTTTGTAACAAAGTGAATCCGTTATACATATACATATGTTCCCATATCTCTTCCCTCTTGCGTCTCCCTCCCTCCCACCTTCCCTATCCCACCCCTCTAGGTGGTCACAAAGCACCGAGCTGATCTCCCTGTGCTATGTGGCTGCTTCCCACTAGCTATCTATTTTACGTCTGGTAGTGTATATATGCCCATGCCACTCTCTCACTTTGTTACAGCTTACCCTTCCCCCTCTCCATATCCTCAAGTCCATTCTCTAGTAGGTCTGTGTCTTTATTCCCATCTTACCCCTAGGTTCTTCATGACCTTTTTTTTTTTTTCTTAGATTCCATATATATGTATTAGCATATGGTATTTGTTTTTCTCTTTCTGACTTACTTCACTCTGTATGACAGACTCTAGGTCCATCCACCTCACTATAAATAACTCAATTTCGTTTCTTTTATGGCTGAGTAATATTCCATTGTATATATGTGCCACATCTTCTTTATCCATTCATCTGTTGATGGACACTTAGGTTGCTTCCATGTCCTGGCTATTGTAAATAGAGCTGCAATGAACATTTTGGTACATGGCTCTTTTTGAATTATGGTTTTCTCAGGATATATGCCCAGTAGTGGGATTGCTGGGTCGTATGGTAGTTCTATTTGTAGTTTTTTAAGGAACTTCCATACTGTTCTCCATAGTGGCTGTATCAATTTACATTCCCACCAGCAGTGCAAGAGTGTTCCCTTTTCTCCACACCCTCTCCAGCATTTATTGTTTCTAGATTTTTGATGATGGCCATTCTGACCAGTGTGAGATGATATCTCATTGTAGTTTTGATTTGCATTTCTCTAATGATTAATGATGTTGAGCATTCTTTCATGTGTTTGTTGGCAATCTGTATATCTTCTTTGGAGAAATGTCTATTTAGGTCTTCTGCCCATTTTTGGATTGGGTTTTTTTTTTTTAGTTGTTGAGCTTCATGAACTGCTTGTAAATTTTGGAGATTAATCCTTTGTCAGTTGCTTCATTTGCAAATATTTTCTCCTATTCTGAAGGTTGTCTTTTGGTCTTCTTTATGGTTTCCTTTGCTGTGCAAAAGTTTTTAAGTTTAATTAGGTCCCATTTGTTTATTTTTGTTTTTATTGCCATTTCTCTAGGAGGTGGGTCAGAAAGGATCTTGCTGTGATTTATGTCATAGAGTGTTCTGCCTATGTTTTCCTCTAAGAGTTTGATAGTGTCTGGCCTTACATTTAGGTCTTTAATCCATTTTGAGTTTATTTTTGTGTATGATGTTAGAGAATGTTCTAATCTCATACTTTTACATGTACCTGTCCAGTTTTCCCAGCACCACTTACACAGAAATATAGATCAATGGAACAGGATAGAAAGCCCAGAGATAAACCCAGGATTTTTCTTAAAATTACCTTTCGGCTGCATAAAACTCAAAAAATTACCTTTTTCACGGGGCATGAGTTGGTCACCCTGTAACAAACTCAAGACCCTCAAACACAATCATGGAAGAAGGCCAGGACAGAGGATAAAGGAAAATTAAACAGACCACGCCTGCCTAGCTCCCATTTCTAAAGCTCAGCTGGGATTTTGTCTATGTGCTCCACTAAGGAGCTACCCTGGAAAATTATTCAAGAGCTTTGGCTGATACAAGCGCCAGGAGTTTAGTTATGCCTTTGCTTGCTGGTCTCCATTAGTCACTGATTTGCTTCCGGGCACAATTCGAGGGATTAATTTTTATCTAGAAATCCCTGTAAGTTTGGGCCCTGGTTATCTTGGCAATAGTGTTTCTACTCACTCTAAAGGCAAGTGAGATTCACAGGGGAGATTCCTTGATAGAATTATATATGATGAGCAGCCAGGGCTATGTGCTTAAATAGGTAATCTTAATGTTGTGTGACTAGAATTTGGCAGTAAACAAGTATTTTATGTTCTGCCAAGATTTTACTGTCAGATACACTCTCCTGTTAGCTGTTTAATGAGACAAGGTCTTTTCCCTCCGTTTGCTATATTGCAGCATTGCTTAGATTTATGTCTAATTCAAAAGCACCTGTTCCCAGTTGCTTCCTGGTACTTAGAGACTGAACCATGTCTGGTGTTAGCAATTTGAAAAGCCTTTGTAGCTTGGTCTTATATGATGCTGGTGGCTTGGTAGATACTCATGGAAGCAAACAGAAAGGAAAATAGTGCACAATTCATTAGCAAAGTGTTCAAAGCCTGGGACACGCCATGAATTTGAAGCCGACTCAGCCGTCAGACCCCTCTTTTTCTTGGCTAAGGTAATCTCTCCTTGCTTCAATTTCCTGAGTTAGAATATAGGGATTATACAATTTTCTAAACCTTGGCTTCTATGGAGAATGGTAAAGATGACTCATTGGAAGTGAGGCTGCAAATAGAAAGTTTGCAATCCGAACAGGAAAGGAAATAATACTAATTAAAACCATATGTATAGCAGAGGGTCTTTTCCTTAGCTATCTGAAAATCTCCTCAATACTAAAAATGCAGCTGAATTTGACCTTTTGCTGTTTTGGTCATCTGGTTAAATGAGGTAGGCTTTTCACTGTCCTTGCAACTTTTTTTTTTGCGGTACACGGGCCTCTCACTGCTGTGGCCTCTCCTGCCGCGGAGCACAGGCTCCGGACGCGCAGACTCAGCGGCCATGGCTCACGGGCCCAGCCACTCCGCGGCATGCGGGATCCTCCCGGACCGGGGCACGAACCCGTGTCTCCTGCATTGGAAGGCAGATTCTCAACCACTGCTCCACCAGGGAAGCCCCTGTCCTTGCAACTTTTAAGAAAATGAAACAAAACATGGATATAACAAGCAACAGCGGGAGAAGACAATTGGCAAACTCCACACCTTGTCTGGGAGTTTCTAGGCCAATGGCTCCGAACTTGTTACCTTCTGAAAAAACATCTCAGGGAAGTAATAAGGAAGAAAGGAGAAATAAAGAGAAGGTGACATGTAGCTTCTTGATCTAAAATATGATTATTTTCTACCAAATCTGGTCCTTGGAGAAGGTCACCTCAGCCTCTGTGCCTGCCTGAACCTTAGCACTTCCTGAGCTGTCCGCGTGAATTGATTTGCTAATGTAGTGAGGACTTGTTGAGGGGTGACCATGTACCAGGGCAGCTGCTGGGCTGGAGAAACAAGACAGACAGGGTCCCCACTCTCATGGATCTCACATTCCTCATGAAGAGACAAACAAAAGGCAGTAAAATGCAAAACAGGCAAAGAAAATGACAGACTGCTCTAAGGCCTGGAAAGGGGGTCCATGAGGTGCTGAGGGAGATAATATTGTGGGTCCCTGCTTCCACTCGGTGGTCTGGTCTGAGGAGGGGACGTTTAAGCTGAGGTTTAAAAACCAAGGAGGAGCCCTCCCTGTCGAAGTTGCCGGAAGAGTGATTCAGTCAGAAGAAACAGTCTGTGAAAAACCCTGAGGCCAGAACAAAGAGAGCCTGGGGCTGGAGGGTAGAGCATCAGGAGAGGCCGCAGGAGCCTGGCTTGCTGGAAGGGATTCTGGAATCATCCCAAGGGCATGGGAAGCCTTTCAAGGGTTTTATGTGGAAGACTAACATGTGGTGATTCACTTTTCAAATCTTGCTGCTGCGTGGAGGACGGACTGAGGCTTCCACCTCCTGATGAGCTCTTGAACGTGCTCTCTCCCTCCTCTCCACGGCCAAGGTCACCTCTCATCTCGCTAACCCAACAGCCTCTCAACTGGTCTTTTCAATCCACCCTTCCTCCATTTAATCCATTCTCTGCACTGCCGTTGGAGTGATCCTTGCCCAGTGCAAACTTGGTTTTGTTCCACTCCAGCTTAGAAACCTGTAAGCCCATTGCTTACAGAAAAACGTCCACATCCTTCCCTGACTGAGCCTGCACTGGCTTGGCCCCTGCTGCCTCCCCGGGGAGGAGAGCTGAGCTGGCTCTCCTGCTTTTCTGGACTCCAGCTACACAAGGGCTTCTGCCCATTTCCTGAATGTGTGATCATGTTTCTCCCTGCCTCTGTGCCTTTGCACATTCTCTCACCCTAAAAATCTATCCCCTCACCTTCACAATTCTCAGTTCCCCTAGCTCAGGGGTTCTTCAATGTGCATCAGAATCAGTCGTTCCATTTCTAAAATAGGAAAAGAGTACATCTCTCTCTCTCTCTCTCTTTTTTTTTTTTGGCCTCACCATGCGGCATGCAGGATCTTCCACTACCAGGGATTGAACTCGTGCCCCCTGCGTCGGGAGCGAGAAGTCTTAACCACTGGACTGCCAGGGACATCGTGAGAACTATATAGTCAATTCCTGAAAAGTAGGAATAAAGAAATAAATGTTCCTTAAAGTCCATACCTCCTCCCTCTGTTGCCACCCAGAAGTCTGGAGCTGGCAGTGAACAGCATGCAAGCATAGGATCCTGGGAATCTCAACTCAAAGCAGAGAAAAGCCTGCGAGCTTTGGAGAGGGGAGGGCAGGGTGGAAGGCTGGCCCAGGACCCAATGCTAATTACTCCTCTCACTACACCATCTCTCTGTGAGTCACGGAACGGGCATAATCAGCACACCTACCTCACGACTGTGAAGATTCAGAGATAAAATGTGTAAGTTCTACGAACAGTGACTGACACGGTGCACAGGAATGTTTATCATTATTTCATCATTATTACATTTTCTATTTCTGGTATGCTGTTCATTCAAAGAACTCAAATGACTGTAAATAGTGGGCTCAACTTTCACTTAATCAGTGGGGTAGAGCATGGAGAGATTGGGGCTTCTCCAGATGGGCTAATAGCCCACAGGCATGTCAGGGTGACTGAGGTCAGGCCCAGGCATCTGGTCTGTCTGTAGTGTGTGGACCATAGACTCCCAGGCTAGAACCCAGGGCGGGGTCCAGCTGTCCCTGCCTGGCTTTGGGTGAAGTCACTTATCTTTGGAGGGGTAATACACTCGACGGCCATCGCCTTTCTCACCTCTGTGACTGTGCACGTGCATAGGTGCCATTTTTGTTTTGAGATCACCTATTTTTCCTTCAAGACTAAGCCCAGTTGTCACCAGTTGCAGGAGGCTTTCCTCACACTGAAACCAGGGCTTCCTTCTACTGGAAGACTGGTTGTTATGGGTTGTAACTGTAGAGTGTACATTTCCATCACCCTAACTGGACGACAGCCAACTTGAGAGCAGCAATCCTTCGTGTTCCCACTGCTTAGGAGAGACTAGACATTCAAAATAAGCTCCGTGGAATGTTTGAATATATCAGAGCGACTTTCTTCTGTGACCAAAGGAGTGGAGCCTCAGGAAGCATTAGTTATCTCTCTGGAGCAGGAACCCGGAAAATCAGAAACTAATAGAGAAAGAGGATTTAGGGAAGGAAGATGTCACTGAAGGTAAAACATGAAACTACTTTACAATTTTGCTTAGAGTCAGGATGTTTTGAACAAATTTATTTACACACATTTTCAAGGAGGTACTCCCAGGATTTAGTTGGTGGGCTTCAACACACCTAAATATTATATTGAGTTCTTTTTTTTTTTTTTTTTTTGCCGTACGCGGGCCTCTCACTGTTGTGGCCTCTCCCATCGCGGAGCACAGGCTCCGGACACGCAGGCTCAGGGGCCATGGCTCACGGGCCCAGCCGCTCCGCGGCATGTGGGATCTTCCCAGACCAGGGCACGAACCCGTGTCCCCTGCATCGGCAGGCGGACTCTCAACCACTGCGCCATAAGAACTATACTGAGTTCTTAACAGGTGATGACCACACACTCTTAATTGTGCAGTGCATTTTTGTAGGTGTACACAGAAAACTGCTTCTAGGACCTTCTTGACACTCCCTCTTCCCATAACTCACCCTTTACTTATGCAGCATATACTGATTAAGTATATATTTCAGACTATAACAAACAAGGGAACACTAGCAAAAAGGAACACACCTGGCAATGCAAGTGAAGCACTAACTCCCAGGTGTCCACCTAGCTGAGGAGGGCACTCCGTCCAGGCCCATGAACTGAAAGGAAGTTTGTCCTACAACATATGCAACCTGCCCTCTGATCGGCAGTTTTTCTCTGTATTGAATACTGAACATTTTATAAAACTATCTCCACAGTAGCAGAAATAGGTAACCTCTGTGGAGAGGTAAGATATAGAAAAAAAGATGATCCCATCAACTTCATGTTTCCTCCTGGGATTGTCAAGGCACCTGCCCTTCAATGACCACTGAGCTATCTTTCTGCCTCCTTGGATGGAGTGGTCACCAGCACTGCTCACAAATATTCTGATTCTCCTAACTTTTAGGCACGTGTTAGGATTGCATTTCCTCTCTCTCCTTTCGAAAACTGTGACGTGCTTTTGCCAATGGAATGTGAACAGAAGCAATCTGTGTGGCTTCCTTTTTTCTGCTTTGGAAGCACATGTTGAGGTGGGGACTCTGCTCCCTTGGGTCCCTGACTGAATATATTGGCCAGAGCCCTCACTGTTACCTTAGATCAGTCACTAGCACGAGTGAGGAATAAACTTTGCTGTGTTAAGCCACTGAGTTTTGTGAGTCTAGACTATCCTGACTGGTATATTGGAAAAGAACAAAGTCATTCAGTCTGCGATGTATATGTAAATCTATATTCTTTCCCCAAACACTGCAAATTCTAAATTATTGTATTGGTTTTATTTTATCATCACCAAGATTCCCCCAAACAGAAAGACAAAAAAAAAAAAATTAAGATTTTCCAAATTTTTATTTCTGGTACATTATTACTGCTTCACTAAACATCACCATATAAAGCTGTTAAGTACTAATTATTTTTTAAAGTTTTAAAGTTATAATTATGGCAATAACCATAACAAAGTCACTAATAAGGAGTGGGGCCGCATCACAAATGGTTCAATTGCTAAATTTTGTGAGCAGGTGACAGAGAATGATTAAAAAGAAATCCAGGGCTCCTGTACCAGAAAGAGCGATTTGTTATCTTGTTTTGGCAAATACAGTTTAGCTTTAATTGTATGTGATAACAATCTGTAAGGGGAGTGGAAATGTACTGGGATTCATTTGGGAAAGGTGATCTAAAACACCTCAAGACTGCACAATGTTCTTAAGTCTGCTGAGAAATGAGGTGTGACATTGCCAGGTTTCCATAGGAAAATGATTATGTTTGTAGATTGAGAGAGTGTGAACCTAAATTACTCTGTTGTATATTCTGCTTGACTGACACACAGATTTGCCTAATCGAGGATGTGGACTGCCGATAATTGAATGTCTTCTATTTTTCAATTTTCAGAAAACTACTTGAATCAAGTTTTTTATTTTTTTTCCGCCAGCAAGAATCACTCATGTGCTCTGTGTTCATTTATATTCTTCTGTTATGCTTTGGTTGTAATCCAAGGTTTTCTAACTGATTAGCTATGCATGGTATGTTTCAAACCAGTGCAAACTCCCACTTTCTCCCGGTCTTCTTGTTTCTTTTTCATGTGCAATATTAGGAGGTTTCCTAACTTCTCCTGGAAATGTGGTGGTTATTGCGTGAAAAACTCCAGTTGAGCTGTTACGGAACCAAACTTGGGTCCACTTGCCTGTGAACAGTAAAGCCAATCTACGGACATGGGGTTGTGGTGAAGGAAACTGCAGCGTTTATAGCAGGGCACCAGGCAAGGAGTCCAGGGCAGCTAGTGCTCAAAACACCCGAACTCGCCGATGGGTTTCAGGAAAGCAGTTTTAAAGGCCAAGTGAGGGAGGGGCATCCCAGGGTATGTGATCAGCTGTGCACAATTCTCTGATTGGTTGATGGTGAGATAACAGGGTGGTATCATCAGGGTTAACATTATCAATCCTTAGGCTCCAGTAAGTCTGGGGCTACATGCTGTGGTCATCAAGTTGTTAATTTCTTCTATTTGGCGTTGGTTTTAGCATCTGTAAAACAACTGGCAAATATGCATCAGATACTGTTATCTAGGTACTTCAGAGAGGAGCTACAGCAGAGGATATGGGGGAGGGCTGTGTCCCCAGCAGGCCCTGTAGAGTCCTGCCTGGCTACAGAGCCTTTAAAAAAATGTAAATACCACCTCACAGCAAGCCCACTGTCATATACCAGAGAAATTATCTATGTCTCTTATCTAGCCCAGGAGAAAAAGAAAATATGCAAAATTAGAAACTGAAAACTGAATTATCCATTAACTATTTGTTATCAAAACCTTCCTAAATGTGTCGAGGTACTTTTGCCTAATCTTAGACTTTTTTTTTTTTGCTGCCTTAAATGTAATGTCATATATATATATTTTCCAACACAAGTAGGCTTAATTATTATTACAATAACATAAACACTTGCATACAAATTATATATCAGAAAGAAGGATACCAGAGAAAGCAATTGGATAGTTTCCTACCTTTCCTTCTATTCTATTACTTTAAATTCAGGTGATACAATCTCTCTTTAAACTTCTCCCAGGATTACTTTGCATTACTCCTTATTTGTTCCTTGAAAAACTTCTGTAGATGAAAGGTTATTTACTATAGCCCTTGCACTTGCTAAAACTTAATAGGAAAAATACTTGTAAGCAGCACAATGGTATCTGTCAGAAAAGCAATAATTTGGTTTCAGAAACCTGTCTGATCCTTTTTCTTTTCCTTAGACTCTGCTAACTGATATAAAATTGCATATCAGTGACTGAAATGGACAAAAAGCAAATGCCTATAGGAACCCTGGGCTCAGAGGTTCTCAACCTTCTCTCTTTCTTTATGGATGCTTCTCAGGCTGGAGAGTCCCGCCCCATAAGTGGGAGCTGGGGCAGGCCAGCATTTCAGCAATTCTGGGAGGGAGACATGTGGTTTGAATGGCTCCTCGTGTCATTCTGACACAGCCTTGTGATGCAGAGCAGGTGTGGGACCCCTTCTCCCCCTGAAAAATCATTGTCCTGGTTTTGATGGAGAAAATAGCATGTGTTGGGGAGGGAATTAGCTAACCCCTAAGTTATCTCTTTTTTTAAAAAAAATAAATTTATTTATTTATTTTTGGCTGCGTTGGGTCTTCGTTGCTTCACGTGGGCTCTCTTTAGTTGCGGCGAGCGGGTCAACTCTTCGTTGCGGTGCACGGGCTTCTCGTCGCGGTGGCTTCTCTTGTTGTGGAGCGCGGGCTCTAGGCACGCGGGCTTCAGTAGTTGTGACTCACGGGCTCTAGAGCGCAGGCTCAGTAGTTGTGGTGCACGGGCTTAGTTGCTCCGCGGCATGTGGGATCTTCCCGGACCAGGGCTCGAACCCGTGTCCCCTGCATTGACAGGCGGATTCTTAACCACTGCACCACCAGGGAAGCCCCCTAAGTTCTCTTTAAACAAATATTTTAGGTGCATTTTGTCAAGCTATTGAAAATTTCAAATAGCTTATTTTTTTATATCCATCTAAACTTCTGGATCACAAATACTCTGTCAACCTTAAATAAGTGGGCCCCCATCCTCCTGCTGTGCAGAGCAACATTCTGAGGAAATGGCGACATAAAAGGCACCTCCAAGAGTCTTGATAAGGTAGTCCTTGGTGGTTTCTAGGCACTCTCTGTGCTCGGCCTGTGTGGCTTATGAGTTGCTTACTTGGGTCCCTTTGGGTTTTGGATTTACTTAGTTGTTACTAAGTCCGTGCATGAGACTTCCAGTTTTTCTTTTTTCCTTAATTTTTGAATTATTTGTGCCTCCCTCATCTAGTACATTTTCTTCCTCCCTCCCCCACAGCATTCATGGCTCTTACTATTTTAGGTCCTCAGTATAGGACTTTGACCTTTACAGCCTCAGGGCCTCCCAGCTTTCTGACAGGTACATTGTCTTCCAGCCAAATGTTTCCTAGGAGTGTTGCTCTCAACCTTGACTCAGGCCGTGTCCATGCTCCTCCCCTTGTCTGGAATGTGCTTCTAGCTCCCTCTGAACCTGTGATAATGACTACATTCTGAGAGGCTTCCCAATTCTGTGAATGGCATCACTGTCTACCACGTTGCCTGGGACAAAAACATAGTGGCGGGTGGCCTTGATGCTTTCTTGCCCCGTCGTCCATCATCTCTCCATCAGCAACATCTGTCAATTCTATTACCAAATATATTCCCCACGTTCTCACCATCTCCCCAATGATAGCTCTTTCCAAGCTACCACCTGCCCTGGATGACCACAGCAGTCCCCTAACTGGTCTCCCTATTTCTATGAGTGATCCACAGGAAACATTTTTAAGTTAGCAGCCAAGGTGATCTTTGCAAAGTATCAGTCAGATCATGCCACCATTCCCTTCTTTCTTTTTTTTTTTTTTTTTTGCGGTACGCGGGCCTCTCACTATTGTGGCCTCTTCCGTTGCAGAGCACAGGCTCTGGATGCGCAGGCTCAGCGCCCATGTCTCATGGGCCCAGCCTCTCCGTGGCATGTCGGATCCTCCCGGACCGGGGCACAAACACGTGTCCCCTGCATCGGCAGGCGGACTCTCAACCACTGCGCCACCAGGGAAGCCCCATCATCCCCTTCTTAAATCCCCATGGTGGCTTCCAATGGCTCTGCGTAGCTAGTCTCAGGTACCTCCTCAACCATCCCACCTACTTCTCTTGTTCCCTGCATTCCTGCTCCGCAGGCCTTCCTTCCATTCCTGAACAACAGAAGCATCTTCTCCTCTGGAACTTGGCATTCGTGATTCCATCTGTGTGCAATCCACTTAGCCCCATATCTCAGCTTCTTAAAATTCAAACCTAAGCTCAAATGTCACCTCCTCAGAGAGGGTGTCCTCAGTCACCCTGCAGAAAATAATCCCTTCTACCTAGTCACTATATATCCTATGAGTCTGTTTTCTTTTCACTGACGTTCTTATTTATAATCATTTGTTTATTGTCAAACTGCCCCCCGACACAAAGAAGGATATTACTCCTGTTAACCACTCAGTGGATCCCCCATGCCCAGGTCAAGGCCAGCCTATAAATATTGGCCATCTGAGAGAAGATGTTTGAAATGCTGCTTCCTTCGTGAATGCCCATGGTCTTTGCTCCTCTGAAGGCAACTAACCTACATTTATATACTTGTTTCTCCTGTTAGAGTTGAAGCTTTTCAAGGCCCTGAGCTCTATTCAACTTTCTATCCTCCAAAGTGCTTTTTGTGGGGTAGAGCCTTAGTAAATATTTACTGAATCCAGTTATACTCTTTTTGTTGTTAAAGGAAATTGAGTAACAAATTTAAGTAGCACTCTGTAGTATCTAAGAGAAATAGGAAACAATTAGCAACAGCCTCAAACAGTTACTACACAGTGTGTTCATTTTCAGGTATTAATTCTCCAGTGTGCCTTATTTCCAGATTTTCCTATTCAAGAGCTCACGCTACAGAACCTGTTAACAGTTGATTGGTTCAAAAGAGAGGAAGCAGAACTGGCAAAGAGATGAGCAAAGGCAAAAGCTCGTGTCTTCAAAGGTTTCACCGGTACGCACTGTGTGTCATGAATTCGTGACCATATGTAGGCAAGGGCATGGTTTGGAGGTGTTAGGAAGAAAGATAGCTGTCTTTAAGCAGAGGCAAAAGGAACAAGCAGAAAAAAGAAATGATAAAGAGAAGATTGATGTTCAAAATTCAACTTTTGAGTCAGACTAGGGAGGATATAGAAAAAACTTTCTAAATCTCTACATTGGTATTGGTTACTGTGCTCTCCATTGCAGGTAAAGAAAAGGCACTCTCAACACTTTGTAATGTGTAAATTGCTTTTAGTCACTCTCCCCAGGAAAGCAAGACATGTCAGCCTGCAAATTGTTAGGCTGCCAATCCTATTGTCAGGCAACCAGGACATTTGAATTCAGATGTGCTGAAATTCCATTTGGGGCTTTTCTGCCAAAAATCTCTAGCATCTAAAGAGACCTCTGGCTAGAAAAGGAGTAAGTTTCACACATCAAATCTCTTCAGATATATTTTAAACATCTCCACTCAAAAGATCCTGGAAACAAGTTACAAATTGAGGCATTCAACAAGCCTGGGGACAGGTGAGAGGAAAGGTAGGCGGTGATTTCAGGAAGAATCACACATCCGTTTTCAGAGCAGAGTCATTCTTCCATTTTTATTCATTCAACAAATATTGGTGGAGAGGCAGTGGATCGCAATGCTTTAGAATTTAGGCTTGGAGTCAGAAGGCTTGGCTTAAATCCTGGTTGGGTTACCTGTTGGGATGGTTCATTCTTTGTGTCCACTGGGCTAGGTGAGGTTATTCAATCACACACGAATCTAGGTGTTTCTGTGAAGGTATTTCATAGATGTGGTTGACATTTACAGTCAGTTGACATTTACATAAAGGAGATTATCCTTGATAATCTGGGTGGGCCTCATCTTATCAGTGGAAGGCTTTAACTGCAAAACTGCAGTTTCCCTGAGGAAAAAGGAACTCCACCTGTGGACTACAGCGTCACCCCCTGCCTAAGAGTTCCCAACCTGGGGGTGCCATGCCTCACAGATTTCAGACTGCTCAGCCAGACTCCATAATTGCATAAGCTAATTCCTAGAAATCTGCCGTGTGTATATATATGTACATGTATTTATATATACACACGCACACCGGTAGTTTTCTACATAAGCTAGTAGGTTTATATATAAACTAGTATGTATGTGTGTATATATACACACACATATACATACATATCTATCTATCTATCTATCTATCTATATATACATACATATATAGATAAAGTTTATTAGTTTCGATTCTCTGGTAGAGCCCTGACTGATCCACCTAGTAACTGTGCTGACCTTGGGAAAGTACCTTACCCTCTCTGTGCCTCAGTTTCTTCATCTATAAAATAAGGATACAGTAATCCCCATCTCACAAGCCTGTGGAAAGGATTAGGTGAGTTAACAAATGGAAGGTTCTTAGACTGGGGACTGACACATACTAAGTGCTCTTCTTGATTATTAAGCACCTGTTGTTTTTTTATGGCAGCTACTGGGGAGAAATAAGAATAAGGAAGATGAGATGCCTGACATTAAGAAGCATGCAATTCCTCAGAGGGTGATAAGGCATAATCATAAGTACACACAGTCAGAATGTAACCCTAGTGCACACTCCTAATTAGGGAGAAGTTGGCTTATAATGCTAATAATACTACTGATGAGGGTACATAGTGGGTATCTACTGTGCGCTAAGTATAGTACAGGCAATTTCATTTGTTTGCTTTTTTCATTCTTCCTTTATTCATTTGTTGTTCCATTTATCAAACATTCATTGGTCTCCTATTATACATTAGACATGATACTAGATGCTAAAGATATAGTGGAAAATTAGATAGAAGGGGTCCCTGCCTCCTTGTAATATATATTCTAGTAAAGACTACAAATAATACATAAGTAAAATAAATTGTGTAATGTAATTAAGTATGGATAAGTTCTATGAAGAAAGATAAAGCATGGTAAGCATGGTTAGGGTGGGTCTGGTGACATTTAACATGAGACCCAAATCATGAGAAGCGGCAGTTTTGCAAATATCTTGGGGAAGTTGATTTCAAGACAGCAAGTGGAAAGGGCCTTAGATTAGAATAATCTTGACACATTGGAGGGAAACAAAAAAGACCATTGCGGCTGTAGCAAAGCAAACAGTGGGAAGAGAAGGAAGGGAATGAAGTTGGAAACGGAAGTACAGCCCAGATCTTATAGGGACTGTAGGCCATGACGAGTCATGTTACTTTATTTTAAGTGGGGTGGGAATATTTTGATGTGTTTGGAGTAGGGAACGCAGACATTTATTGTAGATGCTGGGTAACATGGGGTGGGGAGTGGAGATGAGTGAGGTAGGGAGACTGCATATGTGGCTAGTGGAGTAGAACAGGTGAGGGTGATGCTGGCTGTCACTCAGGCGGTAGAGATGGAGGAGATCAGAAGAGGATCATATTCAGGATGGGTTTCGGGGGCAGAGATGTAGGAGAAGGACTGAAATTAAGGCGCAATTGCTGTATTGTCATCTCTAAGCTTCACAGGGCCCCAAAGGCTTATGTCTGAGTTTCCTCACTGTTGCCTGATACGCTCCCCACCCAGCAGCAAAGGTTCCCCACCTGGCCAGTTCCTGCCGCAGTTGGACTAGGTACACTCCATCCAGTCCTTGACCCAACAGGTTTCACTTCCCTGCCAGCCTGTGAAATTATTCAAACAGCCAATCACTTCCTCCCACTGGAACCAGGGGCCACTGCACTGTCTTGGTACTACAAGCCTGTCCCCTACAAGCCCTGCTTGTTCATTCCGTCTCTGAGCGTAACCGCCTTGTGGCCCTGCATGGCAGACGTTGTCCTGCCCTGGGCTTGTGGGTATCTATGACTGAGGAACTGCTGCCCATTTCATCTGTCTGGTCAGGTGTGTGTTTGGTCTTCTCTTACTATTTAAGGCAAGGGATCCATCCTCTCCAATGGAGTGAATAGGAGATGATCAGAACAATTAAGGTCAAAAACAGAATGGCCCAGCCACAGCCGAGGGCCTCCATCAGCTTTCATAAACTGCTCTTAGCTAAATAAATGGCTGCTGATGTGGCCAGAAGGTCTGTGCTGTGCGTGACTGGAAGGAGACCGAACCTGAAAGCTGCAACTCTATGCAGCTAGCGGTCTCGAGTGCCCTGAGGGTATTTGTACAGAGAGAAAAAACAGAGGGAGGGAAGCACTGCAGGAAAATGGAGGGCTTTGACAGGATGGTTTCTATCCACCAGCTTCTTGGTCGTGGGCCCGGGTATCTTCTGCTGCACCACTCTTCTGCCTCTGTCACAGCAGAGAGCCTAATTCTCAGAGTTATACAACAAAAACAGAAACAGAAAGACACCCATGGCACCCCTGTGGCATGGCAAAAGGGTTAGTTTAAACCTGACTCAAGCCCAGGGTTGTATAGTTAAGGAAAGCATTGCCACTGGGGAGGGCCCTCGCCCTGGCAGAGAAAGAGGCCGAGAGGATCCCATCTGCTGTCCCCAGTGCTGCCAGCTCCTTTAAGCAGGCTGACCTGGGTCTTCTTAGGCTGAGATGGCAACAGGAGCCACTTCTGCAAGGTGGGAAGTTGGGACTTTTTTTTTTAAAGTTTTTAAATTTTTTCCACTTTTTTAATAAACATGATATATGTATAACTGGAATTATATATAGATGTTTAAATGAGTATATATTTCTTTACAAATCACTGTAACCTTAATGCTGTGGTTCCATGCACTTAGGTTTCCATACCCCACACTCAATATCTCATTCAAATTACTGACTTCACCCCATCAGCCACCAGTAAATATTTGCTATTATAGATTTGGTTAACATGTTCTGTTCAGTGCCTTTTTCAACAGTCTCTGAGCTGTTGTTTGCCTTCCCCTCTGAAGGAACGTGTTCACCTTTACCAGGCTGCCCACGAAGCCCTTCAGCTGCCTTCACTGTGAACTGTCTTTGTAGGGAAGCTCTTGGCTGTATCTGCCTTTCTTGGGAGCACAGGTGTGACACTGTGTTGATGACATTCTCCACTAAACACATTCATTTGACACACTCATTAAGGACATACAAACACAAAATAACTTACAAAAAAGGCATTGGAGATTGCCTTACACATAGTGTAAGGTCCTGTCACCTTGGTTAAATTTTTGAAAAGTATTTAGTAAATCGAGAGATGTTCTATTCCTGAGACTATCAAGAAACAGCCTCTGACCTTTTTAGCACCCAAATGTTAATAGAAGCCCGACATCTTTTTTTTTTGGCCGCACCGTGTGGCATGTGGGATCTTAGTTCCCTAACCAGGGATTGAACCCTCACCCTTGGCAGTGAAAGTACAGAGTCTTAACCACTGGACTGCCAGGGAATTCCTGAAGCCCAACATCTTTTAGCCATTTGGGGTCTCTGAAGGCAACATAGTCCACATTTAAAGTTTTTACTTAATCCATTTGTGCTGTTACTCACAAATCTGGCCACCTTGAGTGCAGCCCCCTCCAACCAAAGACTCAAGAATCTGTCCAAATTGAAATCATCAGGAATTCCCGTTAGTGCTCTTGGAAGGCCCTTCGCTGCAGAGGCTTTAGCACCCTCCTCTCAGGGAGTCTCTGGATTACCTGCGATCATAGGCCATAAGTTGCCCGTGGGCTTCTGATACAAGAAACTGCCTTTCCTCAGGGCACTGTGCTATACACCATCAGGGTGGAGATTGCTGGCCACTCACTGGGCTCTCTAGGAAGCAGAAGCTCTAACAGACCCTGAGCCTATGACCCTCTCTACCAGCTGCCCATTATGCCTTGAGTCATGGAAACAGCACCCCACAAGCTTGGCACAGCTACTGAGGCTGCCTTCCTGCAGAATGGAGCCAAACGTGGACCCTCTGGCACCTTCCACTCTACAAGTATGGATGGAACAGTGGCTAAGAATCCGCCTGCCAGTGCAGGGGACATGGGTTCGAGCCCTGGTCCGGGAAGGTCCCACATACCATGGAGCAACTAAGCCCGTGTGCCACAAGTATTGAGCCTGCACTCTAGAGCCCGCGAGCCACAACTACTGAGCCCGCGTGCCACAAGTACTGAAGCCCACGAGCCTAGAGCCTGTGCTCCACAACAAGAGAAGCCACTGCAATGAGAAGTCCGTACACCGCAATGAAGAGGGTTTTTTAAAATTTTTAATTAATTAATTAATTTTTGGCTGTATTGGGTCTTCATTGCTGCATGTGGGCTTTCTCTAGTTGCAGCAAGCGGGGGCTACTCTTCGTGGACCCTGTGGCACCTTCCACTCTACAAGGATGGCCTCCCCCATCCTCAATTCCTTGCCCTATACCATGGTGCTGGAGGAAGACAACAGTCTCCAAGATTCCTTGCCTACCTGAGGGCCCCATGGGATTAACAGTGATAATAGCAATGAGATTTTATGGACTTTACAGATGAAATCACACCGTCCGTGTGCTGGAGTTCAGTGGAATATAGTCGTTTTCTGTCTTACAACTAAGATGTCCCCAGTAAATGCTGGGATCCAAGGCTCAGCACAACTGGTCAAATTTCAGGCAGTCATCTTAGCACTGGATGCCCTGGCCAAAAAATTGACCACATCTGCATCTTTTACAAACTCTTGGCCTAAGTGTTGCCCCATTCTGAGAATCGCTTGCCTCAGAGACACTCAAAATATAAATCCAGGTAACAGATGTCCCTACATATACTAAAGCCACAACACAAGGCTTCACCAGGACACTCCTTACCCTCTTGGAAATAGTTCCAGACATTATTAATAGTGACGAGGGCATTCATTTCACTTCAGAATACACAGTGCTAGGCTTTGGAGAAAGCCTTCAATGGAACGTCCACCTCCCCATAGACTCAGAAAGCTGGTATAATTGAAAGACCTAATGGGCATCTCGAAAAACTCCTATTTAAGTTAAAAAGTGACAAGTGACTTGACCCTGGGTAACCACCCTATCCACTATCAGCCCACGGTTCAGGTGGCCTTGAGTCTGCTCCCAGCTCTGTGTGGGACATGACTCAGGTCTGGCTAGTCGCAGCATCAAGTTCAAGGTTGGGGCAGGAATACAACACCTGATCCACTCCCATCCACAGACGTCAGGCTGAAGGCAGCCCAGCATAGTGATTAGGGGTCCAAACTCTGGGTCCTGACTCCTGGGTCCAAATGCTCCCTCTGTCACTAACTAGGTAAATGGCTTGTGCAAGTTACCTCACTCCTGTGTGTCTCGAATAATGCAGGATTGTGGTGCAATCAATGAATAACGTAAGGAAAGCCCTTAGATCAGTGTCTGGCATGGAGTAAGAGCTCTGTCCGTTATTATCATCTGGTGAGGAAAGAGCAGTACTCTTTCCTGTTGAATTTGAAGTCAAGATGCTATAGTCTTGGACCTGCCAAAGGCCATCTTGCTGCCATGTGGAGCTTGAACATAAAACCACCTGGAAGAGAGGTGGAGATGGAGAGATACTGACTCTTGGTGATACTTCTGGTTGGTTTGAGTACATATGAGTTAGTGACTCAGTCAGTTGTAATGAAAGATTCACAATCAGTACACCTTCTAGTAATGTTTCCCTTCAGTTTGGTGTGTATCTCTTCCTTGCTTCAGGTGTCTATGACTTGTCTGAGTCATTTCCCTTAACATGTCACAATTCCTGAAAGCACCAACCAAGCAACCTGGCTTGTTTTTCCGTCATTGTCTTTGTTCCCTCAACTCCCTGACTTTGGTGCGTTGGGCAGGAGAGTCTCAGAGCCCTCTTCTCTACTTGTCCTCAGAGTCGAGAGCAAGGTCAGCCTTTCAGTGATTTGTCCCAGACCTCACTGTCATTCTTTCCTGTTTTGTTGCTTTGACGGAAAACACACGCCTCTTCACACATTATTATTCCGTCTCCTCACTGCATTGTCAAGCGCTGCTTCAGAACAGGAAAGAAGAGGAGATGGGAAAGGACAAAGCAGATGTGTGTGCCAAGCAAATCGCGGCAGATCCTTGCCCTCCCCGGATCCAGGATGGTGATCCCTCCACTCACTCATTCCTCCCAGCACTCTCCTCTCTGTGCTCCCATCTCTGTCCTCTGATACCCCAGGGGACAGAGAGCTGTCGTTAATGGTTGGCATTTTCTCCCATGATTGTACCCACTCAGTTCCTAGCACAAGGTTTGACTCCTGCAGATGCTCAGTCAGTGCCTGCTTCTCATACTGACCAGCTCTTCCTCCTCCAAGGAGACAAGGAAGCCAGGCTGAATGAATACAGGGAACCGTTTCGAGCTGCACCCGAGGGAAACACCTCAGTAAAGGAGGAGGAGACAGAGGTTGGGATGTGGGGAAGTGACGTGGAACAGCGGGGATGGGAAACAAATGGGGAAGAATTTCAATCGGTGGTGATGTCACCCTCACCAGGCGGCCCCGCTGACCTTGCCAGCTTCTTGGCCATCTACCCCTCCCTCACGCTTCTTGCCCAGCCACACTGGGTTTCTCTGGGTCCTCGGATACAGCCAGCTCTCTGACCTCTGGGCCTTCACAGCTATTTCCTTTGCACCAAGCAAACTCTTATGTCAGGTCCCAGCGTGGGTGTCATTTCTGCTGGGAGATTCCGCTCACCTCAGGCTGTGGTTAGCTCCTCGCCATTTGTACCTGGAACTCCCTCAACTTGCCATCACAACACACATCACACTTGACCTTTGTTATTTACGAGGTTGTCTTTCTCCAGTGTTAGACTGTGCACCCCAGGAGGACAAGGATGCTGTTTATTCTACATTAATGACTGCTGTAGCCCAGCAGCACATTTCCTAGCCATCTTAGGCTCTCAATAGATGTTTGTTGAGTGATAAACTCTGGCGTGAATGTTAAAATATTCTTAGGGCCAGAGATGATAGTTGTAGATCTTTCCTTTTGCAATGAATTATACCTGTTGAAACGGGTGCCTTCTTTCCACCCTGCCACACAATGCTAGGTGAGGGCATCAGTCCGTTTATATGTGGATGCACAGCATATCCGAACAAGAGCAATCGGCATAGAGTCACCCAGAGGTAATGCTGTCAATACAGATTCTTGCCTTGTGAAACAGAAGATTGGGATAGTAATCCACTTAACTCAAATGTGATATTATTCTCTAATATAAAATGATTTATTTTTTTCCTCCAAAGGGCAACTATGTTATCTAGAAAATTACTTCAGCCCATGGCTTCACATCGGGTGATGTTGCATGGATGTTGCCAGACACCCCTGAAAGGATCTGGTGACTGACCTATGGCACAGCTGATTCTACAACCCATTACCTATCTTCCAAGCTATCTAGTCTCAGAAATTCACTTTCTGTTACAGTATAGTCACTGTGTTCTGTCTCCCTGACCTCTGCAGTCTTACTGGGAAAACTGGGCAGCACTGAAAGTCAAGTAAGTGGAGAGAAGAGAGGGACAGAGGCATCCTATAAATGGAAGAGAGGTCCTTTACTGTGACAAGTGACACTGCACAAAAATGATGTGTGTGTGCACGATAGCTTTCTTTCTCATCTCCTTCTGACACTTGGGAGTGTACTTCCTCATAGCCAATCATCTCCCTTAGCCAAGAAATTACAAATGACACAGAGAGAAAATAGCAAGTCAGTAAGTGAGAGAGTTTCTAAGTTTGGCAAGCCTAGGCAAAGTTAAAACAATGATGTCTGGTGCTTGTATAACAGTTGTCAAAGTTGACATTTGAGGTTTACAGTGCTTTTGTTAATGACATGTTTGAGTGGAGAAACAATAGCATTCAAGTTAAGTTCAACTAAAGACTCAAAATACCTTTACACTTTTTTGCTTTTCTCTTGTCTTCCTGAGACAGGCGGAGAGAAATCTGTTCCTCATGGCAGTGTCTATGACAACAAACTCATTTCATTTTCTTACTTTTAGGTACATGATAGACAACACTGAGGGACTTTTGATACCTTTTCTACCTACATAATTAAGCTACTGGAGTCTGCCTCCCACTCCTGAAATGATTTGAACACATGCCAAGTTATCCTGGGATGTAAGAGCAAGACTGTGGGTAGGGACTGGACATAGTTAATAAACCAGAGACTAAGAAAGAATCATGTTGTCTTAATCTTGGGTAATCAATCATTCATCTTCATAGACTGTAACTCTAGTCTTTGATGGGAGAAGTTGTGGATTCAGGAGGATGAATTTCAAGGGAAGCAAGAGAAGGTGAAGCTCTAAATGCACATGTATTTTTTAGTGCTCATCATAGGCAGGGCATGACTGGAGACACTTGAAGGGAAGTAAAAGGATATAAAAGGCAATCCTTGCTCTCCTTGTAGGCTGACACAGTAGCACAAGCACTTGTGTGATTATAACTCAAGGCAGAGTCTTGTCCTTATTGACTGTCTTAAAGTTAATTTCAGTCTTGGACACCTGAACTCAGCAGGATAATCACAGGGAAAACCCATTTAGGAAAAAGCCCATGTGACAAGCCTATACCTTTTAATTTTTAATGCAAAAAGAGGTCAGCTATTTTCATAACTCAAGAGCCAAAGTGTTTTCAGTAATTCTCTGGTTAATACAACATATTGTCTAGGGGACTTTTTTTTTCCCTAAAAAATTTGATTAATCAAGGTATTTGAGGATTCTAGACTTTTGTGTGTGTGTTTTTGTTCTGAATTAATTGTTTAAAGATCCTAAATAATGTGGATATTTTCTAGCACTTCCACTCATTGGTCTGTGTAGATCCTGTCTCTATAGCTTTTAAAGCAATGACTTCTGAACTTGAATGGTCAGTAGAATTGGGTGGATGACTTTATAAAAATACTAATTTGCAAGCCCAGTCCAGGTCTATCAAGTAAGGATCTCTAGGAGTTAAGCCCAGGTATGTGTGTTTTTACAAAGCTTCTCAGATAATTCTCATAATTAGCTGGCTTCAAGTCTAGGTTATACTCTATGACAGAGTCTCTTGTGCAGTATTTTCAAAACCAGAAGTGTACGAGGGGTAAGAGTGTTTCTTTTGATGTTGGTTAGATAGTCCTGGGTTTGAATAGTAGTTTCACCACATTTTCAACTGCAGTATGACTTTAGGCACCTTTCTTATAGCCTCATCTGTAAGATGGAGTTCATACTGCTACATAATGAATAGGATAGCTGAGCAGATCGGTTGTTAAAAAAACGAATTCAGCCCAATCACATCAAGGAATAGGGCACTTAATAAAAGTTAGCTGTTATTATTAATAGTGTTTGAATGTTTATGTTCATGTTATATATTTGCATTGCATAGTCTAACTATTTTTATTAAATGTCAATCTCTTATAAACATAGCATATTCAGAATTTTCTGTAAATAACTTTTAAGGACAAGCGCTACATAGTTCTCCATCATTTTCCATTGTGTTGGCCTTTAAGACAGTGCATGGAACATATTAACTGCTCAACAAAGCAATCAGATTCATCTACTGAAAATCTCCACACCTACACAAATATTCCTGACTCTGTGAGTACGTATTGGGCAGTGATGAAAGTTAAAGAGAACATCTCAGAGGTCTGTTCCCATCCTTTAGGGTTGGCCTCTGAAGGACATGTGGGTACACATCTGGTATACCCACTTAGCCTGCCTGAGTTTGTAAGGTAGAAACATTGGTTAAAATAATCATCTAGGGAACTAAGGAGGCAAAACACTCTGATATTAGAGGGGTAATGAAGAGACAAACACTTAGGGAGCATTTGTTTCAGTGCAAGGTCACTGTTCATTAATACTCGTACAGATAGCTTATTAACCACCCAGAAAATTCACTTCAAGTTTTCAAGCTACATAATACTCAAAATCACTGCCTGAATATAGATTAGGAGATGGGGGCTTGCTGCACAGAGCGCTCAGACAGGGTTGTAAACCATAAGCTTCACCGATTCTGAAAGTGGAGATTATCCCATGGAAGATTTATCCCACCCTCCCGCCCCCTGCTCCCTCCCGCTGCAACCCCAGGACAGGGGACTTCTCTTTCCAGCCTGTTGTTGAAAGCCTGAAAGAGGGATTCTGGATTCTAAAAAACAGTGCTCTACAAAAGAGGTGCCAGTTGGAGGATGATGAAGAGTGTCACCTTCTGCGGTGGGAAACTTCGCTCTGGAAACCCACTGAAAAACGATGACCTTGGGGCTTGGCCAGCCTTCCAGGTCTGCTCCTTTAGGCATCTTTTCATCCCCTATAGAGCCTAGTGTAGCATCTCCTTGCCACATTGTAGCACTACATTGAATGAATGAATGGAGTCACTCATTCTAGTGTGAATTTCTTTTTTTTTTAATTTTAGCTACCTGATTCTCACGTCCAACTCATTATCTAATGGGGTGTCGGGGGTGGGATAGAAATTGACTCACCATAATTCAGATGTGCAAGATAAAAATAGTGACCATCTTCTAACCAAACTTGCCTTACCTGGAAGTCCCCATCCTAATGGTGGCTGCAAAACCTTCAGTTTGCCAGTTACATACAGCTCAGTATCTTCTGTAGCAAATGAATCTGGATTACTGTACCAGTTTGCTAGGATTTATGTTGTAAACACTTAGTCCAAAGTTCAAACTTCCTGTCTGTTCCTCTCCACACAGAGGGCTTCTTCTGATCTTTTCAAATCCCATACAGGTGCCACCTGATGCTTGTGTCCATGTGGGAGCAGAGGAAGGACCTTTGTTTTTTACCTATTGTATTCTGGGATTTTGTCTGCATTCCCTGCGATGTCTCATTTCATCTGATCTCTGAGCAAGAATGTGGGTGCCCTGAAGCAAGTGGGGGTCCTGTCTTGTGCTGTGGATTTTTTACCAGAAGCTGCTGCTCGAGTTGGGGGTGATCGCCTCTGGTCATGAGTTTCCCCACCCTGTGTGCTCTGTCCTGACCCAGGCCTCTTCTGCTCCACAACTTTGCACAGCACTCGCATATCACCCACGAGAGCATATGAGGGGTTCCGGATGTTGGACTGTGCAGAATCAGGAGTGCTAGCTCCTTCCATCCACCTAGACAGCTACCCTAGTCAATTCCACTTTTACTCCAGTCCCATTTGGGACCATAGTGCACTGGCGTCATGAGCAACTCAGGACTTGTCTAAGGGGCTTGCAAATTTCCAGAGACGTAAGGAGTGACACTTGTAAAGGGGGGTTCTCTACTGCATTCCTTCCACGGAAGTTCAACTCTGAGGTTAGGGATGGTAGAAATGTAAGATGGTCCTGATTCTTCTCTCCTTTCTTGTTTTCTCTTCTCTCTTTTCTTTCTTCCTCTTCCTCCCTGTCTCTGTATACTAACTCAGCTCTCTCCCATGACTCTTGAAGGGTCCTCCACCCCCTTTCAACCTGACAAGAGGCACCCTCAATCCCATCCTTCTCCTTCCCTAGGAAGTCCTCATCTATCCCTTCCCTGGCTGCAAGGAATGGTGAAAGGAGTGTCAGGAAAGAATCTGGATTACTGTGTAGTTTCTTAGGGCTGCCATAGCAAAGTACCACAAACTAAGGGGCTTAAACAACAGAAATGTGTTGTCACACAATTCTAGAGCCAGAAGTCTGAAATCAAGGTGTTGGCAGGGTTGGTTCCTTTTGAAGGCTGTGAGGGAGAACCTGTTCCAGGCTTATAGATGGCCATCTTCTCCCTGTAGCTTCACATCATCTTCCCTCTGTGTGTGTCTGTGTCCAAATTTCCTCTTCTTATTAGGACACAAATTGTATTGGATTAGGACCCACCCTAAAGACCTCGTTCTAACTTGATTACTTCTGTAATGGCCCAGTCTCCAAATAAGTTCACATTCTGAGGTTCTAGGGATTAGGATGTAAACAAATGAATGGGGAGGGGCACAATTCAACCCAAAATGATTACCAAGGAGGGAAAATACATTGGTAAGCATTTCAAGATATTCCTGTTATCCCACGACTTTATATCTGTGTGCTAGGATGAAGTGAGGAAGCTGTCTGTGCTTCTGTGCTCTGTGGATGACTATTTTTTGATGGCTTTAAATGAACTTGAAAGTTGCCTTATCATTTTCTTGCATTGTCACTAGGGGGCATTTTAAGGTAATAATTCAATCAGTGAAATTTTGTACTGGGGTATCAATGGAAGTGGCAGACCTTGGGCTCCTGAGCTTTTAGAGGATGAGAAAAAGGGACCAAGAGATGGAGCTGATGTTACATTTTTTCTAGGAAGCCCTTAGCATCATATGAAAATCTGCCCCAACTTTGTATGAGGCTGGATATGTCAAGGAGACAGTTTTGACGCATTTGTACGTCCACTTAAATATGGAAACTGAGGGAGAAAGGGGAGTCAGGGATGATCCCTATGATTTCCATTTGAATAACTGGATTGTGGCAGAAATGGTGGTGGAAGATGAAGAATTGATGGGCTTACTTTCGGGATGCGTTTGGTCTTAAGTGCCTGAGGAACGTTCAAGAAGAGGTGCCCCATAGGATAATCCATGGCTCTGTGCTTTAAACATAGCATGTTTAGTGCTCAACTGACAGTGCAAGTGGACATTATGATCTCCATTTTACAGATGAGGAACTGAAATTCCCAGAGGTGAAGTAGCCTACTCAAGGTCAATGTGAGAACTATCTGATTCCAAGCAGAAGGACCTAAAACAGTTCCATTCACTTTCTCACAGATCCAAGACCAAAGCAGCCCAGGGACCACTGCTCTGTGCTCAGGACACACATTCTCTGCCTTGGCTTGCTTCATCCCAGATCTGGAACCTCTACACATTACCCGCTTCACATGAGCTCTGGCAGTGTTAATGTCTGAAATAACAGGGAAGCCTAGAATCACACCTGTTAGTCATATGTTAGGAAATACACTCACCATTTAGTACAATCTTAAATGTATTCTAAAAGGTCATAATAATTAGGTCAGAATTCACCAGAATCTTGGAGAAGAACTCTCTACTTCAAGAGTTTATAATTTGTCCAGGTTTGTTAAATTTCTTTTAAAGTTAAAATTTGTAAATAGTTTCTGCTTGGAAGATAATCCACGTATTATATGGTAAAAATGATATAATGTCAATTTTGTATAATTTAAGTTATAGAAAAGAGAAATCTAGTGGCTTCTAACTCAAGCACAGTTTCAAGCCAAGATAAGAAACTCTGTGGGCCATTAGTTCCTAATGGACATTAGGGACTTAGCTCTTTTTGTAATGTGTGTAAACTGCTAAGATACTGAGATTTAAACAACGACACAGTTATCTCCAATCTGCATCCCGAGGCGCTGTCTACAATAAATGACTTGATACATGAATTTTAGGGAATGCTGAAAGTCACTGGATGTTTGTTGATAGAACCCAAGCTCATTACCTTCTGAGAATGGGATACAAAATACAGTCAAGAGCTGATTCTAGATTTTGGCTGGAGCATTAATTTAGGAGACTGGTACCATGACCTGGATGTTCTTTTCTAACAATAAACCTGAAAGAAAGAAAGGAGTCAGAATAGACTATTATAATGTTTTCTACTTGAGGAAGTAAGACAGTGAAATGCCTTCCCTGCAGACATAGATGTACGTGGGTGAATGCAAAAGGCAGAAAAATGAAAAGAGGTGGAACGACATCCTATCTGCAGCTGAAAGTGAGCAAAACTCCAAATACAAGTTATTTGCCTTTAATTTGAGTTAGAGTTGAATATTTATTTTTTTAATAGTAGGTACTACGATGTAGTTTTAAAGAACCTGAACTTTGTGTTCAGAAAGACCACCCTAAAAATTCCACCAAGTACCATCTCCATGACCTTGGGCATATTTCCTAACTTTTCTAGGCCTGAATTTTCTCAACTTGTAAGATGGAAATAATGTTTACACTTCAAAGTGTTGTGAGCATTAAATGCAATTATGTTGGTAAGGTGCTTAGCCTAACATCTGGTCCATGACACACATTCAATTAACATAAGCAATTAAAATTCTTTTCATTTGGACAAATCTAGTAAAATTCAGCTGACATCTCATTCCTAGGTCTCTTGGTTCTCTCTACTCTGCCTTCTACTGGAAAACCACTAGTTGCTCCTGGGGTCTGGCCCATCCAGGGGTCCTACTTCATGAATTCTCTTCTCCACCCAGCCATTGTATAGTATATTCTTGAAAGTCGTTAAGAAAGTAGATCTTAAATGTTATCACCACACACACCACACACACACACACACACATGCAGTAATTATGAAAGGGGATTGAAGTGTTAACTAACCTTATTGTGGTAATCATTTTGCAAATTAAACGTGTATCCAATCATCACATTGTACACCTTAAACGTACATCTTATATGTCAATCGAATGATGAAGGGTGATTGCCTGGATTTGCATCTCAGCTGCATCACTTACTACCTGTGTGTCTTTGAGTGAGTTGCTTAACCTCTCTAAACTCAATGATCTCATCTGTGAAATGGGGATAATGATTGTATTGGTCCTGCAGGATTGTTGAAAGAATTAAGTAAGATCATATATGTAAATTATTTAACTGACACAGACTAAGTGCTTGATAATATTGGCTGTTGTTCTATATATTTCACTGTTTAGATACAAAGCAGAAGAGAGGCCACAATCCTTGGGCATGTGAGACAAACATAAGAGAAAAATTACATCATGACTCTTCATAGACAGTAAATACTCCCACAGCAAGTGGTGAATGTCCCAGCAAGGCCAACTTGCAAAGTATGCCAAATAAATGATTGAGCCATGCGTTGTGATAAGATTTAGATAAACAGGAGAATGAAGGAGACACATCCGTTGGGGACTGACACAAACAAAGGAGAGGCATGATTCTGGAAAATGTGTGCCCATCTGTACTAAAATAGCAATTTTCAAACCATTTCCTTAGAATACAGTACACTAGACCATAGATTTAAGCCCCTAAATCAATTTTGCCTATTATTATAAAATCCCCCCCTCCCCTTACACCAAATTAAGTCCATGGATAAAATTTTCTCAACTTACAAGTTTTGTCCCAGTTTTTTTTTTTTTTAAACAGAGGCTGGCTCCCAGTGCTCTGTTAACGAATGCTAGCATGTAATGGAACCAAACGATGCTTAGCAAATGCATTTTCAACAGAAAATTATGCAAACTGTGGTAGATCCCGTTGGTTGGCTGGCACAATTGCCCTTCGTTTTTAATTGTCTTTCATGAAAGACAGTAGAACGCTAAATGTTCATATCAGCTTCCCTTGACAAAGTCCTGTAAGTGAAATTGTACTGGGGATTTTCTGAGAAAACTTTTGCTTTCCTGCTGGGGATAGACAGGGCTGGTGAAATACTTTCTCCTGTTCCTACTGCCTTGAATGCAGACATACTCCTGGAGCTGGAGCTGTAATCTTGGGACCAAGAAGGAGATACCAAGAGAACTACAGAGATATTGGCCCTGGCATCAGGGATCCACCAAAATAATGCCATCAACCAACAGGTTAGAGCAAAAAACAATCTTTCTTGTTACTTATGTTAGTAACAGTTGAGGTATAAAGTTTTGAAACATAACTTTTTATACCACTTAAGAGTTCCCTTATGTACTAAACAGTAAGTCAGGGACTTTGAGTCTTTTATCTAAATTATCTGTGTGACCTTGGCTAAGTTACTAAACCACTGTTTTCTCATTTATAACAAGACCATTATACCAACCTATCTTATAGGGATATTATGAGCTCTAGTAAATAAGTCTAAAGTGCTTCATAAATGCTTAATGATGCTAGTGATCAGCAAGCGGAACCACTTTTGTAGGACACAGAAATGAGCTCCCCTGAAGAAGGTAACAGCAAAACACAGATAGGAAATTGTATTTCTTACAGGGAGAGAGTATGCATCTAATTGAAGACTAAATGGAGAAGATGATGGTGTCGTGATTGGGTTTATTCGGAGTGCAACTGAAGACTCAGCTGTAGAAGATGAGACATTTTATTCTCTCTTCAAATTGTACAGCACAGGAAGTCATGGCCAGGGGAATGTTAGCTTATTTATCTCTGCAACACAGCTCACCTCTTAACCTCCTTCTTCGAATTTTGCTTACATTATTTTCCCTACAATAAAGAAAAAGAATTGAGATGTAAGGAGTTAGAGATAGAACGAATGCATTAAAAAAACCGTATAATTTCAGAAAGCATTCAAATTACATCTTAAATCAGCTTCAAATGCAGTTATACCTGCTGAGAGCCTGTTTTGTTTTTGATGTGAATTCTTAGGCGTGGGACGGTGGATTATCCAGCAGGGGTTGCCGTGTAAATTCTCCAGAAAACTGCCCGCACCCTGTTCTTCTTCAATGGTGAGACTTGGATGAATTCAGGTAAATTTTTCAAATTCTCTAATTTCCTTTTGCCATTTTTCCTTTTTCTTATTGTTAGCAGTAATCTTGTTCCCTTTGATATCCTCTTTACTATTTTAAAATCTATACCTGAACAGAGAAGCCAAAGTATATGTTTCTGTGAATCCTCAGAATTGCTCTGTACATATTACATGCATTTCAGTGTCTTGGGGGCTGGATATTTCAGTTGAATAGACATGTGCCTAATGAAGCTGAGTGTATGGTTCGATCCTAGTTAATGACGTAGCAGGATTTTCACAGAGAAGAATTCCATTTATTAGGTGAAAGCTACGGTTTCAATTTGCTAGTATGTTCTGTGTGCTTCCATTGTTGAGAAGATAGCTCAAGGCAACAACTTCTGATGGAGGAAGGAAAGGATTAGCACATACAACCTCACAGTTAATTCAAGAAGAGTGAGCATGAAAAGTGAAGAAAACTGTAGTCTGGGCTGTAGTCAGTCTTACCAAGCTTCCATTTGGACCTTCTCTTTAATTCTGACTTGTGAGGCAGCCTGGATTGACCTGGACTAATCATTTCTCTGAGGCCCAGTGAATCCATACCTGGAAGAGGAAAGTCACCATGATGAGTTCATGTTCGAAAAGCAGTTGCCTCCTCTGGTACGTGCCCATCCCTCCCTGCCAGTCCCCCCTTTTCTTTAGCCCAGACATTGTTTAAGGGACCTGCTGGCCCACTAGTTTGGATTCCCTTAACTTTTGCTGACTTATACGTTACTCCTTTCTCTCTGGGTATAGAAAAGTCTCTTTCCTTTTCATTGAAAACATATGCGTGCCCTCTCCCTATTAGTGACCTGTATCTTTCTGGCCCATCAGGGTAGGTCAGCTGAGGATGGATGCTGGGACTCTCTAACAGTCTCAGACATACCTTTAGCAGACATACTTAGTAGGTATGTATATTACAAAGAATTGTTTTCCAATGTCAAATGGCAAACTTTCCCTCACTTCTACTTTTTTTATGCCAACATTAAAAAATCGTAAAAGTTTTTATAAAATACAGACAGGGTCCGACTTACAATTTTTCGACTTTATGGCAGTGTGAAAGTGATGTGCATTTAGTAGAAACCATACTTTGAATTGTGATCTTTTGCCAGCCCAGTGATATGCGGTCTGATACTTATTCATCGTGCTGGGCAGTGGCAGCCCTTCCTGGTCAGCCACGTGATCATGAGGGTAAAAAACTGACACACTTACAACCATTCTGTATCCATACGACCAATTCTGCTTTTCACTTTTAGTATAATATTCAATAACGTATGTGAGATATTCACCTCTTTATTATAAAATAGGCTTTGCGTTAGATGATTTTGCCATCTGTGGGCCAATGTAAGTGTTCTGAGAATGTTTAGATAGGCTAGGCTATGATGTTTGGTATATTTAGGTGTATTCAACCCATTTTCGAGGTATGACACTTTCAATGTATAACGGTTTATTGGGATGTAACCTCATGGTAGGTCAAGGAAGACTTGTATTTGTTTACTATTTATTTCTTTTCAATGTACATCTAGTTCTTTAGGTACATGAAGTAGCTTTGATTGTTCAGAATATTTCCCCTTTCTTTGCTAAAACACAGGCAAACACACTCACCTTTCTTCTCCTAACATTCATTTTTCCTTTAAATTAGCTTATTATATCTAAGTGGGAGCCAGGGTTTAAAATTACTCAGTGTATTGTTTGTTATAGTTTCACTAAAATAATTTTCTTGTTTATATGAGTTCTTAAAAATGTGAGGGTAATGGATGTCACCATGTTTCATATTAGTAATTCAGTGCTTCATAAAGGAATGGTGTACTTCTGTAAACTCTTTAAACTTACCCTTTAATGAGTTTCTTATTCAAATGGATCTGATTTTTGTAACACATTATGCATCTTGAATGACATATTTAGTACTTATCCTTTAAAAATTTACTGGCAAGATTGTAAGTATAAGTATTAAAGGTCTTTCCTCACCTATTAGAAAAAATAAAAAGGTGGGGAAAGAACTGCATCAATTATCATGAAAAGAGGAGCAGATAATGTCCTTTTGCAAGAAACACTCAAAAGATAATGAACGTGAAAAATTAATTAGATTTCAAGTTGGAAGTATCTTTCTCTGCTTGATGAATTTGATCATGCTGCTATTGCCACCTTAATGTATAAAAGGAAAAATGTCAAAATTAATAAGATAGGAATAAAGGGAATAGAATGGTTACCTTTGAGGGGGCTGAGTACTCGCTAGAAATAATAGCTAATTGGTAGAAAGCTAACTTCGGAAAAGAATCAGGTGACATTGTTTCAGACATCTTAGACTGGCATGGTTTCTAAAAACACTCCAGTTTGCAGAGATTTAAGTGCATTATAATGGAAATTGGATATCTCTGGACTGAGAAATTAGTGTTTGTGTCTGGCTTGTAACTTATAAACACGTTGTTGAAAGATTTCTATTTCTTGAGAGGAAATGAGCCAGACATTTAGGATTCTCATGCCTTTCATATTCCAATTTGTTCTTTCATAAAATTAAAAAAAATTTTTCTTGGAGTTCAAAAAAGACTTTTCAGGGGCAGATGTATGAAGAGAACTAAATGAGAGTTTTTATTTGAACCTCCCACGTTCCTCTCCTCAGTGATTCTTTGAAACCCATTTCTCTGGTGATAAATAAAAGCTGGAAAACTGTCATCTTGCAGCTTAATTAAAAAGTTTACAAAAGATATTTGATACTTTACTTGGAAGAACCTGGATGAAATGGCCTCTTGAGGCCCCTTCCAGTTTTCATATTTTTTTTCTATAAATATCTTGATTCCAGGATTAATATCCAAATGATCTAAATAATTTCACTGGCCTTCAATAGCCCTATACACTGACATGGAACTGTAGTTTCTTATTGCATGTCAAAACACAATGAATGGTGTATTGGTAATGTTCCCCAAACTATGTTCTGTACATGAATTTAATTAATCCATGGATCTACATCAAAATTAATTTTCAAAATATGGTGAAATAGTATTTAGAGAACACAGGTTTGTCTGGATCCAACTGCTTACATAGAACCAAGTGAAATATCTAACTGAGTAGCAAGCATAATATTCGAGTTTATTAAAATCCTTCTGAATTTAGAGGAAACATATTCTCAAAGAATCTGAAACATCATAAAGCAGGCTATCTCCAAAAAACAAACAAACAAAAAACAAGTCTCAGAGATGAATTCAATTCAGAAGATCCATGAGAGCACGAAGTTCCATGAACACTAGGTCTCCCAGCTGTCAAAATGTCCATCCTCAGTTGTCCTCAGTCATGATGGCGGCAGCCACATTTGTTCTCACACAATTGCCAGACTAATTGGAATCTGTGACTCTGTGTTGGGAGTTTCACCTGGATTTTATTTATTATTAGATTAGTTTGATTGTATTTTTAGATTGGGGGCCTCTTATTTATTTTCTGATTAAAATAACACATGCTTACATTAATTATACCAAAAAAAATACATAGGATGCTCTGAAATGGGACGCATAAAAACGTGGCCCAAAGAACACAACATTTTTACTTCTCTCATGTAACACAACTGCAGTGAACGCTCCTGGCTGTTCAGTGCCTCTGTTCCATACACTTTTTCAGACATATGTCCTGACACATCTGCCATCTACAATACATGCTTTCTAAATTGGATCTGATTACCAGGCAGGAAGGAGAAGAAAGAAGTCAATGGTCATGCCAGATAGAAGTTGAACATTACTTCTGCTCACATTCTATCCAAGAAAACTTAGGCACATGGTTACAGGTAGCTGCAAGAGAGTTTGGCAAATGTAGCTTAGCCGTGGGTGCAGACAGGAAGTATGAAGACATTTTGGTGGGCACCTAGGAGTTCCACGTTTTGCTTGTCAAAAAACATAATTGAATAAAGTACAAAGAAGAAATCAAGAATCACCCTAAGTTGAACCACCTGAAAATAATTTGGTGAATATCATTGTACACATATTTTTCTGGACGTATACAGTGTGGATAGACAAATGGTCAAATGGATAAACAAAAAATAATTTTGAAATAATGCAGTCATCCTCTGTTTAAATACCACATTTAATTTTATTTAAATTTATTTACATTTTAGAAGAAAAAGAAGCTAAAGTGAAACTTAAGGAATTGCCAGTGTTTCTAATCAACAAGAATAATAATTCTGATGTCATTCCACTAATGGTAGAAAAGTTTTTACAAGATTGGAATCATAACCTTTTTAAATTATATATTTCAACTTTAAATAGTATTTGATAGGCAAACTGATGGGAAAGGTGAAGTGATAAGGACTCTTTTTCTTTTCACTTTTCCTTCCCTCACTCTACCTCCTGATTTTTGTTTCAGATTATTTTTCTTTGTCAGCATTGTAGCATTACATTTTATTCTGCAAACATGAGTCCCTCTGTTAACCATTCTGAGTTCTCTATTTAGATGGAAGCAATGCTCAGCACTAGTTCTTTTGCCGTGACTTTGCCATTACTGTTTGCTTTTTAATTTATCACTTGGTTGGTTGGATTTTATTGTCATTTAGTTTTAAAATTTTTATTTACTTTATTTTTTAGCAAAGGGGTTATAAATTCCTACTTCTCAGAGTTCTTTCATATTTGAGAATACTGCCTATTGCCTTCACGCATGAACAGCTTGGCTGGGTGTACTACTCTTGGTCATACATGTTGCTTCTTCATTGTTATAGACACTGTTCTGTCGATTTCTGGAATTGAATATTACAGTGAAAAGGCATGAGGCCAGCCTGATTTCCCCCACTCTGAGTAACTTTTTCTGCTTCAATATGGGAGTGATTTGTTTCTCTTTATCTTTGAAGTTCCATACCTTGATTTGGATGTGTCTTGTTACTACTGATAATAACAGCCAATGACTGTGCCTAGGCCCTATTCTAAACACTCCGTGACTGTTAATATATTACATATATAATCTATTACAGCAGAGATGAAGAGCTGTGACAGAAACTGTGTGGCTTGCAAAGCTTAACATATTTACTGTCGAGCCCTTTACAGGAAAGTTTGAAGACCCCTGCTCTGAGTGATTAATTTGATTTTTAGTTATGTCCACTTTCTTTTTCTAATTTTTAATTTATCTATTATGGTCCTTTTAATTTCATTTTGTGGTTGGTGTTTATCACTTTAGTTTGGACTTTTGTTTTACAGATGTTGTGTTATTACTTTTTTAATAATGCATTTTCCAATAGCTCCTGATTTTAATGCTATTTTTTTTTCTTCTAAACTGCCAGTCTCGGTTCTGATTTTGCCTTTGCATCTTATGATCTCTTCTCTTTCTTTCTTTCCTTTTGACTGCTGCATGTTTGCATTGTTACCAGCTGTTCCTTTCCACTCTACCTGTGTTTAACCCGATGGGCTCCACCCAGATCTTTTATTTATCCATCCTCTCCTTCCCAGAACCAGTTAGCCTTCCTTCTATCAGCTACAGTTTGCTGCCTGAGTGTTGCTTTCTACACATTCCTTGTAGTCTGAGGCCAAGGAGGTGGGACAGGTGGAAAGTTCTTGTACGACTAAATGAAGCCCTGAATGGGTTTTGCAATTTCTTTCTTTCTTTTTTTTTTTTTTTTTAAAGATTTCTTTATATTTTCTGTACAAAAGGTCCTCTCTCTCTGGAGCAGGATGCTTGCCATCACGTGGGCTTTAATGTGCTTTTTGGGAATAATGCTGTTCTGAAACAATGTTCTCCCTAACATAGCTGAATCCCATGGTGGGGTGTAACAGCTTCTGCTGTTGCCCATTTTCTATCCAGAAGCTTCTCTGCACCCCAGAGGACTTTAGCAGGCCTCCTCTGAATGTTGCCAAATCACCTTTGTTCCAAACTACTCAGAGGTATGAGTGAGACGAAGAATCCATTCTCTAATTTCTCAGCTAACACACCACAAACAATGCTGTAATGATCAAGCAGTGTTCTGAAATCTAACCATGAACTTTCATTATAACTGCAAGCAAATGGCTCTGACCTGTAATTCTTAATTCTCTCTTTGGTTTGCAAACAATTTCCTCTAGAGTGCATTGCTTTCTACTTCACAGAGATCTTGGATATAAACATGGATCTAAGAAAAATGAAGTGAAACAAAAGACCCTCTTTGAAATGTATATCTCGTGGAGCATTTAAGATGGCCAGTTACCCTGTTTCAACCCCGAAGATCCTGGAGGAGATAGAGGGTGGCTGCCTATCAAGAAATAACAAACACTGAAAAGTTTTGACAAGTCTCTTGTAATTCCCACAGCTGCTCATTTCATTTTTAAAAATTGCTAGTAAGTAGCAATTATGAAGTACTTGTTTTAGAAGTTACAGCCTTTAGGTGCCTTCTCTTTCTCTTCCTCTATCCCATTCCAGGGAGAAGAGATTGTGATATAATAAATTCCATGGTCATCTCTCCCGCTTTGGAACTAATGATTTGTACCATCTAGTAGTGTCAATACTGAAACTGGAGTGAAGTAATCATGACGTTACCTTGCTTTTCCCCAAACTTCTTATAGTCAGCTGTTTCCTGGGAGGAGCTGGGAAGATTGGGAGTGCTACTTTAAACAAAACCAGTTTTCAGTACCTGTTACAGATGAATATTTGGGTCTTCTGATTAGGTATTTGGAGATGGCAGATGTGACATGTGGGCGGTTGTCATCTTTTCACGGGCTCCACAGTTCTGATGTTCACTTCGGCCAGCTTGGCCCCGAGCCAGCCTGGGAATCCTTTCTCACATAGCACTCCAGGAGCTGCCGTCAGTCCGCAAGGGTCAGCATGTGACTTGAAACTCATCTGCCATCCTTGATTAGTGTAAATGACAAATTTTAAAAATTAGAATAGACGAAATTAACATGAAAGCCCCCTTTCTCTCTCAATTCTGAAAACATTGTAGAATCTTGGAATATCAGGGATTCCTCATTATGAAAACAAATTTTGATTGCATCAGAGAAATACAGGAGTGACAGCAACTATCCAGTGACTCATCCATGCCTTCAACCCCTCCACAAATACTCTTTGAGTGTTTACAAAGTGCCAGGCAGTGTGATCGCTGGTGGAAAGACACAGTCTCTGCCTCTGAAGGTTCTCAGTCTAGCGAGGGAGATGGATGTGCATAAGAGGATTTTGTCCGGACCACAAAGGAGGCACGGAGGATGGGCTGAGGGAGTTGATTGTGCCTGGGAGGGTTGTGGGTGAGCAGTTACCCAGTTCCAGATTCTCCTGAGCTGGGCTCTGAAGCAGGTGTCAGTATTATCACTAACTTGTGATTTAAAAGTAACTTTAATATCTATTACCTTCTTAATACTACTAATTAAAATTCATCAAAAGTAATAGGAAGAGAGCAGTTGAAGATAATTGTCTTTTGGGACTTGCTGCGGCTATAAAGCCTCACTCAGAACTCTCCAGAGAACTTGCCTCAAACGTACAGCTGCTTTCCTCACCGATCAGGGCACAGAAGCACAGACCTCTCTCCCTCATCTCAGTTCTGTGCATTTTTCATGTCTGCTTTCCTGTTGTTGCCCAGTGAAAGGAAGAAGAGACTTCATCAGACTAGCTCAGGGGTTTTCAACATTTTTTTGACCATAACCCATAATAAGAAAGAAATTAAAAAATTTCACAACCCTGTATATATATATATATATATATATATATATATATATATATATACACATCCATACACATATATACTATATATAGTGTATAATTAAAATAAAAATTTCATGAAGCCATAATTATCCAATGTGCAATGCATTTTAATAATTTCTATTCTAAAACCAGTTGTTGGTCATGACCAAAAATGTGATTTTATAACATACTATTGGGCAATTCAAAATCTGAATAACACTAGTCTACTTTTACTAGGAAAGTAAATCCAGTGGAGAATATAAATCACAAGGTACCTTTCTAATCCAGATTGAATTAATTTGGTAGCCATCCATCTGCTTACCAGGAATTGTTGTGCTTCTCCTGAACAAGGGCATCATGCATAGTCTTTGTGTTACTGCCAAGCTCAGTGCCACATTTAGACTTCGTGGTATGCATTTTGTGTGTTAATTTCACCTCTGACCTCATTTTATTCTTCTTCTTTGTTCCTTGGAGTTCTGAAGCTGCTTTTTAGAAACCCTATTGTATTATTGTGTTTTGGGAGGTGCATTTATAATGTTTGGATCAAGATGCAAATAAATAAATAAAATCGATATTGCTTTTGCTGCTTTCAGTGCAGACAAGTGAGCGCTGCAAGTCTCTGAATTCTGTATTGTGCTTTGAATTGCTTTGTCTGAATTATGTGGAACACTCCTTGCTTTTAATGTGTTTGTGTCATCATTCCATTGTGACTAGTTCAGGCTCCTGCACTTGAACTTCTTTAGTTACAGTGTGAACAGAAACTCAGGAAATGGCAGAGAGAGCTTGGAAATCTGCACCTGTCTCCCTAGTTAATGCTGTAGAGTGATAGCTCTGTATTTCAACATGTTCCTATTGAACACTGTGTTCCAATTACCTTCTATTGTAATTCACAGGTTGTTATCGTAGAGACTTTGATAAGAACAAAAGTCTCTAGTGAAAATTTGATGCATTTATACATTTTTAAAAAACCCTAAGCATGCTAATTACATCAATGATGACATGTCAAGTGTATTCCTGCAAAGAGAATTTGGTGCTTTGGAACATGGGTGATACTGTGACTACCCAATAGAAAGGTAGATATTTGCTTACACGCAATTACCTATGGTAATTGTGTTCCTGTGTGAAAACAGGCTTTACGCAGCCTAGTGGAATAATTACCAAAGCTGGAGAAAGCATGTTAACATCAAGATCCTAGCTCGGAATCAATCATTCACAGGCAGGAACAGGCACCAGTCTGTCTGGGAGGCTTTGGGGCTTCTGTTTTTCACCCATGTTGGTTGCCACAGATGTTTTCCAAATGAACAGGTGTCTAAAATCGAAACATCGGTTCTGTTGGCTCTTACATTGCACCCTTCTCATCCTGTGTGTGGACATCTGCACAGGTTTCAAATTTTTAAGCAGACTTTATAGGTTTTAAAGCATGAGTACTGACAAACAATTGAGCAAGAAGCACTGCATTCTGATGCCCATCATTGTGTTGACTGATTGCTTATGAATTTTTCCAAAATCCACAGATAAGTGATTCAGAGATTCTCCAGCAGATTATTGACACCTAAATCAAATCACACAAATGTGATGCTTTATTAAAGATCAAAAGAAACCTGGGAAATGGATCTGTGTGTTATCTCATTTTATGCCAGTCTTACTACCATTATTATCATGAGGGTTTTTTGTTTTGTTTTGTTTTGTGTGTGTGTTTTCAGAGAAGGAAGAAAAATCTAGGCAGCAGTAGCAGAGGGATGATGATTTACTTCTCTTCTTTCTCTTTCTGCTCCTCTGTCAAAAGCCTCTTAATCCTCCGTTGGGGTTTGCCGATCTTGTTCATTTCTCCGTTTCTTGCTATGTCTAGGAAGAAGTTACTAGGAGAAACTTAACATATTTACTGGCTTCCTCCTGAGTACTAGCCACCCCACTAACTCTTGGGAAAGAGCAGTGACCAAGCCAACACTAACAGGTCCTTCCTGGAGCTTACAGTTCACGAGGGGATGGCCATGAAATAGGGACTTACAAAGGGGATTTGTGCTTCAAAAATTTATCATCCAGACTTTATTCTGATCCACCCCAAGACAGTGAAATGCTACAGTTTTCTGTTTTGTAAGTCGATATTTTCCAGGGGGTTTGATTTCTGATGAGTGGCATTTCAATTTCAAGACTTAAAGAAAAATGTTTTAAACAGATGCTCGAATCGTCTCCCGAAGACTCTGCAGGGAGGCGCCTTTAATGTATGCGAAATATAAATTCATATTTTCCCTCCAAATTCCTTAGGAACCTTAGTCAGATTGTTTTTTTCGACATCTGAAAAGAAAATGAAGGTTGGTTAATTAGAATTCCACATAAAACTCCCACAGAGACCATGATGACAGTTTTGCCTGCTTTTTTCTTCAGCCTAGTGGCTGATGGTCAAAATCTCAAAGTTTTTCATATGTCCTGGATGGCTGGATGCCTTGGCTTTTTTTTTTTTTTCTGTAGACTACAACAGTGTAGAAATAGGAACAGACACTAATATATCTGAGAAGTGTCTTGCTGGACTACTGCATATAAAGGGGGAAAAAAAGGAGCCTGCATGTGTTTTTTTTTCCATCATTCATTAATTTATTCAGTAAATATTTTTTGTATGCCGGACTTTGTATTCTGGGCTGAAGATATGGCAGTGACCACAGCAGATCACAGGACTGAAATTTTGGGTTGAGTCTGAAATTTACTCAAAGTCTAGAAGGGCATTGATCTAGTTAAGAATTTGCACTTATGCTCTTAGTTTAAAACAAATGAAGATGAGTAAGGAAGAAGATTAGTAAGGAACATTATCTTCCTCACAACTTAAGTAAGGAAGATTCTGAAGAGAGTACTTTAAATACATATAGTAGTAAGTTGGAGCCTACATGTTTTTATAAAAGAATAATTTTCCTTTTAGCTAAGGATATACAATGAGCTGATTTAATTTTAATGAACTTTAATCTGTCATTGTCCTTTCTTACACTTATATTTTCTAAATCAGCATTCCATTGTCTGCATAAGCCTGGAATGCTTTTCATATATTTTTAGAGAGCTATTTTCAGAGGGGTTCTTTTGTGTTGGAAACACTCCTTTGCCCTCTTTTCACCTATGTAGTTACTTTGCAGGAGGTCTCAAAGCAGCTATGGCTTCAACTACCTACAGTTTTTAATCAGAAACCTCAGGGTCTCAGAATAATATTTCTTAGGTAGGCTGAGTTTATGCTGCAGTTTTATGAATTAAAGTATATTTGATATATTAAAAACAGTTTCTTATATACACAGATACCTTACAAATATGTGGTACTAAATAGTAACTAGTAGAATTTAAAACTCAATATTTTAATCAAGTGTTCATTTCTTTATTTTTGGTGTTCTGAGTGGTAAAAATAGTAAGAAAGTAGTGATGCCATGATATCCTTTTTGCTTTTTATTGTTGCTTATTTTTATCCACAAATCTTATAAAGTATGGTTTTTCATATAGCATGTGTATGTGTATGTATCTGCCTATAACATCTACATACACCTCTCACATATACACAGACATTTATATAAAGTTCCCTCTCTTTTATTATGTTTATTAAGAAGAATTCTTAATAATATTATAGCAACAAGTCAGTTTGATCATGTGAAATCTCAGATATTCCTAAAATAGAAGACCTAAGGAAAATACTTTTTTGCCTGTGTCCTTTGTTTATTGAAAAAATGATTAGCGGTGTGGATGGTTTAAATAAGGGACAAACTATCAATATTTGGTCTGAAGAACATTTGATTTAGAGGGAGATGACAGTAGAGGTTTATTATAGAAATCAGAGCAATTCAAATCAAGCCATTTTTTATAGATGTTGAAAAGTGTTCAAGATTTGAAGAAACAATTGTAAAAGAATGAAAAGGAATGAATGGGGGCAGAAGGTCAAACTCTTACATATTGATTGATACTAGGTTTCTTTTTGGTTTTGCCATAGATATACCTAAAATGGAGGGTAAAGCATAAAAATGTAGAAAAAGTAGGTAAAACTATGGAGTAAAAACATGAGCTCTCAATTGTAATCTTAACTTTGCTGTCCAGTAATTTTATGAACCCAAGCCCTTTGCCCTTTCTCCCCTATAACTTAAGAATGATTGAGCACAGGACAGTTTTCTTCCAGTTGCTTTATACACAATTCCTTTACCCAGGGTCTCTCTGACTACAGTTTCCTTCCTGATGGATCATGGGAGGGCCTTTGCTTTCAGGCTTGGTGGGGGCAAGTTCATTTTGATTTCCATGCCCCTTCTGGATCCACCAAGCTTTTATATGTCTGCTCCTGGTCTTGAGAAGTAAGACTTATTTTGTCCATAAAACAGACACAATACACTTCTCTAAGATGTTGAGTGACACTGGGTCTTCCACAGGGGACTTTAGATCTCTCCACTGAAGTTAAATATTGCCAGGTTAAGTGTCTCTTATACCAAGTAAGATTTCCTAGTCCTATTTCTTAGGGCCAGAAAGTAGTGGTGAAGACTCTAAAACCTTGCACTTTGGGATAAGTGTTGGCACTGATCTAGAAGAACATGGTGCATGCCCCAGGAGGAGTTGTGTAGAGAGACTTGGCTGGCTTGTCAATCAAGGAAACGCTTAGAAGGTGTGTGTGTGTGTGTGTGTGTGTGTGTGTGTGAGAGAGAGAGAGAGAGAGAGAGAGACAGAGACAGAGACAGAGAGAGGCACAGAGAGAGACAGAGAGAGGAGGGAGGATTTTGTTGCTTCTAGTCCTATTTGAGAGAGAAACTTGATTCTTTTTTTGAAAACTATGGTTTATAGAATCACCATCAGAGACTACCTGAAACTAATAAAAATGTTTTGGATAGAAGGGTGTGCAATAAACGAATGGATGAATAAGGGATGAAAAGAATCAAGAAATGAAAAAGGCAGAAGTGGTCCAAATTCACTTTATAGATAAACCCAGATTTCTGACCACGTGGGTGTGTCTCATAAGTTGGTTGTATAGTTCAAGTGCCTTTGAAACCAAAGGTTATGTTAAATAAGTGCTTTAAAGTGATTTCACTACCAGAGCATAAACAAACCACAATGTGGTGACTGCTGGGGGAAGTCACTGATGGCTGAGAGGACCAGAAAACCTCTGAGGGTCCTCATGTGCTAGGGTACGTTTGGCTCCACTGTCAATCAGAACCATCACATCATCTTTTGTTTATTTCTGGGGGACCAGTAGATAGTGAGCTCTAGGTGAGGCATCCCATTCCCTCCAATGGCCCTCGCCTGGAGGCAATCTTGGACTGCATTCTATTCCTGGAGCATGGGAGGCACCCATCCCAAATAGAACTGTTTCCCTGTAGGCCTCTGCTGGAGCAGACAGGGCATCTGTGATGGGAGGAGCAGGTGGAAGCCCTGGGAAAGGGAGGAGAGGGAAGGGGAGAATGTGGTGATTGACAGTAAAACAGACAAAATGCTTTGTGCAGTCTTGGCCCCGTAACATAAAGGAAAGTGCAGCAGCAATAACCCCATCTAGCAGGCAGCCCCCAGTTCAGAAAACGTTCACGAGGAGAGAATGTAGTCTTGCTGAGCTGATTGAGAGAGCTGCCAAGTTCCAGCAGAAGTCCAGGGAAAGTATCCAGGCATGGTTAGTGTGGCTATGGGATTTGGGGGTGATGGCATTTCTCTGACCAGGCAGGAGGCAGAGAAAAAGGAAACATCACCACACAGCCTGCCCTCCGGCAGCGTGACGTGGGCTTGGGGGTTACAAGGGACCTTGGAAATCTATAGAAGAGACTGCAGCAACTTCTTAGGGAATTGGTAATGAGACAGGCCATCTACGACCCCATCGTTGAAGCCATGATTGGGCCACATTCACTGCAGGAATGAAAACCAAGGCACTCCAGTCTGCCCCAGCCCTGATGTGCAATGCTGATACCCATGCTGAGCCCAGTGGTAGGCAAGACATGTATGATGCTGGGCAATCCACTGCTGCTCTGGGGGAAACTGACAAATCCTGGGAATGGATATGGGTGGTAGGGAAATACCCAAGACAGAGAGGGAGCTTGGGGAGCCAAAAGGTTTTTCCAATCTGCTGTAAATGGTCTGGTAGATGTGACCTGGAAGCAAATGTGGTTTGACCTCATTGTTGCGGGACCTCACCTGAAAAGATAGACCCACAACCTAACTGTTGGCGGGTCCGTGGAGAGCCTTAAAACCTGAACAGAAGTTCAGACCTGCCCCACCAGCTCCTACCATCCCTGCTGCCCCCCTGCTTCAGCAGAGGCCTCCGGGAAACAGTCTTATTAGGGGTGGATGCCTCCCAGGCTCTGGATATAAGATGTAGGCCCAGATTCATCCAGGTGAGGACCTTGGAGGTGATGGGAGGCCTCATGCTGAGCCCACTATTCACTGATTCCCCCATGAATAAACAACAGGTGATGCCTCTGGTTGACACCGGAGCTTTAATACATGGTGACCCTCGGAGGTTTTCTGGCCCCTTCAGCATTATTGATGGTTACAGAGGGAAAATGGTTGTGGCCACGAAGGTCTCTTTGACACTGCAGATTGGGCATTCTCCCCCACGAGAATACGAGGTTTTTATCTCTCCAATACCAGAGAACATATTGGGCCTTGCTATCTTACAAAGTCAAACTCTGCATGCCTGTGTTGGTGAATTCCACGTCGGAGTTAGGGTAATCGAACCAGTGCTGAGGGGAAATGCAAATCGGGAACTATTAAATTGGCAGCCTCCACAAAGAGTGGTAACTGTCAAATAATATTGCCTGGCGGGGGGCATGAATAAATAGGAGAAACTATCCAAGTACTGCACCAAGTGGGTATTGTACACTCTTCCCACAGCGCTTTCAACAGCCTGGTATGGCTGGAAAAAAAGCCAGATGGCTCATGGCAGGTGACCATGGACTATGGAGAATTGAACAAGGTGGTGTCCTCCATCTATGCGCTCTGCCCAACATGACACCTTGGTATATGCCATGCCGTACTGGACTTAGCAAATACATTTATTTTAGTATACCATCTCACATGATCAATTTGCCTTCACCTGGTAGGGGAAACAATGGACCTTTCAAGTGAATCCCCAAGGTTACCTGCACAGCCCCATAGTATGTCGTGGGATGGGAGCGTGAGATGTGTTCCTTCCCCACATGAATGAAATGGGTCTATTACATTGATGATCTAACGTGAACACATGAGGACTGGGCATCAGAGCAGCCTTTGAGAAGCAAAAATGCTCATGAAGAAGATTAAAGCTCTGGGCATCTCCAAAGCAGGGTTATCATTTGACTTAGATGCTCCTGTGCCTCTGGAAGGTTTGGGTTAGTCACTGTGGCAGAGACAACAGAAGGAGATAGTACCCCTAAGATTTTGGTCCCACTCTGGAATGGAGTAGAAACTTGATACACCCCTGTAGAGCAACAGTTCCTAACAATGCACACGGCACTGCTCCTCCAAACAGGACCTCTCACAAAGGACGAGCATGTCATAATAAGAACTTGCCTTCCCATCAAGGGGTGGGTTGAGAATATGTTTTGTCAATCCATCTCTGTTATGGTTCAAACCCACTTTGACTAAGTGACGTGCCTGCTTGTAGCAGAGGAGCATCCCATCCACTAGCCTCTAGAAATGCAGGTGCAGATCCTCCAAATGCCCCCACCCCTATTGTTGTGGCAGCCCACTGATGCCTGGTGTACAGATGGGTCTGGTCCACATGAACTGTGTCACTATTCAGCCCAACACTGGCACCATCTGGATGGAAACAGGAATGAACCACAGCAGCCAGTGCGCTGAACTCAGAGAGGTTTGGCTGGTGATAAGGGATTAACCCTGAGGCTAGGGCAATGGGAAGCCAAGGATGAATGATCATGAATAAGTCCTTGTGGGTTCAGGATATGTGGACAGACATTTGGGGTGGCCTGCAAGAGCCTGAGGCATATTCTTCCACGTCCCAGCTCATAATGCACTGACACTCTTCAGCAAGCAGGAAGCTGATGTCCTAGCTCAGGTACCAGCCCTAGCAATTTACCCATCAGTAGATACAGCAGATTGAGTGCATAGAAAGAGCAACCATATATTCCCTGGGTGGGATGGCATATTGCCAAGGATTCTGGATTGCCCTTGAAATACAGTGTCTTGGTTGATGTAGTAACAGCATGTCCTGTATGTTCTAAACAACATCCAAGGCTACTGCCAAAGGATCTGGCGCCATGCACGAGAGTTACCAACAGGTGGATGATTGACAACTTGATTATACTGGCCCCCTCTTTGCATGTGAGGGTGCTAAATAGACCTTAGTTTGTGTGGACACTGCATCTGGCCTATCTCAAGCTTTGCCCTGTTGCCACACAAACCAGGCTGCCACCATTCAGTAATTAGAGAGGCTAAGAACCATGTATGGATACCCTCATCAAATAGACAAAGATGGGGTCACATTTCAAAGGTCATGACTTGCAAGACTGGGCAAAATAACATGACATTGAATGGAGGTTCCATCTCTCTATAACCCACAACAGCAGAGTTGGTAGAAAGGAAAAATGTAATATTAAAGCAGCAGATTAAATTACCAACAGGCAAAACCATCTTGGCTGGGAAGTCCTATCCCAGGTTTTAATATATTTGAATGATCAACTAGTAGGGTCTGTTGTCCCATATTCCAGAGTAGTGACCCCACTGAGATACCCAGTACTGTTAAGACAGCCATTGCCCTGACTCTCATCATGGATCAGTGCACTAGGCTGCTGAGAACATCCATCATGCCTGGAAGAGGCATTATCTACTGGTATTTGCAATGGGATGTCCCACTGGGATGGGTGAGTTATTTCTACCCCTGGGTGAGGGGAATTGCTCAGTCTCCATTGGGATCCTATTGTCCAGCTGTTGAAACACACTATACCTGGAACTGAAGAGGCACCATTGAAAGAGGGAAGAAGGTGGGGATCCTGGTCTGGCATTTCTCACTCCCAGGGCATCTCCTCATGTCTGAGAGTGCTGCCACCTCCAGCCAACATGTAATGATATGCACAAGGTCCTAAAGCTGCGGCCACATTAACATCTAAGGATCAGGCCACAAGTGTAATTCTTATAAAATGGGGAGACCTTCCCATACAAGTTCCTACTAAGTATCTGTCTTTTCAACCTTACACTTCTGTTGCTTCTGTGGTATCCAGTCATGAGATTGGCACCTGACTTAGATGTCCAGCAAAGAAATCAATCCAGCTGTTGGGTAGGTGGGCAGCTGCCCCACTCTAGCTCATCAGGACTGCCATGCTGGGTATCCCTACTCCAGCGGGTGGGATTGGAAAGCCCTGAAGTAGTACCTTAAGGAAGAGCAAGCTAGGACAAGTAGTCTGAATTCATCTGACATTACCAACACTGATCCAGAAGCCTGGCCCGTGACACACACTATCAACCGCACTGGGCATGAGTATTCTTTTTCTGTCAATCAAATTACACAGGCAGCCATCAAACTGATGAGCAGGAAAGTCCTAAAAATACCATCAGAGCCATGGGTGGTTATGCTCAAATTTGGGATGTGTTCACGTGGCTCACCCTGGTTTATGAATATTTGAGCACCTGGGCACCCCTACGCTGGTAACAGAAAAATGACTCTAAACAGAATGAAGCCAATTGCACCAGGGAGGTGGGATGAGTATCACCAGATCTATGGAGTCATTCTGTCATATTCAAGGATAGCGACTGGCGTGGCACTGACTGTTCACCCCACCCGGGTATTACTGGGTGGCCCTGAGTGGAACTCAGTGGTTGTATGGCACCAATCTTTGGCCATGGCTTCCACCTGGGCGGTTGGGCCACTGCACCCTGAGTTTTCCCTGGGCATAGGGAAAAATCCACCGCACAGTAAAAAAAGTTGCCAACCCCCCTTTCTTCATGATGGTCACGTTCAATTTTCCACGGGTACGATCATTTGGCTGCTGCCTTTGGCCCCTCTATTGGCCTGGAGGACGTTATAGCACACATATCAGCCCTCACCACGTTCCCCCAGCAAGCCTTAAATAGTAGCCACCAAAGCCTGTCTTTACTGAACACAGAAACCCCTGATGAAAAAAGCTGTCCTCCAAAACAGGATGGCCTTGGATGCTATTACCGCCTCACAAGGAGGCACCTGTGCCAGTATCCACACAGAATGTTGTGTGTTCATACACGATGTGTCTGCTCAGGTACGAATAGGACACAAGGGAACGCCCTGAGTGATCTCACCCCCAGCCTAGGGGACTTGATAAATCAGGGGTTTGGATCACAGGGATCTTGTTATTTATTTTGGGAATCATTATCTTAATCTGTGTTTTCTCTTGCACGTGCCTATATAGTTGCTGTGACGTCTACCCTCTGGTGGAGCCAAAGAGCCACCAAACCAGCCGCTTCCACACTAATGAAACGCCTAGCTGAGCACTCAGGGTCCATTTCAGAAGAAAGATTGTCAGAGCCGGTCACGGGGAGGGAGGGTGTTGGAGGAGGTCATCAAGAGGACATGACCTGTAGATCTGAGAGCTAGACCAGGCAACTGGGGGCCCCCCACCCCCTCCCCTTTCCTTGGAATGTATGTTCTGCTCATCATTCACACAGGAGGAGTCGTTTCAAGGACATAGCCTTGAGATAGTCATGTGCTGTTGAGACTAACTGGACGGTATACAAGGCTGAACCCAGGACCCTGTATAAACTTTGAAGAGTCTGGAGGGCGGTTGCAGAGATCTACTCATCTTGCAGCACCCAAAGCAAGCCTGGTATGTAAGTTCCCTTGCTTGTGCAAACTGCCACCTACCAATCTGGTGTGATCTGCCTCTGTCTCTCCTTGCCCTCCGTGTATGGAGACCAGTTTCAGATTTCATCTGGGAAGCTCCTGAGTTTTCTAACCAGCAGACTTGAGGTAAAACGTATTCTCTGCTTGTCCTTTAGAATCCTGGTGTTCTCCATTTGCAGAAAAATGGGAATGAAACAATACGATATCTTTAAGCTCTCCTTCCTTATTAATGAGCAGATGCCGCATCAGGACAGACGGCAGTTCGAACCCCGAAGAGCATGCAGGACAGAAAACACTTGCTGAATTTCTTGGATGTAGATGAGAAAATAGTCACCCAAGGGATGCACTTGCTAACAGCCAAGGTTGCATTTGCTCCGCTTCTCTCTTGTTTTGCACCTGCTCCTCCCTGAGCAGGGACCCAGGGCCACGAGATAAACTCTTCTGGGATCAGAAGCAAAGTGAGAATTTAATACTTAAAAAGGATCAAATTCTTAATGAGCCTTATCAAACTTATTTACAAGAAACATGAGCTGTGGTTTCTTGGGGACTTGGTGACAAACTCGAGTTGACTCAAGGGTGCCTTTGCTAAGAGAAGTAATTCATAGAAACCAGGAGTCTTTATTTCCAGACAGTGTAACATGGGGTGGAGGTATGACCGTATGAAAGCACTCCTCAGGGGTTCCCAGGGGTCAGAATTACCAGGAGGTGTGGGATAGCTGTGGTCCCCAAAGCTCTGCCTTCTATGGCCTAGAAGTTATTTTTCTCCCTCGTTGGGATTCTTAGACAAATATTTCTAACTACAATTCTTTCTCTAATATTTAGTTATCTCTATCATTAGTAATTATTCCTCCAAATCAAATTAATCCCATCACTAAATAATTGTTCCAATTGGCCCTGTTCTGTGTCAAGCCTCACTGCTTTCAGGTTTATTGAGTACCTCACAACCAGCGTGGGATAAACTAAATGGTCCACTAAGCAGTCCTCTGGTGAACATAATCCTTATCGCCCCCAATCTTCTGTTTAATGTTTTTTTTTTTTTTCTTCTGTGCTTTGAGGCTTGTGGCATCTAAGTTCCCTGAGCAGGGATCAAACCGGGACCGCTGGCAGTGGAGGCACTGAGTCCTAACCACTGGACCACCAGGGAATTCCACCCTCTATCTGTTCAATTCAATGTAATGGCCCTGGTTTTTTCTCAACATAACTTAAATTTTCCATGAATTCTCAAAGTAATGAATTCAACCCTTTCTTTGTTTTTCTTTTAACATTAAAAATATATATATATTATAAATATATATATTTATAAATTTTATAAATATAGATAGTAGTAAACTACAACAAAGGAGAAAAAAATAGTACAATGATTATGTGCATATTTTACTTGGATTAATCAGTTGCTAATATTAATCAATTGTCAATATACCTTTGTTTACCTTTCTCTATCCATAAATACATATATTTTTGATGAACCCTTTAAAATAAATTGCAGACATCGATACTACGACATTTCACTCGTAAAATATTTAGCATTGATTTCCTAAGGATAAAGATATTTTGCCATTAACCACCATATCATTATCACACTCAAAGTATTTAATAAGAGTCACATGCTATTATTTTATGTCTAGTCCATTTTCAAATTTCCTGAGTTGTCCTAAAAATGCCATTCATAGTGTTTTAAAGAATTAATTCCAGGATCCAAACTAGTTTCAGGTTTTGCATTTTGTCTTTATTCATTTAGAAAAAATTCCCTCATCTTTTTATTTTGTTTGTTTGTTTTCTGTGTTGAAGATTTTTTTGAGAATCTAAGCTAGATGTCTTGTAGAATGTTGTTTATTATGGATTTGCCTGTTTACTTATGGTTAGAATCAAATTAGACCTTTGTTTGGAAGAAATATTACAAAAGATGAGTGTGGTAAATTAATTATTATCCAGAAAAATTTCACTACTCTTCTCTTCCCCCTTACCAACATTTCTTAGCTAACAGAGTGTATTTCCTACCCAAGTCCTAGAGTTTGGCCATGTAATTTGTTGAGGAAATGGGGTGTTAGCAGATACTTCACGAACAGTTGGGCTTGTCCTCTGGTGCTTCTGACGTTAACATGAGAAGAATATTTCCTGGGTCTCAGAAAACTGAGGGATGTATAGCTCTAACTGATTTGAAACCACCGCCTGACCAAGCGTTGCCTAGATCAGCAGAATTCCAGCCAATATGCAGATGTGTAAGCAGCATGTATAATTTTGTTGCCTGTCACTGAGATTTTATGGTTAAATATTACACAAAAGAGCTAAATGAGACAGCAACTGTGCCTACCTTTTTAAACTTATTGTCGTAAAAGACACATGACATGAAATCTACTCCTTTAAATTAAGTGTACAGTATAGTATTTTAATTATTCACATTTTTGTATAGATCTCTAGAACTTTTTCATCTTGCATAACTGAAACTCTATACCCATTGAACAGCAACTCCTCTTTCTCCTTTCCCCTAGCTCCCAGCAGCCACCATTCTCTTTTCTGCTTCTATGAGTCTGACTACTTTAGATACCTCATATAAGTGGAATCATGCAGTATCTGTCCTTTGATGACCGACCTATTTCACTTAGAATGATTTCCTCAAAGTTTATCCATGTTGTAGCATATGAAAGGATATCCTTTTATTTAAGGCTGAATGATATTCCATTGTAAATATATGCCACATTATCTTTATCCATCCATCTCTTGATAGACATTTGTTTGTCTCTACATCTTGGTTATTTGGAATAATGCTGCAATAAACATGGGAGTGCAAATATCTCAAGATCTTGTTTTCAATTCTTTTAGATAAATACCCATAAGTGGGATTCCTGGATCATAGAGTAGTTGTTTTTTTTAAATTTTTTGAAGAACCTCTGTACTGCTGTTCATAACAGCTGCATCACTTTATTTTTATTTATTTATTTTTAAAAATATTTATTTATTTATTTGTTGCACCAGGTCTTAGCTGCGGCATGTGGGATCTAGTTCCCTGACCAGGGATCAAACCCAGGCCCCTTGCATTGGGAGCATGGAGTCTTAACCACTGGATGACCAGGGAAATCCCTGCACCACTTTAAATTCCTGCCAGAAGTGCACAAAGTTTCCAATTTCTTCACATTCTCACAAACACTTATTTTCTGTTTTTTGTTTGTTTGTTTGTTTGTTTTGTTTTGATAATGGCCATCCTAACAGGTATGAGATGATATCTCACTACTGTGATTTTTGATCTGCATTTCTCTGGTGATTAAAATTGTTGAGTGTCTTTTCATATATCTATTGGCCATTTTTATGTCTTCTTTGGAGAAAAATCTATTCAAGTCCTTTGCCCATTTTTTATACATGTTACTTGCTTTTTCACTGTTGAGTTGTGGGAGTTCTTTATGCATTTTGGATACAAATATTCAATTTCACCAGTTGCCTTTTCATTCTATTGATTGTGTCCTTTTCTGTTTTCCAGTTTCATGTATCACTTGTCTATTTTTGCTTTTGTGGCCTGTGTTTTTGGTGTCATAGCCAAGAAATCATTGCCAAGACCAATGTTATGAAGCATTTCACCTATGCTTTCTTCTAGGAGTTTTATAGTTTCAGGTCTTATGCTTAAGTCTTTAATTCATTTTAAGTTGATTTTTGTGTATAGTGTAAGATAGGATGCAATTTAATTCTTTTGCATGTGAATGTCCAGTTTTTTTAAGAGATTTTCCTGTCTCCATTGTGTAGTCCTGACACTTATCAAAGATCATTTGACTGTTTATGCTTAAGTTTATTTCTGGCTCTCTATTCTATTCCTCTGGCTATGTATGTCTACTTTTATGTCAGTACCGTACTCTTTTTATTAATGTAGCTTTGTGATATGTTTTGAAGTCAGGAAGTATGAGGCCTCCAGTTTTGTTCTTTCTCAAAATTGTTTTGGCTATTAGAAGTCCCTTGTGATCTCATATGAATTTGGGGATTGTTTTTCCTATTCCTGCAAAAAGTGCCATTGTGAGTTTGACAGGGATTGCACTGAATCTGTAGATTGCCTTGGGTATTATGGACATTTTAACAATATTGAATCTTCTAATTCATGAATATGGGATATCTTTCTATTTATGTGTGTCTTCTTTAATTTCTTTCAGCAATGTTTTATCATTTTCAGTGTATAAGTCTTTCACCTTGGTTAAGTTTATTCCAAGTATTTTATTCATTTGGATGCTATTATAATGAGATTTCTTTTCTTAATTTCCTTTTTTGGATTGTTCATTGTTGATGGTCCTTGCCTGAATCAATTATTATATTAGGGCTCTGTTATGGACTGATACGTTTTTATATGTATTTTCATATATATATATATAGACTTGATTTTTTAGAGCAGTTTTAGGTTTACAGGAAAACTGAGTGGAAGGTACAGAGATTTCCTATATACCCCTGAGCCCACTCATACATAGTCTTCTTCCTTATCAATATCTCCCACTAGAGTGGTACCTTTGTTAAAATTGATAAACTTTGCTGGCACATAATTATCCCTCAAAGTCCATAATTTACATTGAGGTTTAGGGTTAAATCTTAGAGTTGTAAGATATGGATTTTTTAACAAAAGACAAATGACTGTGATTTTTTAAAATCAAAGCTTCAGTCCTGAGTGAATCTAGGCAGTCAATAGGCCTTGGGAAAGGTAGAAATAAATTTTCTCCTGTTGAGCCCCAAGAAGAGGGCTTTTGGATCATATGTTCACAGGCTATGAGCAGGCTGTCTTGAGTGAAGGGCAGCACAGTCTTGGCTGCAGCCACCTGTGGGTCCTCAGTGATGGCTCACCTGGGGCAATAAACTATTCTAGATTAAATATGTTGATCCCACATTGCTTCATACAACACAAATAATCTCAAGGATGTTTTCTACTCTCCAAACTAAGTGTAAATTCACACCTTCACTGTAGCTGAATCAGCAGCTTCTGAACTCAGGCTGAAGTTCCCCAAGAAGAGTCAAAATGCAGTATAATTTATCAGGATTTCCTAATTAGCTTTCAACTGGTGGTTACTAAAAGATCCCAGTTTGTGGTCCAGCTTGTGTGTTGTCTCTTCACATTAAAGAGCTTTCTTCTTTTTCTACCCTTGGCCTTATAATTACTATGATTTTCAACATATATTCAAATCACACATGTGGATATAAAATAATATGATGGAGTAATAAAATAATTCTTTGGGAAAAATAACAGTATTGAGAATCCTTTCTGTAAATGGTAAATAAGCCATAATTTAAACTAAATTAGAACATAAATTAGTTTATAAATAACTATTTACAATAAATAACATTGATTGGGTACCAATTACACACGTGACATTATGTTAGTTGCTTTACGTCTCAATTAATCCTTTAATTAATTCTACACAGTAGGTAACTTTTCTTATTCCCATTTTATATATGAAACTGAGACTTAGAGTGACTTGGCCAAGGCTATTAAGCTGATAAATAATAGGGTCAGGATTCTAATGTTCATCTTCTTTCTGTTAGTTCTTAAGATAAAATCTTTCATTTCTAGGATGTGAGGGGGGGCCCAGGTATCACCATTTGGGGAGTTATTTTAGTGAAGAGGTCAAACAATGAGACGTGTGTTTGAATACCCTAAATATGGAAGGAAGAAAACACCAAGATGGCATCAGTAAAGGAAAAGGTCAGAAAATGAACTGGAAGTAAAAGCTGGTAAACAGAGGACAGCATCATGTTCACAGGGACAGGATAGGACAGAATATGAAGGAGATTTCAATCATTGCTTAGGAAACAGAAGTGAGGGGCAGCCAGAGCATTATTAAAGGAGGCAGGTGACGGACGGCAGGCAGAAGCTACATAATGTCTAGATTGGTGGTTACGAGGGAATTTATTGATGGAAGTAAAATCTTAACTTGCATGCTTAATGTCAATCTAATTTACAGTTTTAGGCAATGTAAACTAAGGGTGACAAATTTGGAACAGGTGGCAAGAAGCAAGTTTTACAGAGAGCAAATCACAAATGCCTGTGGAACAGTTATCCTGCAGGGACAGCACTCAAATTTACTTGCAGGGGACTTCACCGCCCTCATCAGTGATTTACGTGTGACAGTCATGGGCAGAAAGTACCCACTAACAAAGTTCCCTCCAGTTTCCAGCAAGGAGAGTCTGTTAACCCTTTTGGCATGATTTGCTGATTGCATTTCAGGTGAAGCACACCAGCCTCCTGATAGGAACATTGTGGCAATGATTTTAAAAAAACAGATGTACTGTGATAATCTAATGGCAAATTCCGTTTCTCAGTTTTCTCTCCAAATGTTTGTGTCTGCTTTGGAGAGCCGTTGGAAAGGTTTGGGCAAGTGCTGTGTCATGCATGCAGGGTTGGGTATCCACTATTTGACTGAAATAGACATTGGAGGGAAATCAGATTTGGAGTTTTCTGCTCTTACCACCCTTCACATCAACATTTTAAGGTAACTGTCTGCTTTATAAGATTTACAGATTCTTTTGATGGTGGGACACAGCGCAGTTACACTCAGATCAATGAAAGCCAGAACTCTGTGTTATTTACAGCTCTAGAGGAAAGAAGTCTAACACGCGAGGGGTTGCACCTGGGGACAAGGTCACCGCAGGTTGAAAATGTAGAAGGTGGCTTATGTATAGCAAGTGGGGGTGGGGTGGGTAGTTGGGTTTCCTGGGATCCCTGGGGATTGGTTAATTTGAATATTCTGCTGAGTCTGGAGCACAGATGCTGCCCCTAGTTGTTTGGTACCCTTAGCCCTGGGGGAATTGGGGTGTTTGCCTAGTGGTCCTGGAGAGTATGAGTTCAATAAGGCAATTGGTTGGGGTGGGACTTAGCAAATTGTTCAAAAAAGGATATCAAGACTTTTTAGCCATGACTTTAAAATAGAGTCAAGACAGAACTTGTGGAATATTATATTCCACCTTTCTGACTGTTGGAATGTTGGAGCTTGAATCTGCAGAAACTGTCATTTTTCTAGCCTCTTTCTGCCTCTGAATTTTATACATACATTGGGGCATCAAGACCCTTTGTGATAAGGGAGGGATTTATAGTATCCTCTCTCTTTGTTTTTTTTTTTTTTTTTGTAATTAAAATAAATTATTATTTATTTAATTTATTTTTGGCTGCGTTGGCTCTTAGTTGAGGCACGCGGGCTTCCCTCTAGTTGTGTCATGCGAGTTCTTCTCTCTCTAGTTGTGGCACACAGGCTCCAGATCGCGTGGGCTCTGTAGTTTGTGGCACGTGGTCTCTCTCACTGAGGCACACGAGCTCAGGAGTTGTGGTGTGTAGGCTTAGTTGCCTCACAGAATGTGGGATCTTAGTTCTCTGACCAGGGATAGAACCTGTGTCCCCTGCATTGGAAGGCGGATTCTTTAACACTGGACCACGAGGGAAGTCCCTCCTCTCTCTCCAGATTCCAAACTTTTTCCAAGTACTCCATTTTCATCAGTAACGCCCCATTCTTTCAGTCTACTAGGGGAGAAACCATTTTGAATTGTTCCCCTATCCCTCTTTCTTAGCTGTTTGCCTCCTCTTCCCTCCAGTACTTACACCTTTCCATTCTTATGCTTCCTTCTTAGCTCAGGCCTATATTCTCTCATCATTATTTTAACAGTGCTTTAAGTCACTTTCACTTTTTCTAGTCCCAGGGTCAGCAAATATGGCCTGCTGGCCAAATCCAGGCCATTGTTTGTTTTTGTAAATAAAGTTTTATTGGAACATGGCCATACTCATCTATTTACGTATTGTCTGTGGCTGATTTTATGCTACAAGGGCAAAGGAGAGTGGTTGCAACAGACAGGGTGGCCTGCAGAACCTAAAATATTTACTATTTGCCCTTACAGAAAATGTTTGCCAGCTTCTGTATCTAGTAGGTGATATTAAATATCCATTCAAAATTCTGATTGTGTTGATCTAGGAGGTGAGAGGAGGAGAGGAAGGGACTGACATTCATTGAGCACCTTATGCAAACTCTGGGCTGGGCACTTTACATGAGTAAAACCCAGGTCTATAAACTCAGGGGAGTAAGAAATGTAACTTCCCTCATTTTTTTCCCTAAAGCTTAATGTAATTTCTAGTATAAAATCCCACCTTTTGGATGTCAGAAACTTAATCTTAGTCAGTTTGGTGTTCTCTCATCTCCCTCCCGTGGGATTTTATCTGAGCTCTGGGTGAGGGGAAGTGAGCAGTGCCAAGATATTGGCTGGGCTGAACTGCACCTGGTCACTGTCATCAACCTCACTCCTGTCAGGTAATCGGCACTCAATCATGAAAGTCCTGCTACAATTGCTGCTTCTTCCCATTCTGAAGGCCCCTTTGGATATGCCTCTCTTTGCATCTTCTCTGACGCTGTGGGGCTTACAGAAAATGTGATAAATCTCTTATCTGGTGCTGGGGTTATAGGACCTCTGAGAGGTGGCGGGAGCCTCATCAGCCTCCACGTTCCTGTAGGTATATGCAATGCTTCTACTGCTTCTTGGCCAGTGGGGTCACAGGAAGTGAGTGAAGCTGTGTAAGGCCCTTTCTGCTCACTTCTCAAACATTTCTCCACAGGGGTCTTGTTGCTTCCTGAGAAATGAGGCACAGGCCTCCTTTGGTCTCAAATCCCAGAAACCTCTCCATTGACTCACTCCATTCTTCCCAGAGTTCAGCCTGGGGTAGGTCCCCACAGCCGGTTCTCCTTTCCCAGAGCTGCATCATCCAGTCAATTTGTATTCCGCTTTACCTGTCCTCCATCGTCCAACCTGGAGAATTCTGTCCAATCAGGAGTTGGGGTCTCAGGAGTGGGAAAAAGGGAAGTTTATTTGTACTTATCACATATTTTTCAAAGTTGATGATAGATACACATGCCTTCTTTCCTTGCTGAACTTTAGACTCTTAAAACTCTAAACCCAAGAGCTGATACCTGTTTACTCTTGTTTTTCTGTCTCATGCCTTCCTTGAGGCAACAAACACCTAGCAGACAAGAGTTTACATTAATACAGGCAAAGGCCTTGGGTTAATATCTCATAATAGTCTTCGCCACCTCTCTCCCCCTGCCCCTCAATGCACACGTGTTTTCTCGTTTGACCCTTGCAATAGCACTGACTGGTAGAGATTTCTACTTCCATTAGCTAAATGAAAAAACAGACTCAGATGAGTTAAGTGGTGGAGTAAGAGTATGAATTCAGATCTCCTGGCCTCCAAATGAGTCTTCTTCCCCTTATATGTCACTGCCACATGAATTTTACACTAAAGACGCCCTAACCTCTTTATGCTACTCTTCTGCCCTGTTTAAAGTCTACCCTGTAGATTCCTCCTCTTACTACTCCCTTTGGTTGTTATGAGTTTATAGTTTATCGGACTCTATGTATTAGGACATTGCAAGTTATAAATGTAAGCTAAACCACTGTATATTTTCATTTGTTCATTTACTCATGAAACCAATATGCATCGGCACATCAAGTGCAAAGCAGTGTGCTAAGCACTATGACTCATGACATGGATCCAGACCATAGGGGATGTATAATATAGGAAGTGATAAAGACATTCAAATAGCCTTTACTTACACAAGAGACACTGTTAATAGAGTTAAATCAATGTGCAAGAAATTTACTGTGATTCCACTGTAAAACATTTTTTTTTTTTTTTTTTTTTTGCGGTACGCGGGCCTCTCACGTTGCAGAGCACAGGCTCCGGACGCACAGGCTTAGCGGTCATGGCTCACGGGCCCAGCCGCTCCGCGGCATGTGGGATCCTCCCGGACCGGGGCACGAACCCGCGTCCCATGCATCGGCAGGCGGACTCTCAACCACTGCGCCACCAGGGAAGCCCTCCACTGTAAAACATTTAATTTGCCTGGGAGGATCAGGGAAGGCTTCACAGAAGAGGCACCATCTGAGTTGGGTCTTAGAAGATGTGTAGAACTTTGAATGTGTGACTAAGGAATGGAAGAAACCTTTCAACCTCAAGGTACTGCTTAAGTAGAGACACCAAGTGGAAGAATGTTGTATTTGGGTTATCAAATTGATTGGTGTGTCAATTTACAGAGTAAATGGAGGGATGCAGTAGGATATAGGCCTCTAAGTATAAATTGGGATCTGAACATGAAGAACTTTTTAAATGTCTTGCTAGGAAGTATGAACCTTATTCCTAGGAATTAGGAAATTTTGATGACTTCTAAAGAAGGGGAGCACCATTGTCCAAGCTGAAATCAACATATTTGGTAATTTGGGCACATAATTTGTAGAGGGAGAGAAGGAAGTGCAAATCTTTGGTTAAAATTCACCATTATAATTATTTGTATATTAGAGTCCATTGTCCACATTATTCATGTTCACAATTACCACAGGCAAAAGAAAAATGTTGACTTGTGGGTGTGAGACTGTGATGAAGTACAGAGCCTGACTTATGCCTGGTTAGATGTCCTCTGGAGATGCTGTGCTCATTAGTCTAGAGGTGTTAGTTCTTCAGTTTCTTTTATAAGCGTTTTGTTATTTTGTCATTGGATAATAATGGATGTGTCAGAGTAAATATGTCTCAACTGCCTAAGAAATGCTTACCTGCCGTAGAATATAGTGACATAATTCTTGAGATGATATACACCTTTCTTGTGAAGCCTAAGCTTGTTATAAAGCTATGGCCTTTGACTACATTTCTTTTCTTCCCTCAGGTAAAGAATGGAACACATCCTGTAACCTCTTAATTTGCTCTCCAGGCAAGACTTTTCAAAATCTTCTGTCATTTTAAGTATATAGGTAAGGAGCAATCAGTTTGTTCTGGAACATAGCTACAAATGGTCAATCTGATTTCATTGTAGAAGTGACAGAGGGAAAAGATAAAGGAGGTTAAATGTAAAAATAATCAATTTCCACCCCTAACCTCAACATTTGAAATTACAAGGAATATGTTTCCTTTCACTGTACTGTGTAAAACATTTGGATTTATTTACTGATTCATTTGATTGACTGATTTATGTAAAAACACTTGCCATGTACCAGAGGCTAGATGTTGGGATGGAAGATAAGGTGAGGAAGGATTAGAAGGCTCAATCCAAGGGACATCTAATTGAATCTTAAAATCAAACTTGGGTTGCATAGTGCAGTTATCAGCTAATCAACAAGCATCTTTCCCCCCACATCTAATTTTTGTAATGTTCAGTACTAGGTGCTATGGAGGATACAAAAATACATCAAACAAGGCATATACAATTGATTGAAACAAATGTGCAGTAAATGTTCATTAATCACATGAGCAGAAACTGAGAGTAGACATAATATGGCATTTAAGAGGTCAGAAGAGGGGAGCTTTCTATGAACTTGGCTAATCAGGGAATGCCTTTGAAGGAGGTGGTAGAACTTGGCCAGTGTTGACAGGCACGTGCTTCTTCACTCCTATGTCTTAGTCATAAACTGTTACAATCCACTTAACCTATTGTTTGAACAGTGATATGAGACTGTTAAAAATATAAGAAATTTTTTTTTTTTTTTTGCCGTACGCGGGCCTCTCACTGTTGTGGCCTCTCCCGCTACAGAGCACAGGCTCCTGACGCGCAGGCCCAGCGGCCATGGCTCACGGGCCCAGCCACTCCGCGGCATGTGGGATCTTCCCAGACGGGGGACGAACCCGTGTCCCCTGGATCGGCAGGCTGACTCTCAACCACTGCGCCACCGGGGAAACCCCAAGAAATATTTTGATTTGTACTGGTATACTCTGATTATTACATGAATTACACGAATTTCCCATACATTCTTTTAAAGATAAGAAAATTAGTTATGGGTGAGCATAGTCCATTAATTATTTCATGTACCTGAAGACCTCCAGGGAATGCTATGGCTTCACAACATAGCCCCAGAGTGTTAAATTTTGCATTTGATTCCTTGCATTTGCCGAAGATGAGAAAAATTGGATGACTCCCAGTTGACTATGCATCTAAAGCAGCTTACTGTGAGTTGTTTATTTCCCTAGAGAGCAAGAATTCTGTAACATCCTGCTTTTAGTCAAATTATGCCTCTTTCCCAAAGATTTTCACATGCAAATAGATTAGATAAACTGTAGGAGTTCATAGTGACAGACCTCTGGGGATAGAGAAATATTCCTATATTGCTTTAAAGATTATTTTTTATTATGGGATATTTCAAACATGCAGAAAAGCATAGAAAATAATCTAATAAAGGCCATTCACCCTTCACCTAGATTTAATAGATGTTAACATTTTGCCATAATTTTTTCTTCAGATATCTCTCTCCTTAAAAAAAATTAATTATCAGTACAACTGAAGCTTCCCTGTTGCATCACTTCCTCCTTGTCTCCAGAAGTAGTTGTTATTCTGAAGTTGAACTGTATTATCTCCATGAATACTTGTATGTTTAACATCTATGTAGATATGAAGGAACAAAATATGCTGTTATTCATGTGGTATATGATTTTACGTAAAGGACATCAGAGTGTATGTCACCTTGCTTTTGTAGTCAGCAATTATGTTTTTGAGACTACCATGATGCGTGTAAATTGAGTATCTTCACTTTAATTGTATAATATACTCACTTAATTGTTGTTTAGCATTTCATTGTCTGAGTCAATCATGGTTTATTTTGGCTCATTTGTTTTCTATCAGTAAAGCTACTTTGGCACATGTGCACACTTCTTTGGGGAGAATGCTTGAAAGTGGAATTGCTGAGTCATGATTTCATGTAGGCTCTGCTGCTGAAAGTCAGCAAACATGTGATGGCCTCAAGGCAGAAGTTCACTTCTTGCTCACATAACAGCCCAGAGCGGGTGCTATGTCAGTGGATGGGTCTCCTCAGTGAGGGAACTTAGGGACTCAGCCTCCTTCCAACAGCATCTCCAGCTCTTCATGGACTGTATGCAGCTGGCAGAAGTAGGAAGAACATGGAGGAGGCACATTCACCCTCCTGAAGGCTCCAGGTTGAAATTGGCACAAACCACTTCTACTCTTCCCAGGGGGATAACTGACTTGTTATTTAAATACACTCTGCGGGCAGTTATCCTTACAATGGAAGTCATTCATAGTAGGAGTTGGTCTTTAGCCCCTTACCCTGGTAAACTTTCAGATCAGCTTCCACACGCTGGCCTGGATTATTATGCATTATAAAATTGCCCTAGATTTCTTCCTTGTGGACCAAAGTGGAGTCCGTGCAATCACAAATATATTGTGCTGTACCTGAACTAATACCTTGGACCTAATGGGGGCAGGGGAGGGTCATATCAAAACAGAAGGAGAAATCAACTTGCTTCCTAAGGTAGATCCTGATGGCTTATGGGGTTTGTTCCATTGGTTGGTCTGGGACCTGGAGTTGGGGAGGCATGACTGAGGTCAACACTGCAGGTTGGCCTCATCCCACTGCTTAGAGTCCTATTGATAGTAGCCTTACTATGATGCCATATGAGGCAAACTGACAGGTTTGGTCACAGCCTCAGTAGGTAAGATGTATCAGAGTGACTGAGTGGTGTAGTCAGAAAAATCTGCTGAAAGCCCAGATGATGTAGAAAGGATGATGTTGGAAGTGAATCCCATGGGTTTCTGATATTTCTGTACAACCTGCAAGCAGAGGCACCGACTGTCTTTTTTCTGGACTATCTTGACTATAGTTTCCTGAAAATAATGACTATTTCCCTAGAGCAAAGGGCAGTTGTGCTTCTGGTCCATTATAAAAAAATTAGATTCCCTAAACTTGGGGCTTCTCTCCTGCACATGAGGCTGTCATCTTGTTCTCTTCAAATCTCCTCATGGAAACTGGGGATCAGGGAACTGGCACAAGAAAATATTGATTCTCTGGCTACTGTTACTGCTGTGAGCAATAAAGACCTTTGTCTCTGAACCGGGAGTCTCATGTCTTCTGCCAGTATCTGTGATACTGGGATACACTAACTTGTTAGCTTGCAAGTAGGATAAAAAAATCTCAGCTTCTTCAAAGTTCTTGCTAATGAGAAGATAAATATAATATAACTTGGTTGATTTTGACCAGTGCACCCATCCACTGTGGGTCTGTTGTTTCATACTTTTTCTAAGAAATAGGATGTGAGTTAGACCAGACTACCCTTAAGGCTCTTGAGAGTTTGAAGAGCTATGATTCTATGGGGCAACATCTTAGTGCCTTCCTCAGCATAAGCCACTGGAATTTGTATGCAAGAGACACTTGTTTATGCTAGTTAACACCTTTGGCTACTTCTTGGCACTTCACTTTTTACCTTCCTCTGTCTTGACACCCTATGCCTTCATTTCTGAGATAGTAAGTCAATGGTAGATTCCTCATAGTTGGGAAAATGCTTGAGGAACCAGCATTTTGAAAAGGACAGTTCCATAGTGTAATCCATAGAGGGTGTTTTAAACCTCTAATTTAGTTCGTGGTTTAAGGAAAATCCATCTTTCCTGCGGCCTCTATTTCAGCAAACAGCAAAGCAAGACAGTTCTGCCCATGCTGGCTTGTCTGAGGAGCGTCAAGGCAGCAGGAATCTGCATTTGTTCGTTCACCAAAGAAATAGAGAGATCAGGGAGCTAAGCAAAGGGCACTGACTCAAGAGACTTGACTCCAGGTGCCCTAATGTGTTTTGAATATCAAATCAGTTGTCTTTTGTTGTCGTGAAGGTTTTGCACTGGCGAGCTCAGTTGCTGATGGTATTTTGCCATGTGAGACTCTGTAAGGCTTGACTGGAGGGTAGAGGGCAGTGAGAGTCCAAAGAAGAAAAATGATCAGGAGCCATCTGGGTGCTGCAGCATCTTGAGGCATGGCTGTGACTGAGACGTGGACTCCTTGCACCACAAATTATTCTTTAACTCAGATGTTATCACTCATATACATGACAGGAGGTGAGATGTCAAATGTTGGTGAGGGCTTGATTGACAGGGCCTAGGCAGGGGCAGCCCCAGTACCCCTGAGCTGGCTGTTCTAGCTCACTTCCCTAATCTATACTCAAATCCTAGACCTCAGGGCCTGGGGATCTACACACCGGCTCCTTTACTGTTCCTTTTCTTGAACACAAGGAGCACTGGGTGCAAGAGACCTTTCCTATCTCTAAGACCAGTGCTAGGAAGAGACTTCTTCCCTCTCTTGTTCTCCAGTCTTCCACGCCAGAGCTCTGTGTACATGTTTTCTAATGTAAGATGCTACACAAGCGTCAAAAACTCTATAGTGCTCTTAAATAATCTCCAAGTGCTACTGCTACCTTGTCATATAGCATCCTTTCCTCATGTAAGGTGCATTTTCTTCTGCATCTTTCCAGCCCTCAATTCTTTAACTTTACAAAAAAAAAAAAAAAAAAAAAGGAAGATCCATTATCAAGGGAAATTGTTTTTTTGTTATTAAGACCCTGAACCACCAGGGTATCTGATTAAATTAACCACAAGTTTCAGAGCACAAGCAGTACCCTGTTTAATCTTCAATTTCCTTATTCATACAGGAGTGATAGAAACAATTTTCTCCCTTCCTATTACATCGGGTTCCCATGATACAAGAGACACTTCCTGATGCTGGCTCTGAAAAGGCATGTGTCTCATAAACAGTAGTCAGGAGAGATCAGTGTTGTATATCTTTGAGGACATTTGTTGCCTATAAAACAAGATATGAGAGCGAGGAGGAATACATTCTGAGGAGAAGGAAATATTTTATATTTTCACAATCACATTTTCTCAGAAATATAGTGTATCCAAATATTCGGTACATGAAAATGGAACATTATGTCTGCTTTTTTCCCCTTGCTTCCTAACTTGACTATGTTTCACTTTACCTATTTTATCTTTTAATTTTAGTTCTGAACTTCACCTTGTCCTTCCCTCGATCCCCTTCTCTCTGAATTTATTCATCAGATAATCCATCTTGACCAAGTAGGCAGTGCTGTCACCACAAATCCTGCTGTTTCTCCGACTGACTGTGAAGTAAACCTCTTTGAGAAACCTCAGACTGGTGACTGGTTGCATAAAGTAGATTATGTGTGTCTGGAAGACTCTGGAAATTGTTGTGTTCCACTTATTACCTGTTTCTGAAATGAAAATATCAAGATAATTTATCTTTGAAATCCTCCTCTCCAGACTACGAGGTTGAAAACTTAATAGTATCATGAATTCAGTTTAAAACAACAATCTATTTATTCAAGATTCTCTCTCTCTAATACTGTACTTTGGAAATATCCTCAAGAATACTATATATTTTAGTATTGTTTTTATTACACTAATTTATTGAGGCCAAAAGCGTACTTGAGGCTGGGAGGGGCAGGAAGGCAGGGAGGGAGAGGGGGAGAGGGAGACAGAGAGAGAAATTACTTTTCCCTGGGATTATAATCTAAAAGTCTGCCTGAATATGGAAGGCTTTCAGAGACGCGATTTGCTCTTTCTTTTTTGCCTTTGTGTTTCTCACATAAACAATACCTTAGTGAAGGAGTCATTCATTACTTTGATGATTCCGCTTCCTATCCTCTCACACTAAGGCTTAAAGATAGAGAGATTTAAGCCTGTTCACAGGCTTAATTTCCTCCCTCTCAGCGGAGTGGTCAGAAGCACAAGCAAATCTGGGTCTATTTCTTACAGCTGTCCCTGTATTTACACAGTGGTTCTCACCTAAGCATGATTCCCTCCTACTCTCAAGAGGTAATTGGTGGTATCTGCTGACTTTCTTGGTGTCACCGTGTGTGTGTGTGTGTGTGTGTGTGTGTGTGTGTGTGGGCTGTTACTGACACCTAGTTGGTAGTGAATGGGGATGTTACTAAACAGCTTGTACATTATACATATGTATATGTACATTATAGTTCCCATGACAAAGAACGATCTGGTCTTAAGATCATGAGTGCAGAGGTTGAGAGAGCCTGATTTACACCAACCATACTCAGAAGTAAATGCTGAAGGTGGAAGACAAAAAAGAAGACAGAAAAGAAATAAAAATAAATTGGGAAATTACTACAGGCTCCATATCCCTAGTCACGTATGTCATTTCTTTCACTTAACCCCTCATAAAACTATCAATAAATAAGTATAATTGTTCTTGCTTTTATTTTTTTCTTCAGTCAAAGGAGGAATCTAAGATGCAGAAAAGTTAAGTGATGTACTAAAAAGTCACTTGACTCACCAAGTACAGTTCTAAAGCCCATGACTTTCCTCTTTCCCCCTCATTGGGAGCAGGGAGATAATTATAGTAGTTGCCCCCTTATCCACCAGGGGGCATGCTCCAAGACTCCCAGTGGATGCCTGAAACCATGAGTAGTACCAAATCCTATATATACTGTTTTTTCCTATACTAGCAGGAGGGTAGCATGTACAGCCTGGATATGATGGACAAAGGAATGATTCACATTCCTGGTAGGATGGGGCAGGATGGCACGAGATTTCATCACACTACTCAAAACCACATGAAACTTAAAACTTACGCATTGTATATTTCTGGAATTTTTTCATTTAATATTTTCAGACTGTGGTTGACCTTGGGCAACTGAAACTGTTGGAAAGCAAAACCACAGGTATAAGATGACTACTCTATTCCATTGAAGTCTCAGACTGAAAGAATGGAGGTTGAGCTGGTATGTGTTATCAATAGATTTATACATATGGGCGCTCATATTTATATCGAATGACCAGACAACTATGCATTTCTAGGGTGGTTTTAACTTTAAGTAGTTGGAAAACTTTTATTTCTATCCTTTTGCTTTGTTTGGAAAAACATGGCCATTCCTCCTTTTCTATGTTTTTTGTTTTATTTTGCTTTTTCTCTTAGATCATACTTAAGAAACTTTACTAATCACATAGACCTTGGGCTGTGGTATGTAATATATTACATAAAGGGTCTAGACAAAAGACAAAGTGCCATTGGTCATGAATTAAGAACACATAGATGACAGAGGCTCCAGACTGAAGGCTTTAGCCAGGAAGAAAATAAGTTCCTGAACTGAAAATTATTGAATATAAAATATCTTATCAAAAGAACGGAATCATCTCCTTTCTCTGGTTATCTGGAAGAAGAAAATGGATTTTTATTCGTTGGAACAATTTAGTACTTTCTTCCTTGAATATCTTTATAACGAATTAGCTTTTCTGTTTATGGTCACAATTTTTATCAAAAGAAAAGAGCTGGGTAAAAACATTTCAATTAAAATCCAACCTCTTGGGAAACAATTAAGCATTAAATGGAAAGTGATAGTGGAAAGTCATTCCTTCCCATTGACCTCTGACATTCTAGAATAGAATACTCAGGACTAGGGCCTGGGCATTTATATTTTTTATAGGTTCCACAGATGTTATTTTAGTAAGAACAGTACTTTGAATTTAGTACTGTTCATAATTACTTCTTGTTGTTAATGGTTATCTTGGTGGTTGCCCAGCCTACCTGCTCTTGAGCCAACATGGATCCCATCCCAATCTACACCTAAACTTTTAAAAGAGGTGTTTCCTCAAGTGTTATAAGTAGGCATGGCTGTGAATAACCTTTAAAAGCATCAGCTACTGCTATAGGAAAATAGTACAAATGTTTCACAATAGGGTTTTAAAATTCTGGACATTCTACTTCTCTGAGTCTCAGGTTCTTAACCTGGAAAATGGAGATGACAATAAATTCCTCACTTCATTTATAAGTTTAAAGATAAAATGAGGTAATACATAAAAGTACTTAGGACACTGGAAAAAATAAGATATTGTTGGTGCATTTTTTACTATTTGACACTTTGTTGTACTTCTTATTTTGGACAACTTGGGTCTTTGAACTTCACCTTTAGTTTTGAAGAGTCATTCTAAATCTATACATTTTTAAAACAAAATCTCTTACTTGCTGCAGGAATTCCTCTGCAAAAGACTTCAAACTCTGAGTACACAGGCTTCATTGGGCCTATGGATACATGTTTTTTAGCTCACTTAGTTTTCAAAATTAAAAAAAAAAAATCAGTTGCTAATATTTAAAAATCAAGAGGTTTGTTATAGAAATTTAACATTCTGATTGAGGTTGAGAAACAAGAACACTTAACCTGTGTACACCCAGGGCAGCAATCAGTCCCAACAGAGTCACCTTATCTGGATACTCTAGGCATGGGAATTTGTTGCCCATACTCTACAAGGGAAGATTCTCAAAGTGTGGCCCTGGACCAACAGAGTTTGCACCACCTGGGGATTTTACAAATGTAAACTCTTGGGCCTCATTCTAGATCTACTGAATTGGAAACTCTGAAACTATGGTCCAGCAGATTGTTTTATCAAGGTTTCTCAGTGATTCAGATACACTCTGGAGTTTGAAATCTACTGCTCCACAACATGCCAGTCATGGACAAAGAATGTCACCTGCCATTTCAGTAAACAAAAGATGCTGGGGCCACCAAGCTATCAGCCACCACAGCCACACTCAGTGGTGCACCCTGAGGATGGAGGAAACCAGAATACTGGCCCTAGATAGTTAAGGTGCATATCAAAGGAATAATTTCAATACGCCCAGACTCTTGCATCTTCCCAATTACAGAAGAGTACAAAATTCATTAATTTGCCATGTCTTGTTTTCTTTAATTAGCAGTAACCTTTTGATGTTTGACTGTTTTTTGTTTGTTTTACAAAAATTCCTGTATATCTTGGGCCGTCCCTTACCTCTTCAGAATAGTCCCTCAGAGCTACCTGGAAGACTGTATTCTAGGTTTAAGTCCTCAGTAAGTCCACCGAATAAATCATAATCCTCAGCTTTTAGTCTGTGCTTTCTTTTTTTTCAGTTGACACAGTCAAATGGTCCAATACCTTCTTTCTGTACTTGTCTACTGTCAGGTAACTCACTTTAGCTTCTAATTGTCATAGAGTTCTTCCTTTCACTGAGCCACATTTTATTTTCCCGTCCCTTTCACCATTGTTGGCTTTTCCTTTCCTTGCTCTTCTTGGACCTGAGATAACAAAGAAAAACCATGTCCTTGTGGTCCTTAACATTTCCAATAAGCAGCAGCCACTTGCGGTGACAAGCCCTCCCGACCCCAAGCTGATAGAGCTCTCGTCACTCTTTGAAGCCATTCTTTTCTTATTCCTGTCTGTTGAGCACATCCTTAAAAAACCTCAACTCCTCCTCTTTCAAAACTAAGCAATTGTAAGCAGCCCCAGAAGGAATGCAAATCTGTGCTTTTATTTTGACATTTCTTCCAACATTGATTAGATAATTTCTGATCTGTTTTATTGTTTTGTACTAGAATGTGAACATTTCTAGAGATTAATCTTCATTGGTGTTCCCTCCTTGAGGGAAAATTCATAGTATAAGAACTAACTGTTACTGTATGAAGCCAATATTCCCGTGAGATTTGTAAATTAAATTTTCTTTCCAACTCTTGTTTAATATATTCAGTGTCTCCTTGTAAGACAACTGAGATAATTTTGTGTATCCTATCAATCTGTTTCTTGTTTGACATCTGTGTTTGTTTATATAGCTTTCAGAAGTGGAGAATTCTGTCACCAATTAATGCTGATGGTTTTGAGTTAGAGAGAAGGGGGTATGCTTATAAATGAAAGTTTTTGTTTTTAAGTTGTGTTTTATTGTAGTTCAGTGTTTTCCAAATAAATATTCACTGACTGTATTGAATATGTCAATTGGGTAATAGAATCACAGGCTTTCAGAGACGTAGAGCTCAAATATAATATTTATTTATAGGAAATTCCTGTAATTGAATAGGGAGACAATTGAAAATACATTAAAGAAATATCTTCAAGTAATTGACCAAGTATATATTTCCTTGTGGAGGTGGAATCTTGGGCTAAAGCAGCTGCTCAAATAACTTTAACAAGAACATTGTTAAGGATGCTGTCTATCAAAACAGGAATTTCTGATTTCTGATCTCCCAGATTGGTTGAAAAATCACCTAGGGACCTTATTAAAAATGTTAATTCAGTAGCTCTGTGGTGGGGGCTGGGAAGATGTATTTTACAAACCTTTCCAATTAACTATTAATGTGTAGCTGGGTTTGGACCCACTATGCTTTTTTTTAAACTCTGGTTTTATTTTAACATTCTTTTTTTTTTTTCCACTCTGATTTCTCCTTTCATTTAATTTATATTTTTTGGTATTTTAAAGTACTTTTGAAGTCATAATAAATTCTTTTGGTATAAGGAAGGCATAGTATAAATAAATATAATAACCACAGCAAAAAATGCTGTCATACAGGTCATTAATGAAGCTAATTTAAGGAGTGTTACTTAGTAATCCTGAATTAACTGCTGCTGAACTTAGTACTCTATTTTCTATATGCAATGCTTCTCTGATAGTAAATGAAGTTAAGAACTAGGTCATATAGTACATGGAGTTATAGATTTTCTATTCCACTTTTTAGGGGTTTTACTGTACACATTACAGCTTAAAAACTCTGAAAAGACCTGCAGTGAAGGCATTTAAAAATCTTTAACCCAGCACTTTGCAAACTTTTAAAAAAAACAAACACTTCTTCCTTCCCCCAGAACACATGTTAACATTTCCAGTATTTTATTTGGGAAATAGTATATTAATTGCTATGTCTGCAAGCAGTGAATGTCAATATGGCTGAAACGAGGAAAGCTGCTGTGCTGGGTGAGCAGAAATGATCAAGCATAGCTGGTGGAAATAAACTGAGCTAAGTGGGTCAATTTTAGGAAAAGTGCTGGTCCATTGGCACTTGGGAAGAAATAGATTTAATAAGGAGAAGAAAAAGCATAAAGGATATTTGTATTTTTGCAACTGCAGGAGGAAATGCACTAGAAGCACACATTTGGAGTACATCCAGGCAAAGCTGAGATCCTAGCTGATCTGAACTATGGTTCCATCTTCTGGGTGCTCATGGCACTAAGATGTTGTGCACCTGATGTTCATTGCAGTGCTATTTGCAGTGGCCAGGACAAGGAGGCAGCCTAAATGTCCATTGACAGAAGAATGGATGGGGAAGATGTGGTACATGTGTGTGGTGGAATACTACTCAGCCACGAAAAAGGACGATATGATGCCATTTGCAGCAGTGTGGTTGGACCAAGAGATTGTCATGCTGCGTGGAGTGGGTCAGGCAGAGAGGGACACATATCCTATGATGTCACTTATATGTGGAATCTAAAAACAGGCTACAAATGAACTTATCTGCAAAACAGAAATAGAGTTACAGATGTAGAGAATAAACACAGGTACTGGGGGTTGAGGGAAGAGAGATAAATTGGAAGATTGTGATTGACACATACACACTACTATATATAAACTACTATATATACTATATATATAGATGACTAATAAACACCTACTGTATAGCACAGGGAACTCTGCTCAATACTCTGTAATGACCTATATGGGAAAACAATCTAAAAAAGAGTGGATATATGTATATGGATAACAGATTCACTTTGCTGTACACCTGAAACTAACACAACATTGTAAATCAACTCTACCCCAATAAAAATGTTTTTAAAATGTGCAAATAAAGTAAGTAGTTGTTTGAAGTGGAGCAACCTCCAATGATGGGGAAGAATGGGGGTGAGGTCTGGGGAGAAATTTGGATGAGTTTATGTGTCAGACACAGATAAAATCATGAAGAGAAGAATAAACTTGCTTTGATGGCATGGGATCTCCCCATGTTTTGCAGACAAGTTTTACCTACCTCCTGACAACCTTCAACAGAGCACGAATAAATTAAATGTTTCGTGTGTCCACTACCTCAGTTTTCCTATCTGTATTGCCAAGGGCAACAGGGAGAAATAGTTTTATTCTAGGGAAATTTTGTTCTGTTGAAGGAAAAGTTTTATGTGACATTCTATTAATTTGTTACTTAGTCACTGCAACTCACAGTCTACTTTAAATCCTGTTAAACATTAGCCTTTTCTTTGAATGAATAAAAATTCATGAGAAGTGGTGAGAAATCAATTTAATACAGTTCAGTTTGGAAACACCTAATGTGTGAAGGTATAATCTAAGTTACCCATGGAAGTAAACCTTGAGTCCAGCACCTAAATTATTCAAAGTGAACATAATGACAGATAGGCATGAGCTTAGAAAGCCCAACACCGTCTGTCCACCAGGAAATTGTTCATGGGGAGGACTCAGTAGTTATTGTAGAAGATGCTATATTCTTGTCATGTCAATAAGAGTAAGACCAATCAATGAAAATACTGTGGCCCAGAAAAGTGACTGGGCTGAAATAGTATTAGTAATCATTTGCAAGGCAAGTTACACTAGTGACAGCTCAAGAAGGTCAATTCCATGATTTCTGTTTCATCATTAAATTGATCACCTGTATGTGTTCTCCTTTCTGGGTGGCCATGTTTATTAACTGGGAATCTTCTCTGTCAATCTTTCATTTCTAGTTGAGAAAATCTGCCTCCTTTGATCTCTCTTCATCAACTTACCTCTTTAAGTTAAATTAACTCAAATTTCTAGAAAATCATCCAAATTGTAAGACAGGTAAGAAATAGTGAGGAAATGATCAAATCTAGGAGCCTCTGACTTTATTTTCTTAATTTATTGGTTATTTAGTAAGTAAGGGAATCAACTATATATAATATATATGTATTTATATATAAAATATGTATATATATGTGCATATATATGTATATATATATTTTAAAGGGAAGGCATTGAATGATTAACTTCAAAGTTTGATCACAGGATCCATTCTGAGATATCAGCAAAATTCACGAGGGCTTATGTTTTATGGTTTGCACAGTATGATCATTATTGTTAAAAATGTCTTTCACCTAGTGCCAAGGTAACCAAACTACAGCATGAGACTTTTTTTTTTTTTACAGCATGAGACTTTTGAAAGCTGAATAACCTCCCATCTGTTGGATTAGAAAAACTAGAGATAAGTGACAGCAATTGTCTTAGTAAGACAAGTTTCTAAGAATTCAGAGCATTCTCATTGTTCTAAACTGCATTTTTAAACTATGTACATCATTCTCAAATAACAGCTTCCTGAAATAAATACATTGGTTCATATGCCCATGTATATGGATTTAGAAAAGCCAGGGAAAACCAGAGCAAATGCCTGGTCTTAATGTGCCACAACCAGGGTGGTACTCTTTAGACAAAGTCCCATTTTTGGTAATAGAAACAAAGTGGGAAATAGCTCTAGACCCTGCAATGGCTACAGACACAAGGTAAGAAAATGTTCCGCTTATGCATGTTTATCTGTGTAGATCTCCACACTGGCCTCCTTCGTCTGCCTCCCTACATGGTAATTTTACTATCAGTCACCACTTACAAGGAACTGTCTGAAAGTAAATCTTAGGTAAAGACATCAGAGGTGAGAAATGGAGAGAGATTTCTGATGAGATAGATAGCTTGAGAGTCTTGGTCCAGATATGTGCTAAGGCCTCTACTTCTCTCCAATCTTTGCTTACTTGCAAGTCCAAGCAATATTTTTATTTGTTTTTTTAGAGAGATTGATTGTAGCCTGGTTAGAAGGGAAACACTCATACAAGCTCTTTGATGGTTAGTTTTCTATGTTAGCTGAGCTAGGCTATATAGCTCCAAATTATTTAATCAAATCCTAATCTAGGTGTCACTGTGAGAGTATTTTGTAGATGTGGTTAGCATCTACAATCAGTGACTTATAAAGGAGATTACTGTAGATAATGTGGGTGTGTCTCTTAGAATCAGTTGAAAGTCCTTAAAAGCAAAAATAGGTTTACTGGAAGAGGAAGAAATTCTGTCCCCAGACTACAGCATCATTTCCTGATGAGTTTCTAGCCTGCTGGTCTACCCCAGAGAGTTTGGACTTGCTTGCTCCCCCCAAAACACATAAATCATTTTCTCTTTCTCTTTCTCTCTCACCAGTTCAGTGTTTCTAGGGAACCCTACCGATCCAAGCTCTTTCAAGTTATTTGCATGGTGATATGATTGACCCATAGCTAAACGGGGGTCTCAACACCATTTGTGAAATGGTACCAACTTTTTTGAAGAGAAACTTAAATTTGCCTTCACGGTGAATGGATGGTGCTGCTTAGTACCACCTGTTCAAACCGGCTCTCACCTGGAGTGAAATTTGCACAACAGCATATATTGATGGAGTAATTGGAGTAATCATCGATCTGATTTAGAGCTAAAAGTGCCAGAAACTATTGGCTATCTCTTAAATGTAGGGGAAAACTTTCCAGGTCAAAACCAAAACATTTTGAATCGTATAACTGTAAATCCAGTTATAGCATTAGAAAAGAGATCCAGTTATTATTCAGTTCAACTTTCTCATTTCAAAGGTAATGAAATAGGGGCCCAGGGAAGGTTAAGTGTGGTGTGCAAAGCCATACTCACTGTAACAACATATCTTTTAAAATTTGTTTTATTGCTTGAAAATGTTTTAATATTTTTCTGTTTTGCTAAATATTTTGCTGAAGCACATTGTTTTAGTCTGTAGGGTATTCTATCATATGGATGTGGCCTAATTAAACTGAATCCCTTTTGGGCACGTTAATTTATATTCATATTTTCACTTCTATGAATACTGTGATAAATATTCTTATACATAAACCTTTGTATACATATTTATCATTACTGAGGATCAGTTTCAAGAAAAGGGATTTCTGCAACAAAGGGTATACACATTATCTAAGGGTTTAATCTCAGTTGCCAAGTGGTCCTCTAGAAAGGTCTTAGCAGTTTCCAACACTCAGTGATGGATGAAATCACCCGTTTCCCTGCATCCTCACCCACACTGTATATTTTCATTAACTAACAAATACAGTGAAAATGGAGTCTTGCCTTAATTCACATTCCTGTATTTATTAGCAATGTTGAACACTCTTTTTCTAATTTTATAGGCAATTGTATTTTCTTTCTGCATTTTTAATGTCCTTTCCCCACTTTTTATTGGAGTTTATACTTTATTGCTTTGTAGAAATTTTAAGACAATGAAATTGAGTCCACAAAACAATCCCTCAATAAATGGTAGAAGTTATTATTCTTACTGATATTGTCATTGTTTTGTTGTGGTCGTTGGTATTATTGTGCCTGTTGCTAGTTGCTGTCTTGTACTTAAGAAAAAATTATAAAGGGGGCACTGCCTGGGGTCAAACAGCCTGTATTAGGAAAAATGTATCTCTATTTCACTGGAAAAAATTCACCAAGATACATCCCAATTACGCTGTTGATTTTACAATCTTTCATCTGTATCCTTTCTCCAGGCTTTATTCTCCCTGGAATAAAGTCAAATGTAGTTTATGCTTCAGGCACATATATAACAGCATGCAAACCACTCCACATCTTTAGTTTCTTTTCTAACTAGGCACTGAGACTGTTTCTTTTCTTGGAAGTAATAGGAATTGACCTCAGAGAATACATAAATTGCAAAATGCCTCCTTTTTTAATCTAGCATTTTACATTATTCCTATTTTTCCCTCTAAAAAGTATAAAATTGCACTTCCTAAAATGGAATCTGTGGAGCCACTTTTTATCTTTTAAAATATTTAGCAGTACACAGTGTTTACTTTTTATGTTTCACTCCTGAATATTGTGTTTTATCGGAGACTATCAGAGAGTTGCCTTTTTTATTTTTATAGTGGGCCTCAAATGTTTATGGGCTTGTGTTATTCATCTGCCCACTGCTGTCTTTGAACTCTTCCCCTAGGGCAGCAGCAGCATTTATGATTGGCCACCACATCATGCAGCGTTAGTGAGGAGGGATGGGAGATGGATGAGGGATGTTTGGAATAATCCGTTGTGAATGGCAACTGAAAAATATATATCAGGCTCTTTTGCATGGTTGTTATGGAACGTTTTGCCTCCACAAATGAGTTGATATATATAACTTGATGAACGTGCTTCCTGACACATGGTAGATGTTCCAACCATGTTAGTTTTCTGTCAGTCAGAGACATAGAACCAATAGGACACCATACACACACACACACACACACACACACACACACACACACAAATGTAAAGAGACATTTAAAAACACTGAGAATTGGATTACAGGATTGCTGGGGCTGGCAAGTTTGGGACAGAGGAGCAGGCTAGATGAGGCTAATTCAACTAATTAGATAAGACTCGTCCACATTCTTAAAGGTAATCTCTTTTACTGAACGTCAACTGATTATGGATGTTAATGACAACTACAAAATACCTTAAAGTAACATCTATACTAAAAGCATTGGAAACAAGATAGAGTGCATTTTTGAGTAAGGGAAAGAAAAGGAAGTTTTGTTGGGAAAGTACAGGCAGCAGAAGGAGAGTTAAGAGCATCCCCAAAATGATGCCATCACCTTCCTGGTTTGGCCTCGTTCTGGGCATTTCTGTGAGTTTACAGTAATAATGGAAATGGTGGGCTAGAGGGAGAGCAGAAAAAGGATGGGCTCTCTCAAGGCTCAGTGTTAGAGGACTTTCCTGCTACAAAATGGGGGTGTCATGGGCAGAGTGACGTAAAGCCTCCTGGATTCTCTGGCAGCATCCACTCTGAGTTTCTAAGAAATGCCCAGATTCTCCTTCTATTGGCAATACAGACATGGACCAGGGTGCTCTTTGAGTCCAGATTGAGGGTGGGCATTGAGACACAGTTGCTACATAGAAGAGAGTGAAATTCACTCTAGGTGCAGAAGGAGAATGGGCTTGAATGAAACTAAAGAGTTGGTGATGAAGTTACTTAACCTTTCGGCAGCACCAAGTATTTAGACATGTAGGAGTATAATAATATCAACCCCCAACCTATTTGATAGGGCAAATGAGTTAAAACTGTTATATGAGTTTAAATTTATGTCAATCAGCAAATTCAAAGCATGCCACTATAATTAGAGACTCACAATTACCCATAGAATATCCTTGTGGGCAAAATTAATTCATATTGAACATTTTTAGCAGTTATTTTAAGCCCAGATATAGCCTGGTTCAAATGAGTTGATTTCTCTATTCTGAGTAAGATGGGCTACTTACATATAAGGTAAACTTCCTTTACTGATGGAATTTTCTGCTACTTTAGAAATTTGGTGATGATGTTTCTAAGGTTAGAGTCAACAAATCAAATCAGAAAACTTGAGAGTGACTAGGGGAAGTCTCCTAGGAACAAGTTGTTAAGGGAGAGCACAAAATCCCTCTCTAGGGGACAGACTTGGCCACTGGCTTTATTAGATCATGCCACTTTATTGTATACTTTTTAAGGCCTGTTTCTTTATCATCAATTCTTTTTTTTTTTTTTTTTTTTAATGTGGACAGGTTAGTGGTTTTAAGTCAGATAAGCAGAAACAAATCCAATAGCTGATTTCTAAGAAGGATTCTCTTAGGATTTGTATTTGGGTGAGAAATGTATTTGTTAATACACTTGATTCATTGACTTTTGAAATACTTCCTTTTAATGCTTATTCATTTGGAGTAACACAGAACAAATGCATGGTAATCCCTTCTTTTCAATAGAAGCTATTCTCTTTTCAGGTCAGGAATCCCAAACCTCCTCTATGATTTCCTGTATTGCTGTTTACAAACAATGGTATAAATGACTTGGATGTTTCCTGGATTATTTACATTGGAGGCAATGATACAGTATGGCAATAAAGAGGGCAATGAATTTTGGAAGCTGGAAAGTCAGCTACATAAGTCTTCTATGGAAGACTGAGAATGACATCTTTGCATTGTTAGGCTGGTATTTGTTTAATGTGATTTTGCAGGAAAATCAGAAAAGCCTCCCCTGTAAGCAGCCATATGACCTCCAGGAGGCAGTTAAGAGAAATGTAATGGCACTCTCTGATACAGTGTAGGTTATATTTTTGGCAGTGATCCAATTTTTTCCAGTCTTTATTCACTAGGGAGTAAAATTATTGCCTCATAAAACAAGAGAGCTGTCCAGTTATTTCTTAAGTAGGACCCTATTAACTTTACCACTGTCACCAGTTCCTTTCACAACATTAAAATCTCTCAGCCTTGTGGCAGGGAGGATGTTACGTATCCAGATTTAGTGATCCAAGAACAATTATTTTGAAAACATACATTTCCTTGAAAAACACAATTTTGAAAGAACTAATTCTTAGAATGATGTTCCAATGAATCACTGGATTCATAACAGCATTTTTCTCTGAAAACATTTTGCCTACGTCAAAACTATCAGCCAGCATATGAAAAAGTGAGCCTTAATGTTATGGAAAATTTATTATGGAGAAAGAGAGTTTGATTATTGAAATGCATTACAATAAAGTTGTGAATCATTGAATTAAAGTTTCATTTATTTGGAAAATCTGATAATTATCCTGAGTTTCTATCTGAATATTGCCATTGTGTAGAATTTCCTTTTAGGCCATACTGAGAATCATAGTCCCATTTCTGCTTGGTATGCAAATAAAAATGCTGTTCTTGTCCATGTTGTCTGAGTGAGAATGAATTGAACCCATTTGAGGAGATGTGATGGTTCCTGCAGAAGAAGAACCATCTCCCTTGTTTATATATTGCCAAGAACTGGCCAGTGAACAAGATCAAACTCAGTCAAGGATGATGTTAGTCTCCCATATACACATCATTTATTCCCTTTGGCTCTCAGATTGAGCTTCTAATACCCAAACATTTGCATCAATTTCTAATTGTTTTTAACTGAAATTCTTGTATTCTGCCAAGTTGGGCCTGGTATTTGTACAGCCATATCTGAGTTATTCTTAGCCAAGGTGTAGCAATTAGAATTTGGTTAGACTACAAGCCATAGTATGTTAGCTAATTTTCTCCAAAGGTAGATCCCAGGATTAGGACTCTAGTGATTCTAGGCAGCATAAGTGAGGTGGGAAAGAGAGTAAGACAGGGAAGACAGAAAAACCAGTAAAGTGTATATTAAAGAGTGGATTACTTCTTTGGGTACCTGGAACCAAGTCCACTAGAAACCTCCAAGAAATGAAGAGGAACAGCCTTGAAATTGTCTCCTGGAAAGACAGGCACTGTTCCTCATTAGTGGACATTTGCCCCCAAGGATGCTAATGCCTCACAGGTACCGAACTGTACCCATGAAGGAGTTTCCATGGGGCCAGAGAAAGGCCTTAGATAGGTAGAAACACAGGCTGCTGGGTGGGAAACTATCTACCAAGGCTGTTATTATAAAGAGTAAGCTAGAAAATAACATTGCTTTGGAAGGGCAGAGGGCTACTTTCACATAAATCCAGAAGTCCAGAAGTAGACAGTCCAGGACTTATTTTGGAATCTTCACAATCCCCAGATGCCCAAGTTCTTCCCAGTCCACTGTTTTGCCATCTCTAGGGTGGGATCATTTTCAAAATCCAAAATGACTGCTAAAGCTTTAGTAATCATCTCTGTATCCCAGGGGGTAGAATTTAGGAAGGGACAAAGAAGACCTGTCTTTCTCTTTTAAGGAGATATTCTGGAACAACAAAATATTTCCATCTATATCTAATCGGCCAGAACTCAGTTACATGGCTACATCCTGATATAAAACATTCTGAGGAATACAACCTTGATTGCAGGTGGACGTATGTCTAAAAAAATAGTGGTTCTATTCCTATGAATGGAAGGGATAACTGAGATATTGGCAACAAATCACCTCTGCATTGGAAAATTTCACCCGTCAGGATCTATAAGTGGGAGAAAATGTAGAAAGGGTAGAAGTAAGTAGAATAGAATTATGTTAACTGTGTAAGGACCCTGAAATTATTGCATCATGTTCCTTTAGTAAGGCTGATCATCTTCACAACATTTTAGATATTGACCTTATTCACAAAGTAATTATGGATGATCTGAATGAAAGAATCAGTTGAACTGTGTTTTGCCTAGTTGTTTTGAAAGTGAATGAAGAGTAATAATAACATCAATGGCAACAGTGACTGTATTAGTCTGCTAGGGCTGCCATAACAAAATATCATAGATGGGGTGGCTTAAACAACAGACATTTATTTCTCACAGTTCTGGAGGCTGGAAGCCCAGGATCAAAGAATTGGCAAGTTTGGTTTTCCTGAGGCCTCTCTTCTTGGCTTGGAATTGGCCCTTTTCTTGCTATGTGCTCAAGTGGCCTTTTCTTTCTGTCTACATTGCCCTGGTGTCTCCTATTCTTCTTATAAGGATCCAAGTTCTATTGTATTTAGGGCCCCATCCTTGCAATCTCATTTAGCGTTCATTACCTCTTTAAAGGCCCTATCTCCAAATACAGTCACATTGGGGGTTAAGGCTTCAACATATGAATTAGGGGGGCACAGTTCAGACCATAACAATGATAATAATAAATATTTATTTAATGTTTCCTAAGTATTAGGCCTGAAACTTAGTGTTTTATACAGATTAATTTATTTAACCTACATAATAACAGTGGGTAAGAGATTATATTCCTCATTTGATATAGAAGGAAACAGATTTAGGGAGAGTGAAACATGCCCAAATTTGCATGGAAAGAAGGGAGGGCAGCAGGCTGGCCCCAGAGCTTAGGTTCATAAACCACTGTGAGATGGTGCTTGTGATTTGATGCAGAAGACAGGCAGTACCACGTGTGAGAGATGGACAAGTGCTGTGGGCAGTCCCAGTAGGAGATGCAATTACCAGCTGCAGGTTGTGTTGGGGGAATTCTTTGAAGGGGCCTTTACAAAGCAGAATCTTCATCTCCTCCTGAACAAATGGAGCTGTAAATCTAAGACTGGCAAGTAGGGGCTAAAATATCCCTTTATTATTGGTAGAGGCTGGGGGATGTGACTTTAGGTTTATTTGCCAAACGAATTAGCTAATGGAATTAGGTAGACTCAGCCATCCATCACAGCACACTGGTCCAGGGCAGGCCTCCCCACTCCAATAGGACGGAGCCTCTGGAGGGACTGTGGAAAGTCTGCTCGCTCTAAGTTGAAGCTTCCTCCAATGAGTAAGAATGTTGGCGGAAGCAAGCTAAACAAGCCTGTTATTTCTCCCAGATTTAACAATCAGGTCCCTTTATTTCCTCTGTTGGTGGAGGGAATAAAAAGGGCAGTTATTATCGTAGGAAAAATCCCTCTCCCTGGAAACCAGTGATGAGAACAAGATGTTCCCAGGTAACAGGATGTAAGGAAGATGTCTTGAGCTTACCTGGGCAGCTGGGGCATCTTCACACAGGTATCAACTTTGAGGCTGAGGCAATGGGGAAGAAGACGTTTTTTCATTACTTGTGAAAACATTTTTTATGGGATTAATTTTGTACTGTTGAGAGCAATACAAATCATTCAAACAATGTTGGGAGGCAACCAGGCTTGGGATTGTGTCAATGAATGGGTGCAGTTTGGAAATAAATGGATGCTTTGGTGATGCATTTAAGATGTTACATTGTGAATAACAGAAGAGACCAATATGTAAATATGTAAAACTTCCCCAGAGGAGTTCAGTGCATTTCTACAAAAAAATGAGTCTACTTTCAGTACGAAAATCAGTAAACCTAATCAAAGGAGTAGGTCTAAGCAAAGGAATCAGAGCCAAAGAGAGGAGAGCAGGATTTTTAGTCATTCTGCTGATATGTTCAGCCTATGATGAATGTCATTAACAATTGATCAATAAGCTATTTTTCCTATTTCTTCAACTAGAGTTGAAACATAAAATGAAGAAAAGTAGACATTTTCTAACTATCCAGAAGACTAAAGCCCACTGTCTACAAGTTCAGCCACCTTCAAAAATAATACATTTCAGCAGAATAGTTTCATGTGCCTTCATGTGCTCTCTTCCCCCCCCACCCGCCAACACACACCTAAATTAGGGGTCTACAACGGCAAACCAGAATGGAGACTTGAGACACTGATCCATAAAAATGAGGCCAAAAATCTTGGTTCTCCCCAAAATTGGTTATGTAAAGCAAAATTATATTTTTGGCACTGCCCTATAGAGTGGCCTGAATGAGGATTCAGTTCATAGCTACAGAGTTGGCTGTGGTTTTCCCTGAAGAATATAATGCTTATATCTCCCTGCTTTTGCATGTGTAAAAGTAGAATTTTACATTTGCTGTGTGTCAAATTGAGCTTCTCAGATTTTTTTTTTCAATTAATTCCTCTCCTCTGGCATATTTTGCAAATGGAATGTGATGATGAGGTTTAGTCATTTTGTTATTTCATAGTTCTAAATAACTAATCTAAACAATTCTGCTCCAAATAAATTTTGAGGAATTTTCAATTTTGCAATTGAAATATTTGTTTGAGCTGTTAACAGAGCTTAAATAAATTAGGTGGCTAACAAACTTCTCCTTTGCTCTGTATGACATAGATGCAATGTTAGAGATATAGGATGGTTTAGGTCTCCAAACAGATTTTTTGGTTTGTTTTGCTTTTATTTCCCTTAAATTACCATTTATCCAGTAATTTAAGGGAAGTATACCTTTTCTTTTTTTTTTCTTTTTTTTTACAAAAAGGCCCGTCTGAATTACCCTGATGAGTTGAAAATAGGAATAGGTATTGAACTCTTAAAGTATTTCCAGAAAATCATTCAAAATCAAGATACTAGGAAACTCTGATTTTTAAAAAATGTTTATTCTTTGTTTGATAGTCTTTAATAAATGTTTATTAATTTTTTCTTTAAAATATGTTTCCCTTAGAGCTACATCATTAGAAAAACTCTTTTTTTTGAAATCATGGTTTTATGGTTATTTAGTTACCTATTCATTTATATAAGTTGGAGGTGTTCTATACATGTTATTTTTGCTAAATAAAAATAATCTTTTACCTCAACTTGTGAAAATAAAAATAGTGAATTCTTTGGCAGCAATATGACCAAAATAGACTTTATATAACTGTTTTTCTGCTTGCTTTCAGTATTATTAGGACTGGTATCTACAGGGTTTGGTAAATTTTGAACTTTATAATTTAAATCCAATCTTTTTTTACTCTGAACCAATTTCTCTGTTCTTTGGATTACTGATTTTGGAAACTGGAAGCAAAAAATATTCCTTAGAGTAAGGCTCTTTCAACTGGAAATGTTGGTTTTGTGTATGTTATCTCTTAGCCTTCCCTAATGATTTTTAGCTGAAGGATTTGAAAGCAGGTGAAAAGACTGAAGTGGCTTTTACTTGTGTGATTTGGGGTGAAGCATCTTCTAAACACAATTCTCTTTTTTCCTCTGAACGTGAATTCTGTTCTGATCAAAGGGGTCAGGCAGATAACAGTTGACCCTGTAAATTCTGGAACATAGATGGCATATGGGTACAAATTCCACCTCTGATTTGTGATTTATCCCTGATTTAAAATATTCCCACTTTATAGACCAAAGGAATGGTTTTCTGAGAGTATCAGAGATTCTTGAAAACCTCAGCTAGAGCTTTTACAAACATGTGCCGTGCCTGGAAGTAATGGCTGAAAGCAGTAGCCTTCTGAAATTCAGAAGGCTGAATTTTTTTATATAGGTGAATAAATGCATTTCCTTTAAAATACATTCTCAATATCTTCAAAATATACTGTTAACATATATATGTATATACATATATATTATTCTAAAAAATAATTTTGTGTGAGAGAGTAATCAAATATCCCTGATGAACCTTGATTTAAGCATTTTCATGTTGGTAACGCAGTCTGCAAATCAGGATCACTTCAGCTTAGAAAGAGATTAAAAAAATAGTCAAGAGTCCTTATCTTCCCACCTTGAAAATGTTTGTGGTTAAGTTGATCTGGGTACCTAGAAGTGATGCTCTTAGTGTTTCCAATGGTATTTCCAATCACATGGATGTTTTCATTTTTTCTGTGCATTCTTTTGTCTTCTGTACTGACAAGGGAACTTATGCTCCCAAATTGTTCATTATGTTCTTCTGCCAGGATTTGCAGGACAACTATTTGTTTCTGAAAACAAAGGGTCATTTGCATCTGCAGAGTGGGGACCTACTAAAATCCCTAGGACATATCTTTTAGATATTTCATTTCGTGTCTGATTGAGTCAATAGCTATTATTCTTTGTACGATATCCGTGGCTATAAGGGTGGGTCAGAATCTTTGAATGGAAGTAGGGGATGCTAGAGGTTTGGCCTGGAGTAAAAGGCATGATGTTTTAATGTTGGGGTTTTGTTTAAAATGATTTCTGGCTAGTAATTTCTTCAAAATTTCTGTTAAAATAGCTATACACACTATTAGAAAAGGTGAAATCCACAGTAAAATTAAGAACTAAGATTCACAATTGCCAAAACCTTGGGGAAAATTCCACTAATGGTTAAACTGGTACAACTCCACTGAAACATGGTCAGTGACAGAATGGCTGAGTGGTTAAGAACATAGACTTTGTTCCAAATCTGACTCTGTCACTCTCTCACTATGTGACTTGGGAAGTTTACTTGGTCTCTTTATGCCTTGGTTATTTCACGTATAAAATGGAGGTCATAATAGACTCTCCTAATTAGGACTTTAGGTTTAACATATACATACTACTATATATAAAATAGATAAAACCAACAAGGACCTACCATATAGCACAGGGAACTATACTCAATATCTTGTAATAACCTGTAAGGGAAAAGAGTCTGAAAAAGAATATATCTATACCTAGAACTAGATATCTACCTGAATATATATATATATATATATATATATATATATATATATATATATATATGAATCACTTTGCTCTACACCCAAAACTAAAACAACATTGTAAATCAACTATACTTCAATTAAAAAAAAATAGACTCTCCTTCAGGAGGTTGCTGTGAGGTTTAAATGAATTAATACTTGAGTGGACAATGCCCAGAACTTGGTAAGCAGCAGAAAATGTTAGTTATTATTGTTCAATCGCCCAAATATCCTGTGTCTGCTTGACATTAGGTCAGATACCCTTTATCACTCTGTCTCCTTATTCAGTAGAAAAGGGCTGAATCTACCAGAAAACTGAGAAGTCGTTTATGTATCACACTGCCTTTCTGAAGCAGTCTCTGGGTTGCTTTTTCCCAAACGTGTACAGCTCAGCAAAGCTCTTATTTGGCATAAGACAAAATGCACTTCTCCTGACAGCACTGATTTCAGTTGTTTTACTACTGGCTTATGTCCACTGAGACTCTTATGAATGTCTCTATTCCTGTTATCTCTTCATTATACAGACAGTTTTTACAATAATTCCATAACCAATCTGTGGTTAGTGCCCATTTTACCTGAGGGGAACTTGCAGGTCAATACACAAAGTGAATTTGTGCCAGAATTGGGAAAAGAACTTTGACTCAGGGTTCAGACATCTTTTCAGTATGGTGACCTTAAAGGAATGTCAATCTTCACCCCTCTGCTCTTCCTATTATTTTTGGTGCCTTTTAATACAATCAGGTTGAGCACCTTTTTGGTGAGTTAGTAATATATCCATTTAAAGAAATCAATCAATCTATGAAACTATTTTTTCGCTTTCGTTTAGGAATGCAATAAAAAGGGTGTTCTACTTATGTAAGTGATATAAAGAAAAAACTCATTAAGAACTACAAATTCTGCTTCTGTGTTTTGACTATCTTGAGCTTGATTTGTATCTATTACCCCTGTGCTCTAACTTCTTAACAGTCATATGCATCTATGTTTTTATTTATTCCCTTGACACAAAATACAGACTGTCCATAAGGTGCAGCTTAGTAACGAGGTTAAAATTAAGATGGAAATAGTTATGCATCCTAAGATTTTTCCTATTGATAAATTTATTTTTACCATCTATTTCTTTCTTTTTTTTTTTTTTTTTTTTGTAGTACGTGGGCCTCTCAGTGTTGTGGCCTCTCCCGTTGCGGAGCACAGGCTCTGGACGCGCAGGCTCAGTGGCCATGGCTCACGGGCCCAGCTGCTCCGCGGCATGTGGGATCTTCCCGGACTGGGGCACGAACCCGTGTCCCCTGCATCGGCAGGCGGACTCTCAACCACTGAGCCACCAGGGAAGTCCGCCACCTGTTTCTTAATTGACCCATCATATTTTCTTTATTCTGCAGCTACAAAGAGAATAGAATAAAGATTTTCCTTTGCTTCCTGAACTATCCATCCTTAAAGTTTGTTCTTGACAATAGATTTATTAAGCCTCCCATGAACAGATAGCTAGGGTTTTATCTCTGGACGACCTATGTTACAATGAATTTGTAGCAAGTTAGACATCAGTACGGATTAAATGTCTGGTTAGTTAGCTGTGCCCGGTTGTTAGTTGTCAACTCAGCACTATCTCGGTTGCTCATCTGTGCTCTGTTCTGCATGGCGGACTTTGAAAGCCTGTGAACTACATTTCTTCAGAACCCATTACCTAGGTTAGATTTTGCAAATGAGGCACTAGCCAGAGATTTATAGAAGTGGGAGAGAGGCAGAAAATATCCTATTGCTCCTCAGGTAGCAGAGAACTGGCAGGTAGGATTCAGAAAATGCCTCTGGACATTTCCCTATGAATCACTTACCTTATTGCTGCAGGCAGAGATCTCTTGCTAGGGTAATTGGCCCACCACATCCGCGGGTCCTGCATCTGCGGGTTCCGCATTTGCAGATAGGGAAGGCCTGCTAGAAGACATTTTACACAAGGAGCTTGAGCATCTGTGGATTTGGGTATCCTCAGGTGTCCTGGAATATATGCACCCACCCTTGCCCCTGATACCTGGTAGGACTACAGTTTCTTGCAGTTTCCTGGTTCTGAAAGCTAGCAACAACCTGAGAACTAGAAGCAGTTTCCCCAGATATTCACTGTTTCGCTCTTTTCATCACTCATTTCCCTGTATTAAATCTTTTCTGTCTTGAAAAGCTTAAATTGTCTTAGTCTTCCCTGAACAAATTCTCACTGCTACCCGGAAGCTAACCAAGTGAATTAACCAAGATTAATTCACTGTGACCTTTGTCAAGACATCTCAGCTGTCTGGCTTCTCATTCTGAAAATGAGAAGATGGGGTGGCAGCATCTCGCTTATAACATTTGATTCTGGTTGGAATGAGCTCTAGAAAGGTGGTGCCTTGGAAGTAAGAGATGAGAGATGGGTCTGTACCAGTGGATGTATAACTATCCATAATTATAAATGAGTTTTATTTAGCCTACTGAGTCTCAAAAAATATTGATGCAACATTTAAAGATTTTGTTTTCCATAAAAATCTGGAGTTCTGGACTGTCTTTAAAAGGCAGACGATCCTGGGCTTCCCTGGTGGCGCAGTGGTTGGGAGTCCGCCTGCCAATGCAGGGGACGCGGGTTCATGCCCCGATCCGGGAAGATCCCACATGCCGCGGAGCGGCTGGGCCCGTGAGCCATGGCCGCTGAGTTTGCGCGTCCGGAGCCTGTGCTCCACAACGGGAGAGGCCACAACAGTGAGAGGCCCGCGTCCCGCAAAAAAAAAAAAAAAAAAAAAAAAAAAAGGCAGAAGATCCAACAATATCAGGGCTTTCTCCATGCCAGCGGTTGGCGGGAACAGTTATACTGCCTCCTGGTTCACGCCAGACACGTGCTTTCCCAGGTTCCACAACCTCATCTTGTCCTGTTGCCTTCCAAGGTGGTGTCAGTTGCCATGTACCACCATACAGGTGCGTTTTTCCCCTTAGAGAGTTATTGTTTTGAACTCATGTTTCTTCCCAAAGTGGTAAAACTAAAGATGGAGAGAAAGGGCAGTGTGTTTTAAAAAATTAGAAAGAGTATGGCATTTTTGTGCCAAATATTTCTACATATTTATTTGACATTTCCCCATCCACATCACTCTTACTTCTTTTGGCTATCTCCTGTCAGTATTTAAGTTTATGAGTCCTGGTTTAGGCTCTAGCATTTTTTTTTCCACTTTATTTGAGTCACAAAGTCTTTGAAGAATATCATGAGAACCACCGGACATTTCCCCAGGAAAAAAAATGCAAGAATGCAAACATAATATTCTGATCACAGGTTTCTTTGAAGTCTTACGTGTAACTAACTTAATAAGCCCCTTTGCTCTAGAGCAGTACTTCTTGTGAAAATGAAGATTCAGATTCAGTAGGTCTGCGAGGTGTCAGCTACTCTGCATTTCTAACAAGCTCTCGTGTTAGTGTTTGGTTCTGGGGACTATACTTTCAGCAGCAAGTTTCCAGTGGTTCTTAAATTTTATTTGGACATTAAAATCCCCTGGAGAAATCTTTAAAAAAGATTGATGCCCAGGCAATGGTATTTCTTAGAAGCTCCCATCTGTGGGGTTTGGGACTGTCTGTTCTACATCAAAAGTCATTTACTGAAATAAGTAGAGAGGCAAAGCAGGCTGTAAGAGGGGTCTAGGGATCAGGTGGATGTTGAAATGGAAATGGTGCCAACCAAGAAGACAGGGCATTGCCAGCGACTAACACTTTGGTTTTTCAAAAGATGACCAATTCCTTTTTTTCTGTAGTGAAAGCAACAGCAATAACTTGATGCCCCCAGTAAATTTTCTAATAACCTGTTGTATTAGAATCATACATATTGCTTAGCAGAGTCTACCAATCTTGGGTGCATCTGCTGGTCTATTTCAAAGGAGACCATGAGTTGGGGAAAGAAAGGAGAGTTGGGTAAAAATGAATATTCTAGTCATTGTTTATCATTTCCAAGGCCATATTTTCCCCTTATGATGTGACCTTGTCCAAGGCTACTAAAAAGCCACACAAGTTGCCACAGTAGACTTTATGTCAAGTGGAAAACGAATCTGAAACAGTGTCCACTGTTAGCATGGGGGTGGATGCCTTCTCTCACAGGTAGTCCATAGCAATTTAGGAAAAAAAACACATGAGTGTGTAACACAAAAGACGTGTCCATGGTACCACTTGATCTGGGCTTCAAAGACAGAATTGAAAGCTGAACTTCAATGGGTGTCAGATCACTGCAAAGAAGTTCTCACAAATGATATCACAGCCTGGGTCATTAATGTTTCTATCCTTTCACCTTACATCCCAACCTCCATGTGTACAGGCCTCTAATTAGTGCAGCTCGCACGCAGGAAACTTCTGATGCCAAATATGTGGAACATTTCCAAAGAAGCATTTCCATTTTAAAGAGATCTTAAAACATTATCTGAATCAGCTCTCCCTTTAAAAATTCTATTCCTGCAGGGAAAAAAGTAATTATATACATTTAGTTATGGATGGCTTCTGCAAAAAAAAAAAAAAATCCTTAGTTGACCTTACCTGATCACAAGGAATTATTTCATAGTCATGAAATAATAATAGCCCTAAAACTCTTAGATTCAAAGAAATCCTTCAGTCAAATTTAGCTCCTGATGCTGATATGTACTTACTAAAATGATGTTCTAAAATATCTTTCGCGATAATCTTTTTTGTTAATTTCCCAATTAAACTTCTCTCTCAGGCTCTGTTAAGTCATTAGTTGGCAATTGTCTTTTGTTCTCTGGTTTTGGAACATCTGGTAGAGTGACATAAAAATGGACATGACATTTAAAACACATCTCAAAAAACTTTCGGAATATTGTTCTCCTCCATCTGATTCACATTTTAGAAAGGAGGAAGCAGGAGATGGCATCCCTCTGAGCAATAACAAATTGGGCTAGTAGGTGACAAGTGAAGCCTTGAGGAGCTAGCAGCTGCCGCTGATCCTCTTTACCTGTGAGGTCATCATCTCTAATACACACCATTTTCTTCACATAATAGACTTGCACCTGTCATTCAGTTGGGGATGACAAAGAAAATATTTTTCTTCTCTCATCTTTTTTGTTTTCTTGTGATTTTCTCTTTTATTCTGCCCTAGAGAACAGATGTTCGGTATCCGCTGAGGTCGGTTTTACATTGTTTTGGTTTTCAAGGAGTGTTTTTAACATTCCTGCTGATGATTTAGCATAAATTGTTCTTGTAATTAGTGTGGTTAATGAACTCCCCACCTATCTTTTAGTAGGTAATTACAAAGCTGGCGTATATTAGCAGGTACTGTGTAAGGAGAAGAGGAGGGCTGGTGATTATGGATTCCATCCTCGTGTCTCTAAGACCAATTCCCAAACGGTTTAATCATCATCAATGTCAACCCTTTCCATATCTTCATTCTTCATGCCATATATTATAATGCTGCATTTATATTCCATCTTGACTTTGATATTTGCTCCTTCAGAATAGAGGTGCCCTGATTAGACAAGGCGACTGGCAGTTGAAAGAAATGTTTTAAAAATATGCATGTACCATCACCAATTTCCCACTAACCTTTCTCCCTATCTTCTACTGTCTGCATTTTCAAGAGGCTTGTTTTGTTAGATATAATTATGAGTAGAAAAGCTGGATCTATGGCAAAAATGACAATCTCTCACAGCTTTCTGTACTAGGTCCCTTCTTATAGGCAGGGGCAGGGGCAGGGAGACAAGGAGGAAGGGGATCTCTTCATACAAAATGTGAAGACATTGAGTATTTCAAATGTAGAAATATACTATATATGTACATCTGTGTTCATATTTAACAAAATCCTATTATAAGAATTACTATCTAGCCTATAATTATTGCTATCCTTTTTCTCTACTCTTTAGTCATTTCATTCTTTGGTCATTACCACCTCAATAATATTGGGAAGTCATTGATATCAGAGATCTATTCTAAACCAATCAATCATTGACTTTCATTTATTACTCATTTACTATATATGTCACTATACTAGTAGATAGGAAAATATAAAAGCAGAGTATATAAATAAACAAAATAATTGGTTAGTGTCAAAGTAGAGGAAACATTTTTGCATTCAGTTTACAAAAGAGTAGGTATCTTTTATGGGCATAAGCTCTTGATTTTTATAATGTAGTTGGTAGGAAATACAAAAAAAATTAGTATCCAGTCACTGCCTTCTTCCAGTTTCCATAATTCTAATTAGGAAAACTGGGCAACGTATATGAAAAATTTAAGAGCCAAATTTAAGGATATATTTAAGGTACAACAACTAATGCAAGAATTGTTATAAGACAATAGGTGGTTGCTTGCCAAATGGTGCTATATAAGTTAAGTATTTTGAGTTCCAGGGGGGAAGTACTTACTGTATGCTGGAGTGGTCTTGGACAATTTTAGTGAAAAAATAGTAATAACTGCTCCTTATAGCCTATTCTTGGATTAACTCCATATTATGTAATGGTAGAGAACAAAAAATTACTGTATACACACTTCAGGTTACATTAATGACACTGTAGTTTTTTCTGATATTCAGGAAAGGGTGTATTAGGTAATTGGAACCTATCAGACATCAAATTTAATCACTATAAAAGGCTGAGGGTGTTGGAAATGTCACTGATATTAAAATTAGATAATTGGGTGTCATGCAGCCTTCTTAACAACAAGCAGTAGAAAGTGATCCTGTAACTTAGCAGAGAAGAAATTATAGAAGGGCTATTGGGTAGCTTCCACAATGGATGTAGCCAAGGGAACCTCCACCAAGGATCTGGGTGGATGCATCTCTGTTATTGGAGATATCCCCACCTAACACTCACCACTACTGTGCTGGGTGCTGAGCCCTCCATCATCTCTGAGTACTTGGTGATGTTCCCTTTGCCTTTCATTCCTTCTTCAAGTTTTAGGGGCCATAGGAGGAGCTTACGATTCCTAAGTCTTTGTCAAGGACCTGCACCCTAATCCCAGAGAACTGGGAGATGGAGATCAACCCCTTCTGCTTCCTTGGTGTCCATGACTATAGACATTTACTTAAACAATGTGAGAGATAGGGCTTTGACCAGAGGGTGATAGTGCAGGAGGAAGATGGCAGTAATCAGATATGATGGCCAACCAGGCAAGGAATTCTTATAAGCTTTGCAAAGGGCATTGCCATTTATGGCATGCTGATACATATAAAATTCTCTAGTGACTTCACTATGCTGCACAAAGTTGGGGAATTGGGGCCACACCTTCTATCAAGAAACTCACAATAGTGCATTCCTCCTCATTTAGGGATGGTGAATGCTGTAAGCAAAACATGACAGAAGTCTACTCCACGTGGTTCAACTGTGTCTCTTGTTTCCCAGCTCTGTGACCAGTGGAAAGCCACTTAAATTTTCTGACCCTCAGTTTCTTCTTTAAAATTGATAGTTCATGATGTTGTGAAGATTAAATAAGGGGATAAGTATGCAAACTCTTTGCAAACTGGAAAAGTTCTGTAAAAATGTAGGTATAATGATTACCCCAAAGAAATATTTCTGTGATCTCTTAGGATACCATAAACTGAGAAATTCACAAGGTCTGAAAATGGTAGCTCCAACTGACTGTTTCAGAATTTTCTTGCATGCTCTCAGATGTCTCCAAATATGAGATGTTAGGGCAAATCTCACTAGTTGATGCGTTCTGACTGACTTTTTATATTGACTGAAGAAGGAATTTTTTTCTACCTTTACCAGTTATTTAGCAGAAGGCAGCTGGAATTCTTTGCCACGATTTTACTGCAAGTTTTACGCAAGTTCCTGTGCCCGATGCACAGTGAGGCCAAACAATACCAAAATGTCAGAGGTTAGGGAAGAGAAACGTTCATTTCAGAGCCATGCAAGGAGATGGATGGCTCATGCCTCGCATGAAGGGTCTCAGCAAAGCACTTTTAAAGGCAAGGTAAAGAAGGGGCGTGGTTAGTTGTTGCAAACGTCTTGATGTCGGAATCCTTTGTTCTTGCATCTGTCCACATAGGTCAGGTCACGATTTCCTGTAAACCTCCAACAAGACAAATGTTAAGGTAAAAAAATAAATTAAAAAAATGTTATTTTCTGTTTTGCAACTTTTTATCTCTATATGAATAGAAAAGTGTTATACCCTTAAAGGTCAGAGCCTTGGGAATGGTCTATCCTGTATATTTTAGGCTGTAGGCAACATTCTATTTTTTTTTATTGGAATAAAATTGCATTACAATGTTGTGTTAGTTTCTGCTGTACAATGAACTGAATCAGTTATATGTATACCTATATCCCCTCCCTCTTGGACCTCCCCCCCCCCCACCTTATCCCACCCATCTAGGTCGTCACAGAGCACCAAGCTGATCTCCCTGTGCTATACAGCAGGTTCCCACTAGCTATCTATTTTACGCATGGTACTGTATTTATGTCAAACCTAATCTCCCAATTCGTCCCATCCTCCCCTTCCCCCACTGTGCCCACATGTCCATTCTCTACATCTACCTTTCTATCCTGCCCTACAAATAGGTTCATCTACATTCCTAAAGCAATAGAATACAAAGGCTAAAGTAAAAGAAACAGATCTAATATGGAGTCAGATTTGTTCTACCCTATTACAACCGGACTAGTCATTAAAACCACAAGAATATACATTTGGAATGGGCTACACCATAGAGATCAAATGAAATATTTGGGCTATGCTGATCCGCTTTAAACCCTGCTCCTGGGAAATGGGCGTCTCCCCAGGAGCTTCCTAAGGATGCTGCTGTCAGTGTGATTCTCACGGAACTATACCAAAATCAGGTCCTTGGAAATCTTTCATTCTGCATTTTGTCCCCAACTTCATACTTTTTGCTGAGCGTGGGTTATGGGAAGTAAACAAGCATGTAGTATATCAGCACCTGTGTTTATTCTTTGGATTGTCATAGTTATTTTCATTTGCAGCAGGTTTATGTTATCCAGTAGACGGGATTTTATGAAGGGTATGTCGCCTATGAGGTTCTGCCAGACCAGATGCACCTTAAATGACAGCTTTGGAGCATGGGCTTTTCTGTGTTAAGCAACTCGGTACAAAGCTGGCTGTCAAGTGACACAGTTCCATCCGTCAGCTTACTGAGGATGGCATGAGTGGCTTTCAGTCCACTAATGCCTGCTTATTTTATTTAGTTATGTTTTTTGTGGTGTCCCCTTAGAGTGGTGAGATGATTGGATTCTTTGTAGGGGCCCTGCACGTGATGAAATGCAGTCTATTACTGTCTGTCCAAGGCTGGCAGTGTTTCTCCAGTGTGTTTTGTCCCTAATAAAAAGATGAGGAGACAGTGTTCCCCTTTTGTTCAGACCTGAAAAGCTCTGGAAACTGGCGAGTTCCCAATTTTGATTTTTATTATAATTATATAGTGAAAATAATTCACAGAATTTAGTGTCTAATTTGACATATTTTAATCTTAGTCTCATCCATTAATTTGTCAAGACCATGTTGAGAGAGAAACTTGAAAGCAAGTTCTCTCTCTCAGGAAAATACTTTCAGGGCCTAGAGGAAAAATCTGTCTTAATCACAGATCCACTTTCCCTCCAGCATCTGAACAAAGAGGACCGTAGCACAGGTATGAGTTTGAGTGCAATTCTTATTTCAGATGGTGACTCATCATGGCGGATACAATCTCAACCACTTTATAGGATTAGTCATTGCTGCATCCCACAGCAAACATTTGTGCAAAATTAGGAAACTCAACCCCTGTGGGTCTCAGTTTGCCCATCAATAAAATGACAGTGCTGGACTATTTGATCTTTGAGATTTGTCAGGTTTTTAAATACCTACTTTTAAAAACGTATTTATTTATTTACTTATGGCTGCGTTGGGTCTTTGTTGCTATGTGCGGGCTTTTCTCTAGTTGCTGCGAGCGGGGGCTACTCTTCGTTGCGGTGTGTGGGCTTCTTATTATGGTGGCTTCTCTTTTTGTGGAGCACGGCCTCTAGGCGCTCGGGCTTCGGTAGTTGCAGCATATGGGCTCAGTAGTTGCGGCATGCGGGCTCTAGAGTGCAGGCTCAGTGGTTGTGGCACATGGGCTTAGTTCTTTCATGGCATGTGGGATCTTCCCGAACCAGGGATCGAATCCATGTCCCCTGCATTGGCAGGACGACCCTTAACCACTGCACCACCAGGGAATTCCCTAAAAATGTATTTTATTAAAGATAAGAACAATGTTATCATTATCATTTCTCCAAGTTTGTTTGTCTAACATTAATGTTTTAATACTTAAAACTCAGAATCTTTATTCTCAGACTTTACTGTAGAAGATGTACAGACACTAACTCATGTTTATAGTGAAATATGAACCCACTTATTTGGGGATAAACTAGAGTTATGTACATCTAGTTTAGGGGAAAAAAGCCCAAACTTTATTTTTGGTTCTTTCAATTTTAAATGCTTGCCTACATTCTCTCTATCCTCCCCCCAACCCCGCGTGCACATTTTTTGTGTCAGTAATATCAGAAACAAATGTGTATAATGTGTGCCTAGTAGATGATCAGTCTATGCTGAGAGAATTAAATAACGAGTGAATATTCCCACAACATATTTCCATGTTAACAGATGGTCTCTGATAGACTCAAATAAGAGCCAACTGAGCATGGCGATTCTTGTGATAATAAACCATTATCAATTCTATTATATGCACCCTTTTCATTCAAGGGTAAACTCTATGTCAATGTGACAGCATAATTCTTCTCTGCAGTCACCATTGGTCCTCACCAGTTCCATCAAAGGCCACCGAGTGTAGTTTGAAGTTGGGAAGACATGAAATGATATCCTAATTTTTATAACTTTCTGCTCCTCTCACCATCACTGCCAAAACCTGTACAAGTCTCTGTGCTTTCACTTTTCAGAACAGCAGCTCGCAATGTGATCTGGGATCTGAGGTGTGAGAGATTGTCTGTATTAGCAGATAAGCTCAAGTTTTTATATAGAAACAGGTCACGTATTGGTTGGAAATCCTTCTTGCTGAGGAATCCAAGCAGAGTTGAAGGGCAGATGACAAAAATCAACACAGAACCCTCTGTTGTTTTTTCTTTCTCCTGTCATTTTAGGAAATTTCTTTTATCACTTTGATCATGTTACTTGTGGAGTTGTCTCAGCAAATCCCCACAGTTAGACAGGCCCACTGACTTCTGCCTAATAGGGTCGTATTTATGTGGCTAGAAGGGCTGCGCGCTGGCTTCATTCCCCAGGAAGTAACTCTTGGCTAGTCTGGCAGGGACGTTATAAGCTCGCAGGCTTTATCAAGTCTGTGAAACCAAGTGTTATTTACAGCTAGAGTTGGGGAAAGAAACATACCGCTGTTGGATTCTAAAATCAGTAGCTTCCTTCCTGAAGCAGGAGAGGGAATTTGAATCAGAAGTCAACAAATGAGACCAATTTCAGCTTATCTTGAAAATTTCCAGACTTCTTCATAAATCTGACAGGAAAGAAACACTTGGAAGTGATAAAAAGTAAACACTCCATGTGAGACCCAGAGATGGGATCGCATTCAGAGGGCTGGGTTTGGTGCAGAGGACCACAATGACAATAGAATAGGATGCTACAATCTCTCTCTTTTACGTTTCTTTAAACTCCTGTGGAAATGTGGATAGGGTGGGAACTAGTCAGTCAAAAATATACTTCAGATTTTAAAAAATTAAGTCAGGAGTAAGGGAGTGTCGAATCAAAAGTAATGAGGATATATATACATATATTTTGGACATAGAAAAATGTTCAGGAGAACAAAATAGACATAGATTCTATTTTTATTATTTTTCTGCATAACAAATGACTGGGAAAGAGGAGGGATTTCTTTTCCCTCAACAGCTGATGATAAGATGGTATCACTTATTCTACTGGCAAAAGTAGAGATTGAAAACAAGCAGAATTTTTCCATGATTATCCCATTTGGTAGTTTGACAGTATAATCAAGAAATTGTGTACATTATCTAGGGATAACTTAGGATCTTAAAATCTCCAGGGAAAATGGAAAACGATAGATGTACCCTAATTGTTAAGCAACAAGGAAATTAATTTTCTACCACCTAGTAGGTCCATTATTTTGAATATATATATATGTCAAAAGTAAACTTCAGCCAGTAATAAATTACTGTTTCATATTTTCATCAATATAAACTTTGTCAGAACCAAGTTTCTGGTTAGTAAACTTCTAACCAGCTTGTACAAGGTAATCAGTTTTGCCATGCTGAGTTAAAATAATTCCAGCCTAAAGCAAAGAAATTTTTTATGTCTGCTCACCTGTGGAGTCTAACCAAGAGTAAGTGTGTGTGTGTGTGTGTGTGTGTGTGTGTGTGTATGTGTGTGTGTGCGTGCACTCAAGTACAAGTTTGTGTCATTTTGAGATGCCAAATGTCAGAGGGGCCCTTTCATCACCTTCAAGGATATCTAAGTCACTTAAAATCCATGTTGGAAACCATTAACTCAATCTCAACTAACTTAATCTCAACTAATATAGGAATAAATAATCTTGTCCAAAGTAGTCCCACTCAAAACATTTAAAAATATTTCATGGATAATTATGGTAGAAAGCAATTTCACAGAGTACTATGGGGGTAATCGTTATCTTTTTAAATACATGTAGGAGATAGTTTCTGTCATAAAGGAGGCAGAACAAAGGAACACTTAGCCTTCCACCAGGAATGTGCAGACAATTGAGACAAAAATAATGAAGAGGACTGCTTTCTGCAGAACAACAAAAATAATCTTGACCTAAGAATGTTGGATCAGTTCTTGGTTCTGTATTGTTAAATGAAACACTTGGAAAAGGAGAGGTGAACGCCTTTCTTGATTGTTTGCCTGAAGCTCATGTGTTCTGCATGCCCAGCATACACAGCCTAGACTTCTCTGTGCTGAGAGTGGGTGTGTGCGTGTCCAGTGGGGTGGGCTGGGCTGGGCTGGACTAGAAGAGGCACTAGACTTTGCTGCCACATTTGGTCTGGCGGCCAACACATCTCCAAAACAAACTTTCATCCCATGGCACACCTTTGAGGATGAGACAGCAAAGCTTTCTTCTTTCTGACATTTTAATTTTCACTTCTCCCAAGTAATTCTGCCATATTTTTAAGTGGGTACAATGCATAGTACTTAATTTATGCATTTAAGTAAGCAGAGCTGACAAAACAATAAAACCTGCATAAGGTTTATGTAGGCAACTTGCCACTTCTTGAACTTTGAAATTTGCATGCATAGTAAGTTAGGAGGTTGCTAATTAACTCTGTGAACATGCCCAGAAATGGACTCACAGCTATTGATTCTTGTCACTGAGAATGTGTTTAACATACATCAACCAAAGTGCACCTTCAAATAATATGTCCAGGTCAAAAAATACTGCAAAAAATACTGTGTATCATAATATTTTTAGCTTTGTGCTTTCACTTTTTTTTTTTTTTTTTTTTTTACTATTTGGTACAGTTGTCCTGAGAACATTTTCTATTGGTAGTTGTGATTTGTGTAGGATAACAAAGTGAAATACTTGCTTTAACTCATACAATCCCCTTGGGAGAAAACTTGCAACTAGTATACTCCTTGCAGATGAAATAATAGCTTTTTTGCCTATTGGAAAAATATGAAATTACAGAACCTTAGAGTAAGAAGTGCAATATTTAGGCATGAGCTCAACTACTGAAACAAAGAAACCACAAACATAGGGAGTCAAACAAGGCAGAAGTTTATTTCTTTTCACACAACAGTCCAAAGGTGATCAGTTCAGGTTTATGGGGAAGGCTCTGCTGACGGCAGTCATTCAAGGACCCAGGTGCTTTCCATGTGTGGCTCCGTCATCCTTCAGGGTGATGGTTGTCCATGTCTGGGTCACTGCCAAGTCCACATGCTAGCCTGGTGGAAAGGGAAAATAGAGGGGGGCAAAGACAGACAGCTTCATTTTTAAGATGATCGTGCACATGTTGGTCACAACATTTCTCACATCCCATTATTCAGAGCTCTGCCACATGGCTAGGGAGGTACCATAGGTCATGAAGGCCGCCAGAAGTCCTGACATATGACTGCATGTGTCACTCTGACTGGTTGGCAAATCAACAAAAATAAATGAATTGTGCTGTATATGATGGGGAAACTCCTTGAGCTTTTCTACACTTTTATTTCTATTGATTTAATAAAGAATTGATATACAGCAGAAATTAGCACAACCCTATAAATCAACTATACTTGAAGAAAATAAATTAAAAAAATAATTGATAAAAAGTTTAAGCCTTTTAAGGAACTTAAAATAGCTTTCTCTTTATCTACGAATCATGTGAATTAATATGACATTCAGATAGCTTATAACTATAGGCTCCTTTTAGTATTTATTTTGAAAAAAAAATGAGAAAAATTCCACTAAATTTTTTTCCTCATAACTGATGAATTTGAATTCTTCTTAATGACCTAAAAAAGGATGCATTGAGTAAAATAGATAGCTAGTGGGAAGCAGCCGCATAGCACAGGGAGATTAGCTCAGTGCTTTTTTACCACCTAGACGGGTGGGGTAGGGAGGGTGGGAGAGAGGGAGACGCAAGAGGGAAGAGATATGGGGATATATCTATATGTATAGCTAATTCACTTTTTTATAAAGCAGAAACTAACACACCACTGTAAAGCAATTATACTCCAATAAAGATGTTAAAAAAAAAGGCTGCATTGATTTGTTAAAAGAATATATTTATTGTACACTTCCTGTAAGCCTGTGATTGTAATAAGCACAAGGACAAATACAAAAGAGTAATCCCAAAGGTCTCAGAGGTCAAGGTGGGCAAGATTCCCAGGTCCAGTTGTTCTCAGACATTATAAAACTTGGGTATGAAGTGTTCTCCACTCTGTTCTCCTTTGCAATACGACTAGATGTAGTTTTCCTAAATCTTCAGTTTTACCTGGAAGAAAGACAGTAATTTGGAGGTCTTCTTAATTTCCTAATTTGCTCAATGAATGTTTTGTGATCACCCATTATGTATCAGGCACCGTATTAGGGTTAATGATTTCTGCATTTGAGCCGCAGAGCCACCATGCAATATGCCTGCTAAGTTTCGTATTCAGCAGTGGAAGCAGACATTACAGTTATGAACATTGTACTCTCCCTAATATTTTGGCATTAACATGGGAGCCTCATCCTCAACCACTGGTCTAAAGCATGTTGATTCAGCCTGAAAAGGAAGCAGTGGCTCTGAACTTTAAGAAATACCCTGGGGTTCACTCTGTGATACTGATTCAGTGTGTGTGAAGGGAATCTTAGGGTCTCTTTTCTCAGAAGTTCCCACGTGATTTTCATGAAGCAGTAAGCTTGGAGAATTCCATGTAAGTATGTAAACTGATTCTGTTTTAACATTTTTTCAGCCACTATCTTGCTGGTGCAGGACAGGTGGTGAGTCTACTGGGTTTTATTGATGAAAACTTGAGAACTAGCCTGGTGATTTGTGGCTGTGATGACCCCTTCCTGGTTCCTCCCACAGGGTTCCTCTGTCTGACACCATCTTTATGTTTAGCTTCCAAATGGATTCCAATATTTAGAGCACACTATATATGTAGAATCTCTCATTCTCTGCCATCAGTCCCTTGGTTTTGAATTAATCTTGAAAGCACTTTTAACTTCCTACTGTATGCAAAGTACAGTATATTGCAAATGCATTTATACTTTTAAAAAATGACTCCAATCAATCTCCTCATTATGGCTCAACATATATCCAAAAGAAAAACCATCACACATCCATCAATCATTTGAAGCCCTTCTCCCAGCTGGAGAGCTGATCGATTTAAGGACATTCACTTATTTTTCTGTGCACGGAGAGTATGAACTTTTCATTGCATTTTAATTCATGTTTCTCCCCTCTTTTATTGTCACATTACCTGTCAGATATGAACTTTGTATCCAAAGGTTCTTTTTCCTTATATAGCAATGTGAAGATTTTGTTAGCTATTTTTCTTTCTTTTCACCTTATCCACCCCCCAAATCCTGTGTAAGATGGCATTTCGACTTCCTTTATTTGTTTTATAACAGATATAGCATTAAATTGAGAGAAAATTAGAGTCTTCTTTCTGAAGCTTCTTTTAGAGGCCATCAAAAATATATAGAATCTATTTGCTTGGCTTTGAAGCCCCCAAATTTGAACATAATGCTGAAGTTAAAGCTGTCCCCAAGGACGGTGACATTTGATCTGGGTAACAGCTATGGTACTTAGGTGAGGCTGTTCTTTCTATAGGCTTCAAAGCTAGAAGCTCAGAAAATCCGTTAAAGCTAGAGTTAGAGCAGAAATAAAGGTGATGACATAGCATTTTGAGGTGAGAAATGTGAGCATCTTCAGAGGGTTTCAAGAAAGTGCATAATGAAAACAATTTTGGAGCCCTGCCTCTGTGGTACTCCCAGCTGCCTAACCCAGATCTCCCAGGGATGAAAGGCAGAGTGACCTGATTAAATCCTTACGATGTTCTCACCGTCCCTCCTCTGCTTTCCGTAGACACACCCCTCTTTTAATGCTGCCCTCATTTCATGGGTCTGATGGAACTCTGCTAATAGAAGGGCTGCTTGACAACATCATTTAGAGAGAAGGATGCTGAACCACAATGCAAAGTGCTCCTTCTCTTCAGAGCACAGCTCAGAAGGAGACAAAAAGATTCTTCACCATTGCCACATGATGGGGAGGGGCTATGTAGCTCCTTGTAGCATCTCTGCAAAACTTCCGTTAGATCTCATCAGGTCGTGCCTTTTTCACCCTTATCTCCCAGCCTCCTTGACAGTTTTAGTTGAGTGAGATCACCAACCATCCTCAACAACCTACGTGCTCAACCAGCCCTGGTGTTTAGGCTCTTCTGTGCTAAGCAGAGAGATATCGTGTTAGTATCTCTTATTCCAGACAAGTATCTGTCTTTGGGGGTTCCTGTTGGTAGTCTTGTCACTCAGACACAGCAACAGTCATGAAGGTTCCTTTGATTCTATTTCAGTTCCTTAACAGGAACTGTTCTGTTACCTCATTTGACTGCTAAAAACCCATAGAAGTTCTTGTCTTGTTAAATGTAATTCTGTTGCAATTACTGTCAAATATTGAATTAAAAGTGGTTAGCTCATTAGCAGCTCCCCCCAACAGTCGATTAAAAAGTTTTATTTTTTAATGAGAAAATGGTTGGCATTTGCTGATGAACTCCTTTCTCATCTTTGGAATCTAATATAGTCACCAGGAATGCTCATTTTTCACTTGGTCTCCAAGTTCCCACGGCATGGGAGGGGCATGCAGTGGGAACAGAGGATATGTGGCATGAAATCACCTCTGTGGCAGAAGTCAGGTCTGGAAGAAAGCCAGCTGAACGTGTGGGGTACAATATCCAAGCAGGGGCTGGCTCCAGACTCAGAGGGTTTCATCTGGACGTAAGGAAGTAGGCTTCCTGATGTGGTGGGCAGAGCTGGGATCTGGGAAATACAGGAACAGGTGATATTGGAAAATACAAGGCAGGCGGCACTGGCACTGAACGATGATTAAGCAGATAGCAGGGCAGTAGCCACTGGACTGGACTGCAGGTGGCCAGATTACAGCCAGACCCAGTCTGGGAAGGAGAAGGAACAGTAAACTAGGCAGACGACTTCAAAAGTAGTAATAGTGGGAGGGAGGGAGACGCAAGCGGGAAGAGATACGGGAACATATGTATATAAACAACTGATTCATTTTGTTGTGAAGCTGAAACTAACATACCATTGTAAAGCAATTGTACTCCAATAAAGATGTTAAAAAAAAAAAGTAGTAATAAAAAAGCAGTAAAAACTCTCCCCTCTAAGCCATTTTCACCATAGCATCTGGAGTGTTCCTTTTAAAAATAGAAAGCAGGTCACACCATTGTGCTGCCTAAACTTTCCAGTGGTTTCCTAAACCAGTGCTTCTTAACCTCAGAAGTGCACAGGGATCACCCAGGGATCTTGTTAAAATGCAGAGTTCTGATTTAGGGGTCTGGGGTGGTACCTGTGTTGCTGAATTTCCAACAAGCTCCTAGGTGATACCCAAATCCCACTTTGAGTTACCAGAACTTGGAGTACAATCAAAATTGTCTACCTGCCTTCGCCCTGTTCTCTCCCTTGTATGTCCACGTTTCAACCATTCTCCTTTGCAATTTCTGTTTCTTGTGCTTGGAGTGCCACTCGCTCAGCTCTTCTGGCTCCTCTTCTGGTCTCGGCTTAAATGTTACCTCCTCAGAGTGGCTTCCTCTTGTTACCAAGTCTGAGCTCGTACTGCTTGCTACATGCCAGGCCAATCAATCCAGAGATGAGGCGTTGGGGCAAGGGATAGTGACTTTGTTTGGAAAGCCAGCAGGCCGAGAAACTGGTGGACTAGTGTCCCGAAGAACCATCTTGCTTGGGGTTGGCTGCTAGTTTCTTTTATAGAACAAAGAATGGGAGATGATAAAGTTGTTTCATATATTTCCTGGTTCCGGCCAGACTCTGGAGGGAATGTGTTAAATTCTTCTTTCCTGCAGCCACTCACAGGTGGGTCTGGTCAGAATGTTTCCTGTGAGCTAAACGAAAGTATTTTAGATTAAGCTCAGGCATGGGAGCAGGGCTTCTGGAGATGGGCCATTACGTACACTTTAAGCTACAGGTAACATCCCTTTAGTGATTAACTTGTAGCAAAAGCAATAGAATACGAAGGTTAAAGTAAAAGAAACAGATCCAATATGGAGTCAGATTTGTTCTTCCCTGTTACACCCTGACCACCCTATCCAATGAAGCCCCTCATTCCAGATTATTCTCTATTAGAGTATTTCTTCTATCATAGCTAGCTCTGACTCAGTCTATAACCATTTATTTATTTGTTCTATTGTTTATTATATGTGTCCCTAATTAGCTATAAACTTCCAGGAAGACAGGAACCATTATTGATATGTTTGCCATATCTGGATCATTTCTTAAGTTCTGCCTATGTGCTAGACACTACTAAATGCTTTCATTTATCTCGCCCATTCCTCACATCAGTTCTGTAAGTTAGACCTTTTCCATCACTGGTTTATAGACAAGATAATAGATGTCCTTTAAAAACAGCACACAGAGATTTCAAACATTTGAACAGAAAGAATAGAAATCCAGAAAAATGGTTATTGCATGTTCTGCCCCTGACCCTCTGCCTGTGTTCCACCTGTGGGTGGAAATGTTCACAGTGGATGACCTCTACCATCTCCACATGGTCCCCATGGTGCACTGCTCAAAAGGGAATAGCGATTTCATTCCTCCATCCTTCCTTGCACAGCTGAGCTAGTCTGATGCCAAAGACAACTGCTAAATAGGAAGGCAGAATTAAAAGAAATTCAATAAGGGAAGTAACAAGACTTTATCAACATTACCAAACCATCACCAGCCGCTTTGTATTGTGCTCCAACCCCAGGCCACATGCTTTAAAAATAAGATCAGACAAAATAACTAGGGAGAGACTTCTATTCCCAGGGCAAAGGTGTAGCGTAGCTTGGATGAATATGTGTTCCTCTGAACCACCTCTACCATCAGTAACCAGGGGCAGGGATGCTCTGGCCGATCCTGTTTTCGCTTTTCTGTAAATACAAATTCTGGTAAGAGTGCATGTTGACAGTATTTGGAACCTGGGGTCCTTATATAGCTTTTCCACGCTGGACGGGGCACTTGTAGCCCTCACTTTATCACAGAGGATATTTCAGGGTTGGGAATTAAGTATTAGGTTTCCATTGCCCCGGATGTTTCTGAAAGGGGGCGGAGAAGGTCACATATAATTCTATGTACAAGTAAACATTTCATTTCTTATTGTGGAGGGAAGACAAAAGAAGTGGGAGATTTGGGGCTCTGATTCTAAAGCCCCTTCAAATACTGGCTCAGCCGCTGACTCTCCTGGAAGGCAGAGCTGCACAGGGGGCTGCCATGTGCTTGTTATTTTTGATGGATTGCGGTCTAGCTGCAGGGCAGGAAGCTCAAAACCCCAGGGTCACATGGTTGGAGTTTGCAAAGATGTTAAGGCTTGAAACATTTTATTGTAGCCAGACCCAAGGAGAGCTTCCAGTGCTGTCTTCAGGGTCCCTTCCTCTTCCTTCTTCTTCAAGCTCAGCCCCAGATATAAAGAATCACACCAAATGGCACTCCTCCCCCACACCCTTCCACCTATACACGCGAGCCGAATATGAAAATTGCTCTCTAATTGTTGGATACAAGCTTGACTAGCTTTGAATTAACAGCTAAAGCTGTATTCATTAATCTGAACAGGGACGAGCAGGCAGCCTGTCACAACACGGCTCAGTTCAGTAGTCATGCAGAGCAGGTGAGGGAACTTGAGGCACTTTGAAAGTGCATCAGCCATCTCCATGAACCCCATCCACTAGTGATGAAGGGGGGAAGGCAGCCAGCCACAATATTGCTAGGAGACGGATGGTGGACCTCAAAGTCCACTGTCCCACAAACATCCCAGCAATGATCGATGGTTATCCACAACAATTAAACTTCAGAGCTTTTAAATGTCATTCTAGAATAGAATGCTGTCTCATAAAGGTGTTGATTAACATTTATCAAACATGTGCTGGGGTGTGCTTGGGGGCCCCTGGAGTCATTCTTTGGGGAAATAGGAACAAATGTTATAGCTTTTGAAGTGAGACATACTTGTGAATGAAATTGGAGGCTCTTCTAATGTGTTCTCTTCCACACTGAAATAAACTGGAGCAGAATTCTTTTTGGACATTCTACGATTTTTTTTTAATGTTTATTTATTTATTCTTTTGGCCACAGTGTGTGGCATGCAGGATCTTAGTTCCGGGATCAGAGACCGAAGCCATGCCCCCTGAAGTGGAAGCATGGAACCACTGGGCTGCCACGGAATTCCCGAAGTTGTTTTTTAAGTGTTGAGAATTAGTGAGGGTGTAGTGGAAGGAATATATAAAAAAGGGGCCAGAGAAGTAGTTTTAAACAGTTGCTTTTTTGGAGGTTATCACCATTATTTTTATTTATTTTTGTTAAATTTAAATTTTATATTGGAGTATAGTTGAACAATGTTGTGTTAGTTTCAAGTGTACAGCAAAGTAATTTAGTTATACATATGCATATATCTACTCTTTTTCAGATTCTTTTCCTACATAGGTTATTATAGAGTGTTGAGTAGAGTTCCTGGTGCTATACAGTAGGTCCTTGTTGATTATCTATTTTCTATATAGTAGTGTGTGTATGTTAATCCCAACCTCCTAATTTATCCCTCCCCCACCTTTCCCAGTTGGTAATCATAAGTTTGTTTTCTAAGGCTGTGAATCTATTTCTGTTTTGTAAATATGTTAATTTGTATCATTTTTTAAGATTCCACATATAAGTGATATCATATGATATTTGTCTTCCTCTTTCTGACTTGCTTAGTATGATAATCTCTAGATCCTAAGATCCACTGACAGATGAATCGATAAAGAAGATGTGGTATATATATATAAAATGGAATATTACTCAGCCATAAAAAAAGAATTAAATAATGACATTTGCAGCAACAAGGATGGATCTACAGATAAACGGTTGCTTTTTAACTTATGATCATGCACCTTGGTTAGATGACAACCTACCTGTGTAAACGGGAGTAGTAGGCAGGAATGGTGGTTCTCAACCTCCAGGGTTAGTATCACTCAGGGAGCTTTGAAAACACCTATGACTGGGACCCATCTGATCCAGTTAGTCTGGGGTGGGGCAGAGCATATATTTTCATGATTTGTTTTTCTTATAGGGATATTCCCAAAGTAGAAGACTCTTGTTAATAACAATAACAACAACAGCAAAAAACAACTTTCCATCAGAACCACATATGGTGTTGAAGGACAATACAGTGGTCAATATTTTTTTCTGTTAACAATTTGTATTTATTCATTCATTTAATCAGAGATTGAATAACTCTTGTAATTCTTATCAAATTCAAACTTGGAAATATGAGGCCTAGATTGACCTGCACATTGGGCAGTGGGGACTGTGAATGCGGAGGTGTGCTGTGTGGATACCAGCCTCTAAACAAGACAGTGGAAGCCAAGTTCTTTGACTATCAGAAAATTGCTGATAAAGTTGTCGATCCTCCATCCTACATTCTGGGCTTCTCTTCCATTTATTCCTCTTTTCAGTTTCTAGTTAGGTCGTGGCATGATTGTTTTGCGAGATTAGCAGATGTTTTTAAATGTCTCCTCCTCATGTTCCCTTTTCCTCTCCTTCATTACCCTATTGCCTCAGGGGAAAAGCGGAACAGGGACAGGATGACAGCAAAAAGCCACACCCAGGTTTGGGTTTCTCAAAACCAGTCCCTTCAAGGAGATTGTTCTTGTTAACCAAGAATTCCAAGAAAGGAGACCTGGTGAAATAAAAATGCGTTTATCTGGGGTTCTTAGGACTGGAGCCTGGGAGACACAGATTAAAGAAGCACTTGAATTGTGTTCTGCCAGACGACAAAATGGGAGAGGCTTATAAAGGGAAAAAACTGCAAGGTTACATAAATTGTCAAGAATTAGGATTGCAGCCCATAAGGGGTAAAGGCACTTGTAAGGCAAAGGTTGGTTGAGGTTCAAAATGATTATGTAGTTGCAAAGGGAGAGAACTCTGAAAGTGCAGGGGTGCAGCTAGCAGCTGCTAGCAGATTTTGTTTTGAAAACAGGTGGTGGTGTCCTTGAGTTTGATACAGTTCAGAGAAAATTCAAATGCTCAGTGGGGCAGGGATGTGTCTGAGACCAGATGCTCAATGGTTGCCCAGCTTTGTATATCTGGACTATGATTACTCCATTATAATCTCTATCTGCTATCATTCTGCTAGAGACAATACCTTCCAGTTTATGGAATTCCTCCAGGTGGAATGAAGGGGAATGAAGAGGAAAGAGGGGCAGTGAGAACAGAGACCTCAGTGTGCCCAGGAGACAGGGACCTGGGCTTTGCTTGCAAGAAGAGTGGTGGGAAGGTAGGACAACACAAGAAGCGTGCATGAGACCTAGGGGCAAAGATGATTAAGCCCACTTTCTTCATGGTGACACCCAAAATGGAAAAGCCCAGTGAAGGGATGGCTGTGGGGCCCATCTAAGAGGAATGCGATAGACAGCTCATCAGATATTCCCATGTCTCTAGGCAACAGAATTGCTTAGAGCTGAAGGGACCACTGGGACATGGTCAACTCTGCAGGGATTGTGTAGGCTGATGGCAGAGCCCCAGGATGGAGGATGGGCAGTTGGTGGATACTCATAAAGACAAGTGGCATAAGATCAGATAGAATAGGATACTCAAATATAAGTTAAGTTGCACTCTAAGATCTTTGGAGACAAACACTCTTATGGGATCTCCTTTTGATAGAAGTAAAACATAAAAAGGAATCATGTCGTATAGTTTGATAAGAAAACATTGCCATATACAGTGAGTACGGCAGTCAGAATTCTATGGAGTATTAAATGGACTCCCATTTAGAACAAGTCTTCCCTCTGCTCAGAGAATTCTGTTGCTTTGAAATGAAAGGCAAGCAGGTAGAGAAGCAGACCTGTAAGAGATAATTCCATTTGCAAGAGAAGGCATCTAAGCTATTTTCATGCCAAAGCGTAAAGGACTTTTCACTTTATTCATCATTTCATTAATCTAATTTCAAAAGGGAAAGCCTGCACTGAAAACAGGTTATTCACATTTCAAGCAAATTCCTTAGGCATAATGAGTGGGCAAAGCACTCAACTGTTAGACTTGGTTGCTTTTCTACCAGCTGGAGATGAGTACAATAAAGGTCATGCTATTTAATCTTACATGAGGAGAGATGTATATAGTTGGGGTTGGAGAAGGAATTATTTTGCAGAATGGCAAATGATAGATCTGTTATGCACTGTGTATCAGGGTAGAGTTTAGAAGAACATGAGCAGTTCAATGATATCTATTTCCATCTTGTTTTACTCCACAGAATGACTGTCTGAATGAAAAATTCCACAGTAACCACGAGAAAGAGGTAGAGTCATATATACCAAACACCATTTTGCCACATAACCAATGGGTTTGGAAAGATTGGAAATACTCCCACCCCAAGAATTTCCAGGACATCTGGTAAGTCAACAACATTATCACAAACATTATGGCCAACCATGTAAGTTCTTGCAACAATGTATTCATTTTCCAAATGTTCCAGCTGAGAAAGCCACACTGAACATTCCCACCATCTAGCAGATGGCTAATGCGGAAGCCAATATTTTCTGTGGAAACCAAAGTTTCTTCTTCTAACATTAGACATTTTCATCAGAGAGAACAAATAAGCATTTTTTTTCTATTCTATTCTCTCACATCCATAAAGAGAATGTATTTCAGACTATTAATTTAAAAAGTGCTTAAAATGAGTTTTACCGGTTTGCAAGGCAGAAACAGAGACACAGATGTAGAGAACAAATATATGGACACCAAGGGGGGAAAGCGGGTGGTGGTGGTGGTGGGATGAATTGGGAGATTGGGATTCACATGTATACACTGTTGTGTATAAAATAGATAACTAATAAGAACCTGTGGTATAAATAAAACAATAAAATTCAAAAAAGAAAAAGAGAATACAGAACTAAGAGGTTTTTAGATCCAGAAATGGTGGTGGTGGGGACGAGGGCTACTGCTTTCTTATCTAGCCGGAGATGGAGGGGTTAGGAAAAACTTGAACTTTTGTGTATTATTATTATGGTTAATTTGTGGGGGGAAAAAAAACAACTTTAAATTGTGTGGGTGGAAATGAGTTTTCTCCTGGCTACCTCAGATTTACAACTGATTTGTAGGATGCAGAGATTATGAATAGGATTTTATTTTTATAAGAAGATGAAGCAAAATGAACAAGTCACAATTGCCAAGTTTATTTTTAGGAAGAGCTGGAAGAAGTGGCAAACAAAAGATAAAACATGTTTGAATAACACTGAGTTAATACATCCACTTTCACACAGACTACATTTACTGTTCCAGGAAAGTGGGTCGATGTTCCTTAAAATACTTTACCTTCACTTGTTATTATCAATCATTCAAGTAAATATATAACATGTTATCATTTGTCACCCATATGTTAAAAGGTGGGAACTTATAAATGGATGGTTTCATCTGCTTGTTTTTGTTTTGTTTTCTAAGCCCTTTGGTGGACTAAGTTGAAATTTCCATTTTTCCAGTAATGACTGTGTTTATGTCCCTTCTGTCTGACTAAAGCCCTTTCATTTTGTAATTAATTTCATGCTGCCATGCAAAAATACTGGCATGTGAAATTACACCTGTTTTTATAACAGGCTCCTTCACTCTTTTGATAAATATTAAAATGACTATATACCTACTATGTATGAGAATATATACTAGGCTCTGCTGGAGACACAAGAAACTTACAAGGAAGTTAGTGGTGAAAAGACATGCTTAATCTCAGTAATTATCAAAAACATTTGCCTCCCTCCTTTAAAGGCGTGGGTATCCTAGCTGAAACACCCATTTGGTGGTTGTTAGGGGTCTGGTTTTCTCAAGCCCATACAACTTGGAGCCTAAGATATTGTTCAGGGGGGACTAACAGATAAAGATGTGCTCTTCCTGGGGTACAGTTTGGTTCAAGGATCAAGAGAACCCCAAACTTGTAAACAGCTCCTTAATCAGTGTGGTGGGTGAACAATGCCCACTCTCCTTCCTCAAAGATTCCATGTCCCAATCCCTGTAACCCATGAATATGGCTTGGCAAATGGACTTGCACTTGACCAAGTTAAGGATCTTGAGATAGAAAGATGACCTGGATTATCTTGGGTCACTCCAATGTAATCACAAAGATCCTTTAAAAGGAAAACGTGAGGGTCAGAATCTGTAAAGATGTGACACCAGAAGCAGAGATGTACTTTGAAAATGAAGGGTGCTATCAACAAAGGAAGGCAGGCAGTATCTAGAAGTTGAAAAATGCAAGGAAAGGGCTTCTTCACTGCAGTCTCCAGAAAGGAACACAGCAGCCCAGCTGCCACCTTGATTTTAGCCCAGTGTGACTTGTGTCATATTTCTAACCTACAGAACTATAAGATAATAATTTGTGTTGTTATAAACAGCTAAGTTTATGGTAATTTATTAGAGCTACAACAGGAAACTAATACAATCAGAAGTTCATAAATAAGGCTTCCCTGGTGGCACAGTGGTTAAGAATCTGCCTGCCAATGCAGGGGACACGGGTTCGAGCTCTGGTCCAGGAAGATCCCACATGCCATGGAGGAACTAAGTCCGTGTGCTACAACTACTAAGCCTGTGCTCTAGGGCCCATGAGCCACAACTACTGAGCCCGCGCTCCTAGAGCCCGAACTCTGCAACAAGAGAAGCCACCGCAATGAGAAACCTGTGCACCTCAATGAAGAGTACCCCTGCTCGCCGCAACTAGAGAAAGCCGCCCCCAGCAACAAAGACCCAATGCAGCCAAAAATAAATAATAGATAAATTAATTAAAAAAAAGATATTCATAAATAAATATTGTAAGTTCTTCTGGAAGGGAGATGTAAGCCCAAGTGTAAAAGAGCTGTGGCGTAGGAAGAATTCCTCATCTTTCTCAACTCTGGCAGGGTCATATCCACACAGACCAGCAGCAGCTTTACTCAAGAGGAACCCAGGGGCAGCAGGAAACCTGGGTAAAATGTTCTCCTGCTCTTTACTGCCACCCTGTTTTGATGACACATTTAAGATCATTTAAGTGAGAGAGTAGCATTGACATATATACACTACCAAATGTAAAATAGATAGCTAGTGGGAAGCAGCCGCATAGCACAGGGTGATCAGCTCCGTGCTTTGTGATCACCTAGAGGGATGGGATAGGAAGGGTGGGAGGGAGGCACAAGAGGGAGGGGATATGGGGATATATGTCTACGTATAGCTGATTCACTTTGTTATACAGCAGAAACTAGCACAACATTATAAAGCAATTATAGTCCAATAAAGATGTTAAAAAAAAATCAAAATGGAGAACTATGATTCACGTATCCAAAAGAGATAGCCATTGTGGATGCGGTTTCAGATACTTCCTGTATCACTGAAAACTTGAATTTCCTGAATTCTATCAAACCCAAGGACAACACCTGGCTGTTTTCAAAATGATATCTGCTAGCGGCTGCTGGCTGCAACCTTGTAGCCTCAAAGTTCCCTCCCTTCCCAGCTATGTAATCTTTTTGAATCCCAACTAATACTTGCTTAACAGCATCCTTACTTCTTGGCAGCTCCAGTCCTAATTCTCAACTGCAATGTAGCCTTGCAGTTTTTGCCTTTATAAACTCTGCCCCCCCAACCCACCCACCATTTTGTCATCCAGTGGAACAATTCAAGTGCTTCTTGAATCTGTGTCTCTGCGCTACAGTCCTAACAAACCCTAAACACTTTTTTTTTGGTCCCCATCCAGGTCTCCATTCTTGGAATTCTTGGTTAACACTTTGCTCAGATCAATATCCTTTCTAAATAGGTTGTGAACCTACAGGAGATAAGCATGTATGGTCTCCTCTTGTCCACTTGTAGACACACATAAAATGATGCAAAAATAATTGTTGAAAAGGCTCAGTTGAGCATGAGTAGGGAGCTCACTTCTGATTATAACAGGACTTATTTCTATGTCAAATATGCCATCTTGGATGGGTGGAGTTTCCATGTTATTGCTGAAAATGTACTGATACCTCCATCTGGAATAATTCAACTTTTTCATCAACCTTGCAGCCACTAAAGTTTGAATCCTAAAGCCATTTATGACTCCTCTCTTTACTTTTCCATCCACTCAAATATTCATTGTCTGGTTCATGCATTCCTAAGAGAAATACCTCCCTTTGCATTGCTAAGATTTTCAGTAAGGTCTGATTCTCAGCTTCTTATGCTTGGCTGATTGCAGTCAGAGTATTTCAAACACTCCTTAACCCTGTGACTGAAGAAATTTTCATATCACCTCCTTGGCTATATTGATTATTTTCAATACAAGTCCATGGACCAGTTACTGGATTGCTGGGCTGTAATTACCCAGGAAATTTATTACAAAGCAGGCATCATGCTTGGAGGTTCTTTAGGTATTGGTGCATTTCTAGCAATAACATTGTACCTCCTTTTAAAGACATGCAACTCAGGGCTTCCCTGGTGGCGCAGTGGTTGAGAGTCCGCCTGGCGATGCAGGGGACACGTGTTCGTGCCCCGGTCCGGGAAGATCCCACATGCCGCAGAGCGGCTGGGCCCGTGAGCCATGGCCGCTGAGCCTGCGCGTCCGGAGCCTGTGCTCCGCAACGGGAGAGGCCACAACAGTGAGAGCCCTGTGTACTGCAAAAAATAAATAAAATAAAGACAGGCAACTCAAATCAATGCAATTTGGGATACAAAAGCCCTCAGAATTAATATAAACAGTTACCAATGGTGAGTGTTTGCTATCTGCCAGGCAATCTCTTAAATGATTTACCTGTATTCTTTCATTTAGTTTTCATGACAACCCATGAAGTTGAGAGTAAATTTCCCCATTTTTACCAAGGAGAGAACTCAGCCTCAGAGGAATGAAGTAACACACGGCAGAACACAGGACTCATAAGAAGCAAGGTTGAGATTTAAGCCCAGATAGTCTAACACCAGTGCCTACCTCCTGACCTCCATGTTTTACTGCCTTTAACAATTTTTTTTTAACCTCTGAAATATAGCATATACACAGAAAAATATTTAAAAATATATAGCTCCAGAAACTCTAGAAGCTTCCTGAGCAGACTCCTATGATCCTCTTCCCACCTCATTGCCTAGAAGTAACACTTTCTGATAATTGTGATGACCATTTTCTGGCTCTTTTGCAATGTTATCATCAATGATTATAACCCTCAGTGACACTGTCCTTTTTTTTACCCTGCATTCAAGGCCTTCCAAGGTAGAGGCTTTGCCCTCATTTCCTCTTTTTTCCTACTTGAACCCTCTCCTATAACTTCCAGTCGATTTATATGACTCCCAACATGTTATATACATCACTTCTCCCTTTATATTTGTTCCAGCAAATCCCTTCCTCCAAGCCTCCTGTCCCCAAATTCACCCTTTTCCTATGGTCCGCCTACCTAGGTGGGGGGCTTTCTGATATGTTTGTCCCTTAGGGATTCCCCATCTCCCCTGAACTGTGCTAGTCCTTGTATCTATTCCACCCAATTTATACTTTCCTCAAAGTGCTGTGTAAAGCTGTTCCTTAATAAAATAAAGCCTTAATGTGTTTGTTACTATTAGTGATCTTTATTCATTATTAATTTATTCACTCAACACATTGCTATTAAACACATTGTGTAACAGATGTAGGTTCTGTATATATGGCAGAAAATAAGATGTACAAAGTCCCTGACCTCATGGAGTTTACATTCTGGAGTGGGAAGACAAATAATAAACAAGTAAGTAAATAAGATAATTTTAGGAAATAAGTAGATAAAATATCAAAGTGATAAATACTATTCTGGAAACAGGACTGAGAGTGGTAGGGAGAGTGGGGTACCATTTGAGTTGAGATCTTTTTTATCATCTGGGGTAATAAACTTCACATCAGAGAGCATACCCACTGCAAAGACCCTGAGGCAGAAACAAATTGGAGTGGAGGGGTTGGGGAAAGAAAGCAGGAGGACAAGAGGTGTAGAAGTGGTTATGGGTAAATCATGTAGAGTCATTTACTTTTGAATGTAACTAGTAATGGTAACTGGTAACTGGAACTTCTCTAGGTGGGAAACACAAGAGAAGACAAAGACCGACAAAAACAAACCCCAAACAATTAAGAAACTGGTAATTCAAACATACATATCAATAATAACCTTGACTGTAAATGGATTAAATGCTCCAACCAAAAGACACAGACTGGCTGAATGAGTACAAAAACAAGACCCACATATATGCTGTCTATAAGAAACCCACTTCAGAGCTAGGGACACATACAGATGGAAAGGGAAGGGACGGAAAAAGATATTCCATGCAAATGGAAATCAAAAGAAAGTGGGAGTAGCAATGCTTGGACCAGATAAAATAGACTTTAAAATAAACACTGTTACAAGAGACAAGGAGAGACACTACATAATGATGAAGGGATCAGTCCAAGAAGAAGATATAACAATTATAAACATTTACGTACCCAACAAAGGAGCACCTCAATATGTAGGCAAATGCTAACAACCATAAAAGGGAAAATTGACAGTAACACAATAATAGTGGGGGACTTTAACACCCCACTTACACCAATGGACAGATCATCCAAACGGAAAATAAATAAGGAAACACAAGCTTTAAATGACACAATAGACCAGATAGATTTAATTGATATTTATAGGACATTTCACCCGAAAGTGGCAGAATACACTTTCTTCTCAAGTGCACATGGAATATTCTTCAGGATAGATCACATCTTGGGCCACAAATCAAGCCTCAGAAAATTTAAGTAAACTGAAATCATATCAAGCATCTTTTCTGACCACAATGCTATGAGATTGGAAATCAATTACAGGAAAAAAAAGTATAAAAAACACAAATACATGGAAGCTAAACAGTGCACTCCTAAATAACCAAGAGATCACCGAAGAAATCTAAGAAGAAATTTAAAAATACCTAGAAAAAAATGACAACAAAAACATGATGACCCAAAACCTATGGGATGCAACAAAAGCAGTTCTAAAAGGGAAGTTTATAGCAATTTAATCTCACCTCAAGAAACAAGAAAAATCTCAAATAAACAATCTAACCTTCACTTAAAGTAACTAGAGAAAGAACAAAGAAAACACACAGTCAGTAGAAGAGAAGAAATCATAAAGATTAGAGCAGAAATAAATGAAATAGAAATGAAGAAAACAATAGCAAAGATCAATAAAACTAAAAGTTGGTTCTTTGAGAAGATAAATAAAATTGATAAACCTTTAGCAAGGCTCATCAAGAAAAAAAGAGAGAGGACACAAATCAGTAAAATTAGAAATGAAAGAGGAGAAATTACAACTGACACCACAGAAATACAAAGGATTATAAGAGACTATTACACACAACTATATGGCATAAAATGGACAACCACGAAGAAATGGACAAATTCTTGGGAAGGTACGATTTACCAAGACTGAACCAGGAAGAATTAGAAAATATAAACAGAACTATCACAAGTAAAGAAATTGAAACTGTAATTAAAAATCTTCCAACAAACAAAAGTCCAGGAGCAGATGACTTCACAGGGGAATTCTACCAAACATTTAGAGAAGAGCTAACACCTATCCTTCTCAAACTCTTCTGAAAAATTGCAGAGGGAGGAACTCTCCCAAATTCATTCTATGAGGCCACCATCACCCTGATACCAAAACAAGGCAAAGATATCACAAAAAAGGAAAATTACAGGCCAATATCACTGATGAACATAAATGCAAAAATCCTCAACAAAATACTAGCAAACAGAATCCAACAGCACATTAAAAGGATCATACACCATGATCAACTGGGATTTATCCCAGGAATGCAAGGATTCTTCAATATATGCAAATCAATCAATGTGATACACCATATTAACAAATTAAAGAATAAAATCCATATGACGATCTCCATAGATGCAAAAAAAGCTTTTGACAAAATTCAACACCCATTTATGATAAAAATTCTCCAGAAAGTGGGCATAGAGGGAACCTACCTTCCCATAATAAAGGCCATATATGACAAACTCACAGCAAACATCATTCTCAATGGTGAAAATCTGAAAGCATTTCCTCTAAGATCAGGAACAAGACAAGATTGTCCACTCTCACCACTATTATTCAATATAGTTTTGGAAATCCTAGCCAAGGTGCTCAGAGAAGAAAACGAAATAAAAGGAATACAAATTGGAAAAGAAGAAGTAAAACTGTCACTGTTTGCAGATGACATGATACTATACATAGAGAATCCTAAAGATGCCACCAGAAAGTTACTAGAGCTAATCAATGAATTTGGTAAAGTTGCCAGATAAAAAATTAATGCACAGAAATCTCTTGCATTCCTATACACTAGCAACAAAAGATCAGAAAGAGAAATTAAGGAAACAATCCCATTCACTACTGCAACAAAAGGAATAAAATGCCTAGGAATAGACCTACCAAAGGAGGTAAAAGAGCTGTACTCAGAAAACTATAAGACATTGATGAAAGAAATCAAAGATGATACAAACAGATGGAGAGATATACCATGTTCCTGGATTGGAAGAATCAACACTGTGAAAATGATTATACTACCAAAGCAATCTACAGATTCAACGCAATACTTATCAAATTACCAATGGCATTTTTTACAGAACTAGAACAAAAAAATCTTAAAATTTATATGGAGACACAAAAGATCCCGAATAGCCAAAGCAATCTTGAGGGCAAAAAACAGAGCTGGAGGAATCAGGCTCCCTGACTTCAGACTATACTACAAAGCTACAGTAATCAAGACAATATGGTACTGGCACAAAAATGAGAATATAGATCAATGGAACAGGATAGAAAGCCCAGAGAGAAACCCACGCACATATGGTCACCTTATTTTTGATAAAGGAGCCTATATATACAATGGAGAAAAGACAGCATCTTCAATAAGTGGTACTGGAAAAACTGGACAGGTACATGTAAAAGAATGAAATTAGAACACTCCCTTATACCATACACAAAAATAAACTCAAAATGGATTAAAGACCTAAATGTAAGGCCACACACTTTAAAACTCTTAGCGAAAAACATAGGAAGAACACTCTTTTACATAAATCACAGCAAGATCCTTTTTGACCTACCTCCTAGAGAAATGGAAATAAAAACAAAAATAAACAAATGGGGCCTAATGAAACTTAAAAGCTTTTGCACAGCAAAGGAAACCGTAAACAAGATGAAAAGACAACCCTCAGAATGGGAGAAAATATTTGCAAATGAAGCAATGGACAAAGGATTAATTCCAAAATATACAAACAGCTCATGGAGCTCAATATCAAAAAAACAAGCAACCCAACTAAAAAATGTGAGGAAGACCTAAATAGACATTTCTACAAAGAAGACATACAGATGCCCAAGAGGCACATGAAAAGATGCTCAACATCACTAATTATTAGAGAAATGCAAATCAAAACTACAATGAGGTATCACCTCACAGTGGTCAGAGTGGCCATCATCAAAAAATCTACAAACAACAAATGCTGGAGAGGGTGTGGAGAAAAGGGAACCTTCTTGCACTGTTGGTAGGAATGTAAATTGATACAGCCACTGTGGAGAACAGTATGGAGGTTCCTTAAAAACTAAAAATAGAACTACCATATGACCCAGCAATCCCACTACTGGGTATATACCCTGAGAAAACCATAATTCAAAAAGACACATGTACTCTAATGTTCATTGCAGCACTATTTACAATAGCCAAGACATGGAAACAACTTAAATGTCCAATGATAGGTGAATGGATAAAGAAGATGTGGTACATATATACAATGGAATATTATTCAGCCATAAAAAGGAACGAAACTGGGTCATTTGTAGAGATGTGGACAGACCTAGAGTCTGTCATACAGAGTGAAGTAAGCCAGAAAGAGAAAAGAAATATTGTATATTAACACATATATGTGTAATCTAGAAAAATTGTACAGTTGAACCTATTTGTAGGACAGGAATAGAGATGCAGATGTAGAGAACAGACCTGTGGACATGGGGGGAAAGGAGAGGGTGGGATGAATCGGGAGATTAGATTTGACATAAGTACACTACCATGTGTAAAATAGATAGCTAGTGGGAACCTGCTGTATAGCACAGGGAGCTCAGCTCGGTGCTCTGTGATGACCTAGATGGGGGCGGGGGGGCGGGAGCAGGAGGGGATGGAAGGGCATATAGGTATACATATAGCTGGTTCACTTCATTGTACAGCAGAAACTAACACAACATTGTAAAGCAATGTTACTCCAATAAAAAATAAAATTAAAAAAATTTAAAGAATGGAAGGGATGTGCTTTCATTTACTTATGAGCTCTTACCTCATCTTGTCTTTTTGCTTTTTATAAACATGTTTTTCCCCCTAACTAGAGTGTTCAGTCTTTGTAGTTTGAAATGTTTACACTTGATACTGTAAATATTGTTGCAAAACTGGTGTGAAGGTCCTTTCAGGGCTGTAATTATACCAACACTTTATTTCAGCTTTTAGCCATGTCCAAAACTTTTCTGAAAGTACTGAGGATACTCAAAAAACCCATTCACTTGGTAAAGTTTCAATTGGACAGCTAAAGTAGCTTTGTGTGGTTATTATATTGTCAACAAACATGACCCACCTTGCAGGCAACTTGAGGAGTGCCAAACTCCTTGTGAGTTGTTCCAGACCTAAAGTGTGCCTTTGTTCCGATTCGGGGTAACTTGATGAGACTTGAACTTCAGCTGACCTTCCGGGCACTTCTTAAAGCAAGATGTGCAGAGCTAGGAAGAGGAACTGAAGTTTGTAATAAGCCTGGCAGACACAGCCATTGCTTTTCCACTTACATTTCCCAGGGACTTTGTGCAGTTCATCTCCATACAGTGTGTGCTTCTGAGAATTTGAAACAAGCAAAGCAACTGTCAAGAAGTGAAAATGAGCCCTGACCAAATTTATCAACTTATAAAAACCTGAGACAGGAACGTATAAGGTCCGGGGAGATCTGTTAGTAATAAAGAGATCTTTTTTTTTTTTGAAAACTGAGAGCATGCACCTAGCACTGAATGTTCCATGTGATTGATACTCAGCTTGCTCTTTATTATCTAAGTAAGCAACAATACGCGTCAGAATCGGAAAGAAAGGTCTGTAATTCTGTGAAACAAGGCAAGCCAGAAGCAAGGCATCTGGCTGTTGGCCTCAGGCAGGGTTTCTCAGGGCCTGAGAGAAGGGGCTCTGGCGCTAGCAAGTTGAGATTGGTTATTAGACAGCAGCCCCAAGGCACCGTTGCCTCGGAGGGAAGAGATATTGCTCTGATCACACTCCATTACTCCTCAGTGTTGCTAATGAACCAGATTTCCAAAAAGGACCACTCCCTTTCAGTATATGCCATTTTATACTCACCGAAACGACCTGAAATTGTAATTAGAGATGGATTGTAGTTAAATGGCTCAACTGTCCGAGTAGTCAGTCACGTGATCTTCATGCTGGAGAGGTTAATGCCTGACTGCTCCCGGAAGAGTCCGAAAAACAGGGGTCAGAGATGCTTGAAAACAATTTTACTTAAACATGTCCCCCAAAGGTGGAGTTTTAGGAGGAAACAGTATAGTTTCAGTCACCTGGCACCTACCCTTCAATTTTAAAATCAACAGATATATATTAGACTGCTACCATTTTCCGGCACCGTACCAGGCGCTAGGGATACGTGGTGAACAGGATAGAAAAGGACCCTGCCTTCATGGGGTGAACATTCTAATGCAGGAGACAGAAAGCACACACAAGACACACATTCAGTAAGGACATACACACACACACACACACACACACACACACAATGGATTGTAAAGTTGTCTTGAAGGTCCATGGAGGAAACAAAAAAGAGGCTGAGATTATACAATAGGCAAATGCTCAAAAAAAATAATGTTTAGGTAATACGAAAAGGTCTCAATGAAGAAGTGACTTCTGTCTTGAGATCTAAAAGAAAAGAAGAATTTAGTCTTGAAAATACTGGAAGAGGGAAGGTGAAAATCTCCTAAGCAAAGGCACAGCTAGATGTGTTCCAAGAATGGAAATACACCAGCAAATTCAGAGGATGAAGAGGAAAGAGAGATAATCACGCACCTAGGGTCTGATCAGGCAGGGACTTCTTAGCCACAGGAAGATGTTTGGATTTATTTTAAATGCAATGTGAAGGCACTGAAAGCCTTTAAGTAGGGGGAGATGAACTCAAATTTGTGTTTTGCAAAGCATGAGTACTTTCTCTGCATTTTGAAATATACCAGGCATGTTGAAACAGCTTGGAGTCTTGACAAAACCAATACAAATTTAAGTTCACACATTTCAAATTTTTCTTCCTCTCATACCATTCATTCTTATGTATTTATAGAGTGTCTATTTAGTATAGGCTACATAATAACTATGGAAACAGGAAGAAGATAGAAGTTTACTGTTTAGGGTGGAAGATCACACAACAAATGTAAAGTCTTCACACTTGTGATGCGTGCTCCCCCAGCGTGAAGTTCAGAGGTTCTAGGAGTTCAAAGAGAAGCAGGCCCTTGAACCTGGCATCACAAGACCTGTCCTTGGGGACGTTGCTATACCTTTCCCCCACTCCCTTCACAGGATTCTAGGTGTTTCTGCATATTTTAATACTTAAGTGCATGGCTACAAAAACTCCATATAAGTAATGCAGAAGTTTGTATTTTACGTGTGTGTGTGGTTAAAGGCAGGTAGGTTCAGGGTAACAAAATTCAGAAAATTGCATTAAGGGCCAGCCCTTATATTGCAGCTTGATCAAGTTAAAAGAGTGTAACAAACTCATGTTTAACTTCACCAATGACATTTAGAAATATTTTCACAGAAATGATCTCATCATGGGTCGTAGAGAGATATAGGGGAATCAAAACTATCCACATTAAAAATGTTGAATTATGTAACATTAAAGAGTGAAACTACTAGCAGATTTTAAAAGAAAATCTAGGGGAAACTGGGTCTTACTTAAGGGGAGTTTAGGTGTTAATTTTGATGACTTAAAATCTCTTTCCGTTACGTCAACTAGAAAACAGCTTTTGAAAAAGCTAATAGATGGGCTTCCTGCTACCATTGGGTAAAACATATGTGCCAAGAGGATAAAGACTTATTTTCACCTTCATTATTATCTTGGCAAAACAGTCCACTGACTGTATCAGTCTTTGTCTGGCCAAGGTTTAGTGCTGCTGTAGTTGGCATTAAAGCCAGAAAAAGAGAGAGGGGCATGGGAGATACTTTAACTGCCAGAGGCATAAGCCATTATCTTCACCCTGCGAAAAATTGCCCCATTTTCTCTCTTGATAAAACTAGACATGAGTTTAAAAACATTACTTAGAAACATAAACCTCAAATACCTAAGTCCTTACTTCTCTTCCTTTATATCTCACCAGAGCCTTTGAGAATTGAAAGAAAAAATAAAAGGTAACTACTTGTAATGAAATGCACTTAGAGAGGGAAAAATGTAAGATTTCATTTTTGATGCACCATTGATAGAAGCATTATCTCTGGAGGGTTTATTCAATCAAGAGCCCGAGGTGCTGAAACAAGCAGTGGTTAAGAGTTGGGAAAAGGGTTTCGCCAAGGCGTCGGAGCAAACCCTGCCGGCCAGGTCCTCTGTTGGCTGCCTTTGCTCTCGTCCTTTTAGGGCAGGCACTTCTGGGTGGGTCACATGTCATTCTATCCGCCGAGGTGACCATTCCTTGAGTGCCCTCTAAGCTTGGTCTGAATACCTTGGAAGAGCATCAGTGCTCCCAGATCCCACCCCACGTTCCCAGCGTCATTCCCACCTCAAATCCATGACACACACCAACACTGTGTCCATCCCAAACTCTCCATCACCCTGTAGACCTTCTTGTACATACCTCACTCTACACCTTTGTTCCCGATAGTCTTATCACATTTAATGACCACTTTTGAATTTCACCTTTTTTTCATTAAATCTTCTCCATAACCCTAATCAAATCATTGCAACCCATTTTCTGTTTCTATCCCCAGTTTTTGCACTTTCTCATTCCTCTCTTATTCTAGTTGTGTTTCTACCCTCCCTTCCCTTCAGACTCTAAGTTCTTTGAGAACAATGAGTTATTTCACCACTATGTCCTTTTAGAAACTATCACATCTAAAGGATATTTATTTATTGAGCATATTCTAATTGAATTGTTCTGGATGCCAGGGAAACAAATAGAACAAAACACATATAGACAGGGTCTATATATTTATAGAATTTATATTTATATAAATTTATATAAATATATATTTATATATATTTATATTCTGGAAGTAAGAGAATAACAGGAAACATAGACAAACAAAATAATTACAAATTGTGGTACATGTCATAAAGCAAACGAACAGGATGATGGGATAAGAGAGCAGGCCTCTCTGTATTGGTGACCTGGGGGATGTAAAGTAACACCCTGGCCCGAGTGACAGTGGGACAAGCCTAACAGAGTGTTCTGAAGAGTAAGGTCAAAAAAATCTTGAGGCAGGCAAAAGCTTGACATATTCTAGGAATGGTTTGAAGTACTTTTGTGGTAAGGGGAAAAGAGGTAGGAGGAAGAACTGGACAGGTAGGCAGGTGCCAGATCACTCAGGACCAGGAGTTGGGACTCTCTTTTAAATGTATTGGGAAGCCATTGGAGGGTTTTAAGTTAAGAATATGATATTGTATGATTAATATTTTTCAAAGATTATATATAATGTTTGTTGAATTAAACTATCTCTTGTAAGACCAGGGCTTATTTACTCTAACTGAATATTAATGGTCTTGGTTTTCTCACTTGAAGCATTTGCCGAGCCTTCACCAACTCAATGAGTAAGACTAGAAAACCATTTAAAATAAAAGAATACTTAATTCAAAATTTTCATGTTCATTGCCTTGGCCAGTTAGTCTTAATGGTCTCATTTCTGTTACTGTATGAAAAAGGTTTTGCTAAAAAAACTTCTAGTATAAATAGAACATTGTGGGGTGGGGTGGTATGTGTTTGTGTGAGTATGGTACCCCCTTAGTTGAATTCAGAACAAATATTGAAAAATTAGCAAAAAACTTGTCCTTGTAATTAAAATCACCTTTCACTTTATTTATCTCTGCATCTAGGATCACTGCTCAGAGATGCAAGAAATCCTTTTATTTTTCTAAGCAGGAACCTGCACATGCCTGGGGGTGATTAATTCAACATTTTATTGACTACTTAGTGGTGTGAGGGATCTTTGCTGGCCTTTCTTCCAGTTAGAATGAATAAGTGAAGTGGTCCTGGGTTTCCACAGAGCAGTTAAAAAGAGGGGACAAGAAATGTGATGAGAATAACAACGTTTCTACTCAAGTGGTGGAGAGGCTGAAGAGCAGGCTTTGTGTTTGAAGAGATTCAACTCTATTGCTCTTAGAAAACTTTTCTGGTAATAATTCAACTTGGAATAAAGCAGCAAGTTTATATTGGTAGCCACCTATTTGTAGCTGAAAGACTAGAAATAATTCACGCAATGCAATCCTGCTATAAGGCAAACTGACATCAACCAAATGTTCGTGATAGATCCACCTACTCTTCAGAAAGAGAATGGGGTCTGTGGTGGTGAGAGTCTGGCCTGTTTCTAATTTTATTCTCTTATTGGCACTCATCCTTATTAGATTGGAGATAGAGTAAATGTTTCAATTAACTTAAACATATAACCACTTCAGGGTGGATTTCTAGGTTCCAGGTCCTCTGGGAAAAATTGATCTGCTTAATTTAACAACTGTGATTGATAGGAAATTTATCCTGCAGTGGGTAGTGGGAATTTCTAAAATTTTTGAAAATAATTTTTGGAATGATAATGACTGTAAGAGGTGAAATGATTATCTTTCTATTAATAGCCTTTAAGTATTTTATGAAGTAATCCAGTACAATTGACTTCTACCCAATCCCTGCTAGCCTCACTTTATTGGCTACGTTTCATCTGTGGGTTGTTGTTGAGACATTTTTACTGTTTAACCAGATGGGGTAAGATTTTACATAACTTAAAACATCTGCTCTCATTGCAGTCCAATATGATCATCTATTTATATAGTTGAATTATATTATCCATCTCCTTTTAAATGATCGTGAAAATGTTTTCAGAAGGAAAGTTTACATGATATTTGCCAAAGACATTTTTAAGTGAATGAATGAATGAATGAATGAATGAATTGACATCTTTCGTGGAGTATAATTGCTTTACAAAGATGCATTAGTTTCTGCTTTATAACAAAGTGAATCACTTATACATATACATATATCACCATATCTCCTCCCTCTTGTGTTTCCCTCCCACCCTCCCTATCCCACCCCTCTAGGTGGTCACAAATCACCGAGTTGATCTCCCTGTGCCATGTGCCTGCTTCCCACTAGCTATCTATTTTACATTTGGTAGTGTATATATATATCAATGCTACTCTCTCACTTCGTCCCAGCTTACCCTTCTCCCTCCCCGTGTCCTCAAGTCCATTCTTTACATCTGCATCTTTATTCCTATCCTGCCCCTAGGTTCTTCATAACCATTTGTTTTAGATTCCATATATATGTGTTAGCATATGGTATTTGTTTTTCTCTTTCTGACTTACTTCACTCTGTATGACAGACTCTAGGTCCATCCACCTCAATACAAATAACTCAATTTCATTTATTTTTACGGCTGAGTAATATTCCATTGTATATATGTGCCACATCTTCTTTATCCATTCATCTGTTGATGGACACTTAGCTTGCTTCCATGTCCTGGCTATTGTAAATAGAGCTGCAATGAACATTGTGGTACATGACTCTTTTTGAATTATGGTTTTCTCAGTGTATATGCCGGGTAGTGGGATTGTTAGGTCATATGGTAGTTCTATTTTTAGGTTCTTAAGGAACCTCCGTACTGTTCTCCATAGTGGCTGTATCAATTTACATTCCTACCAACAGTGCAAGAGGGTTCCCTTTTCTCCACACCCTCTCCAGAATTTATTGTCTGTAGATATTTCGATGGTCATTCTGACTGGTGTGTGGTGATACCTCACTGTAATTTTGATTTTCATTTCTCTAATGATTAGTGATGTTGAGCATCCTTTCATGTGTTTGCTGGCAATCTGTATATCTTCTTTGGAGAAATGTCTATTTAGGTCTTCTGCCTATTTTTTAGTTGGGTCGTTTGTTTTTTTGATATTGAGCTGCATGAGCTGCTTGTAAGTTTTGCAGATTAATCTTTTGTCTGTTGCTTCATTTGCAAATATTTTCTCCCATTCTGAAGGTTGTCTTTTCGTCTTGTTTAAGTTTTCTGTTGCTGTGCAAAAGCTTTTAAGTTTCATTAGGTCCCATTTGTTTATTTCTGTTTTTATTTCCATTTCTCTAGTAGGTGGGTCAAAAAGGATCTTGCTGTGATTTATGCCATAGAGTGTTCTGCCTATGTTTTCCTCTAAGAGTTTTATAGTGTCTGGCCTTACATTTAGGTCTTTAATCCATTTAGAGTTTATTTTTTGTGTATGGTGCTAAGGAGTGTTCTAATTTCATTCTTTTACATGTAGCTGTCCAGTTTTCCCAGCACCACTTATTGAAGATGCTGTCTTTTCTCCATTGTATATTCTTGCTTCCTTTATCAAAAATAAGCTCACCATATATGTGTGGGTTTATTTATTTTGTATCCCCTTCCATTGATCTATATTTCTGTTTTTGTGCCACTACCATACTGTCTTATTACTGTAGCTTTGTAGAATAGTCTGAAGTCCAGGAGCCTGATTCCTCCAGCTCTGTTTTTCTTTCTCAAGATTGCTTTGGCTATTCAGGGTCTTTTGTATTTCCATACAAATTGTGAAATTTTTTGTTCTAGTTCTGTGAAAAATGTCATTGGTAGTTGATAGGGATTGCACTGAATCTGTAGATTGCTTTGGGTATTATAGTCATTTTCACAATGTTGATTCTTCCAACCGAAGAACATGGTATCGCTCTCCATCTGTTTGTATCATCTTTAATTTCTTTCATCAGTGTCTTATAGTTTTCTGCATATGGGTCTTTTGTCTCCTTAGGTAGGTTTATTCCTAGGTATTTTATTCTTTTTGTTGCAGTGGTACATGGCAGGGTTTCCTTAATTTCTCTTTCAATTTTTTATCATTAGCGTATAGGAATGCAACAGATTTCTGTGCATTTATTTTGTATCCTGCTACTTTACCAAATTCATTGATTAGCCCTAGTAGTTTTCTGGTAGCATATTTAGGATTCTCTATGTTGTATCATGTCATCTGCAAACAGGGACAGCTTTACTTCTTCTTTTCCAGTTTGGATTCTTGGATTCTTCTCTGATTGCTATGGCTAAAACTTCCAAAACTATGTTGACTAATAGTGGTGAGAGTGGACAACCTTGTCTTGTTCCTGATCTTAGAGGAAATAGTGTCAGTTTTTCACCATTGAGAATGATGTTGGCTGTGGGTTTGTCATATATGGCCTTTATTATGTTGAGGTAAGTTCGCTCTATGCCTACTTTCTGGAGGGTTTTTATCATAAAAGGGTGTTGAATTTTGTCGAAAGTTTTCTCTGCATCTATTGAGAAGATCATATGGTTTTTCTCCTTCAATTTGTTAATATGGTGTATCACATTGATTGATTGGCATATATTGAAGAATCCTTGCATTCCTGGGATAAACCCCACTTGATCATGGTGTATGATCCTTTTAATGTGCTGTTGGATTCTGTTTGCTAGTATTTTGTTGAAGATTTTTGCACCTATGTTCATCAGGGATATTGGCCTGTAGTTTTCTTTTTTTGTGATATCTTTGTCTTGTTTTGTGTGATATCTTTGTCTTGTGATGGTGGCCTTGTAGAATGAGTTTTGGAGTGTTCCAGCCTCTGCTATGTAGTTTGGAAGAGTTTGAGAAGGATAGGTGTTAGCTCTTCCCTAAATATTTGATAGAATTTGCATGTGAAGCCATCTGATCCTGGGCTTTTGTTTGTTGGAAGATTTTTAATCACAGTCTCAATTTCATTGCTTGTGATTGGTCTGTTTATATTGCCTATTTCTTCCTGGTTCAGTCTCAGAAGGATGTGCTTTTCTAGACTTTGTCCATTTCTTCCAGGTTGTCCATTTTATTGGCATAAAGTGGCTGCTGGTAATCTCTCATGATCCTTTGTATTTCTGCAGCGTCAGTTGTTACTTCTCTTTTTTCATTTCTAATTCTATTGCTCTGAATCTTCTCCCTTTTTGTCTTGATGAGTCTGGATAATGGTTTACCACTTTTGTTTATCTTCTTAAGGAGCCAGCTTTTAGTTTTACTCATCTTTGCTATTGTTTCCTTCATTTCTTTTTCATTTATTTCTGATCTGATCTTTATGATTTCTTTCCTTGTGCTAACTTTGGGATTTTTGTTCTTCTTTCTCTAATTGCTTTAAGTCTAAGGTTAGGTTGTTTAGTTGAGATTTTTTTTGTTTCTTGAGGTAGGATTGTATTGCTATAAACTTCCCTCTTAGAACTGCTTTTGGTGTATCCCCTATGTTTTGGGTCATCGTGTTTTCGTTGTCATTTTTTTCTAGGTATTTTTTTGATTTCCTTTTTGATTTCTTCAGTGATCTCTTGGTCATTTAGTAGTGTATTGTTTAGCCTCCACGTGTTTGTATTTTTTATGGTTTTTTTCCTTTAATTGATATCTAGTCTCATAGCATTGTTGTTGGAAAACATACTTGATACAATTTCAATTTTCTTAAATTTACCAAGGCTTTGTGACCCAAGATATGATCTATCCTGGAGAATGTTCCTTGAACACTTGAGAAGAAAGTGTATTCTGTTGTTTTTGGGTAAAATGTCCTGTAAATATCAATTAAGTCCATCTTGTTTAATGTACCATTTAAAGCTTGTGTTTCCTTATTTATTTTCATTTTGGATGATCTGTCCATTGGTGAAAGTGGGTTGTTAAAGTCCCCTACTATGACTGTGTTACTGTCGAATTTCCCTTTCTATGGCTGTTAGCATTTGCCTTAGGTATTGATGTGCTCCTATGTTGGGTGCATAAATATTTATAATTGTTGTATCTTCTCCTTGGATTGATCACTTGATCATTATGTAGTATCCTTCTTTGTCTCTTCTAATAGTCCTTATTTTAAAGTCTATTTTGTCTGATATGAGAATTGCTACTCCACCTGTTTTTGATTTCCATTTGCATGGAATATCTTTTTCCGTCCCCTCAGTTTCAGCCTTTATGTGTCCCTAGGTCTGAAGTGGGTCTCTTGTAGACAGCATATATACAGGTCTTGTTTTTGTATCCATTCAGCCAGTCTATGTCTTTTGGTTGGAGCATTTAATCCATTTACATTTAAGGTAGTTATTGATATGTATGTTCCTATTACCATTTTCTTAATTTTTGGGGGTTTGTTTTCCCATGTCTTTTCCTTCTCTTGTGTATCCTGCTTAGAGAAGTTCCTTTAGCATTTGTTGTAAAGCTAGTTTGGTGGTGCTGAACTCTCTTAGCTTTTGCTTGTCTGTAAAGGTTTTAATTTTTCCGTCAAATCTGAATGAGATGTTTGCTGAGTAGAGTAATCTTGGTTGTTGGTTCTTCCCTTTCATCACTTTAAATATGTCCTGCCACTCCCCTCTGGCTTGCAGTGTTTCTGCTTAAAGATCAGCTGTTAACCTTATTGGGCTTCCCTTTTATGTTTTTTGTGTTTTTCCCTTGCTGCTTTTAATATTTTTTCTTTGTATTGAATTTTTGACAGTTTGGTTAGTATGTGTCTTGCTGTGTTTCTCCTTGGATTTATCCTGTTTGGGACTCTCTGTTCTTCCTGGATTTGATTGACTATTTCCTTTCCCATATTAGCGAAGTTTTTTTTTTTTTTTTTTTGCGGTACGTGGGCCTCTCACTTTTGTGGCCTCTCCCATTGCAGAGCATGGGCTCCAGATGCACAGGCTCAGCAGCCATGGCCCATGGGCCCAGCTGCTCTGCGGCATGTGGGATCCTCCCGGACTGGGGCATGAACCCGCGTCCCCTGCATCGGCAGGCGGTCTCTCAACCACTGCGCCACCAGGGTAGCCCCCGAAGTTTTTAACTATAATTTCTTTAAACATTTTCTCAGTCCTTTTCTTTTTCTCTTCTTCTTCTGGGATCCCTATAATTTGAATGTTGATGCATTTAACGTTGTCCCAGAGTTCTCTGGGACTGTCCTCAATTCTTTTGTTTCTTTTTTCTTTATTCTGCTTTATGGTACTTATTTCCACTATTTTATCTTCCAGGTTACTCATCCATTCTTCTGCCTCAGTTATTCTGTTATTGATTCCTTCTGGAGAATTTTTAATTTCATTTATTGTGTTGTCCATCATTGTTTGTTTGCTCTTTAGTTCTTCTGGGTCCCTGTTAAATGGTTCTTGTATTTTCTCCAGTCTACCTCCAAGCTTTTGGATCATCTTTACTATCATTATTCTGAATTCTTTTTCAGGTAGACTGCCTATTTCCTCTTCATTTGTTTGATCTGGTGGGTTTTTGCCTTGTTTCTTCATCTGCTGTGTGTTTCTCTGCCTTCTCATGTTGCTTCACTTACTGTGTTTGGGGTCTCCATTGCACAGGCTGCAAGTTCGTAGTTCCTGTTGTTTTTGTTGTCTGCCCCTAGTGGGGAAGTTTGGCTTCAAGTGGGTTGTGTTGGCTTCCTGGTGGATGGGACTGGTGCCTGTGTTCTGGTGGATGAAGCTGGATCTTGTCTTTCTGGTGGGTAGGACTGCATCCAGTGGTGTGTTTTCGGGAGTCTGTGACCTTATGATTTTAGGCAACCTCTCTGCTAATGGGTGGGATTGTGTTCCTTTCTTGCTAGTTGTTTGGCATAGGGTGTCCAGCATTGTAGCTTGCTGGTCATTGACTGTAGCTGGGTCTTAGCACTGAGATGGAGATCTCTAGGAGAACTTTCACTATTTGATACTGCATGGAGCTGGGAGGTTTCTTGTGGACCAATGTCCTGAACTCGACTCTCCTACCTCAGAGGCTCAGGCCTGACACCCGGCCAGAGCATCAAGACCCTGTCAGCCACACTTTTGGGAAGTTTGAGGTCTTCCACCAGCGTTCAGTAGGTGTTCTGTAGGAGTTGTTCCACATGTAGTTGTGTTTCTGATGTATTTGTGGGGAGGAAGTTGATCTACACATCTTACTTCTCCACCATCTTGAAGGTCTCTCCTGACAAAGACAATTAACTTTTTCCCTTTTTCTTGTTTTTCTGCTATTAGGATAAGCCATATTGTGAGTCATGAATGTAGTGAAATATTTAGCTCTCTCTCTTACTTTTGAAATATTTGATTTCATAAGTTAACTGTTGTTAACTTCGCTTTCCTATACACACCTGCATATAATAATTTCAATATGAATATAAAATACAAGAAGCCATTTTCGATTGGGTCAATGGTCTGACACAAATTAAAGGCTTCAAAAGTTATTGTGTGAATAATACTGATCCAGAAAGAATGGAAGAAGGGAAAGCTACGCAAAATAAAAAATGGAAATAGGATTATTTACTTAACCTTTGCACTGGCTAATAATAAGAATTACTATTGTATACTTTACAAAACACTTTTATATATAATAATTAAAATCAGATGTAGATGTTACTATTGTTGTCTCATTTTATGGAAAAGGAAACTAAAGCTTAAGGACATTTGGCAACTTACCCAGGGTCACTGTGGTGAAGCCACTGGGGCTTAGACTACAGTCTCTGTTATGAAATCCTTGGAAGATGCATCTGACAGCACACATAACCATGATTCTAAGAGAAGAGGAAGACAACTTCCCTTTGTTTATGGTTGGAATACTGTTTACGGGACCTGTTGCTCCTGTGGGCTTAGTTAGTCACCTCAGGTGCCTTTGCTGGTATAGTGAGTTGAATTATGTTCCCCCGAAAGATGTGGCCAGTCCTAATCCCCAGTACTTACAAATGTGATCTTATTTCGAAATAGTGTGTTTGCAGATATATTTCAGTTATGGATCTCAAGATGAGCTCATCCTGGACTTAAGTTGGGTCCTAAGTCCAATGACAAGTTTCCTAATAAGACATAAAAAAGGAGAAGACACAGAATCTGGGTAAAGATGAAGACAAATATTGAAGTTATGCAGCTACAAGCCAAGGAACACCAAGAATTGCCAATAGCAACTACAAACTAAGAGAGAAACATGGAATGGATGCTGTCTCAGAGTTTCCAGAATGTACCAACCATGCCAACACCTTGATTTTCTACTTCTGTGCTCCAGAACTGTGAAAGAATAAATTTCTGTTGTTTAAAGCCACTAAGTTTGTGTGATTTTTTCATGGCAGCCCTAGGACACAAAAGCAGTTGGGTTTTCTTTTACAAATTGTAGAAAGAATAATATGCAAGTCATAATTTTAGCTACATTTGTTGGATATAGAAAGCAGGAAAAAATGGCAAGATGACTGGAAGATACCAACAGATAAAAATTAAGAAGCAAAGCCATTAGTGAAGCCAATGTGTCTTCTCTGAGGGACCAGGTTTCTAGATGCTATTTGCCTATCTTCCCTGACCTGCAGGTTTAGAAATTGGCATGAATGTGATGAAGGAGATGATGATTCCAGGAAATCAACCAGTTAATTATGTGAGTCTGGAAAAGTCACTTAACCTCTCTGATCTTCATTTTTAAAATCAGTGCATCAGAGTCTCCAGTCAGCTTTAAGTTCGGATGATTCACTTTCACACCTTGAGGCCTGCTACTTGGCACTGCCATTCATCTGGGAGTGGAGGAACCTAGGCTTTGGAACAAGGTACCTGGGTGCAAATCTTACCCTTATCACCTGGTTGATAATTCTCAAAATTTTTTCTATGTGATAGTGATCATTATGCTTACTTTAGAGGGCTATTGGGTGGTTTAAATGGGAAAATACATGTAAAATATATTTTTTGCACATAGTAGGTGCTCAACAGTGATTTTTATTCCTGCATTAAACTTTAACTTTTGTTTCAGATACTTCAGGGCCAGTTTATCATCATGTTAACTCAATCCTGGTGTCCTGTCTAGTGACTGACAAACAGGTTTCTCAATCTCTTTTTAAAAAATTTCCATTAAAAAAATTTTTTTTTCATCCTTTAATGATTTTTCTGGCTCTGTCTTCTCTACTTTCTTCCTTGTCAACTACAGACAAGGAGATGTGTGTTGAAGTCTCTTTAGTTTATTTTAAGAGAATAGGCTGAATATAAGTTTTTTCTTTCAAATTATACTCTCACCGTAACCCACAAACCTACCCACCCCCTATTTGAAAATTTCTAAACTAGTATTCTAACTGTAACTCACTGGAAACAGTGCCCTACTATTGTCTTACAAATATATACAATTGGCATTTCTAGTTGATTTTGGAGGAGAGTTCTTAAATGAGATAATCTTCAGTATATAGCTTAAAAGCACCTGGAATCACCCACTTGCATAAATTCAGGCCTGCCTAAGAGCAATACTATATGAATAAACCAGGAACTCATGATGACAATGCATAATACACCCTTATGAGCTTGGATGAACTATGAAATTCAGTCCCCATTGGTATTTCCCAGTTAAAAGAAAACTTTTCCAGTAACCAGTGAATTTTGAAATGACAAATCTTTTAAGTTGCATTTCTTAGACTGGGAAGGCTGGTCAAATATATTGTCCTGAGCAGCACTTATTTCCCTCCTCTCTGTTTCTGTCACACAATAGAAGCTTCCCTACAAGTCCCAGTGTCCTTCTTCATCTTTCTCTATCTCCCTCACTCCGTTCCTTTATGATGCCCATTGACCTGTCCCAGCTCCAGCTACACACACTCCCTTCTGGAAAAGGTTGGCTTTGTCAGTGTCAGGATCTTCTTTCTTGGGCTAGGAGAAATGTTGTGAACTTTCACTTAAAAAGTAATTTTTAGACCTGTCACGATAATAACTTTATAAACTTCTAACTTTACCGTACTTTGAGATCTATTATCACATTTCCTCTTAAATTTTTAAATAAGATTCTCATAATACATTATTACTTTTAGGAGGCTGAGACTTCAGAGAGGTACTTGGCTTGCTTGAGGGAAGTACAGAAGGGAAGCTTGAATGTGATGTTTTAACTCTTAGTTCTATGCTCCTCTCTCTCTCTTTCATTCATTTACATCCATCTATCTGTCTGTCTATCTATCTATCTTATCTATCAACTTATAGATATCTATCAACTATATATATCTATCAACTTATCTATCTCCTTATCTCCATCCATCCATCCATCCGTCCAATCTCATTGTTTTACTGTAACCATACTCCAATGGATGGATATAACTCATGTTCTGAGAGTAGAATGCAGGAGGGAATAATCTTAGATGGCTGGCATCCTCTCAACTATTGGGTTGGCCAAAAGGTTTGTTTGTTTCTGTAACAACTTATGGAAAACCCCGAATGAACTTTTTGGCCAACCCAATACATAGTGCTACGTGATGTGTGGCAATCCTCTTATGCTCTGCCACCACTGAAGGTGCCAATATCTCCTAAAGGGTCATTATAACCAAAGGGAAACTATCAGAAGCGGGGACCAAACTGGGACTGCTACGGGTAATGAGACAATTTTATGAGGTGGATATGTTATAAAATGTTACTACTCTCATTTATTTCTGACTCCACCTTTCTTGAATAATGTGTCTGACCAAAATGTAATGTAATAAAAATAAAACAAAATAATTAATTTCACAGTCCACAGGTGGAAATCAAAAGCACTTGGAAAAGGAGCTTTTCTATGTCAAAAAGCCATTCAAAGTAAGAATAAATTATGGCAGATTTTTGCTATTAATTAATAGTTCGATTCAAAGACTTCTCTTAGAAATAGCAGAGGTTTAGGACTCATTAAGCCTTCTTGAAAGGCCACAAGGGTCAGATTCTTATTCAATTCTCTTTGTAATCCTCATCCCAGTTATCATACTGAAAATTATTTTCAAAACACATGCTTTGGGCTTCCCTGATGGCGCAGTGGTTGAGAGTCCGCCTGTCGATGCAGGGGACATGAGTTCGTGCCCTGGTCCGGGAAGATCCCACATGCTGTGGAGCGGCTGGCCCAGTGAGCCATGGCCGTTGAGCCTGCGCGTCCAGAGCCTGTGCTCTGCAACGGGAGAGGCCACAACAGTGAGAAGCCCGCGTACCGCAAAAAAGCAACAAAACAAAACAAAACAAAAAAACCCAAAAAACACATGCTTTGTTAAACTTGAATTACATAGACCCAGTAAGATGCTTTTCCTATATTAGAGACCATAGAACCTTTCCTGTAAGAAGCCAGAGAGTAAATATTTTAAGCTTTAGGGGTTATTTGGTCTCTGTCACAACTATTTAACTCTGCCTTGGTAGCTCAAAAACAGCAATGGACGCAAATGAATAGGTGTGGCTGCGATCCAAACAACTATTCTCCAAGACAGGAAGTGGGATGGATTTGGCCCACAGGCTGTGGTTTGATGACCCCTTTCCTGGATCAAACTGAGAAGGTAGGAGGTGGGGTGTGATACTGAGAAAATCTGTGTTTTAGCTGAACATAAAATGCAAGACAAATATCTGTACGTGTTGCTGGATACAGCTACATGAACCTACCCTATTCATTAATATACACAAACTCCACTAGCTCACTTTCCCATCTATGTGATTTTAGAAATCTATTTACTCTTCTCTAGAAAGAAATAAAGTTCCAGTTCTTTTCAAGGCTTGGCCTGCTCTATAGGGGAATGGAAACAATCACAATTGGAAAAGCAAATATTCTGCCTTACCAAAGTTTTAAAATAGAAAGCAGAGAAATAAAAACTTCATTAGTAGCCAGAACTGAGCCTTGGAGGCTCATTGGTTTTGAAAGCACCAAATAGGTGAAAAAAAATGAATGCATCAATCTTTCAGAATCAATGCATCACTCTGCAGAAAGAGCTAACTTTCTATTTCAACCCCATTCTCCCTTCATTCACCACAGAGACACCAGAAATCAGATCCTCCCTGAGTAAAACTACATTCCGGTGCCAAGCAAAGATTCTTGGTATATAGCTTCTTAGCAAAATGACAACCATGCTGTGAACTTCAGAAAATGTAACATGCAATCCATAGAGAAACCTACTAAATAGATGCAAAGTAAGCAGCTGTGAGCTGTCTCTTTCAGCACCTGTCCGGAGATGCTTAATAAAACAGCCTACAAAGTATTACTCTCTCATCAGTGCCAAGAGGCATGTGTGGAGGAATAACTAAAGCTATTTTCTAAAATGGGGGATTTTCTGGTGTGCCTGTATTGAAATGACAGTTTCTTTATGGGATAAGAGATGGACAGGAAAACACCAGCCAGGTAGTTGCCCTGGTGCCCACCACCAGTAAAAGGTCTATAATGAGATTCCAAATTAGATTGCTGAACCTCGAAGACAAGGTGCTTCACATCTGTGAGATGTTCAGCTTGACTTTATAATGAGTTCACCAAGCAGAATGAATCACACTTGAAATCAAATACTTTGCATTCAGGATGAAATAAGTGGGGATCAATCATAGTCAGAGAAGTAACATTTGCTCAGAATGTAATGATATACTGAGCTTAAAAAAAAAATAAAAAAGGAGAGTGGAAAATGAAAGAGCCAGTTCATGGGTGACATGGGTGATGCCAAAGGGCAATATTTGTGCCTGAGAAGATCTGCATGTATTAGCTTCTGAAGATGGTAACTGAAGAGAGTGGAGTGGTGAGAAGTATAGGTACCAAAACAAACCAACATGTTACCGAATGCAAGTTTATGTACTTGATGCAGAGTGAAGTCAAACAAACGGAAACAGGAAACATCGGACTTTGGAACAGAGAAAGGTTTATTGCAGGGCCATGCAAGGAGATGGATGGCTTGTGCTCCCCAAACCCCGACCTCTCCAAAGGATTTCAGCAAAGCACTTTTAAAGGCAAGGTGAGGGAGGGGTGCGGTTAGTGGTTGCAAACTTCTTGGTGTCAGAATCCTTTGTTCTTGCAGCTGTCTACTTAGGTCAGGTCACAATGTTCTTGTAAACCTCCAACAAGACAAATGCTACTCTGTTTTGCAACTTTTTATCTCTATATGAATGGACTCTTAAAGGTCAGAGCCCTGAGAATAGTCTATCCTATATATTTCAGGAGATAGGCAACATTCTTCTACAAAATGTGCAGAGCCAGCATGACTGAGCACAGGCAACAGAGCACAAAGCTTAGAGCAAAAAGAACAGATCTAAAATGGAGTCAGATTTGTTCTTCCCTGTTACAAACATGCCCAGGAAGCAGCCCCAAACACTACCATCTTATGAAGCATTTTCTGAGTGTTCTCAGAGGCTTTTGTTCTGGTGATAGTCTTGGGTTACCAAACAAATAAGTCTTGGTAACAAGTTGTTTTGTTTTCATGCTGGTTAGATTCTAGATGAAGCCAGGCATAGCCCACCTGTGGGTGGCATGACAGGGTCAAGAAATACCTGGGACTAACCTTAGAAGCACCCTGCCAGTGGCTGAAGAGCTGCAAAGAAATGCAGAGGCTCCCAGGCAGCCCACATCCTTCGCTGCACAGGCAGCTCACCCCCCACATCCCTAAAATATGAGTATCTGCAAAAACTCTGCAGGATGGCATGGTAACCCACAATAATCCAGGGCCTTTGGTCCCAGCCACTCTGCCATGATTAGTATACCTGCCAGGGCTAGAGTTCCCTCAAGGTAGAGGTCAGCTCCTGGAAATCCTTAGGGGTGCCCCAGGTGCGATACACCCTTCCTTTCACAGAACCAATATCGTCCCCCGTGCTGCTGCCTAGTGGGGAAATGTCACTGGAGGCCTCATTAACAGCAGACAGTACAGAGAGTCATAGTATGACTTCTGGCCTTTCTGCAGGATTTGAAGCTTATATTACAGAAGGAAGGAAAAGAACAGGTGTCATGACTTGTCTTTTTCTTTTGCATCCCGTAACTGTCACTCACAGGGTTCCAAACAGAATGAAAAGAGCAAAAAGGAAGCCCAGTGAGTTGCCTGGCCTGGGAGGACGTGGGGAGGTGTTGCAGTCATTGTTTTAACCAGATATGACAGTGACCCAGTGTACCTCCCTCCTACACTCTCTTTCAAGATTCTCTTTTGACTTGACACAGCCTTTTGGCTGCCAAGGTCCATCCAGATTCCAGCAGGCTCCTGCCTGAGCCTGTACTGGATGTAGCCCTGCTGCTGGCCTTTGGCTGTCTTCAGGAATCCTTACAAAATTACAGGGGAGCAAGTGAATGCATTGCATCCTCTCCATGCCTGCTAATGAAAGCTTTCTGCTATGTGTGGAGAGAGAGGCTGGCCCATCTGGTGTTCTCTTGCTCCCAAGTTAAGATTATAAAAATGGAGGAAGAGGGACTTCCTTGGTGGTCCAGTGGTTAAGACTCTGTGCTCCAATGAAGGGGGCCCGGGTTCAATCCCTGGTCAGTGAACTAGATCCCACATGCTGTGCATGCTGCAACTAAGAGCCCACACGCCGCAAGTAAAAGATCCCATGTGCCACAACTAAAGATCCCACATGCCGCAACTAAGACCCAGCACAGCCAAATAAATTAAAAACAAACAAACAAACAAAAATGGAGGGAGATAACATTTTGGACAGCAGTCTCTGGCTGCTGCTACAGTTGCTTCTCTAGCCTCACCCTGCAATGCCAAGCAGAGTTTCTCAGCAGGCAAAGGACTAGTAATGAGTGATGGGATGGAAGAGTTTCAGGGTCAGACAAGATGGGGGTAGGCAGCATACAAAAAAGTGAAACAAGGCCCATGTGTGGGATGTGTCTACAGGAAAAGATGTTTCCCAAACTGCCTGACCAATGAACTTATTCCAAGGCATAGCCTGAGACTGTTATTCTGCAGGGAACATGAAGGGTTAAATAGTGAACATGATAATTGCTGTCTCCTATATGTACACACGGAGGTCTTTTAGTTAAAACACACACCAATAGCCATCACTGTCAAGGAGACCTGGAGACTGTGGTCTCTCACTAAGACAAGTACAGATTGATCCAGGGGTTCAAGGGCAAACCATCAAAAGAAGTGCTATTGTTTTGCTGTTTGTCTCTCTCTCTTTCTTTTAAATGTACTCCTCTCCAATTCATTGAATTTTTTTCGCCCTTATTCTTAGACTCTCTTAGGGAAAATCCTGTGCAATTTTCTAAGTCGAATCTCGTTTTGCTATTCTTGCCCATATTTTTGTTCCCAGGGGAAAAGACACAGCTAGAATTCTGTGTGTGTGACTGATAAAGCCTTTAGAAAAAGAGATAATGAGGCAGAGACCAACAGAGACTCAAAGACTCTCCAGCATAGATGTAACAGCTCTGTCATCTCCAAAGAAATCCTGTCATTAATATGCTGGGGATGGGAGTCCTTGTTGGAGTGGTCAGGCAGGCAAGCAGTGTTTACCAAGTACTTGCAGTGCTGCAAACAACTGTCCCTGTCACAGGAGGGAATTATGTGGGAGCAAGGCACTCTAATAAAAATAAGAGGGAGAGAACAAAAAAAAAGTACCGAAAAAACTTACACTCAAGCACACATGTAATCGGGTACATTGCTGCCTGACGATGTGACTATAGTGACAGAAGCAACTAGAGGACTGGGAGGGGGGGTGTCTGGAGAGGTCTCAGGGTAGGAGAGAGGTGGTCCTTGAATACCAAGACAAATTTGCATTGAGTAGAAAAGAAACTAAACAAAGATGCTCAGGAGCTTGAACCATGAGGGAACCAAGCTCCAGGAAGGCCTTACCACCCTTAGCTGTTCTTGTCTCCATCCCTCTGTGGACAGAGCCCTTCCCGCATAAGATGTATTGTAGCTTGGAATGGGCTTTCTGGCCAGTGAGCACCAAAGAACTTGAAGCTTTAGGAACCAAAGGTGGCCTTCGTTTAACACAGGCACATCACCATATCCTGCATCTTATGAACTGATATTGGAATGAAGAATTTGACTTCCCTTTGCCAACATAAGTGCCAATCAGATCAGACCAGTATGTTAATATCCTCTCTGGCCCTTTCAACGTGGCCAAGCAGTTGGGATACCGCATGACAACTGACAAATAAAAGCTATCGGCAATGAAGTCTTTCAAGGCAACTGTCTCTGGATGTCTCCCGGTTTATGTGATGTGCTTGCCATCATCTTCCCAGCTCTGCTCTCCTGGTTTAAACCATACCCGTGGCCTTTTTGTCTTTGGAAAATTGTTAGACTCCTTTAGGGTGTTGGATCACAGCTCCTTGGTTCCTAGCTCTGTTCTCTTTCCTGGTTTCCCTGTTTCCAGCATATTCGGGGGGTGAGGAAACACCTTTATTGGCTGGAGTGATCTTCCTCGCTGCTTTCACATTCTACCACCCATGCCTTACCAGCCCACCCCCCTCCCCCTCCCCAAGCACTTCACTGGGGGAGGAATCTGATACTGACATCCCAGCCAGTAAAATTCCCATACTGATTGAGAAAAATTGAATACTGTGAAAATAAGCTTCCAGGAATGATGAAGTAGTTTTTTACAAGGTTGAAATACTGATAGAATCGGAAGGGGCTAGGGGATTTCATTATCTTTTAATTACCCCAGTAGTCCTCAACCTGTGGGGTAATCCTGTGGGGTAATTCCCACCCACCCACCCCGCCCCATCAGGGGAGATTTGGCAAAGTCTGGAGACATTTTCGAGGGTCACAACTGCATTGGGGGGAAGCAGGCAGGTGGTTTCTACCTGCACTAAAAGGTAGAGGCCAGGGAAGCCCTCAATGTCCTTCAACACACAAGACTCATCAGGCCTAAAACGCTAGTTGTGTTCGGATGAGAAACCCTGACTTACCCTAAGTGTGATATCGTCATATTGTTTACATTTGGTAATTGTTTACCTAGAAAGAAAAAGATACATTTTCCTTAGCTATGTCTAGCTAATGGATGCTATGAATGCAATAATCTTTGGAACACATTTTTATTCTTGGCTTCTCCCCTTACTCAATTTCCAAGAAATGATGTCTACTAGGGGTCAGCAAACGTTTTCTGTGCCTGATAGTGAATGACTTGGTGGGGCTAAGAGACAAAATTGAAGATACTTAACACAGCAAGGGAGAAAATCCCTGCTGCTTCCCACTAGGTGGGCTTGAAATGGGTGGTCCTGGGCGGAGGGAAAGCTTCGCCATTCACTAGTGGGAGAACCACAGTCCGGAGGGGTGGGGCCTGGGGTAGGTGACTCCTGGACCCAGATGCCAGCGCTGGATGCTAACAGCCAAGCCCACAGCATGCAGGTGGCAATGTAGCACACATTGGGCGGTGCTGAGGCTCAGCTGCTGCTGGGGAGGTAGGTGCTGCAGCTGAAACCTGGGACACAGGGTGGATGCCCACGGCTTAGTGTCGGCGTATGTCTAGTGCTGGCCAGCTCAAGGGGTGGCCATGGGGGTAGAGAAACTGGAGAATTCAGCGTGTGGGCTGTAGTTTGTGAATGCTTTCCCTATATCATTCTGGATCTTCTATTTCACCCTCTTCATTTTTCTCTGAAAGGATTATTTAATCTCCATTTGAAGGGAATTTCTAAATTTTTTGGAAGTTTTTAGCAACAGCGGAATTCAGTTCATTAGATTTCACTTAATTGGATAAATTCCTTAAAGGAAAACTCCAATAAACCATGTTTAGAATTGGAACCCAGATCTGATTCCAGAGCACAGAACACCCCCTGCGCCCTTCTCCCACTTCCAGGGGAGAGGTGGTGCTCAAGAACACAATTTTTTCCTCCGTTTCTTCTTTGGGCTTCAGTTGCACAAAATCAGTTCAGTGTTTGTTTTATGACACATTCTCAACATTACCGTGCATGGATAATTTGTTACTTTTAATAATGTTATAACACCTCCAAATGCCACTCAAAACATGAATTAAGATCTTGACAATAATCTAAATCTAAAAATATGATCCATCTATTTATTTCTTTCCTCTTGTTTCCCTGAAGTTACCAGCATTTTGAATCTACTTTTCTTTTTATATACACTTATTGCTATCATATTTATTCCTAAAAAGTATATATTTTTATTTCAGATAATTTTTACTTCAAAAATACTGTCATGATATATGTAAACTTTTGGGATACATTATTGCTAAAGTTGATCTATATTATTGTACTCTGACCACTGTGTAATAAACCATTTTGTGAATATACTATGTTTTATTGACCTACTCTTTAGTTGATGGGCGTTGGGTTGTATCCAGTACTTTGTTGTTGTGAACAGGGCTGCCATGTACGTTCTAATGCATGTTTCCTAGTGTATGTGCCCATGAAGTTCCTTTGGCCAGGTGTCATATTCTTCATCCCTACGCTATACAACCTTTTCCCTAGCCACACTTAAAGTCATCCAAAGTTTAATTAAACTTAGAGTCAACAACTATTTATGAGGCACCAACTAGGTGTCCAACATGGTTCCAGGTGTTGAGGAAAAAAACATACAAAAATTCCACTCTTATAGAGGTCATAGGGAAGACAGACAAAACACAAAAAAGTAAATACATACATGAACAAGATATACCTTATCTTTTTCCATTTCTCACTTTGCAGTTAATGGTACATCAATTCTAAACTACTTGCATGTAAGGCTTGATGCCTCCAAATCTTTGCTCATACTGTTTGTTTAGCATGGAGTATCCTTTGAGCCCTCATTTTTCTAGCTAACTTTTATTTCTTTTTGTCTTTCAACATTCAGCTCAGATAACACTGAGCTAAGCTTCCATTAGGAAGCTTTCAGTGATCCTTCTCTGGAATAAGGACCTCTCCTTTGTACACATATAGTTCCTTATCATACTTTTATCATGACTTTCTCCCTCTTCCAGAGTATAAAATCAAATATTCTTATCTTTAAATAGCTCAAGTGACCAGTGTGATGGCAGCAGATAAAGGGTGTTCAATAGAAGATTATTGAAAAAAAAAAAAAAACTAAAATACTGCTCAAAATTCTAGGACTGTATCTTCCGCAGAATTCATGCTTGGAATTTTGTTTCAGAAAGAGCTTTAGTTCTGTAAATGAGGATGGAGGGCAGTATTTATGATGAGAGATTCTCTTCACTCATGAAAAGCAAATGCAGGCTGGTCGTGCATTCATTCAAAAGAATGAGCTTTACCATTAATTAATTCAAGAGATATAGTGTTCAAAAGCGGTCCTGTACTTTTTATGAAGGAGATCAAAATGAATATAGAAAAGAAACTCCAATAAAGTGGTTTGGAAAGCAGTGTAATTGAGCGGAAAGAACAATGTCCTAGAAGTCAGAAGACCTTGGGAGTGTCATAGGTAGAAGGTATTGGGCTTATGTAACAAGGAAAGAAAACGAAAGTCAAGATCCTAAGAATGTGATCTGAAGGTCTGAATTATAGATGTTCTATAGCCACCCTTTTTGTTTACATAGATTTTTCTTCTTCAGGAGAAAGTCCTCCTTAAATTTTTTTTTTTTTTTTTTTTTTTGCGGTACGCAGGCCTCTCACTGTTGTGGCCTCTCCCGTTGCGGAGCACAGGCTCTGGACGCACAGGCTCAGCGGCCATGGCTCACGGGCCCAGCGGCATGTGGAATCTTCCTGGGCCAGGGCAAGAACCCACGTCCCCTGCATCGGCAGATGGACTCTCAACCACTGTGCCACTAGGGAAGCCCCCTCCCTAAATATTTAAACTTTAACCTGGCCTAAAGTTAAGAAAAATAGATACTTAAATTTTTAAATTCCTAATAATAAATAAAGATATATCTTTGTATCTATTTGTAAATAAAGGTTATATCTCTCATGTCTGTATTTGTTCTTCTTTATGTTAATGAAACTTTTGATTGTGAAAAAGTCTACAGACCCTCTCTCCTTCCCTCCTGACTTGCACTGTGGTCAAGGATTACAGCAAAGAAGGCTACAATTGATTTTGCAAACAAACTAGTAGGAATTAGAGGACAGTCTCTCTTTTTTCTTTAATTGAAGTATAGTTGATTTACAATGTTGTGCTAGTTTCAGGTGTTCAGCAAAGTGATTCAGTTATGTATATATTCTTTTTCAGTTTCTTTTCCATTATAGGTTATAACAAGAAATTGAATATAGTTCCCTGTGAGCTACAGCAGGTCCTTGTTGTTTATCTATTATATATATAGTAGTTTATTTATTTTATATATAGTAGTTCCTGTTAATCCCAAATTCCTAATTTATCCCTCCCCCCAAGAGGACAGCCTCTTAAGAACTCTAAAAGAAGCTGGTGTCCCAGGACCCAGAAAATGAGGAACAAAGAAGGAAGATGCAGGAAGGAACCTGCAGGAAGAGAGACCAAAATGAAAAAGATGGGCAGTGAGAAATTTCTACGGTGTTTATGACTGGGAATTGGACATGAAACACACATCACAGCCTCGTGAAGCAAGAAACTGGAGAGAGTTAGATGAAGCAGAATGTAAGGGCTCCAAGGATTGCTTGGACTCTGCTGTGGCTGGGCTGCCTAAGGCTGGAGCTCTTTTGTTTACACATGAAAGGTAAAGGTTATTGAGGATGACTTGAGTTCTTGAAGATATTTGAGTGAGAGATATTTGGATTACATTTAGAATTGTAATAGGTATTTGTGATTGCATATACTTAATGAATTGAGTGTTGTTCAGAATACTGAATAAATCTAAGGTAGCCTTGAGCCTATAGGTTTAGTGATATCAGCATCACACAGATTTCCTTCCCTTTTAAAAAAAATATATTTTTTCTTTCAACTATTTTGGAAATATATTCTGAAGCATTAAATAGAATTGAGAGGAGGTGACCAAAGAGGACTAATTTAATTAAATCACAAGTGCAATGGAATATGTATTCTTTTCTTAAGAGTACTCATCATTTGGTTACTGGAAATTCCATAACCTGACAAAAGAAAGACATCCATCGAACTTTTATATTTGTATCCATTAGAATGTTTGCCTGAATGTGTATAAAATTCTCAAATAACAATGACTGAATTAACACAGAGATTGATTTTTCTCTCACAGAAATGAAGGCAGGAATTAGCAGCCACAGGCTGATATGGTACCCTGATTGGTTTACCAGAGACCCAGTTTCTTTCTAGCCACTTGCTTCATTATTCCCAACATATGTCTTCTACTTTACGATCCAAGGTGACTCTTAAGATCCAGCCGCTATGTTCTCATTTCAGAGTATATGAAGAAGAAATGGGAAAGGGGAACTTCCCCTTTAAGAACATTCCTGGAATTTTTACTTTTCAATTCTGCTGATATTCCACTTAATAGAATGTAGGCTGGGGAAATATTGCTTTATTCAGGAGAGCCATGTGCCCACCTTAAAATCAGAGATTAGGTGAAACTTTATAGTCTCTGCCCCCATGTTTCATATAGCCTTAACTCTGAGGCTATATAACCTAGTGGAGATAACATTGACAAGGAACAACCAAGTGGTGGGTGAGCAAAACTGACAGGTCTTTAGGACCCGGACAACATCCAGTGAACGATTTTAAAATAGTAACCAAGCAGATGCTAGTTGTGGCTATGTTTTGGACAGGACTTTACCAGTCCTTGGCACTTAAAGCTGTATCACCCTCAGGACAAAGTGTTGGTCATTGAAAGGAGAGAGAGAGAGAAAGATGGGGAAAGAGGGAGGGAAAGGGAGAGAGAAAGAGAGAGAGAGAGGAGAAATATTTAAAGAGCAAGAAACATTACTTTCTCTAAAATATTGATTTTTCATTTTAAGTTGGGGCCAAATAGCAATATAGGTAAAATTGGTAGTTCCCAGAACTGATGAGAATTCACTGAGCTTAACAAAATGAATGCATGTCTTGATCTTACTGCAGCATATTTAGAGAGAAAATAGAGTATTGATCAACTCACTTTAGGATGCCATTTATAAATAATTATTGATTGAAATAAACTTATTGCCAAAAGTTTATGTACACTATATTTTGTTCATTGTAAGGGAATTCACACTTTTCTGGTTTTGAGAAATGGTCTAATATTAGGGATGTCAAGAGGATGTGTTTTAATATGTAATATATGAATTCTGGGTTCTTGTCTTGCCTAGTTGCTGAATCATAGTTTAATCTTGTATAAGAAAAGTACAGTATCCCCGTCTCAGTTATACTCTTAGGAACATTACAGTTCTATGCATTGTTCATTTTTAAGCACAGTGGAAGAGAATGTTGTTATATATACAGTACCAAAAGTAAGGTAGTTAGCTAGTGGGAAGCAGCCGCATAGCACAGGGAGGTCAGCTCGGTGCTTTGTGACCGCCTGGAGGGGTGGGATAGGGAAGGTGGGAGGGAGGGAGACGCAAGCGGGAAGAGATATGGGAATATATGTATATATATAACTGATTCATTTTGTTGTGAAGCTGAAACTAACATACCATTGTAAAGCAATTATACTCCAATAAAGATGTTAAAAAAAAAAAAAAAAAGACAAAAAGTCATCTTATTGTTATACCCTTGGTACCAAAGTGTAAAACCCAACCTTCCTAAAGTAAAGTGATTCCTAGGATGTCTTCACCTTTTTTCCTCCTTTAACTTACTTTTAAGGTAGCTTTTATTATTTTGAAGCACAATTCATGAAAAAACAGCCTATAGCTACAACAGTGTCTAAAAGCATTCATGCTTTAATTGCTTCACATATAACATTTAGTAATTACTGAGTTGACACACTTCATTTATCTAAATTTATCCAGCTATAATAAAAGCTGCCCATGTAATTTTCTATTATGAATGACAAACACAGTTATATCATAACTGTACTTATTTTGGAGTGGTCCTCAAAGAAATCTACATCTAGGCTGTATATACCTTGAAACTTCAGGCCATAAAGAGTTTCTTATATCTATTTGGAGGTTTGAAGATTAGAAAAATATAGTTTGCCTTATTAAGTTAAATTCTGCAGGAAAGAATTAGCAGAAAATCTATAATAATGGTTATAAGTGGATCTTATCTCAGGTTATTTTGGTTTCTGTTTAGTTGGTTTTGCAGAACTGTAAAATGTTAGATTCAGACAGTAAATTCCAGGTTTCTGAATGCTTAAAAAGAGGAGTTCAATAAAACACAAAACAGGAATCCAACATTCTAGAGCTCTTTTCCAGATATGGAGAACAGCATTTAAAAGAATCAGCTAACATTTGACTCAGATTTGAAAGACACTAGTAATGATCTTTTCTAATACATTCACAGAATTATCAATAATAATTGATAACATTAGTAGGATAAGTGCCAAATGAGTGCTGAAGATACAAGTACTTCAGGAATTGAGAGTTTTTGTGGATAGAAAGATTGGGTATCAAGGGACCTTCTGCAGGATCACACTGGTAGATGAATCCGATATAGATGAATGCAGAAGGTGGAGAACAGCATTCCTAGAGGGTGCAGTGAAGGAGCAAGAGTTTGAAGGTGGAAATGAGTAAAATGTGTTCTGATGTCTGAGAAAAATAGAGCATTCACCCTAGGGGACAGTAAAAATGGGAGTGATTAATCTGGTCAGAATGTGATAGACCTTGAATATGATCCATTTAGCTATGGATAAAATTCCAAGTATTTGATCTGGAAAAGGCAAAATAAACATGGTGTTTGGGATGATTAAGCTGCAAATGTTGCAGGAGATGGTAATAGGAGATACCAGCAAACTGTAAGGTCATGGTGGCTTCCAAACTTGCCGAAGTTAAAATCACCTGGACCTATTGTTAAATTTGTAGGACGTATTGTTCAGTATCTGGTACACAGTAGATACTCAACAAATGTTCACTGAATTTAATTTAATTTTAACCAGTCTTGAGCTTGTCATAATATGAGTGTTATTTGTTCATGGTTTATCAGTGATCATCATCACAGATATTGTGTTTTAATAGGAGAGTCTAGAGGACTACTAAATCTTTCAAGATTCGAATGAAGTAAGCCAGATAGAGAAAGGCAAATATCATATGATATCAAATATCATATGTGGTATATAAAAAAGTGATATAAATAAACTTATATACAAAACAGAAATAGACCCACAGACACAGAAAACAAACCTATGGTCACCAAAAGGGAAGGGTGGGGAGGGATATATTAAGAGTTTGGGATTAACATAAACACACTACTATATATAAAATAGATAACCAACGAGGACCTATATACAAGAACTCTATAGCACAGGGAAATCTACGCAGTAATTTTTAATAACCTATAAGGGAAAAGAATCTGAAAAAGAATATATATATATATATATTTATACACACATAATATATACATACATATATGTATATATACATATAAATACTTTGCTGTATACTTGAAACTAATACTATGTTGTAAATCAACTATACTTCAATAAAAAATAAAATCAAGCATAAAAAAAGATTCAAATGAAAATAGTTGTAATGGTAGAATTGATTCATCCATACATTTATTCATTTATTCAATTAATAAATATTGAACATCTACCATGTGATTAGAACTCTTTGGGTTGCCATGAGTATAGAGGTGAATGAGACAGACAAGGTCTCTGGACTCATGGTATAACACTTTGCAGCATTCTACATGTTGTTCTAGTGAATTGTTGAACCTGAGGGGGTTGTGGGAACCTCTGAATTTATAGTCAGTCAACCAGAAATATGGGTGACCTGGAGATTCCCCAACTGTGGCTGTTGTCTGAAGAAGGGTAGTCTTGTGGAGGACGGAGCCCTTAATTTATGGTGTCTGCACCATCTCCAGGTAGTTAGTGTTAGAAAAGAATTGAATTGAGGTACACCCAGTTGGGGTGGAACCAGTATACATATAATGTTAGATGCTCATAAGTGTTGGGTGGGTTCGGTTTTAAGATAGCTTTCAAAAGGTGAGGATAGTGTTGAATTATTTGGGTCTCTCTCAAATTATGTCATGAAAAGGGTCACCTACTTTTATCACTGTCCCTTTGGGGGTTGCTTTAAGGAGATGATGGAGCATGAGTTAGATTGGTGATACGCAGACAGGCAAAGAAGGAAGGGTAAGGAGGGATCAGAGTGCTGCTAGGGCTGGAGCAGGCCTCCTGGGTGTCCACTACGTATCGTCTTTAGCTATTTTCCCCAATGGGCTGCTCAATAGGGGTTGGCATCCCATTGACTTGAAGCGGTAAGTAGGGTATCATTTTTGCTGGCATTATTATTACTAATGACAGTAACTCTCACGTTCCTCACTTACTAGTTTCCCAATGTCTTGTATTTATTTATTTTTGTATTTTTTTTATTGAAGTACAGTTGATTTACAGTGTTGTGTTAATTACTGCTGTGCAGCAAAGTGATTCAGTTATACATATATAAGTTCTTTTTTTAATATTATTTTCCATTATGGTTTATCATAGGATATTGAATATAGTTCCCTGTGTTATTCAGTAGGAGCTTGTTGTTTATCCATCCGATATATAATAGTTTGCATCTGCTGATCCCAAACTCCCAATCCATCCCTCTCCCAGCTTCTCCCCCTTGGCAACCACCAGTCTGTTCTGTATGTCTGTGAATCTCTTTCTATTTCATAGATAGGTTTGTTTGCGTCATATTTTAGATTCCACATATAAGTAATATCATATGGTATTTGACTTGCTCTTTCTGACTTACTTCATTTAGTATGATAATCTCTAGTTACATTCCCCAAATCTTTTATATATTACATCATGATTCTTCCAATAACATTCCAAAGGTAGATTATTATTTTATGCATTTTTACAAATGCAAATGACATCTGGAGAGATTAAGAGATTCGACCATGATTTTAAAGGCTAGAAAGACACAGACTGAAATAAAACTTTTTCCCTTTAACAAGACATCCAGGTTTTCTCTTCTAGACCAAAACTCTCCTTTAAAATTCATGGCCATCATTTTCTTGTTTTGTTTTGTTTCTCACACCCTGATTTACTTGAATTATAACAAAATTCCAAGCCATTATTGAATGGAATAATTAATGGGTCCTGAAGGAGGATGGAGATAGAATCTGTAATTCCACCTCAGGAGCAGTGTCCTGTTTCTCATTGTCCATTCAAGTCCATTCCAGGAGGGTCTGAAAAAAGAGGAAGACTGTGACTTGAACACCCAGGGAATAAGGAATAAACAGGATTTTTTCAACCACGGAAGGCATTTTATTAGACATGTATACCAAAAAACAACGTCTCTAAACTGTAAATAAGGATTCTTTGAGAACTGGCATAATTAGGGTCCTTTTAAAAGAATGATTCCTCTAGAAAGTAATTTTTTTTTCTACCTTGTGAAATGTCCTTCAGTGAACATCTAAGGGAATATCAGTGCACTGAACCTATGAATTTGTATGAGGTATTTTGAAACCAGGTGGGATTCTGCTGAATGTTGGGGCCTCCATAGAGTCACGTTGGCCATGATCATGAAGGACTCCTCTTTGTAACAAGATGGAAGACACCTGTAATATACTCAGCTATTTCGATTAAAAGTCACAACAATTTCCCTTTGAATAATATCTCTTAAAAAATATCTTGATGGTGAATTTTTCTTATCTGTCGAGCTTTTTGCTGCTGAGGTGGGAGACTTAGAAATGGTTTCCTTACAGCAGAAATTTACTTAATATTAAACATACCCAGTAAAGAAAATTTACTACTTTACTTTAGAAATAAACACAGAGGCAAATGAAATGTGCTAATATGCTCCCAATTAGCACATTCATTAAGGATTATTTTGAATGCAGTAATGAACTTTTGCTTCTGATTGAAGACAAGATTCACGATGATAAATTAGTGAGTGTATCTGCTGCAAGTTGCTAAATTACAGGGCTGAGTGAATACTACTAATAAAATCATTCACCACCCACATGAAAGTGATAAATATAAATATAAAAAAACCTGAAAAAAATCCTTCGCACGATTGTAGATTTTTCTTTAAGGAAACAAGAGGTAAAATTTTGTCTTGAACGCGAACGGGTCTTTCTCTGGTTGATTTGTCTGCCCAGCAGTTTGGGTGTGAGGTGTTAGCTTGCCTGTGTTCGGACAAGGATGACTCCTATTAAACCTAATGTAAAACGAGAGAATCTCTTCTTTCTGGTTTACCAGGTGCTATTTAATACCTTAGGAATGTCTAAGCTTTAGGCATGTTGACCAGTATGAATTGGAAGCTGATTGGAAGAAACAACTTCAACGCAGATCACAGTAGGAGTGGAACACTAGAAACTGCTATACGTTATATTCAACTCTGTTATTGGTGGAAGGGACAGAGGTAATAGAAGTAGGTGATGAAGATGTTGATGGTGGTGGTGATGATGATAGTTATTTGCAATTCTTTCTACTTGTTGAGTTCTTGCTCAACCTGACAATATGTTATATATATATTACCTTATGTGCCTTTACAAGCAGTGTGAAAAAATTAATACTCTTGTTTTCTACAGAAGAGGGAACAGAATACATCAGATGATGGCATTTGGTACTCTCATGGTATTTAGATCCTCTCTATACCTCCCACAACATTGAAAGCCCTCTCTTTTCCATCATTGCCTGTGTCTTTTTGTAGTGTCTACTCAAGAACTCCTCACTGCCATGACCGTCTGCTCTCCAACTTAGTTTACCAGCTTTACTTTGGTTCAGTATTTTTTTGGTAATATTATAGTTGCATATTCCCTCCTCTCACTCAAAGTTCTTCAGAGTTAGAGAATGCCTTCTACTGCTTTTGAATACTCCCAAGACTCTCTGGAACAGTGCTCACCTTAAAATAGACATCCAATAAATGTTGTTGGTTGGGAGGTAAGTCTCTATTATGTTTTTAAATACTTCTGAAAAATGAGATTCCTCTGCGTCCCTTGGTAACACACCCCAAGGTGTATTAGCATCAGGAAGTTTGCCCTTGGTTCTTATCTGAATACCTCCTGCCATTTCCCCCCTTCACGGAATCTTTCAAACATTCTCTGTGTGATGGCCCTTCATACACTCGAAAGTTGGTTTCATGTCTTCCTTCAGCTGCTCCTCAAGACAAAATGATGGGCCTTCAAATGATCATTATAGATTTTTTTAATGGATGTTTTTCCCTTTAATTATGTTCAAAAGAATTCACATAAGAGAAAAAATAAGAAACTAAACCAGATCAAAACTTAGTTATTTTTCTAGTTCTTTTATATTTTGCATTCATAGAAAAGTCATGACAACTTATGTCCTCCAAAATGGTTGTAATGATTACTTTTGACAGTAGTGACTTCATTGCAGGGTTTCGTGAGCTTGGGTTTTCTAAAAGTTATATTTATGGTTCTTTCTTCTTTTCTGTAGAAATTTAGGTGTTAGTTTTTTTCTAGCAAATTTTTTATTAAAACAGTTACAATTTTTCTCGTTTTGATTAAACAGGGAGAGGGTGGATAAATCAGAAAGGTGCCAAACCATTTCTAGCCAGAAATGTTTAACTTTTTAGTCCCTTTTTAGGTGAGTTTTTCCCTAAGAATGTAAATTTATGCTTATAAAGCTGGGTTTTCTCATGGCAGTAGATTGAGGTATTGGTGCTTATAATAGATATGTTTCAGTATTTTTCCTGAGCAGACCCAGCCCCTAATTCCTGTTTTAAGTGTTCCCTTTAGTGTCACATTGCAAAATTAATCTTTCCACTTGCTTCACTCCACACCGTTTAATATTGCTTGACTCCGCATAAAGCAGCATGACATGGGCTTTAAATAAAAGCTGGCTAGGGCTAAGTTGTGTGCATATTGTGTTTGGGATTAAGAAACTAAATTTGACAGGTAATGGAGTCGAATTTAGCTGCTCCATGATGCTAAACTGTGAGGTGTCATGTCAATCATCTGTCCAGGAAATATAAGCTATAAAAGGAAAGTGAGATATATTTCAGATGTCTGATCACACAAGCAAAAGGCTAGCTACTAAAGGATGGGTAGTTTGCAGACTGCTACTTTCATCTCTCACAGGGACTCTGGGAGTTAAGGCCATCATAAAAATAGGTGTATTTGCTTCAGGATTAGATAGGTTTCCTAGGAGACATGATAAAGAAACCTCTGCCATAAATGGCCAGTTCCTCATATTAAAAAAAGGGGAAACAAAACTTTAAAGCAGTGAGGTAATGGATGTGGGGTGTTTAGAGAATTTCCTACATATTGAACAGAAAAAAAAGCATGTCAGAGATACAAAAGAAATAGATTTTGAACTATTTCTTGTTAAGGTAGTTACCCATAATGTTAAGCACTTGCTCTTATTCCTGATGACCAGGAAGTTTTGAACTCAATTTTATAGGCAATTAAAATAACTCTATCAATCTACTTTTTGGACAAATTTTATTCTGCCTCCGTGCCATCACATATTTTTTCAGCTATTCTAACTATTCTATTATTTTTTTGTAATTCTTTCTTTGAAGGAGGTAAGATGTAATTAATAAAGAAAAAAATAAAATATCCTCTACAAATAAAGATTATCTACCCATCTATCTAGTTTGAAGGATGACACAAAGAACGCTTGGAAGTGAATTGCTGAAGTGTATGATTACACATTTAGTCCACAGTCTCAGCTTGACATGCAGCACTTTTACGGTGCAATTCCCATTAATGCTGATTGTTCAATTTAGTGCTTCATTAATGAGCCATAGACCACTTGTAAATTTCTGACTTACAGAATCAACCCCATTTAAAGTTTTATTCCCCTGAAACTGTCTTCGTCTGACAAGCTGATAATAAATACGTTGCATTCTTCCATCCACTTAACCCTCTGCCGTGTCAGTTTTGGCTCTTGTCATTTGGCTTTCTCTTTTCTTCAATGTATATAACATTTATAGCAATCACAATTATAAGAGAAAACATTTTATGATGCTTATTCTGTGCTAAATTTAGGTTTTAGCATCAATTATTGATAACTTATGGTGTGCCAGGTGCTGTTTTGAGAAATCTACATGTATTAACTCATTTAATCCACGTAGCACTGTGATGTTGCTACTCTTACTATCTTCATTTTATTGATAGAGTAACTAAGGAAGGTTAAGTAACTTGCCTCAGGTTATAGATCTGAAGTATGGGAACTGGAATTTAAACAGCGGAGGTCTAGATTTAGAGTTCAATGTCCAAAGCTCGATCTTACAGACTAAGTATATATTCATCCTCAGGAAGTAGAAAGAGCTTTACAAAGGAACTGATGGATTAGCCTACAATATCCAAAGCAATTGCACAACAATCAGCCTTTACATATAAAGTTTTCCTTTTTTTTTCTTGGTAGAACCTTGAGCAGCTCTACTCAAAATTATTCCATTAATTCTAAGGCAGTATTCTTTGTGCTATGCCTTATATTCAGAAAACTGACAATTTGCAGAGAAACACTGACCCCACTTAGAATAAAATAATTGAAAAATTTTCCATGGAAAATCATAATATTGTCATTTGGGTCAATATACATTGAGAGTAATTAATAAGTGATGGATATGCAAATATCACTAGAATTTGGCATCAATCAAGTAAATAGAATGAATAAAAACATAAAAATCGGTAAGACATTTGAGAACTTGACTTTGATAAGAGAAAAAGACATGGAACTGCCTGAAGCCAGAAGAAAAAGTAATTGTATCTGGAATGTGTTTTTGCCCAACTCTACCCATCAAAATCATACTCATTCTTCAAAGACAACATCTTCAGAGAAGCTTTTCTGATTCCTCTAGTCCTCTACGGAATGTTGGATTTATTTGACATTTCCTCTAAAACCATGCCATGTTAGCTTTTTATGTATTTCTTTCACATACTCTTTTGTAAATTCTCTGAGGGCAGGGACTATATCTTCCCTACTTTTGTGTATGTTTATAGGCAATCAAATATATCCTGATTGATTGACAGGCAGATTCAGGTGGTCCCAGTGATTTTCTACCTTTGAACTGAGTAATTAGTACTTTGTGGAACCAATCTGTAAATCAAATGCATTCCATGAGTTGTAATTAAGAGGATGAATCTTAAAATTATCAGAGAAAATTAAAATGAAACAGGAATCACATATGGACAGTCTAATAAGGAGAGTTGCTTCATCTTTCAAGGCAAGTTGAACAAACAGTCTCAGTAAATCATCAGAAATCATCCACTGCAAAATGTAGAATAAGAATATTTTCCTGATGAGTTAAGGATCCTCTTATCTCTGTTACCAGGAAGCAACTCACCTAAAATATAATCAGTTTCACATCATCTACAAACTTGGAATTATAATATAGTATGAGAAATGAAGGGAAGTGACTTAATTACAAATGCAAAAAAATCATCTATCTTAATGGTATTTACTATAATGAAAAGTGGAGGGTGAAGCCATGTCAGAAATAACTCTTGAATTATTCAGAAGTGAGGTAGACATTATTCAATAGAAATAACTAGAAAGGCAAACCCTGAAATCTCAAATATAATAAAAATTATACATCCTGTTTTACTAGTCAATTCCTTTTGTTTTGATTCTTGCTTTAACAAAACACCTTCAGATCACCAGTTTGGCTTTCCACAGCCTTTGATACTGCTTGTGGGTGTCTAGATTTAAGGCTTAATTGTTTCACTTCCACTTTATATTTATATCCTATTGATCAATACTCTTTAGGATAATATCTTGAATTATCAACAATTCTCTTGTAGGAATGGATAACGTGGGTCAATGAACAAAACCTGTTCATTCTCAAGTGAACAGATAAGTGTTGAATTTTGAGAATTTGCAAAGCTGAGAATTAATTGGAGTCCTACTAGAAAGTTTTCCACTAACCCATAAGTGATGCTTGGGGCCTGGAATGAAATAATCTGCCAGGCAGATAGATCCCATTTCCTTACACCTCATTCTCTTAACTCACTTATGTTGTTTATTAGGTCATGTGGACACGTGAGACTGTGTACTGTATACTAAATGGATAAAGTCACGTAGGGCACTTCACACTATATAGCACTGTGGTAGATTGTGTCACTGTTCCCAATTATTTCCTCATCACTTCTTTAAGAAGATTATACCTCTCCACTCTGCTGACATCAATCTTGGCCATGTGAACTGGTTTGATCAATGAAAGCTTTAACAGCCATTGCTTAGTTCTGCTGTTTTTCTTTTCCTTCTGGAACAGGATAGCATGAGTTAGATGGTTGTTGCTTTTCTGTCCTGGATCCCAGAACAGAACCACAGTGAACCTGTTGCAATAATCTGAGTGATTTTGTAAAACACTGAAATTTGGGAGCTGTTTGTTCCTGCATCTTAAAGTAATGAAAGCTAATACTAGCACTCTTCCTATAAAGCTCATTTGGCATTTATCATAATCTCTTGCAATTTTCAAAAATTCTTTACATCTTCAGTAGTTGCTCTTAATTTTCAAAATGTGTCACCTGTAAGAAATAGTTCATAGAGAAGGAAAGAAGTCTTCAGGGCATTTATTCTTCAATTTTATGTAGCACAATAGCTTTTCTTGAATTGAGATCTTGATAAATTGGAAATTACAACCTTACCAGCTCCCAGATCAGTAGGGAGAAAAGACACAGGATGTGTTATCTCCTTTGGTGGACAGATAGGAATGCCTGGTGAGCAGGGTGACTAACAATCTTATTTGAGAAGAATTAGTGCTTTGCTAAAGCTGAGAGGAGAGGTGAAACACTGAAACAAGGATGGCACAACTTTGTGAGCAGCCATAATGAAAGCCCTCCCTCCAGGAGAAGCTCTGTGTACTGCACTAAATTAGGTAGAAACTTGAGGACATGCATTTCAGGAAGAGTGAATGCGTCCCTGACCTGGCACCTTTGTTGCAAGAGCTGTGAGCACTGCTTAGAGGAGCAGTAAGCTCTGACATGTTGAGGTGGAAACATTTAGAGTTCTTTTACTGCTATTCAATGTGTGCAGGGAGAGATGGCAGTCATTGAATAGCCAGGAAAAGGCACATGCCTGAACACAGTGGACCACGTGGGCAGATCATGAGGGGAGCCCTCCTCCACGCTAGTGAGGAATGATGAGATGAGACATAACTTTCAGATGATGCAAAAACAGCAGGATGTGTTGCAAAATATCCTAGGAGACTTTCACAGACTGGTCTCCGTGTCCAGAAGCATTCCTGATCCAGGCACTTCGACTCTTCAAGAATCTTTGGGATCCTATATTTTCTGTAACAGAGCAATGATTACTAAATGATCTTGGGTTTTAATGCCTTTTGTTTTTGCTACATTAAGCAAATATAGATTCAAATTTGAGAGTAGATTCCAAATTAAGAGATTTGCTAATGGAGGGGTGATACCAGAATTTCTTCTCAAGATTATGGCTAAAGGAAACATGCTCCCTTCTCACACACTCTACACACAAACCAACCTTTAATCTTTTTGTCAAGAATATCTCTTACTGTATGTATAATGAAATGCACTTTTGCTCAGAAATGAAAAGGGTCCTCTCTGCTATTGTCAAACTTGTTTTATAAACTCCTATTTTATATTTTATTTTGGTATATCAATCTTGAGTACTATTATTGTGAGGTCTTCATTAGTAAACCCTTTCCCTATGACAGTACAGTGTGTACTCAGTTTTGGAGCATGGAAAATACATGAACTTCTTTTGTACCTGTAGTTCGGATATATAATTGACATCTTTGTGCCTTGGTGTTTCAAAAATTTTAAGGCTGTAATGAGGAGTCACATTTACAGTCATCAATATATTCTCTACAATGAATATGCTCCTTTAATTAAATCATGATGCTGGAAACACACACACACACACACACACACACACACACACACACACACACACACCAAAGAATATCTCTAACTGAAGGATTACACTTAATTTCTAGAATTCTTCAATGAGACAGATGATATTACTGAGACACTACAGAGAAATAAGCCAGTGTCTCCGGGAATCAGAAAGAATTAATGAAATTTAGGTCATATTGATAAGTTTACTCAAACATCTTATGTTGCCAAAATTAATACCTGAATCTTGATCTTGGATATGATAATAGATGTTTTCTTTCATCTTCAACCAGGAGATGGACAAAAAGGCGGTTCTAGTGTTTGTGCCTGTGTGTGTATTTAACGCTGTTTTCCTAAACACAAATAATCCCATCCTAGGCCAAACTTCTTGTCAGAATCCTTTTACAAAGTACCATTTTGGGGGGATATAGTTTAGGAAACAAAACATATGCACAAATACTCTCATGAGTTTCTTTTGTACTTTTATGTATATACAGCCAGACCATAATAGTCACTCTCCCTTGGGCAGGTAGTTGCCAGATACCACCACTAAGTCTGGGTAGATTGTCTGGGTCCTCTGAAGATACTCTCTGAATATCATTTGGCTTTTACTCAAATACAGCTAATTTTCCACACTCTTCATTTCTGCCCTTCCAAAAATCTCTCTCATCAGAAAGAGATATGTGTTTCTCTCATTGCAAGAAAACAGAACTTCTCTTCAAAGGACAGAATGCATGTTCAATTCAAAATTATGTATCTCCACCAAAGTCTATCTCTTAAATATAACATAGAACATGTGTGCTCTATGAGCTCATGTTTGTGCCGTTATTTCTGATCCCTTTTAATTACACCACTAACAATATTTCTTGATTTTAATATTAAAAGAGCATCCCATTAAGATGGGTTTCAGTGGTTAACAGCTGGATAGCCAGTGCTTGATAAATGACTTTTGAAAAGATAGAACCAATGTAAACAATCCCTGAATCTATAACGAAAGATAATGGAAGTCATGCAGAATCATTTGAAAATACCTGACAAAGGGGCATAGTTTTTCTCAATGAATGAGAGATGAGTTCCAGAAGAAGTAGGAATCTCTAAAGATCATCCTTGTATTCGTATACTGCAGTAGACATGGGAAAGTCACAATATAGGTGCTATTAAAATTTAGGTTGGTTATGTGATTTGCACAGAAACACATTGTTTTTTGAATTGAAAATTTTCAGGGAATAAATCCGGTGCCAGGAAGGACGTGTAATTTAGAAAGAGAAATGTACATTTCTTCCCTAGGGTGGAAGGAGGGGAATAAAGGAATGTTTTTGTAAAGTACCTTTTGCATTCACATCCTTAGGAGGTAGGGAAAAAAAGCCCACCACTCTGATTTTTTTTTTTTGATCTGGTTCATTAATCATATTAACAATGTTTAAGAGAAATAAAAAACAGAAATGAAACACAGTTCCAACTGGCACAATGCAGAATTTAGGGTTTTTAGAATATAACATAAGACTCAAAAAACTACACTATAAATAATTTCTAAGAAAGAAGAAACCTTAAAAGTTCTACAAAATTCAGTGTTTTAAAGTTCTGAGTTCATTTTAAAGAACATTAACTTGCACAAACATGGGGGTACTACAAGATCTGACAATTTTATAAGTACATTAGTTAGATAACAGAATATTATCAAATTATTCAGAAATTAGTAGTTATTTAAAAGAAAATATGTATTGCATTTATGCAGAGTATAATAATCTAATCTCCTGATTCATGGCTTTGGTTATCAGCTTTATGTGGCTCACTACTAAATCTATATCTCTAATCTGGTTTTTCTTTCAAGATCAGGTTCATGACCCAACTATTACTACATAGTGTCATGACTATTTCTCTCATCTTAAAGCACAGCTCTTTATCTTTTTGACATTCCAACTTGACAGACTTCCCTAATTTCTTATTCTTGGAAATGACCAAGCATTCCTCTAGTTTGGAAACTTGAAGATATCTTTGACTAATGACTTGTCTTAGCTTGATCTCACAACTCAGTCACTGAGTCCTTTCAGTTCTACCTGCAAATATTTTTTCCCTCTCTTTCTCTTTCTGCTCCCACTTCTACCCTCTTTTGAGTTGTTACTGAAGCTTCCATACTAATTTTTCTGGATCTAGTCTTTCTTGCCCTTGTCCACTTTCCCACTGCTCTCTATTAAATCTTAATAAAACACTAGTGTCATGAAAAATTCCCTCTGGATAGATTGGGAGTTTAGGATTGACATGTACACACCGCCATATTTAAAACAGACAACCAACAATGACCTATAGTAAAAAAATAAAAACAAACAAACAAAACTTCCCTCTGCTCAAAAGTGTTCAGAGATTTTTCCTTGTGATTGGGATTAGGCTGAATTGCCTCATTATGATCTTTTAATAACATGGCCCCATTCTTTCTACCCAGAGAGTAAATACATATTAATTGAACATTATGTTTTACCAAATCTTCTCAGTACGCTGTGTAGGATACAAAAGCCCAAAAATGTGAGCCCTGTCTTCAAGGAAGTAAAGTCTAGTTCAGGAAATATAGAAAACAGATATAAAAGTTAATTATACAAAGAGATATAAAAGCCAAATGAATGACTCATATCCATACATTATGACCTGAGGGAAAATTAGAATGGAGATATCTTGCCCTGCTAATATTTTTCTTATCCAAAGTAGATCCTCTATTTATTACTTATTTATATGTTTAATAATTAATTTTAACTTTGTTATGTTTCATATATATGTGATTTGAATTCCAATGGTATGTAAGGTTTTGACATGATGGATATATACTAAATTCTCAATAAAAGTTAAAGAGCAAAATCAAGAGGGAGTGGCCAAGATGGCAGAGCAGAAAGACCCTGAACTCACCTCCTCTCATGAGCACACCAAAATTACAACTATTAACAGAGCAACTATTGATGAGAAAGACTGGAAAATGAGTAGAGAAGGTCTTCTACAACTAAAGATACAAAGAAGGAACCACAAAAAGATGTATAAGAGGATGGAGATACGATTTAGTCAAGACCTATACCCCCAGGTAGGTAGCCCATAAACAGGAGGATTATTACAATTGCAGAGATTGTCCTCAAGGAACAAGTGGTCTGAGCCCCACATTGGGCTACCCAGCCCAGAAATTCTGCACAGGGAAGATGAACTCCCAGAATGGTTGGCTTGAAGGCAAGCAGGGCTTACTTTTGGAAAAGCCAGAGGGCTATGGGAAACAGAGGTCACTCCTAAGAGTGCACACAGAATTTCACACACTGCTGGGCAGAAGCAGCAATTTGAAAGGAGTCTGGGTCAGATCAGCCTGGAGGACATAGACACTGGCGGCAGTCATTTTGGGGAGCTCATTCTACCACATGGACACTGGTGATGGCAAGCACTATTTTTGAATATTCTCTCTAGCTTATTAGTGTATGACCTGGGCCCACCCACCAGCCGGTAAACAGCAGTACTGGGATGCCTCAGGCCAAGCAACTAGCCAGGTGGAGACACAGCCCCACTTGCCAGAGACTTGCTGCCTTAAGATGCCCTGAGCCTACAGCCACCCCAGGACATGACCCTGTTCACCAGAAGGCCTAGGACCTGGACCTGTATACCAGTGGGGCAGCACTAACTCTAGGACCCCCAGGAGCTCTGCAGCCAGCTACCTCATGACCCAGTCCCACCAACCAGCATCTGCAGCCTCAGCACAAAGAAAGACCTGGGAACCAACTGGAATGGAGCCATCAATGACAGACTGCCCACAGTAGTCAGTCTACCACAACAGGAGTATACATGCAACCCACATAGGGAATATCCTAAAGCATACAGCTCTGATAACCAGAGAGGAATGTGCTGCTGGGACACATAGGGCATCTCTACATAAGGACATTTATTTAAAGTTGGAAAATGTAACCATTTTACCAAATACATAAAAGTAAAAACAAATTCAGATAAAATGAGATGATAGAAGAATATGTTCCCAATGAGGGAACAAGATAAAACCCCAGAAGAACTAAATGAAGTGGAGATAGGCAACCTACCTGATAATGATCATAAAGATGTTCAAAGAACTTGGTGGAAGATTAAACTAAGAGTGAGAAATTAGAAGTTTTTAACAAAGAGTTATAAAATATAAAGAAGAATCGAATAGAGATGAAGAATATAATCACTGAAATGAAAAATACATTAGAAGGAATTAACAGTAGATTAGATGATACAGAGAAGCAGATCAGTGAGCTGGAAGACAGAGTAGTGAAAATTACTAAAGTTGAACAGAAAAATAGTAAAAAGAAACAAGGATAGTTTAAGAGTCTTTGGGACAACATCAGGCATACTAACATTCATATGATAGGGATCTCAGAAGGAGAAGAGAGAGAGAAAGGGGCAGAGAACATATGTGAAGAATAATAACTGATCTTCCCTAACCTGGGAAAGGAAACAGACATCCTGGTATAGGAAGCACAGAGAGTTCCAAACAGGATCAACCCAAAGAGGATCACATCAAGACACATTGTAATTAAAATGGCAGAAGTTAAAGATAGAGAATATTAAAAGCAGAAAGGAAAAAGCAAAAAGTTACATACAAGGGGATTCATATAAGATTATGGTCTGACTTTTCAGCAGAAACTCTGAAGAGCAGAAGGGAGTGGCATGGTAAATTTAAAATGATGAATGGGAAAAACCTACAACCAAGAATTCTCTAAGCAGCAAAGCTGTCATTAAGATTTGATGAAGAGAGCAAAAGTTTTATAGACAAGTAAAAGCCAAAAGAGTTAAGCAACATCAGCTTTACAAGAAATGTTAAAGGGACTTATCTAAGTGAAAAAGAAAAAGCCACAACTAGAAACATAAAAATTATGAAAGGAAAAGAAAATCTCATTGGCAAAGACAAATATATAGTAAAGTTAGTAAATCAAAGATAAAGATACTAGGAAGTATCTTTATGTAAAGATACTAGGAAGGTTAAAAGACAAAAGCAGTAAAATCATCTATATATGCAATAAGTAGTTAAGGATACACAAACAAAAAGATGTAAAATATGATGTCAAAACAGTAAGCATGTAGGAAGAGGAATAAAAATACAGATTTGTTAAAATGCATTTGAACTTAAGAAATCAACAACTTAAAATAATGATATATATTGCTACATATAAATGAAAAGTTTTTTAATAGATATACACACAAAAAAGAGAAAGGAATCCAAACTTAACACTAAAGATTCTTAGTCCTCAAACCACAAGTGAAGAGAACAAAAAAAGAAGAAAGAAAAAGCAACTACAAAAACAACTACAGAAACAACCCCAAAACAATTAACAAAATGGCAATAAGTACAATACATATCAATAATTACTTTAAATGTAAATGAAATAAATGCTCAAATCGAACAACATAGAGTGGCTGAATGGATACAAAAATGAAACTGATATACGCTGCCTACATGAGACTCACTTCAGATCTAAAGACACACACAGACTGAAAGTGAGGGGATGGAAAAAGGTACTCCATATAAATGGAAATTTTAAAAAAAGAGCTGGGGTAGCAATACTTACATCAGACTAAATAGACTTTAAAACAAAGACTGTAACAAGTGACAAAGAAGGACTTTATGCAATAATCAAGGGATCATTCCAAAAAGAAGATATAACAATTATAAATATATGTGCAAACAACATAGGGGCATCTAAATACATAATGCAAATTTCAAAAAATCATTTATTTATTTATTTAGGCTGCTTTGGGTCTTCATTGCTGTGCACAGGCTTTCTCTAGTTGCAGTGGCGGTGAGGGGCTACTCTTCATTGTGGTATGTGGCCTTCTAATTGCAGTGGATTTTCTTGTTGCAGAGCATGGGCTCTAAGAACATGGGCTACAGTAGTTGCAGTGTGTGGGCTTAGTAGTTGCAGCATGTGGGCTCTAGGGCACTTGGACTTCAGTAGGTGTGGCTCATGGGCTGTAGAGTGCAGGCTCAGTAGTTGTGCCGCATGGTCTTAGTTGCTCTGTGGCATGTGGGATCTTCCCGGACCAGGGATTGAACCCATATCCCCTGCATTGGCAGGTGGATTCTTAACCACTGCACCACAAGGGAAACCCCTAAAGCAAACATTAACAATGTAAAAGGAGAGGGAGATTCGTTCAAGATGGCGGAATAAAAGGACATGCTCTCACTCCCTCTTTCGAGAACACCGAAATCACAAATAACTGCTGAACAATCATTGACAGGAAGAACTGGAACTCACCAAAAAAGATACCCCACATGCAACAACAAAGGAGAAGCCACAATGAGACTGTAGGAGAGGTGCAATCACAATAAAATCAAACCCATAACTGCTGGGTGGGTGATTCACAAACTGGAGAACACTTATACCACAGAAGTCCACCCACTGGAGTGAAGGTTTTGAGCCACATGTCAGGCTTCCCAACCTGGGGGTCTGGCAATGGGAGGAGGAATTCTTAGAGAATCAGACTTTGAAGACTAGTGGGATTTGACTGCAGGACTTCGGCAGGACTGGGGAAACAGAGACTCCACTCTTGGAGGGAACACAAAAAGTAGTGTGTGCATCAGGACCCAGAGGAAGGAGACTGAACCAGACCTACCTGCAAGTGTTGGGGGGGTCTCCTGCAGAGGTGGGGAGCAGCTGTGGCTAACCAAGGGACAAGGACACTGGCAGCAGAAGTTCTGGAAAGTACTCCTTGATGTGAGCCTTCCCAGAGTCCAACATTAGCCCCACCAAAGAGACCGGGTAGGCTCCAGTGTTGGGTCGCCTCATATCAAACAACCAACAGGGAGGAAACCGAACCCCAACAATCAGCAGACAAGCGGATTAAAGTTTTACTGAGCTCTTCCTACCAGAACAACAGCCAGTTATACCGACCACCAGTCCCTTCCAACAGGAAACTTCCACAAGCCCCTTAGATAGCCTGATCCACCAGAGGGAAGACAGCAGAAGCAAGAACTAGAATCCTGCAGCCTGTGGAACAAAAACCACAGTCACAGAAAGATAAACAAGATGAAATTGCAGAGGGCTATGTACCAGATGACAGAACAAGATAAAACCCCAGAAAAACAATTAAATGAACTGGAGACAGGCAATCTTCCAGAAAAAGAATTCAGAATAATGATAGTGAAGATGATCCAGGACCTTGGAAAAAGAATGGAGGCAAAGATGGAGAAGATGCAGGAAATGTTTACCAAAGCTCTAGAAGAATTAAAGAACAAACAAACAGAGATGAACAGTATAATAACTGAAATGAAAAATACACAAGAAGGAATCAATAGCAGAATAACTGAGGCAGAAGAATGCATAAGTGACCTCGGAGACAGAATGGTGAAATTCACTACCACGGAAAAGAATAAAGAAAAGGAATGAAGAGAAATGAAGACAGCCTAAGAGATCTCTGGGACAACATTAAGGGCAACAACATTCGCATTATAGGGGTCCCAGAAGGACAAGAGAGAGAGAAAGGACCAGAGATAATATTTGAAGAGATTATAGTTGAAAACTTCCCTAACATGCAAAAGGAAATAGCCACCCAAGTCCAGGAAGTGCAGAGAGTGTCATACAGGATAAACCCAAGGGGAAACATGCCAAGACACATAGTAATGAAACTGGCAAAAATTAAAGACAAAGAAAAATTATTGAAGGCAGTGAGGGAAAAAAGACAAATAACATACAAGGGAACTCCCATAATGTTAACAGCTGATTTCTCAGCAGAAACTGTACAAGCCAGAAGGGAGTAGCATGATATACTTAAAGGAATGAAAGGGAAAAACATACAACCAAGATTACACTACCCATCAAGGATCTCATTCAGATTCGATGGAGAAATCAAAAGCTTTACAGACACGCAAAAGCTAAAATAATTCAGCACCACCAAACCAGCTCTACAACAAATGCTAAAGGGACTTCTCTAAGTGGGAAACACAAGAGAAGAAAAGGACCTACAAAAACAAACCCAAAACAATTAAGAAAATGGTAATAGGAACATACATATCGATAATTATCTTAAACGTGAGTAGATTAAATGCTCCAACCAAAAGACACGGGCTTGCTGAATGGATACAAAAACAAGACGCATATTTATGCTGTCTACAAGAGACCCACTTCAGACACAGGGACACATACAGGCTGAAAGTGAGGGGATGGAAAAAGATATTCCACGCAAATGGAAATCAAAACAAAGCAGGAGTAGCAATACTCATATCATATAAAATAGTCTTTAAAATAAAGAATGTTACATGAGACCAGGAAGGACACTATGTAATGATCAAGGGATCAATCCAAGAAGAAGATATAACAATTATAAATATATACGCACCCAACATAGGAGCACCTCAATATATAAGGCAACTGCTAACAGCTCTAAAAGAGGAAATCGACAGTAATGTAATAATAGTGGGGGACATTAACACCTCACTTACAACAATGGACAGATCATCCAAACAGAAAATTAAGAAGGAAACACAAGCCTTAAATGACACAATAGACCAGATAGATTTAATTGTTATATATAGGACATTCCTTCCAAAAACAGCAGATTAACTTTTTTCTCAACTGCACACAGAACATTCTTCAGGATAGATCACATCTTGGGTCACAAATCAAGTCTCAGTAAATTTCAGAAAATTGAAATCATTTCAAGCATCTTTTCTGACCACAAAGCTATGAGATTAGAAATAAATTACAGGGAAAAAACCGAAAAAAACACAAACACATGGAGGCTAAATAATACGTTACTAAATAACTAAGAGATCACTGAAGAAATCAGAGAGGAAATCAAAAAATACCTAGAGACAAATGACAATGAAAACATGATGATCCCAAACCTATAAGATGCAGCAAAAGCAGTTCTAAGAGGGAAGTTTATAGCAATACAATCTTACCTCAAGAAACAAGAAAAATCTCAAATAAACAATCTAAATTTACACCTGAAGGAACTAGAGAAGAAGAATGAACAAAACCCCAAGATAGTAAAAGGAAAGAAATCATAAAGATCAGAGCAGAAATAAATGAAATAGAAACAAAGAAAACAATTGCAAAGATCAATAAAACGACATGCTGGTTCCTTGAGAAGACCAACAAAATTGATAAACCATTATGCAGACTCATCAAGAAAAAGACTCAGAGAACTCAAATCAATAAAATTAGAAATGAAAAAGGAGAAGTTACAACAGACATGGCATGAATACAAAGTATCCTAAGAGACTACTACAAGCAACTCTATGCCAATAAAATGGACAACGTGGAAGAAATGGACAAATTCTTAGAAAGGTATAACCTTCTAAGACTGAACCAGGAAGAAATAGAAAATATGAACAGACCAATCAGAAGTAAAGAAATTGAAATTGTGACTAAAAATATTCCAACAAACAAAAGTCCAGGACCATATGTCTTCACAGAGGAATTCTGTCAAACATTTAGAGAAGAGCTAACACCCATCCTTCTCAAACTCTTCCAAAAAATTGCTGAGGAAGGAAATCTTCCAAACTCATTCTATGAGTCCACAATCACTCTGATACCTAAACCAGAAAAAAATACTACAAAAAAAGAAAATTACAGACCAATATCAATAATGAATATAGATGCAAAAATCCTCAAAAAATACTAGCAAACAGAATCCAACAACACATTAAAAGGATCATACACCATCATCAAGGGGAATTTATCCCAGACATATATATATCCCAGACATATATCAATATATGCAAATCAAACAGTGTGATACATCATATTAAAAAATTGAAGAATAAAAACCATATGATCACCTCAATAGATGTACAAAAATCTTTTGACAAAATTCAACACTGATTTATAAAAACTCTCCAGGAAGTGGGCATAGAGGGAACGTACTTCAATATAATAAAGGCCATATATGACAAACCCACAGCAAACGTCATTCTCAATGGTGAAAAACTGAAAGCATTTCCTTTAAGGTCAGGAACAAGACAAGGATTTCCACTCTCACCACTATAATACAACATAGTTTTGGAAGTCCTAGCCACGGCCATCAGAGAAGAAAAAGAAATAAAAGGAATAATAATTGGGAAAGAAGAAGTAAAACTGTCACTGTTTGCAGATGACATGATACTATACATAGAGAATCCTAAAGATTCCACCAGAAAACTACTAGAAGTAATTAATGAATTTGGTAAAGTTGCAGGAATCAAAATTAATGCACAGAAATCTCTTGCATTCCTATACACTAATGATGAAAAATCTGAAAGAGAAATTAAGGAAACACTCCCATTTACAATTGCAAAAAAAGGAATAAAATACCTAGGAATAAACTTACCTAGGGAGACAAAAGACCTCTATGCAGAAAAGTATAAGACACTGTTGAAAGAAATTAAAGATGATACCAACAGATGGAGAGATATACCATGTTCTTGGATTGGAAGAATCAATATTGTGAAAATGACTATACTATCCAAAGCAATCTACAGATTCAATGCAATCCCTATCAAATTATCAATGGCATATTTTACAGAACTAGAACAAAAAATCTTAAAATTTGTATGGAGACACAAAAGACCCCAAATAGCCACAGCAGACTTGAGGGAAAAAAACAGAGCTGGAGGAATCATACTCCTTGACTTCAGAGTATCCTACAAAGCTACAGTCATCAAGACAATATGGTACTGGCTCCAAAACAGAAATATTGATCAATGGAACAGGATAGAAAGCCCAGAGATAAACCCATGCACCTATGGTCAATTAATCTATGACAAAGGAGGCAAGGATATACAATGGAGAAAAGACAGTCACTTGAATAAGTGGTGCTGGGAACATTGGACAGCTCCACGTAAAAGAATGAAATTAGAACACTCCCTAACACCATACACAAAAATAAACTTAAAATGGCTTAGAGACTTAAATGTAAGACCAGGCACTATGAAATTCTTAGAGGAAAACATAGGAAGAACACTCTTAGACCTAAATCACAGCAAGATCTTTTTTGATCAACCTCTTAGAGTAATGGAAATAAAAACAAAAATAAAAAAATGGGACCTAATGAAACCTAAAAGCTTTTGCACAGCAAAGGAAACCATAAACAAGATGAAAAGACAACCCTCAGAATGGGAGAAAATATTTGCAAATGAATCATCGGACAAAGGATTAATCTCCAAAATATATAAACAACTCATGCAGCTCAATATTAAAAAAAACAAACAACCTGATCCAAAAATGTGCAGAAGACCTAAATAGACATTTCTCCAAAGATGACATACAGATGGCCAAGATGCACATGAAAAATTGCTCAACATCACTCATTATTAGAGAAATGCAATTAGAAGTACAATGAGGTATCACCTCACACCAGTTAGAATGGGCATCATCAGAAAATCTACAAACAACAAATGCTGGAGAGGGTGTGGAGAAAAGGGAACCCTCTTGCAGTGTTGGTGGGAATGTAAATGGATACAGCCACCATGGAGGACAGTATGGAGGTTCCTTAAAGAACTAAAAATAGAATTACCATATGACTTAGCAATCAGACTACTGGGCATATACCCAGAGAAAACCATAATTCAAAAAGACACATGCACCCCAATATTCACTGCAGCACTATTTACAGTAGCCAGGTCATGAAGCAACCTAAATGCCCATCGACAGATGAATGATAAAGATAATGTGGTCAATGGAATATTACTCAGCCATAAAAAGGAAAGAAATTGGGTCATTATTAAAGACGTGGATGCATCTAGAGACTGTCATACAGAGCAAGGTAAGTCAGAAAGAGAAAAACAAATATTGTATATTAATGCATATAAGTGGAAGCTAGAAAATGGTACAGATGAACCAGTTTGCAGAGCAGAAATTGAGACACAGAAGTAGAGAAAAAAACGTATAGACACCAAGGGGGGAAAGCGGTGGGGGGTGGGGGTTGTGGTGTGATGAATTGGGAGATTGGGATTGACATGTATACACTGATGTGTATAAAATGGACGACTAATAAGAAAAAAATAAATAAATAAAAAATAAACATTAAAAAAAAATAAAGGAGGGGCTTCCCTGGTGGTGCAGTGGTTGAGAGTCTGCCTGCTGATGCAGGGGACATGGGTTCATGCCCCGGTCTGGGAAGATCCCACATGCTGCGGAGTGGCTGGGCCCGTGAGCCATGGCCACTGAGCCTGCGCGTCCAGAGCCTGTGCTCCGCAATGGGAGAGGCCACAACAGTAAGAGGCCCGCGTACCGCAAAAAAAAAAAAAAAAAAAAAAAAAAAGAATATTGCCTATAGCCTGAAATATACAGGATAGCCCATTCTCAAGGCTCTGCCCTTTAAAGATATAATACTTTTCCATTCATGTAGAGATAAAAAGTTGCAGAATAGAGAATAACATTTGTCTTGTTGGAGGCTTACAGGAACCTCATGACTTGACCTATGTGGACAGCTACAAGGACAAAGGTTTCAGACACCAAGAAGTTTGCAACAACCAACCACATCCCCTCCCCCCATTTTTAAAAAAATTATTTAATTTATTTTTGTCTGTGTTGGGTCTCCATTGCTGTGCGTGGGCTGTCTGTAGTTGCGGTGAGCTGGGGCTACTCTTTGTTGCGTGCGCAGGTTTCTCATTGCAGTGGCTTCTCTTTGTTGCACAGCACTGGCTCTTGGCACGTGGGCTTCAGTAGTTGTGGCTCATGGGCTCTAGAGCACAGGCTCAGTACTTGTGGCACATGGGCTTAGTTGCTCCATGGCATGTGGGATCTTCCCAGACCAGGGCTCGAACCTACGTCCTCTGTATTGACAGGCGGATTCTTAACCACTACGCCACCAAGGAAGCTCCCCTCCCCTTTTAATATAAAAGAAGGCTGAATTCTAACTCAGATTAAATGGTTCTTTGGGACACTAGTCCACCATCTTCTTGGTCTGCTGGTTTTCTGAATAAAGTCACCATTCCTTGCCCCAACAACTTGTCTCTTGATTTATTGGCCAGTCTTGTGTGATGAGTAGTATGAGTCTGGACTCAGTAACAACACAATGCTGCTGGACTCGAGGTCAGGGGTGAGAAAAGGAATATAAAAATTGTGAACAATGGATAAGAAGACAGGGATTAAACTTTGCTAGTTATAGAAATTAAAAATGGGAAAATTTTTGTATTACTGCTTCAACAGATTTTAGATTTCTGAGTTAGGTAAATTCAGTTAAAAAGAGAGAACAAATATAATGTTAAAAGGAGAAATTATTTCCTTATTTGTCTTTTTTTTTTTTTTTTTGGAAGGGATACCTCTTAAAACACAAAACCAGAACCTCTGTACAGAGTGATTATGACTGGACTGCTGAAGGGCCCATTCAGAAAAAGTTTTTTGTAGAACATTAACTTTATGTCTAGATTTTAAATCAGAAACTCACAGGACTATAAGGAAGGACAATAAAAATATATTTACTTTGGGTCTCTGACCTTCTGTAAAGACAGCGCGTAATTCTTTTGGTCAGATGTGTCTCCCTGTCCAGTTATAAAAGATCTGCTAAGCAAGACCTGTTTTATTGAAAGAATTTTTGAGATGAACTGCCAAGTCAGAAGAAAGCACTAAAGCCAAAGTTTAGAATAATTAAGGATACAATCTTTGCTCTATAGAAGCAGGAAAGACCCCAAGAGAACAACGTCAAATGTCATGATGATACACTGACTTCTCCTGAAAAGACTGTAATGGATTTGACTGGCATAATCTGAGATGTATTTATCGAGCACCCATTAGGTGACTGGCATTGTTCCAAACAAACCTTCCAGGTGGTGGAAGACTGGTCGTTTTCTGCAGAGAGAGAAATTGATTTCCTACCTAAGATCAACTTTATGAGGAGCAAGCTATTTATTTTATTTATGGCTTGAACTCAGTTCCCTGCTGTAATAATTCAAATTCTGTAGGTACAGACCTCCTTCCTATTTAGATATTGACTAGAAAGGGAGCCAGCTTAGAGTTGGCCCTGCAGCTACTTGCAGGGGGTTTGGATTTATGCTAATGAATGGGGCTGAAGCTTTCAAGGATTTGCTTTCATTACTAAATCCTCAGGGTAGTACTTTCCAACACTCTTGGTTGGGCTTTGAAATAAGAGTGGAAGTCTATATACTCCATGCTGAAGGCTACTTAGGCTCAAAACAAAACTAACTCAAGAAACGCTTAATGGAAAAGTTTGGTTTTAAAATAAAATTCTGTATCCAAGTAAACAGAAAGTAAAGCAAAAATGTCCAAGAAATTCAGGAAGCGTAGTCATGGAAAGGTGAGCCCGTATTCTTATCTTGGGAGTCAGATGTTTCAATGTAACCTCAACTTACTTGGAAACTTTGCAAATGTTCTAATTATTAGCCATTGAGTTAGATAGTCCAAGTTGCCAGATTTCAGGAAGCACAGTCTCAGAAGAGTTTTGATATTTTTCTAAAGTAAGAAACTTACCTAAGCCTTTACCTTAATCATTCTTGGAGCTTGTATGTTCTCTTTACTGACAGCAGGAAGCCAAAGACCTTTCTACAAATCAGTTCTCAATGGGGACAGACACATTTGCTGAACTACAGTAAGGTTATGGACAAATCCACTTGGAAACAAATCATAGCAGAATTTGAGAGAAACTACAGAACCAGATATATGATTGGCATGCCACCTGAACCATGAAGTTCTTCAGAAATGTAAATATAAGTATCACTGTGGTAAAAAACAGGTACTCCTTTTTTTAAGACATAAAGTTGATTCTGGAATTTTAAAAATAAGTTTAGAATTATATAAACCAGGCCAAAACTTTATCAGTCTAGTCATTGAATTGCTTTTTTCCTGCTTATAAAACCTCATTTACCTTCATGTTTGAATCCCTTCTTTATGAGCTTTATGTAACAGTAACCTATAGATTTAAATTTGTGTGCATGTTTGTGAAATATATGAGGATTTTACAACCTTCTAAATTTTGGATCATCTATTAATACATTTAAGTTACTCTTATTTTTCTCATGGATTCTTTTAAAGAAGGTGGTGTATAATGTTTTCCTCTAACTCCATCCTTTATAAATTTACACTCGATTAGAACATGGGCAACATCAAAACTATCTCATTCTTTTTTTGTACTCTATATATCATTCTTGAATATTAATAACTATCTTAGCCATTTTATGGGCTGGTAGGTTATTTAATTTTATTACTGCCTTTGGATTGACCAACAAACCTCAACAATCTGGGGAAGGCAATGGAAAGCCTTTCCATTTGAATGGAGAACTACATATTTGTCTAAAGATTTCTTTAAAAACTTTTTTAAAAGCTAGAAAGTCCACAGAAAACCATGGTGACAATTTACCTAATAAGCGATTATGGACTGTCTATTGCATTTACTGCTAACAGAAAGGCTGAAGCAGCATCATCTCAAAGTTTTATTTTCAAGTACTTGATTTTGAATTTCTTCATTAAAAGTGGTAAGTGAATGCAAATAGTCATCACCTCTGCCTCTGGGATTTTACCACATCAGATAGGAAAGGACACAAATATGCAGCTCCTAAGAGGGTAGAGGCATAATAGCATTCTTTTAAAGCTACAAGTACGTTATGAGCAGATATGCTCAATTTTCATAATTTATGACTAATGTGATGTAACTGTGGTCAGCAAATTTTTCTTAAAAGGGCTAGGCAATAAATATTTTAGGCTTTGTAAACCATGTGATCTCTGTCACATCTCCTCTCTGCCCTGCAGCAGGAAAGCAGCCATAGACCATATGCAAATGATGAGCTTGGATGTGTTCCAATAAAACTTTACTGACAGAAACAAACATTGGGCTGGATGTGGCTTGTGGGTACTAGTTTGCTGATCCCTGTGGTATAATATCACACATCCTACTTAGAACTGAGAAAAATGAAACATTGCTCTTGAATAGTTTCTGCTGGATGAGGTTTAGGAAACATCCAAATTAACCATTAATAAGTGGTTTGAGCCTTGTTTTTGCCACAACTTCAGTTTCTTCATTTGAAAATATCTCTCTTCCTCACCTATTTGAAATGTGATAATATGTTCACAGGACACAGAACAATATGGTGACAAAAAAGTGTGTCGAAGGATGAAAATGCTTAAGTTGCTTTGCCAAGTTTTGTTCAAATGTGTTACTTTTCTGCAACTGCTCAAATGTGTTACTTCTCTGCAACATTTGGTTTTCATATTTTCATGGTAGCATTTACCATAATGTCTTATAAGTTGTAATTTGACTGTCTTCTTCTTTAGAATATGGGTTCTTCAAGGGCAAGGTCTACATATGTCTATCTCTGTATCACTAGAACTTTGCACAATGTCTTCCTCACTCACTATTCTTTAAATGAATGATCACATAATTCACAGACTACCCTGACAGGCCTATGATTTTTTTCTAAGTGCTTTCTAGGTATTTTCCAGACAGTTTCTATCCCTGTCTTCCTTTCCTGAGCTCTAAAATAGTGCCTGAAATTATTGGCTGGAATTCATCCCATTTGAGTAAATGTCTTAAACAGTAATTGAAAAGATGATTTAACTTGGGACATTATAAAAGGTTGACTGAGAATAACTCTTCTCATGCCAGGACAACTGAATACAATATTCTAAATGTTTAACTTAAACAAGGATGTATATAACAAAGTGCAAATAATATATAGCATATTTTTATATCAATTTCACCAGGTGTAGTAAATATGGTTACTGCTCCACATTAAACCCCTTGGATACTTTCTATCATTCAAGGTGTTTCTCTTGACTTCTATATACTTTAACTTCCTATAACTCATGCCTGTAGGCAACTCTCTTTGGAGGACTGTCCTCAGAATCCTAGAGCAGCTTTGTCTACACTTGCCAAGAGCTGGAGATGCCTGGGAGCTTACACCCCTCTTGATGTGGCCCCAAGCAAATTATTAACTGTCACAGAAGCATGGAAACCCAGCTGGCTTGCCCCAAGAGGAGACAGACTTTAAGGCATAATTTATACTCCAGAGCTTCCCTTGGGATCAGGCTGAGGCTGGGACTTCACCTAAAATTATAACCTTGCTTGGCTGGTTGACTTCCACTGACCTACTTCCCTTACTCCCTTGCTGTTTCACCAAGGAGCCTTTTCTTAATGACACACATGCATGCAAACCTTCACCTCAGAGACTATTCTGGGAAACCCTAAGATATTCAGCTAAAGAAATATTTCTATTTGGTCTTCTTTCTATTTTTTTCCTTCTTCCCCTCCTCCTTTTCTTTCTCCCTCCACTTTTCTTCCTCAAGCTGACTCGGCATCCCTCATTGATATATTCTGGGCCACACATCTTTCATGACCTCTGCCATCTGGGGTTGGAATGGTCTTTCAGCACCTTAGCAGCAGGAAGGGTTTTACTGCAGCTGCTTCTTTGGCAGGAAGAGTGTAGCTTCTGTGTTGAGTTCAACATGAAAAGTGCTTCCCTACTGGGTAGAAGCCATGGATTGTATAACACTCCCTGTTTCACACTATTAAATATCTTCTCTGGCTGGGCAGCAGCTCTGGTTTTCAATGTTTTTCCCCTAAGTATATATTTTTATTTAAGTGTAACACACATAACGAAAAACACACGAATCATAAAAAAACAGAGCTGAAAAATGAATGTTACAAAGTAAAGAGAACTGTGTAACTACCACCAGGTCAAGAAACAGAACATTACTTGCACCCTAGAAGTCATCACTCTACTCTCCCTGGCTGTTACAGGATCTTAAATGTAACTGCTATTCTGGTGCCATCAGTAATTGTATAGTAAGGAATACATCTTACCCAAAGAGAGATCTGAACTTTGTTCTTGGGTACTGAGAGGGGATCTCTAGGCCCCTGAATGTCCAGCCTGAGAGCAATGTCTTTATTTGCCTGGGTGCTTTGGTCCCTGGAAAGTCTAACCATGTGACTTATGATGAGGGCTTTGAGGTTTGTCTTGTCATATCTGATCTCTGGAGAATCTGGAGACTAAATGTATTAGCCCAGACCTACAGGAGGGGCTGAGACTAAAGGTCAACCATGCAGGCAATATGCTATCAAGTCCCAATATAAACTCTAAACACCAGTGTCTCCAGTGAACTTCCCTAGTTGGCAGTTACTCCACGTGTATTGTGACACACCTACTCCAGGAGAGGCAAATCCTGTGGACAAGGAAGCATCACATTGGGAACCCTTCCAGATTCTTCTCTATGCTTCTCCCTTTGCTGATTCTAACTTGTATCCTTTTACTATAATAAAACTGTAATCATAAGTTGAGTGCTTTCTGAGTTCCATGAGTCTTTCTAGAAAATTATAGAACTTGACAGTAATTGGTAGAGACTGGGATTAGCAGCCAGCTGGTCTGAAGTGAAGGTGGCCCTGGAGACCCTGAGCTTGTGGCTGACCCTTGACTGAGGGCAGTCTTGTGGGGACTGTACCTGTTACCTGTGCACTTAGCTAGCTTATTACAACCATAGATATGTTTGGATTGATTTTTGAACTTCACATAAGTGGAATCATTCAACACATACACTCATATTTTCTGGCTTTTTCAAAAGAACATTCTTAATCTATGTTATATGTAGCTGTAATTTGTTCTGTATTCTATATAGTAATTTCATGATAGGAATGAACTTTAAAATTTGTATTTATTTATTTATTTTATTGTTGATAGATATTTGGGTTGTTTCCAGTTTGAGGTTTTGGGAAAAAATAATTCTGCTGTGAACATTCTTGCACGTGTCTTCTGGTGGATGTAAACACTCATTTATCTTGGGTATATACGAAGGAGTGCAAATGCAGGGTCAGAGCAGATTCTTAATCTCAATTTTAGGCAGTCCCGCCCAGCATTTTCAAAATAATTTGTATCAGTTTCCATTCCTGCCAGCAGATCATGAAAGTTCTGGTAGTTCCACATTCTTGTCAACACTTGGTATTGTCTGTCTCTTAACTTTTAGGTCATTTTAGGGAATGGGAATACACTCAACTTAAAACTGCATGAAAGAAATAAGAACACTATATATATGGAATCTAAAAAAAAAAAAAAATTGTCATGCAGCACCTAGGGGCAGGACGGGAATAAAGACTCAGACCTACTAGAGAATGGACTTGAGGACACGGGGAGGGTGAAGGGTAAGCTAGGACAAAGTGAGAGAGTGGCATGGACATATATACACTACCAAATGTAAAACCTATAGCTAGTGGGAAGCAGCCACATAGCACAGGGAGATCAGCTCGGTGCTTTGTGACCACCTAGAGGGGTGGGATAGGGAGGGTGGGAGGAAGGGAGATGCAAGAGGGAAGAGATATGGAGATATCTGTATACGTATAGCTGATTCACTTTGTTATGAAACAGAAACTAACACACAATTCTAAAGCACTTATACTCCAAAAAAGATGGTAAAAAAAAAAAAAAAGAAAGAAAGAAGAACACTGTCATTTGTCCAAGTGTAACAATTCAAACTATGTGTGCACAGGGGTGACAGTGAAATGATTTGTCATCTGGGAAAGGTAACCTGACAAAGAGAGGACATTTCCCTGGAAACTCTCCATGGAGAATTGAATGGTTTGCAAACACAGTCTCCTTGGTGGTCTATAACTGACCAAATGTGAAGATGCTACTTAAAGGTATTAAAGCTCACAAGAAGTTGACAGTGAAGCTATCTGGTACTGATTTGTTTTGGTAAGAATATATAATATTGTACATTGTACATTCAAGTTCTTTAGTAGCTATAGAATCATATATATAATATAATTATATACATTCATAGTAATAAAATATAAATATATAATATATATATAATTTTCTCTTTTCTTTTGTCTGCATTTAAAAATTTTTAGCCCTTTAGCCTTGTTTCTTGGCATTTCTGGTACTTTTTAAAATCAAATATTGGACCTAGTGAATGAACATTTCAGAAACTCTAGTTGCTATTTTTCTCCAGAGGGTATTTAATTTCTGTTAAAATTAAATGACTATTAGAGTAAGGGCAGGTCACCTTGCTGTAATCAGGAATTGCAGTAATTTGAGGTAGGTTTAGCCTTTGTGAGCGCCTGTCTATTTCCTGTTTACCCTTTTTCCTGGGCTTAGCCTTCACTATTTTTAATTGAAAACCTGGGTGGTTACTACGGTCCCCTATTAATGGTGGCTTCTGACCTCCAGTTTCCATCTCCCACCACTATGAGTCTTCTGAAAAAGCTCTAGGTTAGCTTTTTTTTTTTTTTTAACATCTTTATTGGAGTATAATTGCTTTACAATGGTGTGTTAGCTTCTGCTTTATAACAAAGTGAATCAGTTATACATATACATATGTTCCCATATCTCTTCCCCCTTGCGTCTCCCTCCCTCCCACCCTAGCTTTTTAGCCTACCAGCTGATCACACTGAACTGCTTGGTTCAGTGGTCCATCACTATCACAAATTAAGGATTGCAAATGGCTTGCGGGGGAAAAGAATGATGTCCTCACTTCTCTGAGGTTATCTTTTCTCTCTTGTCTTGGCTCCTCCATTCCTGGTTGTTTTAGGAACAATGAAATTCAATTATTTTGCCCAAGCACAAAAGAAAGACTGAAACTCTGAGCCACTGCCTTCTGCTTAGAAACCTTGTCTCTGCTACTAAGAAAACAGCCTAAAGGAGAAAAAGTGGCTGAGAATTTGGGTTCAGCTCAATGCAGTATCCTTTATGGGATCCCAGCGAATTTGGCCTTGCCTGCCTATCGGCTCACTGATTCCCTCACAGAGCTGTTTAGGTTTGTTTTATATTTTATTCAGCTTTTATAGTGCTTCCCAGCAGAAGAATTAATTGGATACAATCTACTCTGTCAGAATTAGAAGTGGAAGTCCTATTCTGAAGTGCAAACTACTATTTCTATTTCAAAAGTAAGTTACTCTACGCAGTGTTTATGTTTTTGGTCTCTCTTCTTCAAACTACACCATCCCCATTTGAGAATCTCAGATATCTCACTTCTCCAAAATAAACCAGAAATAAATCCATTTTATTAAATATGTGACACTTTTCTGCTTTAGGGTGACCCACTACTCTGTGTGTGTGTTGTGTGTGTGTGCACACGTGTGTGCATGTGTGTGTCCTTTTATATGTTCTTGGTTAGGATGGAAGCTTTTTTTTAGGGTAAGCTTTAAACTATATAATTGACCTAGGAGCAAGTGTAATTTTTCACTGAAACTTATTCTTGAGTCCTAATCAGATACCTTAAGTACACTTATATTTGTCTTTGTAATTTGTATACATCAGTGTCAATTCTTTTCAACTCCTGGTTTACCTCTATTTGAAATAATGATTATAATTAAGAGTTACATTAATTTCTACTCTATACACATAGATTTTCCTTTATTTGTTATTTTCAGCATTATTATTATGCTCTTGATTAGATAATGCAAGTATAATATAAAACATTTAAAAGATATAAAACAAATAAAGTGAAAGGTAACTTTCATTATTGTTCTACCAACAATATATATATTTTTTCTACCAACAGTTTCTCATCTAGGAGCCAATCATTCTTGTTTGTGTTTAATGTATGCTTCCAGAAAATACAACACTTGTACCACTTTTTAAATAGTAAATACAAATTTTAGTATGCATACACATCGTTCAGTACCTTGTTTTTCTTCTCTACTGAACAATATATCTTGGAGAAATCTCCATGTTGGTACACAGATATGCCGTCTTGTCCATTTTAACTGCCACATAACATTCCATTATTTATATCCATTTATTGGGTGTATTTAACTAGCTTTCTACTGAGTTTTTAAATTGTTCCTAATGTGTTATTATAAAATACTACAATAAGTATTCTTGAATGTGCATTTTTTGTGAACATATTAAAGGATACCTGTAAAATTAATATCTATAGGTTTAACTGTTGGTCAAATGTTATGCGTGTTTACTCATTTTATTTCTATGGCATCTTTAATTTCTCAGCATTGAATTGCTTGATAAATTTGCTTACTTTCTGAACGTGATGAAGCTTATATCAAATTTGATTTCACAAAGCTTATAATCAAAAATTCTGTTTTACTGAGGCTTATTTAAAAATTTTAGCAAATCACATGTAACCTAGCTTTTCTTTTCAACTTTAAACTACTATTAGAAAAGTGGTTGCAGAAAAGAGTAGCTTTATTTATTTTGCTGTTCTTTTTTTAAAAAAAATACTTTAAATTTTGGTATATTTTTAGCTGCAACTAATTGTGTAGGCTAATCATGTCCAACAAGGCAACTCTGTTATCTTCTCATATTTTCTCAAACACCCAATATTTTCCAGATCTAGCTTCACATAACCAAGACTATTTAATTTTGATCCAAATAAAATTTTATTAGGTACAAATTGGAAAAAATAATTAGTTAGTGGTTGGAAACATAGCTGAAAAGCAAAGGGCTCAGCAGATCTGTATATCTCACCAGAAACTGGGGACACTTTATTTCCAAGCTTTGTGGTAGACAGAAATCCAATCAAGAAATGCACCCTTGTTTAGAACCCTCTAATAGACTTTTAGCTTTCAGTTGCACAAGAGCCTGCAGACAAATGACTGACTGCTTTTTTTATGGTGTTAAAAAGGTATGGTCCTCTAATGAGTAGAGAGTTACCCAAGGGAAAAGAGCAAGAGGAAGCTTGCTGTGTGCTACCCAGCATCTAGTGCTGAGATTTCTCTGTCACAGGGAATTCCTATCTCTTCACGTGAATAATAATGAGAGTCATCATGTGTCTGTGTACTCTTAGTCACACAGTGGCTTTCCTTATTATTTTTATTCATAGTTTTCTGAATTTTCATTCATTTCTGAAACAATGTAATATTTATTGTGCGGCGATTCATTGCCCCATTCTTTGCCAGTTGATGTGCATAATGATGAAAAGACAATTCCTGCTCTCGGAAACCTGTCTTCTAAAGAAAGCCAGAATTGAACAAAGAAATACACTGCAATATGATAAGAGCTATGATAGAAGAATTCAAGTGTCCTATAGGAATGTATAAGGGCCTTCAGGGGTTAAGTGGAGGAGGATTCCCAGAGGAACAGTGGGGACACCTAATTAGTAAAATGAAGAGTTGGATGAAGAGTATTTTAAGGAATTCTAACCTTATCCTTCCCTTCCCTAATTACATGCAAACACTTGCAGACCTTAAGATTTCCGAAGATCTGCTATATTTTATTCTCTCCACAGTATCAGTGAACCTATCATACCAGTTACCAGATGTCCTGGACTGAATGAAAAAAGGATCACAATTTTTCACCCTTCCCAGAACTCATGCTCTTTGCAATGGGACTTTGAAGTTCTTCCCATCAAGAAATGGAATCTTTCCCTCAACCTCCTGAATCAGGGCTAACCCGCTTTGGCAACATATTGTAGCGGAAGAAAAGATGTGTTAGTTCCAAGCCCATGATTCCATTCTCTTGGAACCCTGCCTGCATCACATCAAGCCTGGACTAGCCTCCTAGAGAATGAGACACCATGTGGAACAGAGCCAGCTCAGCCCAGTTGTCCCAGCCAAGGCCCCATGCATGTGAGTGAGTCCAGCTGAGATCAGCTGGTCCAGAACAGCTTGGCCCTAGACTCATGGGAAATAATAAGTGGTTGTTGTGTTAAGACACTATGTTTTTAAATTTATGTATTCACAGCTAACATTGAAGGATGGTTATGAGGATGAATAAATAATGCATGCAAAACACTACACTCAGTGACTACCACATAGTAAACAATGAAAATTATTATTTTTGAAGATCAAGTTAAAATCTGAAAGTTAGTTTTCTTTTCTTGGCTTGAATGTGCACAAAAAATACTGGGAAACATTTTTGACTAGATAGCTCAGTGTTCTCAATCTGTTTTGAAAGCCCTCTGACCACAGTTTTCCTAAAAGATTTTTATTATTAAAGTAGTACTAGTTTTTATTGAAAGTAGTATAATTGTGATCCTTAGCTTGAGTTCCATGACGAGGGTACTGGGATGAAATGAATTGTGTGGTTTATGGCTGGAATGGCCACCTCTTTTTTGCATTATATCCTTATTAGCTGGAGTCTGCTACCATTACCAACATTCAAGCCTATCCCCAAAAGGTAGGCTTGATGTTGCCAAGGGAGCTGGTTGTGAACATAGTTAAACCGACTTCTTATAGTCTTGAAAAACCCTTATAATCCCATAGCCAAGCCATCCATAGGCCTACTCACTGCTATGAGTGCCCCAGAATTCTATACGTGAACCTACATAATATGTTGTATCTTTATATGGCTGACTATCCTGAAATAAGGAGAGGCCAGTTTTTACTAGGTCTGGAGTACCAACAGGAGTCTGGGCTTTTGTCCTAGAGGAAGCATCAGCATTTGGCTTTCTGCAGCTTCTTTAAGCTGCTTCAAATAATTTATAGATAACATCTGCTGCTATCTTCTAGTCTTTGCTTGGTTTTCTTAACAGTCCAGAAGACTTTTGCTTTAAATCCAGTTACTTTTCACTTTACTCAGATAGCTACTTTCCTTTTTTTTTTTTTATACCGGAAAAAAAATGATGAATCCTATCTCTTCCAAGTTTTATGCTGGAACAATCTTTAGACTTCTCTCAGAAACTGGAGCAATCATTAGAGTTCTCCTGGACAACTTATTTTCTTTAATAGGTATAATCGTTTTCATTGTAAATTATTAATTCATGAAATATTTATTGAGTGCTTAGTATATGATAGATGTTGCACTGTGTCGTAGTTTGGGTTCTTCCAGAAGTGGACCCTGAGATAAAGATCTGAGTGCAAGTGTTTTATTCCAAGAAGCACAAGACGGGTGAAACTTAATCTCCCAGGAAAAGCTAGTCAAAGGAATAAAACCCAAATCTCAGAATTATTTTATTTAAAGGGTGAAGAAGCTGACACATATATGCTCAGCTCTGGAATTGAGGACTGCTGGAGAAGGCAGAGATGTATAAAATTTGCATAGGCAAAGTGACTTTCCAAGATGTTGGAAAGAAACTCTTCCGACATGAGATGAAGGCACTGTCAATTGGAAGTCTGTCAGGGCATACTGGCAGCGATGAGGGAAATGGGTGGAGTACCAACAACATCTGATACAACTAAGCCTTTTATAGTTACTATCTCATTTGATCCTTACAGTTCTATGAGGAAGCCATTGCTATCTCTCTTTGTTCAAAGAGAAAAACTGAGGTTGAGATTAGTTGTTTAATTAGCCCAAGGTTATATGCTAATAAGAGGCAGAGTCAGGATTTAGACCCAAGACTGGGATTCCCAGTCTCTCGAGAAAATAATGACTTCCCAAACATCACACACCTGCTATTTAGCAGAGCTAGGGCTATGACCCAGGTCTCCTGACATGCAGACTAGTGGCCGTTCCATAGATGTATCTGGCCATTCTCATTCCCTGCACACCTGCCACTTCTAAATTCTATACCCTGGGAATTTGATTGCCTGAGTTAGTTCTTTTAATATCAGGGCATTTGATGCCACTGCTTTCTTTAGATGCTCTGGAATCACCAAGGGAAAATCTATAAGTTCCCCTTTCAACACGTCAACTACCTGTTAGCAAGCCCACAATTTCTTCTGGGGATATTCCTCTGGCTGAAGATACTCTATTCTCTTTATTGATAATTTTATTCCCTTGAAATTGCTTTGTTTGCTCCCATAACAAAGTCCTTTTACATGTTGTTTCCTCTTCCTGAATGCTCTTCTTTCTCCTTGTCACCTAGCTGATTCCTATGGGTTCTTCTGATCTCATGTCATTTCCCAGAAATCCTCCTCTGACCTTCTTGATCACATTAAATGGAAGCACCAAGTAACTCTCCTTTATGTCACTCTTTGTGGTTCCAATTTAACTTTTGTTCCTGTGAGTGTTTCATCAAAGACTGAAAACACTACCAGAAGAGGGACTATGTCAATTTTTGTTTACTATCATATCTTCCTCACCTAAAACAGCAGGTGCTCAGTAAATATCGGCGAATAAATGGTTGGGTGATGGATGCATTTCTGTTGCAAAGCACCCAGGGTGTAATGTTTTGTATTTCATCTACTAGGAAAGAACTTTGGCTCCTGCTTTAGTAGACTTAACTGTTGGTCACAGCTTCTGTCTAACACTTGAACATACAGCCATTCCCAGGGATCATACCCTGTCCTTCCTGCCAGCATATCCCTGTCAAACCCCCAAACTACCCCAGGATGCATTAAGCTAAATATGCAACAAACCCAGGTGCACCTGCAAAAATTTAAAAGGATGGATACTCTGCCTATTTAAATTGTTCTGTTCAATTATGAGGAAAGAGTATTGTCATACAATACACGTCAATTAGCATTAAAAGTGCTAACCTCCATTTTCTGAAATACTCATACTGAGGCTTGAGGCTAGCATTTATTCTCTAATACATCCCCACATTTCTGCCCCCACCAGTGGAAATTTTGTCTCCTGGAGTCAGTTGGGCTCTTCCCAAGCCTATTTATGCCACTCAAACTTACTACAGCACTTGCATATTCTAATTTATTGTAAACCATTGAAATATGAGCTCATCAACAACAAAAAAAGTGTTGTTTCCTTAAACATTAAGTTGAATGCTTTGAAAAGTCTCAATCAAGTCCAAGTGGCTAAATTTATTTTTAAAATGTTGAATTAGTTATGAGCAAGATAATTGTATAAGATGGAGTTATAATCATAAATATCTAGATGGTTTTTGACATCACAAGTCTTCTCAAGAAACAGCAACTGGAATGATGGAATCATGCTTTATGGTGCAGAAAAATCATGAGGCAAACTTCCATTTAGGAGATGCATATCTCATTTCCTTCTTGTCTAAAATGAGAATAGCAAAACCCAACAGAGAGCTTTGAAGATTAGATATAGTAATGCTTGTTAAGCGTCTGGCCCGGTGCCTGGCTTGTAGCAAGTGGTTAGTTTATTTTGCCTCCTGCTGTGTGTGGAAGCACTTGGTAAATGCGGATGTAGGAATCTCAGTTATTGTTCCAAGGGCCCAGGGAGGAATCAGCCAGGAAGGGAGGCAGATCTGGAAAACCTGAGGATGAACCCAAAGAGAGAAATTGATCCGGGATCATTTGCAAATGTTCTTCAACGTCTGGGCTGAATCTACACAAGGAAAGAAGCTTGCAAAAAGTTGCTTTTTTTCTTTAAGTGAGAAACCTGTGGAAGATGGGTTTGATGAGCTTCACCAGAGGAGCACATGGTTCCTGCCCCGCTGGGTGGGTTCCCAGCCAAGACTGTAGCCATGACAGTCTCTATTTGAAAGATTAAGTACAACACACAACATTTGATAAAAAAGCAGGAGAGGAGGCTAGTGATGCATCAAATGAGACAACTCTCTACAAGTCCAGAGAAAATCTTTTAAAAGTGGAGAGTTTGAAAGTAAATTTAACAAATTCCTCTGAGTCAAGAGCTCAGCACAGATTGCCAACTGGAGAGGTTTCATGTTTTGCAAACCTGGTTATTTCCAGATTCTCTGTGGGGACCAGATCCTACCGGCTCTTCCTGCTAAGAGCATTTAAGCACTCAGTGGAAGCATGAGTTCCGGCCTGAACTCCTCCAAGTGTAACCTCTGGAGGATGGCAGGTAGGCTGCATTGGGGACTGACGTTTTTGCATAGTTGCCAGTATGCAACGTCAACCAACACTGCAAACAGTGTTGTCTCTGAGTAGAGTATGGATTGTGGGCAGAATGATGACACTTTGATGGTTGCGCCTGGCTTGTTGGTACAGTGAAGAGGGCAAACCCTGAAAATACATAAATATGGACAAGTCAGCTCATTCTGGTTGTCTGCTGTGCACTAAGAGAGGGGTATGGGGAGGGAGGCACACAGCATTCTTTGAAAAATTACTTTTGTATAAGGTTGAATTAAAACATTTTTTGAGGACTTTCTTAATGAAATTAGTGTCTTAGTTTGGGCTGCTATAACAAATTAATTACCTTAGACTTGGTGGCTTATAAACAGTAGAATATATTTCTCCCAGTTCTGGAGGTTGATGTGTGAAATCAGTGGTACCCTTGTGGTCAGGTTCTGGTGAGAACCCTCTTCCAGGTTGCAGACTGCTGACTTCCTGTTGTGAGGACATGGTAGAAAAAGAAGAGAGATGGGGCAAGCTCTCATGTCTTACTTTCCTTGTAAGAGCACTAATCCCATTCATGAGGGCTCCACCCTCGGGACCTAATTACTTCCCAAAGGCCCCACGTCTTAACACCATCACATTGGGAGTTAAGATTTCAACATATGAATATGGGGGCGGGGAGCACAAAAATTCAGTCCTTAACAGTCAGAATTTTAGTAGAGAGTAATGAGAAAAACTGGATGAATGATTTGACAGAAAACACATATAACTGAATTTTCATTCTTTAACATCTTTTACATCTTCCTCTTTCTTTCATCTTGTCGTTTTTGCCTCAGCAATGACTTCCTCTGCTGCACTGTGATGGCTTCCTTGAGGACAGGAATGTGTTTTACTTGCCCATGTTTAAGCTAGCACCCAACAAGGTAACCAGCATGCATTGCCACTTCAAAGAAAGAAAGAGGGTTTCCCTGGTGGCACAGTGGTTGAGAGTCCGCCTGCCGATGCAGGGGACGTGGGTTCTGTGCCCCGGTCTGGGAATATCCCACATGCTGCGGAGCGGCTGGGCCCGTGAGCCATGGCCGCTGAGCCTGCGCGTCCGGAGCCTGTGCTCCGCAACGGGAGAGGCCACAGCAGTAAGAGGCCCGCGTACCGCAAGAAAAGAAAAAAAAAAAAAAAAAAGAAAAATAACAGGAAAGAACTCAACTTAATCCTAAGGAGGATAAGCTTAAGCAACAAAGGAGCTGTGTGCAAAATTTATGTTCGTAAACCAGTTGTTTAGAAATCACACCGTTCTGAACATTAATCTTTTGTCAGTTGTATGTATTGACAATATCTTCTCCCAGTCTATGGCATCTCCCTATAACACGACTGCTTGCAGAAACACTGGTATAAGTTAATTTGGTTCTACGTTGGCACATGCTGCATCTCTAACCCTCACATAACTGAAGAACTGAGGGCAGAGACCAAAGTTCTGTTATCTGTTATCAAGAACCATGCAGTTCAGGAGTCAGGAGGAGAAAGAAAGAGAGAGATTATTTTTCCCTAACTTTGTAACATCAAGTCTGACCTTAAGGCGAGATTTTTGAGTTGATGAAATATCTTTGGCACTTTCTCCTTTGCTTGTTGCATCTAGTTTGCCTAATTTCCCATTACATTCATTTCTCTGTATATTCACTTCCCTTCTTTTATATTTCAAAATTATTAATCCCCAATCCTCCCCTTTCTGACCCCATTACCCACCATGAATAACAGAGTCTGTGAATCAAACGAGACATGTTTGCACATTTAGATTCTTAATCCAGATGAGTCTCTGATTGGTAGAATTTTAAGCCATGAGATCAAGTAGGAATTGTTGTGTGTGTGTGTGTGTGTGTGTGTGTGTGTATGTGTGTGTGTGTTATTTTGGGCAGATGGATTCAGGACAGAGTCAAGTCACTCCTGCCTAGAATATTGTCCAAAATTCATTTTTCTTAAGGTGCTCTGATATTTTTTAATATTCTATTTTTCATTAATAATTCAATTTAACAACACTTAAGTGCTCAAATAATGTTTGTTCAAAATATATACCTTCCCTCTTTAAATTCTGAGATGACAGTTTCTCTGAATACCCCATGGTTTTTTCAAAGTGGTTTTTCCAAAAGCAAGGGAAGTGTCTGAGGTCTGAGAACGGGGGAGCTGGCATTGGCAGCTACTTTTATGCAAGTCTTTTCTATGTCCAATGTTTAGAAGTAGGGAACAACTTGTAAACATCATATTTGGAAATTTGGAAGAAAATTATCCACCTCTGAACCCATATCTAAAGTAACTAGATTTTTAAAATGCAGCAGCAGGATACAAGGGATGAAGCAGATGCAATTATTGGGAAATATGCAGGGGATTCATGATAGATTCCCATAAATTAGGAATTGGGTTTCATCCTAGAAAAGCAGGTGGTGCAGGAAAGAGGGACTCAATATGGACAAAGGGAAGAGAAAAGCTGTGATAGTTGATAGGCAAGGTTAAAAAACATCTAAAAGCTAAATCTGACTCATTTAACAGGAACAATAGTGTGTGTGTGTGTGTGTGTGTGTGTGTGTGTGTGTGTGAGACAGAGAGAGAGAGAGACAGAGAGAGAGAGAGAGAGAGAGAGAAGGAGACAGAGATTGAGAGATGGCTCTTATTTTCTCTGGAACTTGGCTAAAACCCACCTATGAGAAGTGGAATGGCATCATGCAGCAGTCTTCACAGAAACATCCCTGAGATTGTTTTAGCTGGTCCATGGGGTCAAAACTATTTTCACAATAATAGTTGCTTGTTATTTAGTATTATATGTACTAGTGTTTAGTATTATATGTGTTGATATTTGCACTGATGGTGCAAAAGCAAAGGTAGGTGAAATTGATGGTGCCTTAGCACAAAGCATGGCAGGGGGACTAAGCAATACTCGGCATTATACTCTCCACAGGCACACACTTTCAGTTAAAAAAAGGTACCAGTTTTAGTTAAGAATTCCCTTGAAGAAGGAGTAAAAGGTTATTAAATTGATTAACTATTGACCCTTGAATATATGTCTTTTTAATATTCTGTGTGACAAAATGGCAGATTTGAATAAGGTACTTCTGCATACTGAAATACAGTGGCTGTCTTGAGAAAAAGTACTTGTGCCATTGTTTGAATTATAAAATGAACTAGTAGTTTTTTCATGGAATGCCATTTTTACTTGAAAGAACAATTGGTAGATGAATTATGGTTATTCAGACATATTTGGCTAACATTCTCTCAAAAGTGAACAAATGAGTATGTCTCTTCAGGAAAAAACAATTGACATTATTTATTGCCAATTATAAAAATAGAGATTTCCAGTGAAAACTAGAATTTTGGAAAACATATATTCACCATGGTGCGATTTCACAGTAATTAAAAATTTCTGATGAGATGGTAGTTATATTAATTGATATTTTTTTTGATATTATATAATGAATAATGTCAAGATTTTCCAGGTAACGAATACATGTTACAGAGTCATGCATTGGTAAAAGGTCTGTTCAAATTGCAAGACAGAACAATGGGTTTTAACATATCAGAGTATAAAATGTTCACTGTTACGGTTTCATATACTACATTGGAACTAAACTTTAAGAAACATCACTTGTTGAATTTTATTTCTGTTGAGGAAGCAAAGTGAATAGAGGATCAGGGAAGAGCAAAAGAGGGGTTTCAACTTTAAAGTATATGTATACTCTTCTTAAAGTCTATTTAATTGGATATTTATAATAATGAATAAATATTATTTTAGTTATTTTTTTGTTTTCCTTTACTCTTAACTTTTTAATTAATTAATTAGGTTAACTTGATTTTAATTCATTTACATTTTAAAATTTCTGATGTATTTTAATCATTTTACACTGGTTTCATTTCACTTAGCATTTTTTTCTTTTCCTTTCTTATCTTGGATTGACAAAAATTTTCTTGATGATTTCTTTGTTTCCTCTGTTCATTTGTAATATATAGATACTCTTAATTTTCTTAGTGATTACGGTTACATTTCTAACATGCATATTTGATCTTTTTCTCAATGGTTAAGGTACTCATCATCTCTTTCCTCCCGTAAAAATAAGACAAAAAACTTACCATTTCAAACTTTTGTCATCACAGGATTTTATTTCCAATATTTCAAGACCAACACAATATAATAATAATACATTTTTAAAATAAAAGTTGTTAGTTAATAGATCTGCCAACATTTTCAAACTATTTACTCTTCATTGTTCCTTTCATCCAAGTCTTTCTTTCTATATTTATTATTTTTTCCTCACTGTATACTCTAAGAAGTCTTACTCTCTTCACCTTGTTCCTATCCACACATCTAGGTTATCTTTTGTTATGACTGTTTATTTCTATTTTAACCAGTCCTGTATTTCTTTTTGCAAAAGTAAACTTGTATGTATGTATACATATTTTTCTGTCTTTCTAATACAAAACATTGTATATACTCTTTATATTCTTGTGTTCTTCACTACCTAACACACCCAGTAAATAACTCCATATAAGTTCATAGAGATTTATTTATCAATCTTTTTTTAATAGCATTATAGTATTCTATTTTGTAGATGAACCTTAGTTTATTCAAATAGTCTCCAATGGATGGGCCATGAGGTTGTTTCTAATATTTTGATAAGACAATTGTCCACCATGAATAAACTTGTGCATATACTGTTGGCTTTGATTGAGATATATCCTTAGGATAAATTCCTAGTAGTGGGATTGCTGGGTCAAATAATAAATACATACTTTATGGTTTGATTTATTTTTTAAATTACCCTGAGGTTGTATTCTGTTCCTTAAATCTGAAGATTTATGTTCTTAATTTTTTCTTAAGAAGTCTTAGCCATTATTTCTTCAAATACTGCTTCTGCTTATTCTTGGATCTATAGTTTGTTGGAATTTCCTAATACTGTAACACTTTTTTTTCATATGTTTTAGTTTATTATCATTATGCACTGCATTTTAGATGAATTCATTAGGCATATCTTCCAATTTAATAATTTTCTTTCAATTCCATCAATTCTATACTATATATATATATATATATATATATATATATATATATATATACAGTATAGAATATATATATACCACCTATATCATGTACTACACTTTTTTCCAGTGGCTACACTTTTCTTTTTCTGATTTTTGAATTGACATATTTTTCATATCTACTAATATTTGATTCATACCTGCCTCTTGCTTCATAACCTCTTGTTTTTGATCCTATGTTTTTCATCTCTTTCAGGTTCTTAAAATATGTATTTTAAAATTATTTACAAGTTTCTCTAATATTTTCATTTTTTGAGGCATAAATTCTTCCATTTGATGAGTATTCTGTCTGCCATAAAGTTAGTTTCTTCTCGTTCTTTGAAATATCTGTTTAGCTGCTCCTGAGTAGTAGTTTTATTGCTATTTGCTTTCTCTCCTTATTCTCACCCATCCTTGTCTGACAGTTCTGATATCATGTCACTCAAGTTTTCTGGGTTTCCAGTACCAAATTATGTCTTATGTTGCAAATTGAGAGCTTTTATCACATGAGGATATTGCTATAACCCATCCCTGAACCATCATGTAGCAAATTACTCACCTTCTCTAAGATTCTCTTTCTTATCTATAGAATGTGAGTATTAACAGTATACATCTCATAGGACTGTGGTGAAGATTTACTTTGTTAATATATATGGAGAACTTAGAGGAATCCCTGCACATAGGGACCACTATGTAAGCATTCATTATTATTATCATCATCATTATTACAATCTCTGGTATATGGCTGGCATGTAGCAGATATTTTACAAACGAGTGTTGTGTTTATTATTATGATTCATTGGATTTCTGTGTCTTCTAACTTTCAGGTCATATTACTGTGCCTTTAAAAATTCCTATTACCACATACCCTCTCTGTTCTTTCATGAATTATTCCTGATGAGACTGATTAGGTGGTTTCAGGGGACTCATACCAGGACATTATTCTCTTCCAAAAGTGAAGCTCTGCCTCCAGGAATGGGACAATACTCTTCATTCTACTGAATTCAAATCCCTTTTCCCTCTGAGCCAGGGTAAGTCAGGATCCAAGATCAGTGGAAGAAAGATGCAAATGAAGAGTGGAGGATGGTAGTTGGAGATGGATACTTTGTTGGCTTTATATATCTTGAAGTAATTACTTCAGTGCCTATTGTAATATAATTAGAGCTAAATATTAGTTTCTATCAAGGCAAATAGTAGGAATCAGAAGATTAAAAGCTCAGAACCAAATACCTGGCCTTACTAATAATGTTAGGCTGAGAAAACACTCTCAGACAACAATGTACACCAGACAACAGTGAGGATAATAGTTAAGATACTAAGCCTTGAAGTCAGTCTTCAGGGTTCATGCTGAACCCTTTTACCTCTTGAGATCTGTGTTTTCTCATGAGTAAGTAGAAACGATAATAATACAGTTATTTTGAGTTAAAATATTCAAAGCATTTGAGAAACTAGCTAATATAAACTATAAATTCAATAGATATTGACCATTATCTTGCCATGGATTTTTGGCCAAAAGAGGACCTTGAGGAAAATATAGAGCTTGGAAGAGGAATTCTAAGGACGATGATTTCATTGATAAGAAACAAAACATGTCAGATTAGTTCAGTTGTGAATAAAGGCCATGAAGTCTCCAGATGTGTATTTAAGATGAAGAGTTGGCTGAGAACAGTATGGCATTTTGGGTAGATGAGACAGATCTCTCCTGGCCACAGGGAGGTTGACGGGAGCGGGGCATTAACTGGTGAGGCTCACATCTGGGGAGTCTCTGTAATTTTTGTCTTCATCCCCACTCTTGGTCCTTTCCTGGGGTTGTCTCTCAAGGTCTAAAGCTGGAAACCTCTTGTATGTTGAGGCAGTGTTTCTCCTTCCCAAGCCATAAAAGTGATCATGGTCTAGGAATACCAGTAGGTGTGGGTAAAAGAGGAACCACTGAAACCAGTGGCGAATGGTAAGGTCACAAAAGATACAGCTGGAGAAGTCCCTGCCCAGATCTTTTGAGGACGAATCACACAATTCCTTCTCTTGGTTACATTGTCATTGGGGGCAAAACCATGTTTCTTCTACTCGTCTTTAAATTTATGGCATAGGGAGATTTGTCATCTATTTATAAATGCCTGTTTTCCATGCAACTGAATGCCTTCTATGGAGTATATCTGGTAGACTCTAAGTTTTAAAATATAGTTTGCATATCTCCAAGGGTAAGTGGAATTATCTTAGGGTTCGATATTTTTAGCACTTCTAACATCTTCAGCATCAGAATTTAGTTTGGCTTATTCAACAGTTAGTTTGCTTTCCAACTGGAAGGTATTAAGGGAAGAGAATATGTATTAATCAGTATGACGATATTGTATGCGAAGGAGCATCATGAAGAATGCTTGAAAGGAGTTAAGTTCAAATAATTCCCTAATTGGTAGGCTGATTTTAAGGTTTCCGATTCCAGGATACTAAAAGCATCAAGTACTTTACACGATACAGGTCCAACATCCTCATTCAAATGTAAGTACACAATTGCATTCTAGGGCCAAATGTAAATACTTTTGGATTGCCCACTCAAATGGGGTTGACCAAGCTTTTCAAACTTTCATGGGATTGATAATCCTATTAAAATTAAGTATCCCTCCTCTAAGTATCCTGAATCCTAGATTGCGTTTCTGGAATTAAATAACCAAAAAGACACCCAAATGAATTTGAAAATGCCACTAAGAGCCACCAAAAATTCACCTTGAAAAATTGGAGTTAAATATTTCTTATTCGAGGAGGGAGAACCGAAACAATTTCTTTGGACAGATTTTGCTTTAGCTCGTCTACTGGAGAACCTGATGTCTTTGCCAAAGAAATATGCAAATATGTGTTTGATTAAATCAGATGAAAACTTTATTGCTGAGGTATGGATTTTCTTCCCGTTTCTAACTTCCTTCATTTCATGCCCACTGAACCAAGTCTAAGACCTCCGTGACTTTCCATAGGACAGTAACACTCTGCTTCTAAATGAACCCTCCTAGCGCTCTGAGTTCCCTGTGAGCCCAAGCTCAATGGGTGGATCATCTGTCATTCTCCAGCACGTGTATGGCGTAGGGGGTGTGGCGGAGGGGACGCCAGTCTTCTGGCATGGATATGTGCAGAGTGAGACTCTTCATGACAAACAAGATAAATCCATCCTGTCAAAACTGCATATGCCACTGCTCTATCACCATGATTACACAGGTTTTGCTTTAGAGAACCCTGGATTTTAAATTGAAAGTCAAATATAATTTGCCAGGAGAAACATGAAGTGAGTGACTAGAAAGCTGCTAATGAGGCCCAGCAAGGGGAATCAGTGTCTGTGACAATGAGCCTCAGTGTGTGGTGGGTCACTGGGCCTCAGCTGGGTGGGAGAAGCAGACTGGAGGCCCAGTGTTGGTGCAAGGGCCACGTGCTCTGGGTTGGTTCTAATGGTGTGATGGCTAAAACCAGGCAGATGCCGTTCACTTCTTTGGCTGTTGGGGAGCAGTGGCATTATTTTAACTTCTATGTAAAAACTAAATGATGCAGCCAAAGAGAAATAAAGTCTGTGTTTAGAAACAGCACTTTAGGAATGTGAACTCTTATTTACTGAGTGCTTCACTGGTGCCTGGAGCTGTGATAGGTCCTTTCCATATAGTTTCTTAATTAATACTCACTATAGGTTTTATTGTCCACATTTTGGAAATAAGAAAACTGAAACTGTGAGAAATGAAGTGACTCACAGAAGGTCATACATTTAGAGCAAAGTGAGGGAAATTAACTTTTTCTGGGCCTCTATGGCATGGTTCCATGTTGTCTTCTGGGCATGGTAAGTGCATATATGATACCTGGAAGTCGGTATTAGGGCCATATTTTGCAGGAGAACCAACTGAATCTCAGAGAAGATAAACAGGTCCCAGGGTGAGCGAGGCTAGCCAATGGCAGAATTAGGCTTTGAACCTAACTTTGCTAATATGGAAGCCCATAGTCCTTTTACTCTTATTTCATGTTTAAGAAGGTGACGGGTAAGCTGAGGGTGAATTGATTTTCAGAGAGAGCCCTTTACCTTCAAAGCTGTCCTGAGAATCTCTTTTTTCTCTCATAAGATGACTTGCTGCTAGATCATTTCTGGTCCTTCCTTTAGGACTATCTTACCCGTTACATCAGGATTTTATAGCATGCTTGATTTGACCCTAATACGTATAGCAATGAGGTATATAGCAAACGCTATTAAATTTTCCCTCAGGTTACCTCAGAAAGCAGGCTGACACACTCTTCTGCCAACTTTTGTTCACTCACTGACCACCTCCAATCCCTTCTGGAAATCCACAAATTTAGATGGCATGGATGCACACAGTTCACCTATTTGATGTTCAAAGAGGATTTGCAGTCACATGACCAATGTGGAAGAGATGAGGTGTGTAGTTACCCTGGTCCCACGTAAGTTGTTTGAAAGGCTTGGTTTCGCCTCAGTAAGGATGAGTGCATCTTGTTTGCTGTGTGCCTTGCAGAAGGCCATCTGGGAATACTGCACGTAAACACAAATCCTCTCTAATTTTGGTAGCATCTTAGTGGGATTTGCTCGAGTGCTGAGAGCTACAGGTTTATGCTTCACTGTGGTTGCTGATAATTCAGCAGGATTTTTTTCTCTAGGAGTCTTAAATATGGATCTAATGGCAGATGCAAAGCTCCAGTAATAAAAGTAATGAAACAGGTAAATGTCATAATTGGTTATCCCTTAATTCTGTTTTCACCAAACTGGGCTTCAGTTACTAAGGACTCAGAACTTCCCCTCTCGGGCCCTGGCAGGATGGCATGGGAAGCATGAAAACTCATACATTCGATTCACGGAGCCCTGAGCTTCACTTGGATTTAGGCACTCCTGAATTGGTTGAATATGAGTAACTTAAAAGCTCCTCTGAAATGCTATTTCTTCATCTGTAAAAAGTATCCTTATCCTCTTCTCAGAGGTTAAGAATTAACATGACACATCAAATGTGGAAACAGCTAGTAAAAGACAACACCTATTAAAGGCTGGAACAAAGTTTCTCTTGTTTGATGAAAGCTTCCCTTGTTAAATGTGTGACCTTAGGTGAGTTACTTAACCTTTCTGATTTTCAGATTCCTCTTCTGTAATGTTGTGAAAATAATCCCTATTTTATAGTGTAGTTGTGAGGATTAAATGGACAGCCTAGGTAAGAGCATCTAGCATTGCAAGCCCTCCTTCAAGACAGCTTTTATTGTTACAAAGCCTTCCAGGTTAAAGTAGAAAGGGCTCAGGTATCACTAGGGTAACCATGGCCTTCTGGTTGCCCCAGCCAGAACCTGTTCTGGCAAAATTATTCATGAAATATTCTTTACACTCAAAAAATTCCATATAAATTCTATAGTCATTTAAAGTATAACTTATATGTGGAAAAGAGGCTGGCCTAGGAGAAGGAGAGAGCATAACAGTAATTTCTTACCCATTAGTAATGTTTGTCTACTTCTTCCCATGGGGTAGTTTGTTATTAATAATTAGGTATTATGAGGTCACTGCTTGTTATTATTATGTAGATAACCATCTGTGAATCAGAAACTAAATACACAGAATATATACAGGCCGAGTGTCTGGTGTTTTTGCTCATTTCCCACCTATTAGCCTCCATTTTTTTCAAGAGCACAGGGCTTTCATGCTGCCCTCTGACTACTCCAGATCCCCTCCTACTGTTCTAAAGGGGGAAATGTAAGTACCCTGGCTGCCTGCATGGCATCCTGCACTCGCTGGTGTTCCTAAGACGTCAGGACCTGTCCTCACCCACCTCCTCACTTCCAGCACGCATACTTTCTCTGATTTTTGCTTCTGGAATCTCCCTGTTCTGCCCTGACAACCGTCGAACACGGACAGCGATGGTGGTTAATTTCTTCCTCAGGAATCTCAGCAAGCTCTGCTGCCTCACTCTGGGCCCGGAGGTACAGGAAGGCAAAGCATCTTTGCCTCGAGATGGGGGTGAGGGAAGGGAGGAATGTATCCCTGAGTCTTTCTTTGGCACTCTCCACTGTTTCCCACTCCACCACATCCTGTGTCTTCCTCATCCATGGAGGGGCAAATGAGAAGCAAGTGGGAAACAAAACGATGGTTTTCAGCCCTTGGGAACCACCAAAGTTTGATGAGGCGAATGCTAGGTGAGCTAGAAGCAGCAATAGGAGCAGATATTTGTTCTCATTCTCCACAAACCCTGAGCCTCTCTCTTTCCTTTTCAATCTCCTTTCAACTTCCCCCTCTGGAAAGGAAAGAGAAATCAGTGATCATGGGGCCAGATTTTATTTCCAATGATTATCATCTCATACCTGGAATGTAGCCTTGACCCAGTCCTTGGAATGTAGGTCATCTTTCTTAGCCGTCACTGTGTGGAGCTGGTAGGGGAAGGAAAAGATAACCCATTATTTCACATGACTGTGTTGAGTATTCAGATCCGTCTGTTACACAGGTAATGGACCTTCCCTTTAATTTCCTTCATCAGAGTAAAGACTAGGCAGTAAGTTTAAAATATGTACTATGAAATATATTTTTAAAATATCAAACCGTATATAAAAGTAAGTAAATCAGGAGTTGGCAAACGTTTTTTGTTAAGGGTCTGGATAATGGATATTTTAGACTTTGCAGGCCACAAACACCTCTGCTGCAGAGTTTACACCTCCTCCTCTCCCTCCTTCCCCCAACTCCTTCTTAATAAAGCTATAAAAATGTTAAAAAAAAATAGGGCTTCCCTGGTGGCGCAGTGGTTGAGAGTCCGCCTGCCGATGCAGGGGACACGGGTTCGTGTCCTGGTCTGCGAAGATCCCACATGCCGCGGAGCGGCTGGGCCCGTGAGCCATGGCTGCTGAGCCTGCGCGTCCGGAACCTGTGCTCCACAACGGGAGAGGCTACAACAGTGAGAGGCCTGTGTACCGCAAAAAAACAAACAAAATGTAAAAAAATAATTTCTTAGCTCTTGGGCCACACATAAGCACCCTGCTGACCAGATTTGACACCTGGGATGTTGTTGGCTGATCCCAGTATAAAGGGTAGTAATAAAAAGACACCAGGAGTACCTCCTACCCAATTTAAGAAACAGAACAATGCCATTAATGTTGAAGTTCACCCTATGCTTATCTTTACCGTATCCCTTTTCTTTACTCTGGGAGTTAATCACTAGTTTAAATTCTGAGTTTATCATTCCTTTGCTTTTCTTGACAGTTTTACCTCTTATACGTGGATCTGTTAACAATATCATTTTTTATGTATGGCACTCTATTGTATGAATATACCATAATTTATTCATCCATTTTCCTGTTGATGGACATTTGGGTCATTTCCAGGCTTACTGTTATAGAACATATTCTTTTGTACATTCTTATAAATATGCTCAGCCTATAACTTTTATTAAGTCTTTAAAAAAACTGTTTGAGGAACACAGAAAGGAGATGTGACATAGAGAGGACATAAAATTGACATTAGATGTGACCCTTCTCAGAGCTCTCAGGTTCAAGCCCCAATCAACATGTTTCTTTTATGGGGCAGCACTTACTCATAGAGTACCACTTCTGGACCTACCTTCTGGAATATTTCCATGTTTATCTTCATAATTCTGACTCCAGTAGAGATCCATGACTACCTGCTACAAGTCCCAAAAAGGTAATTTCCCCTGATCACTAGCTTTACCTGTGTCCCAGGATGTGGCCCTTCCTCAGGTGATGAAGAGGGGAGATATCTACTCCCTTCCAGGCACATCCTACCCTCTGACCATGAAGTGTGGATGAGGCCTTTGGCTCTAAAAATACATTTAAAGGAGCATCCAGAAAATAAATGTCCAATTTTAATGGGTTCTGATATATTTGGCCTTAAATAACATGAGAAGTGCAGGCCATGTGGTACTTTAACTTGGTCTGGATTGAGCTGTAAACAAGCTCAGTCTAATACTTCTCTTACAGTTTCCCCTGGAACATGCAAAGAAGAATCATGTAGACATGACTATCCCTTTTTACTGAATATTCCCACTCCTTTTCTACATTGGTTTTAATTGTCAGTTATATAATATGTTTTAATATTAGGCAGGAAAAGTCCCTTCTTCTTCAATGTTTCTTTTAAACTGTGGTATCATATATGTTTTTGAGATCATATTTAGTATGCTGTTTTGTTTTTAAAATCCATTATTTGCTTTTCACTGAATTTATAAATTTATTATAATCCTATAATTTACTCTTTCTGTCCTTCCCATTTTTTTCCCACACAGTGAATTTGTCTTCTGTGTCATGACAACTGAATTATCTACCCTGACAGTTGTTTCCTATACCCCAAAGTCTAGGTCTGTCAGTCAGAGACTGAGGATTGCCCTGTTAAGAAGGTCTTACGGTAAATGATCAGGGTGGCTGCCCTCTGTTTTGCTGGACTCACAGGGTTAGACATGTGCAATCAATTTCTCTCCAGTGGCTATTTGTTTCTTTTCTTCTCAGATGACTGGATAGGGACTATTTTGGGCCTGGGTGACCTTAGAATCTAGATCTCAACATACACAGAGTAAAGGTGTATTGGGTTAACTTTATATTGTTGTAATTCCAGTATTAAACTCTGCCTAAGGTGGGTTTGATTCTTTCTCTAGAAGCCAAGATAAATGTCATGGGATTTCTGTTAGGTCCAAATTAATACCACTCTACCTGATCTCATGCTACTTCATTGCTGACACATTTGCTATTTAACAAGTTAAGGGAGGCATCATGAAGATTTGAGATCCAAATGCTGGAATGTCACAGTTACATCCTTAGGAAAGTCCATTTTTCTAAGCACTGGAACATAGAGTTGCTACTTACCTTAGTTCATGCTCATGCTTACTTTTCATGCATTTTCTATCACTAAGCTAAGTATTGCCATGATGGATTGAAATTCTCTTCTATATCAAAATAATACTAGTTAAGAAACACCTGTGAGTGAAATAAATACTCATATTTTTTGCTTACTTTCCAAATGTAAGATTTTTTCCTTTTGTATTAACATTGAAAACACCTCTTTTGGAATGGTTTTCACCTAATATTGATAGTAATTCAAACATCCAATCCATCTCGGCAACCACAGAATAGGCCAGTGCCAGATATTATAGCAACTACATATGAAATCTCTTCCAGTGCAAAAGCTTATTAACATTTGAAAAGAACTCAATCCATTTATACTTTGACTACAGAGTCAATGCCTGCTGAACGGAACTCACTGTCTGTCATTCCCAACCTTTTCCCCTCTTTTGCATTTACCGAAGCCCTTAAACATCAGCAGCACACTAAAAATTCTCACATAAGTGCACCAAATGAAATCCCATCTTCAGCTCTAACCCTCCCAATCCGTTTCCCTCATGTTCATATAACACTGAGGGGCTCATTTTCTGCAAATTGTCAAGAGGAAAGGTGACAGTCTATCTAGCAGTCAGCTAGTTGCTAAGTAGTATCCAACGAAAATGCATCAGAATTTGAGCACTCCCAATTGAACACTTACAAAAATAAGCATTCTACTAATGTAACTCTGCTGGAGGTTGAGCCCTGATTGAGTTCTTCCACAGAAAGATGAGCCACCTTCCAGGGCTTTCCAATGTTGATTCTTAGCCCGGAGCTGAAAAGTCTATCTAAGTATGTTGTTATTTTGTCTTTGATTTCTTCCTACAGGGCGTACAAACTTATGAGACTGTAGGTGGTGGGTCATCACATTCTGACCCAAGAATTAAAAAAGGACTCTCTTGTACCTTTTTGAGGCCTCTATATTTAAAAAAAAAAAATGTTGGGGAGGTAGAGGAAGGTATAAATTTCAGAGAGAGAGAATTGTTCTAAGAAGTGGTGATTTGTCGTCAAGGGAAGCTGAGCTTGATGTGATCTTTCCAGAAATAGTTATGCTCGTTTTCATAATTGGTGCACTTAGCACAGAGGCTATACCTGCCATTGGAAGTAGGCACAATACTATTTCCGCAGAATTATACAGAGCTTGACCAGACCTGGAAGTCATTTCATTCAAAAGACTTGAATGAAAACTTTTTCCAGAGCTCAATCCAAGAAAAAAATGAAAAAGAAAGGGGGTAATATTTTTTTTTCTGAGGGTAACATTTTAAAGTATTTCTTACTAAACCCTTTTTTGAACAGGTTATAAATAGTAACAACCCTGAGACAGAGGTGGTGGTGTGTACCTAGGAGCCTGGAAATATGTCACTTATTTTACCTATGCCTCTGAATCCCATGCTCTTTTCACCATTGCACCCTGAACTCTCCAATTCTTAGTATGAAGAAACCCCAAAGTACTGATGGTGTCTTGGAAGAAAATAGTGTTGTCCTAATGTTTCAAAGAGGAAAAGGAAAATAGGTCAAAATGAATCTTCTAAAATCACTGAATTGTAACCATTCAAAGGTTGTTGAGAAAGGTATGGAAAAAGTACAGAATGAGCTAGATTTAATGAGGCTAAAGTGACTGTGTAAATCTCATTTGCCAGAAATATTGTATCTGATCTGAGAAAGGTGTGTTACCCTCTTGCAGCTATGGTTCTTTCATGCCAAGCTGCTGTGGCAACATGGTGAGTGAGGCAGAGAAGGCCAAATGTATATTTTAGAAGAGCTGGATTTGGTTTGTTAGGCATCTCAGGGCTGCTAGAATAAGTACCCGGGGAAGGAAGATGTAGAAAATGTAAGAGGCAAAGTCTTTGGAGACTGAGAAAAGAAGCAAACTTTGTACCTCAGTCAGTTGCCTACTTCCTAATTTTACCTCTAGGTAGATTTGGAAAGGAAGAGAAAGAAAATGTAGGATCTCAGAAGCAACTTCCCCTTTCTTGACCCTACTCTTTACCCTTAGAAAAGATTTCTCTAGATCTGAGAATAAGGAGACCAGGCTTCTACAGCTCTCTGCCGACATTGAATCAATTCCTTTACTTCTCCGTGATTCTGCTTTTCATTTATTTAATAAATGACTTTAAATATTACCTCTATTCAGTTATAAACTGTGGTGATTCTGTACGTCTCATGTTCTATTAGAATGATCTACTCTACAGAGAAAAAGGCAGGCTTCTAACACAGTGTGTGGAACATAGTTGGTACTCACGGAAAAACAGTTGCATGAATGAGTGACGATTTTTTGGGGGGGATTTAGTCATTTTGTGGGTTTTCCCATTTGTAGGTCAAGCACAGTGCATTATATAAAATATATGTGGGATAATCTTTGATTGAACGATTCCTGATTCCAAACGACTTATGTGTAGTTTTCAAAAAATGTCTATAGGTAGCAATAACTACTGAATTTACTCTTGTAAATAACCTTGACCACGTATGCCCCTATTTGATCATGATATAAGTTTCCAGCAAGGTTTCCACGCAACCAACTCAAACTGAGAATCATGAAGGTGAAAGGGGCTGCCAAGAAAAGTGATGGAGACAGCATGGGAGAGTGAACAGAGCTCCAGCTCCATGCTACCAGCTAGATGGTGGACATGGTACAGATTACAGCATTTGTCTGTGTCCATATGACTATCCTAATGTTATATTGTTTCTGTTTACTCCAGGGTTTCATATTGACTATGTTGAGAATCTTAATCCATTATACTGTCTCTCTTTCCCCATTGCTAAATTTGGACATTTAATATCCTGAAGCATCCTCTTCAATTATTTCTGTGGGTTTCAGAGGATGTCTACAGCACTTTTGAACAATTCCATCATCTACCATGTGGCATGTGGCATGGACTGGCCTCTCTCTTGTCTACCACTCCTATTTTTATTGGGTATTCCTTCATCAGATGACAATACCTGCTACTTCTTGTATTAGTTTGCTTGAGTTGCTGTCATGAAGTATCACAATCTAAGTGACTTAAACCACAGAAATGTATTGTAGCACACTTCTGGTGGCTAGAAGTCTGATATCAAGGTCATGCTCTCTCCGAAGGCGCTAGAGAAGGATCTGTTCCAAGATTATTTCTTAGTTTCTGATAGTTCCTTTGCTGTGGCAGCAAAACTCCAATCTTCACATGGTATTCTCCCTATGCACATGTCATTCTCCTTTTTATAAGGACACAATCATAATGGACTTAGGGCCCACTCTAATGACCTCATATGATATTGAATACCAGCAAAGACTCTATTTCCAAATCAGGTCACATTTACAGGTACCTGGGGTTTGGACCTCAACATATTTGGGGGGATACAATTTGGCCCATAACACTTCCTTTGATTGCTACTGGGTGAAGAGGTACAGCTGTGCCCCCATCTCATTCCTGCCTCAGTCCCCAGGCATCCTTATCTGAGCTCTGGCTGGACCCTTTCCCATCACTGTGTATTCTCTAGTTTTGAAGTACCAAAGCTGTACCATGTTCTCTGAAGCCCAAACACGCTTTGAGGGGGAATGCTTTTCTCCTCTTTTGCACAACTCTTTGTTAGAGGCATATCCAAGGAGTGAAATTGCTTGGTTTTTATTCTCCTCCCTCTCTTTCCTTAGAACCCAGACATATGTCTATAGAATTCCTTGAAAGGCAAAATTTGAAACACAGACTCCTGTAGTCAGCAAAATTGCCCCTCATTTCTGACACTGAAGCTTTGTAACTGTCTAGTTTCTTTCCTTTCATGGATTCATTGCCAGGATATCTTCATGAAATAGACTCCTGAAAAGCTCACTTCACTAATCCATCAAGCACACTCAGCTGCCCTGAATCCCAGTCTTACTATTGTCCTTGCCCAAACTGAGATTCTTGCCACATGTAAAACTGAGATTAGTAACAATATGTAAAATATATTAAAACATTACATATTAAAATATTATAGAATCTAGAATATATAAATATATATTTCATTAAGAGAATACAAAATTCATTCATGATTATTCCAATAGATATAGGAAGCGTGTTTGTTAAATCATCATACATTTTATGAAAAAAAGTAACAAACTAAGAATAGCAGGGACTGTCTTTAGTCTAATAAAGTATATCAAAAAAAGAAACCCAACAGTAAGCATTATACTTAATGATGAAATGTTAAAAAACATTTCTTTGAAACTGGAAACAAGATAAGAATGGTACCCACCAGTTCTATTTGACAGGTACTGGGCTTCCTAGCCAATGCAGTAACACAGAAAAAAAAAGATAAATTATGAAGGGCTGCAAAGAAAAAAATAGTAACGTCATTATTCATAGATGATATGCTTGTGTTTTTAGAATATTCAAAAGAATCTTTTTTTTGTTTGTTTGTTTGTTTGCGGTACGCGGGCCTCTCACTGTTGTGGCCTCTCCCGTTGCGGAGCACAGCCTCCGGACGCGCAGGCTCAGTGGCCATGGCTCACAGGCCCAGCTGCTCCGCGGCATGTGGGAGCTTCCCGGACCGGGGCACAAACCCGTGTCCCCTGCATCGGCAGTCGGACGCTCAACCACTGCGCCACCAGGGAAGCCCGAAAAGAATCTTTTGAGAGTTTGCAAGTTTGCTGAATAGAAGCTGATATTAAAAAAATGTATTATATATTAGCAATAAGCAATTAGGTGACAAAAATATCATTTCTGATATTATTAGAAATAACAAATGACAAAGAATCAATTTAATAAAGGACATACAAGATCTCAATGAAGGAAACATTAATGGAAAAAAATTAAAGAAGATATAAATAAGGGGAGAGGTATATTATGTTCATTGATGGGAAGACTCTGAAACTGACTGTAAAGGTGTCAGTTCTTTCCAAATTGGTATCCAGATTTAATGTAATGGCAATAAAAGTATAAGCAGGTTTAGTGTGTGTGTGTGTGTGTGTGTGTGTGTGTGTGTGTGTGTGTGAGAGAGAGAGAGAGAGCGAGAGAGAGAGAGAGATATGATTCTAAAAGTTTATGAAAATGAAAAGGACCAAGTGTAGCCAAGACACTCTTGAAGCAAATAAGGTGGAGGAGGACTTGCACTTCCAAATATCACTACTTGATTTAAAGATATAACAATGCAGACGGTGTAGTTTTTTGGCATAGGGTAGACAAACAGGCCATTGGAAGAGAGTAGAAAAAGACCCACACATCTATGAACACTTGATTTATGACAAAAGTAGAGATAAGTGGGAAAGAATGGCCCTAATTAGTGGTCTGGACCAATTGGATATTCACACTGAAAAAAAATTAAAGCTGACCTTTATTTCACATCATAAGGAAAAATTATATATGATAGAGAGTAGACTTCAATATGGAAGGCAAAACAATAAAGTTTTTAGAAGATAGTGTAGGAAAGTATCTTCATTGCCTCAGGATAGGCAGGATAATCACATGGAAAAAGATTGATAAATTTGACTATATTAAAATTAAGTATTTCTGTTCTTTAGAAGAAACATTAAGAGAATGAAAAGATGGAAATTCCCTGGCAGTCCAGTGGTTAGGTCTTGTGCTTTCACTGCTGGGGCCTGGCTTCAATTCCTGGTCAGGGAAGTAAGATCTTGCAAGCCACAAGGCACAGCCAAAAATAAATAAATAAAATAAAAAGGTAAGTAAAGAGGGTGAGAAGCTATTTGTAATTATATGTATGATGCAGTATCATTTAAATCAATAAAGAATTATAAAAATGGACAAAGACCTTGAGCAAGCATTTCAAAAATATGACATCCTAATACCTAGTGCACATCTGAAAAGATGTCAATCTCATTAGTAATCAGAAAAATGACAAATGACATACATCTATGTGAATGGCTAAAATGAAAAAAATGTCTTGCAATATACTAAGTTTATTAAGAATATGAAGCAACAGGAACTACCTGACACTGTTAATGTGAATTGGTACAATCATTTGGAAAAGAGGTTTTCAGTATTCACTTAGGTTGAAGATATACGTTATGGTGACCCCCAGTTCTGTCATTAGGTATATAACTGACAGAAATGCATGCCCATGTGCTTCATAAGACATGCATAAGAGTGCTCATAGAAGATTATTCATGATAGTTCTAACCCAAAGATCCTCAGCAATAGAATGGATAAATGAACAGTGATATAGTCATGTAATGTAATAGTATGATAGCAATGAAATGAACAAACTAGTGTCAGACAAAAACATATACATCATAAACATAACTTTTTAATTGAATGAAAGAAGCCAGATTACAGAAGAATCAATGTTTCATGATCCCATTGGTATATAGTTCAAAAACAAGCACAAATATACTGTAACCTCTAGAAATGCATGCGTATGTGAAAAACCTACAAAGCAAAGAGAGAAAGGTATCGCCATAGTGGTGCTAAGCTTTAGGACAGCGGCAGGTGGTTCTGAGGCTGGATGCAGGTCTATATACAGCAGCCTTCCAGGTCTCGGCAATATTCTATTATATGACCTATGCAGAGTTGTAGAGGAATTTTCTGTTTCTATGATTTTCTGTAATGATGTAGAATTTCCCAATAAAATTTCTCTTTCTTTACTTTTTTTTAAAGAAAGCATGTAAAATGCCAGGCCCCCAGCAGGTGCTGCCTACACGGTAGCTACTTAATAAGCATTCTCCCTCCCTCTTCTTCCCCTGATTAGCTCTGCACACCTCATCTTAAAAACCTTGGCATGAATGCACAGAGTGGCAGACACGCATTCCCAGAAGAAAAGTTGCCGGAGCATTAGCAGATTGCAAAGGTGAAAGATGTTCATTCCTGCCTCATCTGACTGCCTCTTTCACCAGCACCAGAGTTGTCACACTGGTGACTAGGCCTTTCAGAGCCAGTGAGCATCCCCATGCTTCATAATCACTGAAACACATGTGCTAAGTCACTTCTTGCTAAGCTGCGATGAGAATTCTCAGTGTTCAATCGCCCTCAAAATTTCTCATCTCTTCCCTGGGGTGAGGTGTTTTGGTTTAGCAGCTGCACATGGGAATTGCATTTAAATCATTTAAGGCCTGAAGTTCAATATCTCCTAAAAGCAGCCTCCTGTCTTTTAGCATTCCTCTTCAGGCACACCTAGATTTTTTTTTTTTTTTTTTACTTCAAAGTGAGGGATATCCTCCTAGAGGGAGGAAAGCTTTGGAAATGCAATAACTCTTTGCATATACATGATGCCTCTGCTTGCCTCTTCCCAGACTGTTAATCACTCCTTGGCAGTAGCTCTTTTAATTCATTAGCTATCCATTTCCCATTTTAGCAGCAAGAGCAGTAACACAATAAATCAGATGTGTGGGCAGCGAAAAGTCAAAAGAAGTCGTGGAGGAGAGTACATGAAAAGTCAAGGCCAATGTTACTTTTAGATAATGTATCCCCTATGATATAACATACAGGTCCTCCTCCGGAATTCCTCCAATTACGGCAGTGCTTGTCCAGGTGGCTAAGTTCTTCGTGAAACAATTAGAGGTATGCCTTAGGATATAAATTTCCTTAGAATCCCATCACATTGACAAACATATTATGCTATAGATGATGGGCATCAGAGTCTTTTCTGAAAGCAAGTTTTTGTTGAAAGGGGAGAGAGAGCAGCTAATGGTATTTGTGGCTGAGCAGAAAGGAAATGTTTTGGATGCCCCAAACAAATTGAACCATTTAATAGTTGTACTAAGGTCTAACTCATTTATCGTTAATTGTTATTGCCCGTTACCCCCAAATGGACGGGAAGTACAAGAGGTCAGTGTCCGTTAGCTGAGAATTAAATCAGGAGTTTGGGAAAGTGCAAGGGGACTTAACAACAGAAACAATCTGAGTGAATTGGATTTAGAAATTTCAGGAAATACTGGATAGAGGTAACAGAACAAGCTCCCATCTCGATTTTTCTGTGATATAAGGGGATATCTTTTCAAGGCAGTATATTTTGATAAGCATTTGTCAAGCACTTACTGTGAGCCAGGTACCCCCTGGTACTTTCTTAGGACTTCTGAACGGGTGGCTGAATCTGAGTCACTGTACTGCCTCACTAATCATTATGCATGGAGTACCAGTACCCAGGGCCTAGGGCCGTGCTGTACTAAACACCACAGGAGTTTGGATGGAGAGTGTTCGGAAGAAAAGAGGAGGATAGACTCTCCCCACAGTGAATCTGCAGGCCTAGCTTTCAAGTTACAGACAGTTCATTCATCTCGGGTTGTTGGGTGTAGTTTGCCAGTCACTGCACCCCCCCTGCTTTTTGTTTTGTTCCACAGAGCCATCTGCAACTGGTGAAAAATGACCCATTGAAGCTGGTGAGCGTTTCCCACAGCTTTTCCTTTGACTTCACACAGCCGTGACAGACGGTGTCCCAGCAGGGTCTGCACAACTTAACTGCCAAGGGGAAGCATCACCATGATGGTCTTGACTTCAGGTCTGAGGCTCAGCTTCTGTTTGTTCTCACCACCTCTCACTCCCCTCAAGGAGCTATACCCAGTTGGAACTTGGCAACAAAAGTTATTGACTAAAAGACTGGAGAATCTTTTACTGCTAATGTTATAAATCTGAAGGGGGCTATAGGGAGCTGAGGTATCATCCTTCTAAGTCAAGCTTCGTATTTTACAGACGGGGAATCTAAGGTACAGAAGTTGAAAGTCATACTACTAGTTGGTAAGGAGATAAGACTGGTCCTTGTTCAGTGCTATTACCATTCTGGGTTCCTCACATGATTAGGTCGTGCATTTTATTAGTTACCCATGGAATCTTCTGAGGAAAAAGGTATCTGCTTTTTGGAAACTTTCTGGTTAGTACTTAGACCCATGTAATCCTCACATTGGTTACTATTGTTGACCTTTGATCTGTTGTGTTAAAAATGTTATTAGGCTTCTTTACATGTATATGCTGAAACATATTCCTAGTTTTTGAAGTTTTTATCATAACTTGTGTCAAATGAATTTTCTGCATGTATTGAAAAGATCATATGGTTTTTCTATTTTATACTATTTATATGGTGAATTACATTGATTCTCAAATGGCAAACCTATGTACCATTCCTAAGATAAATCCCACTGACTATGATGTATTATATACTCTCTTAATATTGCTGGGTTTTATTTATTAAATTTTATTCAGGATTGTTGCATTAATGTTCATAGTGTATGTTGAATTACGGTTTTCTATACTTGTGATGTTTGTGTCTGGTATTGGTATCTGAGTAAGACTGGCCATATAAAGGGATTTTGGAAGTATTCTCTCTTGTACTATTTTCTGAAAGAGTTTGCATAGAATTGGTATTATTTTTTCTTAAATGTGTGATAGAATTCACCACTGGAGCCATTTGGGCTTGGAGTTTTCTTTGTGGGAAGATTTTTAATTACAAATTCAGTTCTTAAGTAATACAGGATATTCAAGTTTTTCTTCTTGGATCAAATTTCTGTATTGTAAGAAATTTATTCACTTCAGCTACATATATTGTTATATTAAGTTGTTCAAAACATTCCAGTATTATCTTTTCCATGTACGTAGGCTCTGTAGTGCTATACCCTCTTTCAATGTTAATATTTTGATGTGTGTCTCTTTTTTTCTTGATTAGTGCAGTTATGCTGATTAATTTTACATATGTTTGAGATAACTAGTTTTTGGTTTTATTGATTTTTGTCTATTATTTTCTTGTTTCCTGTTTCATTGATTTATTCCTTTACATTTATTATTTTCTCGCTTTCACTTAATTTGAGTACATTTTTCTTTTTGTCTAATTTTTTAAAAGATGAGAACTCATATAATCAATTTTTAGATCTTTACTTCTAACATAGGCATTTACAGGTATAAACGTCTCTCTGGACACTGCTTTGCCTGCATTCCATAAATTTTAATATCTTATATTTTTATGTTTCTCTGCAGTTTTTTTAATGGTTGTTCTGGGTATTAATATATATATATATATACATATATATATATACATTGTCATATATATGTATATATATATAGTATATTAAATACATAACTTTTCATATTTCACTTACAATTTATATTGTATCACTTTCTGTAAAACGTTAAAAAATTTTTCAACCTTATAGATACATATTCTCTCCCTTCATGTTTTAGGATACTCTTGAGTGGGAGGCAGAATTATAACCTTCCAAAGATGCCCATGCCCTAGTCTCCAAAGCCTGTGCATATGTTATCTTATATGGCAAAAGTTACTCTATAGATATGTTTGACATGGGGAGCTTATCTTTGATACTACGGATGAGCCAAATCTAATCACATGAGTCCTTAAAAGAAGAGAGACTTTCTCAGTTGGGTCATAGAGATGAGATGAAAGAAGGAGGAGGAAAGACTCAAAAAGGGACTTGACCTGTTATTTCTTTGAAGACGAGAAAGAGGTTCATGAGACAAAGAATGAGGGTGACCTCTGGAAGCTAGGAATGACACTGGGCTGACAGCCAGCAACAAAATGAGACCTAATCCTACAAATATCAATACAATGAACTGAATTCTGCCAACAACACAGATGAGCAAGTCTTTAAGGCCTCCAGAAAGGAACACATACTGACACCTTGATCTTACCCCCAATGAGATCCATGTCAGATTTCTGACCTACAGACCTTAAGGCAATACATTTTTGTTGTTTAATCTAATAAGTATTGGTACTTTTTATGGCATCAATAGAAAATTAATACATAATATAATGTGAACTCCATTTAAATATCTTATAATTTCCACAAGATAATGTTATAATTTTTGCTCTAAAGAGTTGTATGGTTTATGGGAAACAAATTAAAGAGAAACAAAAAATCTTTGGCATGTACCAGATATCTACCATTTCTGATGCTCTTCCTTCTTTTCAAGGATCCACATTTTCATCTGAAATATTTTCCCTTCAGACTGAAGAACTTCCTTTAGCAATAACTTTAGCACAGTTATGTTGACAGCAAATTATACTAGTTTTTGTTTATCCAAATATGTCTTCTTTTTTTGTCATTTTTGAAGAATATTTTCACTGGGTAAAGACTTCCTGATTGATAAGTTTTTGTTTCAGCTCTGGAAAGACATTGTTCCAATCTCTCCTGGCTCCCATGGTTTTCATGAGAAGTCAGCTATTAATCAGATTGTTGTTCCCCTGTATGCAATGTAATTTTTCTTGCTGACTACAATATTTGCTCTTTATTGTTGGCTTTCAACGTTTGACAACAATAGACTTTGGCAGAATTATATAAAAAACAATTAAAATAAAGTGTGGTGAGTCTTGTCACTAGAGGAATTACAGGAGGCTATGAAAGTTAACTGTTGAATTCCTGTATATAAGTCTAGAAGAGATCAGGAAGACTTTCCTGAGAGAGTAAGATTTAAGAGGAAACTTGAAGTAAGTGAAAGAGTTGGAATCAGATAAATAGAATTCAATTTGCATATTACAAAAATGATTTTGAGGACTGTTCGCAGAGTCATTCAAGTAGATGATGGGGTAGAGGGCAAAAGTAAAAGGAAGTAAAATAGGAAGTAAATACAATAATAGTGATGTCCTGGAAGAAGTGGTTATAGTGGGAAAGGAGAGAATTCCAGTATAGTTGAAAGATATTTAGAAGATAGAATTAAATAAGATCTCATGGTTAATTTAATAAAGAAGAGGGGGAAGCATCAAGGATAACACCTAGATTTCTGGATTGAGACTGAATGGACGGCGGTATCTTTTATCAAGATAGGGTACACTGGAGGAGGAATATGTTAAGAAATAAAATGAGATTATTAACTCAGTTTCAGGTTTCTGAATTTAGGTACTTGTATTATATCCAAATTGAAGCCTTCAACATATAATTGGGTATGCATAAGAGAATTCTTAGCTGAAGGCATCACTCTTTGGTGCTGTTAGGAAGAACACTTTCTCCTTGTTATTCATGAATCCATAAAGAGGAGAGAATTCCCACTTCACAAAGGTTAATATGAGAAGAATTCTTCCAACTTCTTTTTGCATCCTCATTGACTCCTCACTGATAAGACTGACTTATCTTATTGGTAAATCTTGTAGAAGGAGCTGAGCATGCTGGACTCTGGGCCTTTTGTGTTCCCTCTTTTACAGCTCACAGGTGTTCAGGATCCAGGAGTGGTCTTCCATGTGGGTAGCTTTGGACTAGGTCCCAGTGGCTTGGTTTATCCTACTTCGTGTATAAGTGGAAGAATAATCAGGTCCATTTTTTGGAGAAATTTAGGGAGCTCAACTGAAGTCCTTGTCTCCAGTCAGGTTTATCAATACAACAGGCGCTATGATATGGATCGGCTCTTCTCTTCTATCTTATTTTTTAGTAGATTCTAAACTCAAGAATGGAAGATAGGGTGTTATCTATTGCTGCTCCCAAATCCAAACTAATTAGTAATAATATCTTATCATTTCCTAAGTGAATTAACTAAAACCTGCAGGGAGTTAATTTTTTCCATACTAATAATAAATGACATAACTTGGATTTGAATCTAGCTGTTTCTCTAAAACTGTTCTTTTTCAGTATGTCACACCACAGTGCCTCAGAAGAGTGGGGACAGTGAAACTTTACTCTTTGCAAATGGTTTTTGGGTAAACTGATTAACTGTCATGTAGCAGAGAAGTCCATTTAGTATTCTGTCATTGAGTGGACTAACTATAGGAATTGAAGAAAACAATTTTAGATGCTGTGGAATCTCAGAAAACCTTATGAGTTTGGCTGTGACATACAGATGGTTGGGCATCTCTGTGTAATGTCTGCAGGGTCTTCCATCTGCACCTCTACCTTTGATCCCTTCTCTCATGTGAATGTCTTGGGAGGGTCAATGAGTTCAATGAAAAGGCCATGGAAATGGTGGATCTGCTTTCCACAAGTTGTTAAAAGTTGGAAAGAATTTCCCCTAGGGTAAACTTTAATCTCCTAGAATTAAGTTTAAGAGTAATTTATTAGAGTACGCTATGGGTATTATACAACTTATTAGAATATCTTTATTTAATGGAGAGTGTGTTAAAGTGGGAAGAACATACACACTATAGGCAAACAGCTCAGTTTCTACTCGTGTGATGATGGTCAAGGTATTTGACTTCCCTGAGCTTTAGTTTCCTCTACCATTGGATGGGAGCAAGGCTTTCCATGTTATTGCTTAAAAGTTTTTGATATAGTTTAGATATCAGATATGCAATGTCAAAACTGTTATTTTTGTTGTGGAAATTTCAAGCTCATTTTAAACTTTAAAACTAAAAAAGTTTTAAACTTGCCTGCTTGTGAAGCCATCCCTGCTTTGTAGAATTCTTCAGGGACTATCTCTTTCAGAGTAAATCCTAATGGTACACTCAGGAGTGAACTGACAACACAGAAGACAGGCTGTTTGGTTACATTAGATAACAGTGGATTTTGGAAGCCACCTGGGGATTGTCATTGTAGGCAGGTGGCATGATGTAAGGGTTAAGAGCAGGGCATCTGGAGCCAGCTGTGACCTTGCATAAGTTATGTATTCTCTCTCTGCCTCAGATTCCTTATCTTAAAATGAACATAATACCATTACCCTTATTTGGTTGTAAGGATCAAAGAAATTAATCTGTGTAAAGCAGTTATATTAGTGTTTGGCATGTAGTAGGCACTATATAATTGTTAGGGATGATGATTATGATGATGATGATGATGAGATGACAAAGAAATTTCTATTGTCTGATTATAGGTTTTTTTCTTTTCATATCTATTTCAGATATTCAGCTAATGTTCTTTTCAATAAATTAGACCATGTGACAAGCAAGTAAATTAAGAGAAACTTGGGTGACATTTTGGAGAAATCCTTGACTCAGTTGGCAGGTGGGATTTAATATTGAACAAAGGAACTGAGATGTACTGGCGGTGTGGACAGGTCTGTCCTGACTAGTGGAAAGCACAGCCATGAACAACAGGTACAGAAATAGGATTAATAGAAGAGCTAGCATATTTGAGGCAGCTTTAGTGTTAGTTGAGAAACCCCACTGAGAAGAGAGATGAAGGGTCTTTGTTTGCTGTAGCTCTCACTACCCGAAAGGGAAGAGCTGGGAAATAAGGTAAAAAGGCTTAAAAACTTCCCTCCATTCCTGAGGGATTCAGTTTCTTCCTTAGCTTTAAGGTCTTGGGTTTTGTGCAATGCCTGGCCTTGAGACCCAGAGAAAACCAAAGCCAGCTTAACTTCTGGAAACAGGCAGCCCTGAGGGGACAGGGGTGACTCCTGCACAGCTAAGACCTTCACAGAGTAGATGCTCCCATGAGTCTTACAGAACCACAAATCCTCTCCGTGATTGGGAGGCAAGTCAGAAGCCTACATAGGAATTAATGAACCAAGACAAACTTTACAGTGGTGGGCTAAGTCAGAGGCCAGGGTACAGAAAATGGCAGCAGAATTCTAGGAGAGAATCAAATATTTATGGTAATCATTGGTGAATAGAAATGGAAGCAGAGAATATTAAACATGACCTAACCTAATTCAGCCACAATCCATGGCTGCTCTAATTGTGAAGGCTTCCATTGAGTCAGGTCTTAGTCTGAAGATATGTTGTTAAATCACAGTAATTTTGCTTAAAAATCTTATTTTCTCCTAAATGTAAAATTGCATGTGAAAACCCATGTACAGTTGTTTACATTATTTATTAATGATTTTCTTTTTTGTTGGATGATACTTAAATAGCTGGAGGAAACATTTTAAAAAATCCACAGTTAGGTTTTGTGGAGAAAGAACTTGGCAACTTGGAAGGACCATCTCAGGTAGGTTAACCCCTGTTATGGGACAAATTATTCAGGATATCCTTAGGATAAGATGGCAATAAGAGGAGTGGGGAAAGCAGCACCCTCTTGAGGAGAACAGTTATCTTCCTTAGATCTATTGTTTTACTTCTGTTCTCTGAAGCTCCATCAGAACACCAAGGATAAAAAGTTGTAAGAGTTTTCTCTTCATTGTTGTGGGCATAATGAGTGGGGGCAGCTCACTTTGTGGGTCACCTGATATGTCTGCTGGTTCAGGTTGGTCCTGCCATCTGTGTGTCTTGAGGTAAAGAGAGGTGTATTCCAATATGGCGGTGCTGATAGACAGTCTATAGCTGAGCCTTGACTCCACTGGCCCTTCCCTTAGATAGGGTTGCTGGCTTGTTTTACTGAACAGAAAAGATCAAGCTCTCATGTTCAAAGAGTAGTACATAATTGTGCCTAGAGTGAGTGAGAACACATGCACACAAATCACTATATTACAAGGGCCCTTATTTCCATGGCCAACTGAAAGATTTTTTAAAGATTCTACATATAAGTGATATCATATGATATTTGTCTTTCTCTGTCTGACTTACTTCACTCAGTATGACAATCTCTAGGTCCATCCATGTTGCTGCAAATGGCATTATTTCGTTCTTTCTTATGGCTGAGTAATATTCCATTGTATATACATACCACATTGTCTTTATCCATGATACTAATACTGATAGACAAATCTGTGAGATACCATGATATTAAAGAGTTAGCCTAGTATATTGCAATTATACACTTAAGTAATATTATTATTTTTTGCTCTTTCTGTTGCTGTTATTTTAAGCACAGTTTTACTTATGAGTAAAAGTAGTAGAAACAAATATTTTGAATGACTATTAAATATTCATAATATATTCTAAAATGAAAAAGGCAGCTATCTATTTGATTATAATTTATACTGTTCTCATGGAAGGAAGCATACCAAAATGATAACATTGGTAATTATTGGGTGTTTATTTGTGGGGTTTTTTTTTTTTATCCTTTCCTCAATTTTCTAGTTTTTCTTAAATGGAAATACATTCCTTTGCCATTGTAAAAACCTAAGTATATTTATTTGGGGAGGAAGGTGAAAAAGAAGTCCTAACTTTAGCTTTCTGGAGCAGAACTGATGGAACAAGGGCCTGCATCTGAGAAGGGGTTCTCTGGCTGGAGTGGGGTGGAGTTAACTCCATCTTGGTATAGGTGGAGGCACATTGTATGAAACTTGAATCTCTGGATATTGATTCAATCTTAATGAGAGAAGCCAGAATTTTAGTGCATTTATTTTTTCATGAAGGATTGGAGGAGGCCAAAGGGAAAGAAAGATGCATCTTTCAAAGTCTCTATCCTCGGTGGTCCAGGAGAGACTGTTAGTAGTAGTAAGGAAATATTTTGATGCTTAGTATGTGCCCTACATTCTTAGTCTTGGTGGCAGTTGGTCAAGACATGAGTCCTACTCTTAAATTCTTAGAATAAATTGTAATGTTTCAACTTATAAACCTAAAGGATCTAGTAAGCAAAACAAGAATTACGCGCACGCACACACACACACACACACACACACACACACACACAGGCACACGCACACACACACACACCCCCCACACATGCAATGGTGTTTGGACTAAGAAGGAAGGAAGGAAAGAATTGGTGGTTTCAAAACCATAGGGTTGAAAACAGGTGTACCCTGTCTTCTAGGTTGCAAGCTAAATGCTTAAGAAGAGTGGAAGATTCATGCTGGAATTATTTTCAATTACAGATATTATGGGAATAATATAGTTTGAAATATAAAATTGTGTTTTTATTTTTTATACTTCCTTGTATGGGGCTGTCCCCTGATTATGGCAGGTATATCTATTGCCTCAGGAAAGATATAAGCAATAACGTTAGGACAGGAGGACAAAAACAAAAAGTTTACTATTCAAATTTTGGCTAAAAATGACGTTTTTGACTCCATTGTGAGACACAATTCTAGGATTTCCAAAAGAGAAAGATTTTTCTGAATTCCAAAAATCTGCCTTTTCCATGTCCAGAGTCAAGCCAAGGAGACTTGGGTCACAGAATTTTCCTTAAGCTATAGCCTAGGAAAGGTTGAGGATGTGACCTAAGGAAAGATAATAGAAACTGGAGGAGGAGGGCACAGATTTCTGTCCAAGGTGTATACATGCACTGGAGGAGGAGAAACTAGGGTTAAGTGATCCCTGGGTCCCTTGTATGAAACAAAAATCCCCTCTCCTAGGTCTCAGCCACAAGATGATGGAAATCTGACCAGAGTCCCAGACAATCCTTTGCATCCAGTGTAGTCCAGGAGTAGCAGAAGAGCAAGAGCAGAGAGAAAGTGATATCTAGATAGATTCACCTGCAAAAGGACCCCAAACCCTATGGCCTGCACTGGGTTTGAATGGGACATTCCAGCATACCTGGTGTTGAGGGAAAAGTGGGAGGTTCCAGAGGACCAGTGACCATCAGCAGCCTAGGTGTAAAGATGAAGAGGCTACAGGGCACAGGACTTCACAGCCAGAGGTAGCTGTGTGAGGGTGGGTTTCAGCAGCACATCCAGCAAAGTGCCTACAAAGCCAGGTGGGATCAAGTGTTACCTGGGATGGTAGCCGGGCAGGCAGTTAGTGCTCATCCCGGATCCACTCTTCAGTGGACAGCAGTGCAATCCTCCCAGGAACAAAAGTAGGCCCACTCCATGACAGTGGAGACTAGTGAAGCCCCAAGTCAGAGACCCATCACTGTGAGGATTCACACTGTCCCCCTGTGCCAGTGTGAGGGGGACAGAGGCGAGGACAGAAATACCTGAAAAGAAGGCATGAATCGGCACTTACAGGGATTTTGAACTTCAAATTGGCAGACGTTTTACCCATTGGCTTAGTGGTTCTCAACATTGGCTGTACATTAAAATCACCTGGGAAGCTTTTAAAACTCCTTACAGCCAAGGCCAATTAAATTAGAATCTCTGGAGGTAGGATCCTGGCATTAGTATTTTAAAGAAATCTTCGTATGACTAAAAAGTGTAGCTATATTCTAGAACCGCTGCAAGAGGAGAAAGAATCTTGAAGGACTTTTGAAAGAAAGTTATCTTTAATTGGCAAGTTTAGTTTAACTTTAGTTTTCACTCCATTGCTGAAGTTCTTAAATGATCCAAAGCAGATCTTTTCTAAAGAAAATTAAAATAAAAATACCTAAATCTATATGAAAGTAGTTTCATCTCTGATCCACATAATGAAAATGAGCTAATACAACACTGAGTGCTTACTATTTGCCATGCATTAGTTCAAGTGTTTTATACCTAATAATTCATTTAATACTCATTACAACCTAGGAAGTAGGCACTGTAAATATTCCTACTTTAGTTAAGAAAACAGTCATGGAAGGTAAAGTACCTTTTCCAGTTTCATCCAGTTAGTAAGAGTCAGAGCAAGTATTCTTTCTACAGCCCATTCTTTGCCCCACCAGCTGCTACTTTCTATCACTCAAGAAATAAAATATCTCTTTCTAGGCTCTACCATATGATGGAAATATCCCTGCTCTCAATATACAAAAATAACTTAAAATTTTCACAACCATTGTGTGGCTTTTTAAAAATGACAACATGTACTTCAATTAGTCTGCATTTGCTTATACCAACATCTATTAAAAGTTTGTCAAGCTTCTGGAAAAAAATTTTCACATATCCTGTCCTGGTCATCATTTTTATTTTCGCTAGTATTTTCCTGCCTTTCAGAATATTAGAATATGCCTCACTAAAGCTACTCTGTTGAACTTCCTTTAATGGCGTCCAACTCAAATGCCAGTGCCTCCTTGAAGCCTTTTCTGATCTAGTGAAGGGCGTATGTCTTTGCTGGGTTTACTGTCACAACTCTCTGCTCTTACTTCTTTTATCCCATTCATACACAGCCCATATTATGTAATTATCTAGTATTATTTATCTTAACACTTCTCCCTACTTTTCTACTTAGTTCTTCTAGTGTGTGTTCCGTTGGGTAAGAATTATCTTATTTATCTTCATATCTCTTGAATAATTAACACACTGTCTTATTCATGTTCAAACCATATATTTTAATAAAATGTCATGCAAATGGTCGTGATTCAAATCTAACATATATATGAAAATGGTTCCCCCTCAAAACAATAAATACTACAAACATATAATCAAAAGAGTTTCAAATGGAAGGTAATTGAATGCAACCTCTAACTAAACAGGAAAAGTCTAAGGTGAATAAGCCAAAGAACTTCTTTCTACTTTTCACTTCTAGAATAACTTGAGGTATATCCAGTTATTTCAAAATTGTGTGTCTCTCAAAATAACATGCTTAGGGCTATTTGTCTTAAGTTGCCATATGGGAAAAGACAATTTTAGTTGAAGTTTCTTGTGCTTCCATATTCTCATGACATGTTCTCCTTTTGGATTTCACAGGCAGCATTGTCAAATTTTACCAGACAAATACATATTTTAAAAGATTCTGTGATTAACAGAGGTATGTTGTTTTTCAAAGTTTAAAGGGTTATCTTTTTAACTGAACTGACATTTGAATTGCTACTGGCAGATTGTTGGGCTTTTGTCTATGAAAATTGTGTTTGGGTTTTTCTTAGGGCATATAAGAACACCTCTTTCCCTGTTTGTGGGATCCAATTCTTTTTTTTTTTTTTTGAGGTTCACTAAATTTATTTTAAAAATCATAAAACATTTCTTACAAAAGAGCATTACATTCTGCACACTGCTCCGAATAGATGCCAGGGACATATGGACTATCGTTACTTTTCCTCCCTGTCCCACCCTCCCCCAAAATATTACAGTGACCACAAAGCAAAGTGTTCGCAATAATTACATGGGGGGATTTGTTTTTTAAACCACCAACAATGAGCAAAAATTAAAATTCACTCATTCTGCTGCTGTTGCAAAATTCAATGTTAGTTTCTGCATACTCTCCCCCAACCCCCAACCTTGTTTGTAAGGAACTGAAACATTATATCTGGTGACAGCAAAGATTTCACTACACCTCAAATGCAGAACACCTATGAAGCAGAGGAATGTTGGCTTTTTACACAGAAGCAGATAAAAAAAAAAAAAGATACTCCTTCAGTTCTTCACTAGTCTTAGAAAAACTTTCCAGAATATCGCTTCACACTGTTCTGCAGCAAATCCTGTGCATTCTGTATCTGGGTCTGTGTTCCTGTAATGGTAATGATCCAATCTTTGGACCCTTCTAAAGGCTCATCAATTTTGATCGATGCTCCTGACTCATGACGGATTTGTTTAATCTGCTGACCACCTTTGCCAATAATAGATCGAGCCAGATCTTTGGGAGCAGTTACTTGTGTAGTAATAATAGGTCCACCAAGATCGCCATATGAGCCACGACACCCTGCATAAGAATAATCATATCCAGAGCCACTCTGTGGTTCATAAGCCATCTGTGGCTCTGATGGGCTCCATGTATCTACTGCAGAGTCCCAGGTTTCATCAGCACTGAAACCACCCATGCCATCATAATGGTCTCCAGGTCTTCCTCTTCTGTCATAGGCCATTAGATCCCCTCCTCTAGGTGGTGGTGGTGGAGAAGGAGGAAGATTCTGAGCTCTGCCACCACCCCGGCCCCCTCGTCCAGGAGGAGGTGGAGGAGGTCCTCGACAAGGGCTCCTATCATCACAATCTCTTCTGGATGGAAGCATGGGACCCCCACCCTGACCAGGAGGCGTTCTGTCAAAACCACCTCTTCCCTGCATGGGAAATCCCACGGGACGTCCACAGCAGTCATCAAACATCATTGTAAAACCACAGTAATCATAGGTTTCGTCATAAAAACTGGGATCATAAGGCTGAGCACATCCTTCGATGGGAGACTCTGATATAAGATCAAGGATGATCTTTATGCACTCTACAACCCTATCAGGTTTTCCTCCAATAAGAACCACTCTGTCAGTGGATTGAGGACCACATTCCTGGAAAAACTTGATTGTTGTCTGAGTGTTCTCTCGAAGTTCTTTGATTTTAGCACCTTTGACTCCAATAATTCCTCCAGCCAGACTCTGATGAATCAACAATCTCAACTCGCAAAGTCGCGTCCTTTATAGTGTTGGTAATTTAAGCATTCCACAGCATCAGATTCCAGCGGGAGCTGGCTGGTTGCAGTGGGTGATGGCAACTGCAGGCCCTCTTTCAAGGTAGGGATGATTTTCTTCAGAATTTCTCCAATTGTTTCAATATCAGCACTGATACTCAGTGTGGCATTGTGGTCTGTATGGAGAGCCTTAATATTCTTGCCTCCTTTTCCAATCACTGCCCCAGCATTCTTACTCTGAAGCAGAATGTGTAATTCAACCATCTCATCAGTGTTTCTAGATCTTTAAAAGCGTGCTCCTCTTCCATATCTTCAGCAGGGCGTTTACCAAATTCGCCATTGGTTTTGGTGTTGGGAAAGGTTTCCTCTGGCTGTTCCATTTCCATTTTCTTGTATTAAAGGACCACACCAATCAGTTATTAAATATATCCTTGCAGGGAAGAACTGAAGTGTTCTGGCCGGGACCAACTGACACCCTAGTGCTGCAGTAGCCCAGATCCGAAAGGAGATGGCCCCAATTCTTTTTGATTTCATATTTTCTGGATATTTGCACCTCAAAGAAGTAACAAGAGGCTACATGCTTTCCTTTTCCTTCTTTTACGTTGTGGCCTTTGAAATTAATGCTAAAACATATCAGGCTTAAGAGTAATTTCCCTGGATTGTTTTTCTTTTTCCTTTTTTAGTGGATAAACTGATATTGAACTAATTGGCATTGAATTGGCTGGGAAATAACACATTTCAAATTTAATATCTACATGAAGTGACAGGTATTTGGTAAAAAGATAGATCAATAGCCCAAAGGTCAAAATTTTCCTTATGACTTATGGTACAGACCAAGAATAAATTATTTTAACTTCTGTAAATCTCCACATCACTTTAAACATTTTAAATCTTCTTCTGCATTCTTCTTGTACTATTGATGTGCCTTTCAGAGATAACTATGCTAAAAATGTTTGAGAAGTATTTGCTAACTCTCTGAGGAGAGCAAGGGCTCAATGGTATGTTTTGAACTCTAGTTCAACCACTTTATGATAAGGAATTTTCTTTATTCACAATTGAGTTCTGCCTGTTGAAGGTAGAGTTCAGCTGTTTACATACTAACATGCAGCAATTATGATGAAACAAAATTCATTCTAGAACTCTGTCATAACTATGGCAACCAGAATTAAATCCTCTTAGAAATACAAAAAGCCACCCCAGCAGGATAGAGTAAGTATCTCTTATTGATTTACAAAGGTTCCAGATGATGAAAAGTGGTTAATATATTTCTGTCATGAAACACATTTCTTAAGGCTTCTTTTTATTGATAGAGCCATTGTCTATTTAAATAATGTCAGCCAGGTATCATCAATTTTTACATCTTTTTTTTCAATCACTTTTGCCTTCATTACAAGAAGCTAACAGCCTTTCCATTATTTTCTGTATTTTACTTAGGAGTAAAAAGAAGAAAGTTCGACTAAAGGACCATTTCTGATTATGTTTGGCTAAAATCTGGCTTGACCAAAGATTGTTAGTATAAATGGGTTGCATATTTATTTTGCAAGAGAATTAGTTGGTTTTGATATTTACCTGCATTTGGACAAAACCTACAACTCTCTTGGCTTCAGGTGGCTGGTACTTGCAGTGGGATTTGTGGAAAAGGAAAATTAAACTTTTGGTAATTTGTTCTGTAAGTAGACTAATTTAAAATTCAATTCAAGTAATAATGTGAGGCTAAAATGGAACAGCATTATGTAGCAAGATTAGAGTTTTCATGTCCCAGAGGGTTTGGTGTACAGGTGTCAGTGGGGTTCTGCATGCAAAATGCCAGCAGGTACTGTACCCACTTCTGCTTTTTCCCTAAAATCAACTCAATACTTTGTGTCTTGATTAAAATGAAAAGGTCACTGTAGGTTTTTTTCTTCCAAAATACTGACAAGAGTCATAAGAATGGAGCATCTGCAAATCAGGGTGTAGGAGGTAAGATACATACCATGGCATTGGTCTCAAGATTTTTGGAGCTTCATGTTTCATTATTTCGTGTTTTATTATAAATATTTTCCTATGATTGTTTCTAGTCACGTGGAAATGATGTGGTGGTGTTAGGAAATGTGTTTTCTCAAACAAAAGTGCTCAGTCATGGAAAAAAAAGCCAAAAATTATGAGACTTTGAAAACTCTAAGACATTTAACTAATTTTCTACTCTCATGTTCCCTTAACTTCTAAAACGACTGAACTGTAAGGTTGAACTTTTAGGTGTGTTATATATCTTAAGAATTAGGGTTTATTTATCTTGTCTAACCTGCCTTATTTATGACTAGTTTTTTTCCTGTTGCTATAGGTATTGAAATTCCTGAAATAAATTATAGTCAACCTAAGCATTTGCCCAAGACAGAAAATAATCGAAGAACCACAGCCTTATGTTATTTTGGTCCTGATGCTGCATTCTCTAAAGTTCCTGAGTTTTACCTGGGCCTCCATCCATCGTGTCAAAGCAGTCTCTGAAATGCCATTGCAATCTGATCCTTTCTGCCTGCAGTTCTGAAGATCACGGAGCTCCAAAATTTTATAGGCCTTTTTATTACTTTTCACAGCATCCCCATGTCAGGTTGACATTCTGCTTCAAATCACAAGATATGAGAATTGGAGGGGATTTCAGAAATCACCTAGTCTAAGCTGTTCATTTTGCAGATAAGAAATTGAAGCTCAGAGAGGTGAAGTGAGTTGCTCAAGGTCACACAGCTCATTAACAGCACAGCTGCTCTTCTAATCCTAATCTGGAGCTCTTTCCATCAAACCTCACAACCTCAGGTTTTCTCTTATGTCCAGAGGAAGTCACTTCTGCTCTGCCTTTTAGCAGATGAGCCCACAGACGGAAGGTAGAATCACCCATTCCCAAACTAGTGCTCCAACTATTACTGCCCATTATATATCTTCTCAGTTTTAGAGGAAAAAAAAAGAAAAAACCGAGCCTGCACATTCTGCTTTTATATTCATTATCTACTCTGTGCCTGTTAGTTGCTCCCATTTTTTGGGAATGCTTTTACTGATTAACTTGGTCTCTGTAATATAAAATGGTGAAATGCATTATGTTGGGTAAATGTGATGTTATTAATGTGTTTTATTCTAGTTATGGGTCATTATTTCCGATAGATGTAATCGTCCCACTACTGAGACCTAGCAGGTGGTCTCACTAGAAGTTATAACAGTATTCTTAATGGTCTGGTAAGAATGTCATTTGCAGGGCAGCAAGGGCAGAAAGAAATTGGTCCCAGAGCTAGCTTGCTTCTGTACTCATTCCCAAGCTTGACCAAGCAAAAGTAAATACATATTTTCTTACTGATCAGCTGGGTATTTTTCCTGCCTATCTATTTTCAGTAAAAGTCATGAGGACCCATGTCTATTTATTTCCTATTTACCGCCTCCCCTTCCCCAATAATAGTACTAATGACCCTGCAACGCTTTGTTTTTCTAATTCTTGGAGGAGACAGGTCATATTTTCTCCTGAGGGGAACCAACACCCATTCAAGTAATAAGATATGATTAAATCCATCTGACCAGACCAAAAACAGAGGCCACTGGGAAGCAGGAATCAAGTGGCAATTTTTCCATTAGAGATAGCTGACTCTTGAGAGAAGGTATGATATCAGTATGATGAGAGAAATAGAAATTGTATATTTAAATGTTAATACCTTAGTATATGTAAGAGGCATGCTTGCTAGAAATCATTAAATAATTATGTACTATTAAAGATATATTATTAAATAATAGTACATCTTACAATCAATGGCATTTTCGGTTCAATAAAATACAGCATTTAGCCATCATTTCATAGAACTAAATATATCTAGAGCCAGGAGATTTGGAGAACTACTATAGTCTAGCTTCCTAACTTTGTATTTGAGAAAGTACGGCTCAAAGAAACTAAATGAGTTGCCCTTGATTACACGGCACTCTGGTACATGAAGGTGACAAGCCAGGTTTTAGAGGTCACTGCTGATGACTGTTCTGAACCTGGCTTATATAGTTATCACAACATACTATCATTTTTCTCCATAGTGAAATTCCTTCTGTCTTCTAATATATAAGAAAATGTGTGATCTAAAGAAGTAAAGTGATAAAGTAGTTCTTATATTTAGGGACCTCTCAGGAAGCATAAAAACGTGGCTTTCCAACAAGAGATTGTAAGTTCTTGGAGAGATGGTGGCAGTTTCTTAATATTTCAGGAAATATTATTTTTGGGAAGACAAGGATAATATTTCTTTAACATCTAGAGAATTCCAGATAAGCAACAGGGGCAATAATCAGTGGCCCTGAGAATAAAATAATGTAGTTTAACGTCTTTTCCACACTGCTATCCACTATTTATTAGTATTATTATGGACATTCCTGTGTTTTTTTAACCTTTGCATTCATCAAAATTCCTACTGCTTTTTCCCTTTTTAATAGTGATTTTAATTTTTATCAAAACAATGCACTATATGTAGTTTTGAAATCAAAAGATATAAAAGGCTTATAACAAAAAGTAGCAGTCTTTTCTCCTGGACTTCGAACTCCAGTACTCCCCAGGGACAAATACTGGATTCTTCCAGCCATTTCCCTTCGCATTTTTTTTGGGGGGGCGGGGGTTTGCGGTACGCGGGCCTCTCACTGCCGTGGCCTCTCCCGTTGCGGAGCACAGGCTCCCGCCGCGCAGGCTCAGCAGCCATGGCCCACGGACCCAGCCGCTCCGCGGCATGTGGGATCCTCCCAGACCAGGGCACGAACCCGCGTCCCCTGCATCAGCAGGCGGACTCTCAACCACTGCGCCACCAGGGAAGCCCCCTCCCTTGGCATTTTTAAGTGATATCTATCAAGTAATAGATTGACATGACTTCTTTTTTTACAACCATATATTTCTTAATCAGCTTTATTGAAGTATAATTGACCTACAGTAAATTGTACAAATTTTAAATGTCCAATTCCATAAGTTTTGGCGGATGCACTGGCCTGTAAAACCATTACCACAATCAAGATAGTGCTTATATAATTCCCTCTCAAAATGTCTTTGTGCCCCATGTAATCCCATCTTGCCTCTACTCCCTGTAACTACCCCTGCCTGGCCACTGGAAATCACTGTTTTAGTTTCTATCACTATAAACTAGTTGGCATTTTCTAATATTTTATGTAAACGGTATCATATAGTAGGCACTCTCTTTTTTTCTGGTTTCTTTCATAAAGCATAATTATTTTGAGGCTTATCCATGTTTTTGCATCTATCAGTAGCTCATTCCTTTTTATTGCTGATTAGTATTCCATGGTATGAATACACTATAACGTGTTAATCTGTTTTAACCATTAATGCACATTTGGATTGTTTCTAGTTTTTGGCTATTACAAATAAAGCTATTAACATTTGTGTACAAGCCTTTCTGTGGAGATATGCTTTCATTTCTCTTGCATAAATATCTAAGAGTGGAATGACTTTGTCATATGGTGGGAGTATGCTTTTCAAAGTGGTTGTACTATTTACATTCCCACCTCCAGTGTATGAGAGTTTCAGGGATTCCACATCCTCACCAACACTAGGAATGATCAATCGTATTTTAATCTTAGACATTCTAATAGGTGTATAAGTGATGATTTTAATTTCCTTTTATTAATTACTAATGATATGAAGCAGAGTCAATAATATGATAAAATGAGTGAGACACTCATCCTGGGCACAAAATTTGAGGGGATGCCAAGAAACTCAGTAATCAAAATAAATAATATTTAAAAAATAGAAAAATACTGAAAAATACCCATAGTGAACACAGTATCAAAAATTTAAATAAAGACAGCATTAATATTACTGACTTTTCCTTCTGTTTCAGATTCCAATATGGCTTGGTGCTGCGGTGATGTTAGGAATTTTTTCATGTATTTATTATTATCTGTATATTCTCCTTACAAAGTATCTATTCAAATCTTTTGCTTTTGTTTATTTTTATAGATTTTTAAAATATTATTGAGTTTGCGATTACTAGTCCTTCATCACATATGTGTTTGCAAATATTTTCTGCCAGTCTGTGGTTTATCTTTTCTTTTTCTTGGCAGTGCCTTTCAAAGAGAGAAACTTCTTAATTTAGAGAAATCAAATTATTAATTTTATTATTTTCTAATTTTATGGATTGTGCTTTTGATGTTGAAAGAAAACTTTGCTTAATAAAAAGTCTCAAAAATTTCCTGCTATTTGCTCTATTGGACATTTTACAGCTTTAGGTTTTACAATCAGGCATATGACACAGTTTGACGGTTAATTTTTGTATAGATCAAAGTTCTTTTTCCTTTTTTTTTTTTTTGGCATATGATTATCCAATTGTTTCACCCACATTTGTTGGAAAGACTATCTTTTCTCCATTGAAACATCTTTGAAAAACCTGTTCTCTTTCACAGAATTTTGTTATTCTCTCCTTCAAAGATGATTTGGCTATTTCAAGTCCTTTATCATTACATATGAGTTTTAGAATCAGCATGTCAATTCCTGAAGAAGAGGCTGCTCAATTTTGATTGAGATTGCATTGTATCTATAGATCAAATGGGGAAAAATAATAACCATAATTAATCTTCTGATCCATGAACATGGTTTATCTCTCTATTTTAAAGTGTGTTCTTTGATTTCTCTGAGGAATGTTTTGTAGTTTTCACTACATAAGTTTTGTACATCTTTGTCAGATTTATCCCTATAAATTTGATACTGTTTGAAACTATTGTGTTTTTTTTCTTTAACATCTTTTTTGGGGTATAATTGCTTTACAATGGTGTGTTAGTTTCTGCTTTATAACAAAGTGAATCAGTTATACATATACATATGTTCCCATATCTCTTCCATCTTGCGTCTCCCTCCCTCCCACCCTCCCTATCCCACCCCTCCAGGCGGTCACAAAGCACCGAGCCGATATCCCCGTGCCATGTGGCTGCTTCCCACTAGCTATCTACCTTACGTTTGTTAGTGTGTATATGTCCATGACTCTCTCTCGTCCTGTCACAGCTCACCCTTCCCCCTCCCCATATCCTCAAGTCTGTTCTCCAGTAGGTCTGTGTCTTTATTCCAGTCTTATCCCTAGGTTCTTCATGACATATTTTTTTTCTTAAATTCCATATATATATGTGTTAGCATACGGTATTTGTCTTTTTCTTTCTGACTTACTTCACTCTGTATGACAGACTCTAGGTCTATCCACCTCATTATAAATAGCTCAATTTCATTTCTTTTTATGGCTGAGTAATATTCCATTGTATATATGTGCCACATCTTCTTTATCCATTCATCCAATGATGGGCACATAGGTTGTTTCCATCTCCGGGCTATTGTAAATAGAGCTGTAATGAACATTTTGGTACATGACTCTTTTTGAATTTTGGTTTTCTCAGGGTATATGCCCAGTAGTGGGATTGCTGGGTCATATGGTAGTTCTATGTGTAGTTTTTTAAGGAACCTCCATACTGTTCTCCATAGTGGCTGAACCAATTCACATTCCCACCAGCAGTGCAAGAGTGTTCCCTTTTCTCCACACCCTCTCCAGCATTTATTGTTTCTAGATTTTTTGATGATGGCCATTCTGACTGGTGTGAGATGATATCTCATTGTAGTTTTGATTTGCATTTCTCTAATGATTAATGATGTTGAGCATTCTTTCATGTGTTTGTTGGCAGTCTGTATATCTTCTTTAGAGAAATGTCTATTTAGGTCTTCTGCCCATTTTTGGATTGGGTTGTTTGTTTTTTTGTTATTCAGCTGCATGAGCTGCTTGTAAATTTTGGAGATTAAGCCTTTGTCAGTTGCTTCATTTGCAAATATTTTCTCCCATTCTGAGGGTTGTCTTTTGGTCTTGTTTATCGTTTCCTTTGCAGTGCAAAAGCTTTGAAGTTTCATTAGGTCCCATTTGTTTATTTTTGTTTTTATTTCCATTGCTCTAGGAGGTGGGTCAGAAAGGATCTTGCTGTGATTTATGTCAAAAAGTGTTCTTCTTATGTTTTCCTCTAAGTGTTTTATGGTGTCTGACCTTGTAGTTAGGTCTCGAATCCATTTTGAGTTTATTTTTTGTGTATGGTGTTAGGGAGTGTCCTAATTTCATTCTTTTACATGTAGCTGTCCAATTTCCCAGCACCACTTATTGAAGAGACTGTCTTTTCTCCATTGTATATCTTTGCCTCCTTTGTCACAGATTAGTTGCCCATAGGTGCGTGGGTTTATCTCTGGGCTTTCTATCCTGTTCCATTGATCTATATTTCTGTTTTTGTGCCAGTATCATATCTTGATTACTGTAGCTTTGTAGTATAGTCTGAAGTCAGGGAGTCTGACTCCTCCAGCTCTGTTTTTTTTGCCTCAAGAATGCTTTGGCTACTTGGGGTCTTTTGTGTCTCCATACAAATTTTAAGATTTTTTTTGTTTTAGTTCTGTAAAAAATGTTATTGATAATTTGATAGGGATTGCATTGAATTTGTAGATTGCTTTGGGTATGTATAGTCATTTTCACAATATTGATTCTTCCAATCCAATAACATGGTATATCTCTCCATCTGTTGGTATCATCTTTAATTTCTTTCAACAGTGTCTTATACTTTTCTGCATACAGGTTTTTTGTCTCCCTAGGTAGGTTTCTTCCTAGGTATTTTATTCCTTTTGTTGCAATGGTAAATGGGAGTGTTTCCTTAATTTCTCTTTCAGATTTTTCATCGTTAGTGTATAGGAATGCAAGAGATTTCTGTGCATTAATTTTGATTCCTGCAACTCTATTGAATTCATTGATTAGCTCTAGTAGTTTTCTGGTGGCATCTTTAGGATTTTCTATGTATAGTATCATGTCATCTGCAAACAGTGACAGTTTTACTTCTTCTTTTCCAATTTGTATTCCTTTTATTTCTTTTTCTCCTCTGATTACCATGGCTAGGACTTCCAAAACTATGTTGCATAATAGTGGTGAGAGTGGACTTCCTTGTCTTGTTCCTGACCTTAGAGGAAATGCTTTCAGTTTTTCACCATTGGGAATGATGTTTGCTGTGGGTTTGTCATATATGGCCTTTATTAAGTTGACATAGGTTCCCTCTATGCCCACTTTCTAGAGAGTTTTTATCATAAATGGTAAACTTTGTCAAAAGCTTTTTCTGCATCTATTGAGATGATCATATGGTTTTTCTTCTTCAATTTTTTGATATAGTTTATCACATTGATTGATTTGTGTATGTTGAAGAATCCTTGCATCCCTGGGATAAATCCACCTTGATGATGGTGTATGATCCTTTTAATGTGTTGTTGGATTCTGTTTGCTAGTATACTGTTGAGGATTTTTGCCTCTATATTCATCAGTGTTATTGGTTTGTAATTTTATTTTGTATTTTATTTTATTTTTAGTATCATTGTCTGGTTTTTAGAATGAATTTGGGAGTGTTCCTTCCTCTGCAATTTTTTGGAAGAGTTTGAGAGGATGGGTGTTAGCTCTTCTCTAAAAGTTTGATAGAATTCACCTGTGAAGCCATCTGGTCCTGGACTTTTGTTTGTTGGAAGATTTTTAATTACAGCTTCAATTTCATTACTTGTGATTGGTCTGTTCATATTTTCTATTTCTTCCTGGTTCAGTCTTGGAAGGTTGTACCTTTCTAAGGATTTGTCCATTTCTTCCAAGTTGTCCATTTTATTGGCATAGCGTTGCTTGTAGTAGTCTCTTAGGATGCTTTGTATTCATGCCATGTCTGTTGTAACTCCTCCTTTTTCATTTCTAATTTTATTGATTTGAGTCCTCTGTGTCTTTTTCTTGATGAGTCTGCATAATGGTTTATCAATTTTGTTTGTCTTTTCAAGGAACCAGCATTTCATTATTTTGATCTTTGCAATTGTTTTCTTTGTTTCTATTTCATTTATTTCTGCTCTGATCTTTATGATTTCTTTCCTGTTAATAACTTGGGGTTTTGTTTGTTCTTCTTTCTCTAGTTCTTTCATGTGTAAATTTAGATTGTTTATTTGAGATTTTTCTTGTTTCTTGAGTTAGGATTGCATTGGTATAAACTTCAGTCTTAGAAATGCTTTTGCTGCATCCTGTAGGTTTTGGATCGTCGTGTTTTCATTGTCATTTGTATCTAGGTATTATTTTTTATTTCTTCTTTGATTTCTTCAGTGATCTCTTGGTTATTTAGTAATGTATTGTTTAGCCTCCATGTGTTTGTATTTTTTTATGTTTTTTCCCCTGTAATTCATTTCTAATCTCATAACATTGTGGTCAGAAAAGATGCTTCATGTGATTTCAATTTTCTGAAATTTACTGAGGCTTGATTTGTGACCCAACATGTGTTCTATCCTGGAGAATGTTCCGTGCACACTTGAGAACAAAGTGTAATCTGCTGTTTTTGGATGGAATGTCCTATAAATATCAATTAAATCTATCTGGTCTATTGTGTCATTTATAGCTTGTGTTTCCTTATTAATTTTCTGTTTGGATGATCTGTCCATTTGTGTAAGTGAGGTGTAAAAGTCCCCCACTATTATTGTGTTACTATCAATTTCCTCTTTTTTTTTTTTTTTTCGGTATGCGGGCCTCTCACTGTTGTGGCCTCTCCCATTGCGGAGCACAGGTTCCAGACGAGCAGGCTCAGCGGCCATGGCTCACGGGCCCAGCTGCTCCGCGGCATGTGGGATCCTCCCGGCCCGGGCACGAACCCGTGTCCCCTGCATCAGCAGGTGGACTCTCAACCGCTGCGTCACCAGGGAAGCCCAATTTCCTCTTGTAGAGCTGTTAGCAGTTGCCTTATGTATTGAGGTGCTCTTATGTTGGGTGCATATATACTTATAATTGTTATATCTTCTTCTTGGATTGATCCCTTGATCATTATGTACTGTCCTTCCTTGTCTCGTGTAGCATTCTTTATTTTAAAGTCTATGTTATCTGATAAGAGTATTGCTACTCCTGCTTTCTTTTGATTTCCATTTGCATAGAATATCTTTTTCCATCCCCTCACTTTCAGCCTTTATGTGTCCCTAGGTCTGAAGTGGGTCTCTTGTAGACAGCATATATATGCATCTTGTTTTTGTATCCATTCAGCGAGCCTGTGTCTTTTGGTTGGAGCATTTAATCCATTCACGTTTAAGGTAATTATCGATATGTATGTTCCTATTATTATTTTATTAATTGTTACGGGTTTGTTTTTGTAGGTCCTTTTCTTCCCTTTTTTTTCCCACTTTGAGAACTTCCTTTAGCTTTTGTTGTAGAGCTGGTTTGGTAGTGCTGAATTCTTTTAGCTTTTGCTTGTCTGTAAAGCTTTTGATTTCTTTGTTGAATCTGAATGAAATCCTTGTTGGGTAGAGTAATCTTGGTTGTAGGTTCTTCCCTTTCATCACTTTAAATATGTCATGCCACTCCCTTCTGGCTTGTAGAGTTTCTGCTGAGAAGTCAACTGTTAACCTTATGGGAGTTCCTTTGAATGTTATTTGTCCTTTTGTCCTTGCTACTTTCAAAAATTTTTCTTTTTCTTTAATTTTTGCCAATTTGATTACTATGTGTCTTGGCATGTTTCTCCTTGGGTTTTTCCGGTATGGGACTCTCTGTGCTTCCTGGACTAGGGTGGCTATTTCCTTTCCCAGGTTAGGGAAGTTTTTGACTATAATCTCTTCAAATATTTTCTTTGGTCCTTTCTCTGTCTCTTCTCCTTCTGGGACCCCTATAATGAGAATGTTGGTGTGTTTAATGTTGTCCCAGAGATCTCTTAGGCCGTCTTCATTTCTTTTCATTATTTTTTCTTTATTCTGTACCGCAGCAGTGAATTCCGCCATTCTGTCTTCCAGGTCACTTATCCGTTCTTCTGCCTCAGTTATTCTGTTATTGATTCCTTCTAGTGTATTTTTCATTTCAGTTATTGTATTGTTCATCTCTGTTTTTTTGTTCTTTAATTCTTCTAGGTCTTTGTTAATCCTTTCTTGCATCTTCTCGATCTTTGCCTCCATTCTTTTTCTGAGGCCCAGATCATCTTCATTATCATTATTTTGAATTCTTTTTCTGGAAGCTTGCCTATCTCCACTTCATTTATTTATTTATTTATTTTCTGGGGTTTTATCTTGTTTCTTCATCTAGTACATAGCCTTCTGCCTTTTCATCTTGTCTATCTTTCTGTGAATGTGTTTTTTGTTCCACAGGCTGTAAGATTGTAGTTCTTGCTTCTGTTTTCTGCCCTCTGTTGGATGAGGCTATCTAAGAGGCTTGTGCAAGTTTCCTGATGGGAGGCATTGGTGGTGGGTAGAGCTGGCTGTTGTTCTGGTGGGCAGAGCTCAGGAAGATTTTAATTCACTTGTCTGCTGATGGGTTGGGCTGGGTTCCCTCCCAGTTGGTGGTTTGGCCTGAGGCGACCCAACACTGGAGCCTACCCAGGCTCTTTGGTGGGGCTAATGGTGGACTCTGGAAGGGCTCATACCAAGAAGTACTTCCCAGAACTTCTGCTGCCAGTTTCCTTGTCCTCACGGTGAGACACAGCCAACCCCTGCCTCTGCAGGATACCCTCCAACAGTAGCAGGTAGGTCTGGTTCAGTCTCCTATGGGGTCACTGCTCCTTCCCCTCGGTCCCAATGCACACACTACTTTGTGTGTGCCCTCCAAGTGTGGAGTCTCTGTTCCCCCAGTCCTGCCAAAGTCCTGCAGTCAAATCCTGCTAGCCTTCAAAGTCTGGTTCTCTAGGAATTCCTTCTCCCATTGCTGGACCCCCAGGTTGAGATGCCTGACATGGGGCTCAGGACCTTCACTCCAGTGGGTGGACTTCTGTGGTATAAGTGTTTTCCAGTTTGTGTCACCCACCCAGCAGTTATGGGATTTGATTTTATTGTGATTGCACCCTTCCTACTGTCTCATTGTACCTTCTCCTTTGTCTTTGGATGTGGGGTATCATTTTTGGTGAGTTTCAGTGTCTTCCTGTTGATGATTGTTTAGCAATTAGTTGTGATTCTGGTGCTCTTGCAAGAGGGAGTCTGTTGAGCATCATATTTTTTATTTCTGATCAGTCTGTTTAGGTATATATCCATTTCATGGATCTCAAATAACCGTATTTTGCTATTTTTGTTGGTTTTCTGTTTTTTATTTCATTAATTTCTGCTCTAATCTTTATTTTTCCTTTTTCTTTCCTTTATTTTAATTTGCTCTGTTTTGAGTTTTTTAAGGTGAGAATTAAGGTTATTGATATGAGACCTGTTTTCTATTGTAATATGGTTTACTCAGTGCTATTAAATAAATGTTATTATTGCCATTTAAGTACTACTTTTGTTGCACACTCAGATTTTGATATGTTATGCTTTCATTTGAATTTCATTCAAAATACTTTATAATTTTATTTCATTTTTGTAATTTTACTTTTTACCCATTGGTTATTTAGAAACGTATTATTTCAATTCTAAATATTTAGGGATTGGCCACATTTTTATTTGATATTGATTTCTAATTTAGTTCTATTGTCATCAAGGAACATAAGTGGTTGCACACTTTTTAAGTTACTTAGACCTGTTTTATGGCCCAGAGAGTTGTCTAGCTTGGTAAATATTCCATGTGTATTAAAGGACTCTATATTCTTCTGCTGTTAGGTGGAGCTATTAGGTCAAGTTAATTGACAGTGTTTTTCAAGCATTCTTTTTTTTATAAATTTATTTATTTATTTATTTATTTATTTATGTATATATGTATGTATGTATGTATGTCTATATTGGGTCTTCATTGCTGTGCATGGGCTTTCTCTAGTTGCAGCAAGCCAGGGCTACTCTTCATTGGGGTGTGTGGGCTTCTCATTGCAGTGGCTTCTCTTTGTTGCAGAGCACGAGCTCTAGGCACGGAGGCTTCAGTAGTTGTGGCATGCAGGCTCAGTAGTTGTGACTCATGGGTTCTAGAGAACCGGCTTAGTAGTTGTGGCTCACAGGCTTAGTTGCTCCACGGCATGTGGGATCTTCCTGGACCAGGGCTCAAACCCATGTCCCCTGCATTGGCAGGTGGATTCTTAACCACTGTGCCACCAGGAAAGTCCCTCAGGCGTTCTTCATACTTAATGATTTTCTGTCAATTATTTCTCTCATTTTTTGAGAGAGTGGTGTTGAAATCTATAAACAAAACTGCAGAATCTAGACTGTTTCCATTTCGTGTCTGTTATTTCCACAGAATACATTCATTATGCTTGGTCTGGGGAATATAGAGTTTAGAGAACTCAAGCCACTCTTTAAACTGTTGGACCAGAAATGGCATATTTTGTTGCTAACCATTGGCAAGACATAATTACATGGTCCAAACAAGGGAAGCTGGGAAATGTGGAGGAGGGAGGGGTCACACGGTATGGTTGGTGAGCAATAACTATATTTTCTATAAAAAATTTTACCCAAAGTTATAGTGGGAAGTACTCCCATATTTATTATGGTTCGGTACATAGAGATGACTCTTTAGACTTCTTCCATATCATAAATGTTTAGACTGTCCCATGCTTCACAATGCACATCTTGGACCTAACAAGGCATGTGTCTATCACTTTTTAAATATAACTAAAAGTCTAATTTCATGAAACCTTTGGGATGAAACAGGGTCATCCCTATCTTAAGAAATAATATAACAATGAACTGTTTTCTGTCATTATGTGCCAGTTTGCAAATTGTAATATGTAAATAATTTCATGTAAGATTTACAGAAACCCTATTTTTTAATCCCAATTTCTAAGATGATGACACTGAAGCATAGAGATATGAGTAATTTAATACATGGACAAATAGGTGAAAATTTGGCTGAGTTGTTTTTTGGACCTTCATGCCATGTCCATCTTGTGCCAAAGTCCATTCTGTAGGTTTTCTGTGTTAATACCAAGATGAATCTGTTCTTTTTCTCAACTACTGGCTAGTGGATTCAAGGGGAAAAAAGAAGAAAGCAGCTTAAACTGATGAGTGACAGTTGTGTTTCACTTGAACTGATAAATATATATAGTAAGCAATAGCTCAGGTATCCCCAATAAATAATTATAAAGTTATGTGATCCATTATGAGCATATTAAGATAGCTATCATCAACTCTTTGGAAAACTATCATGAAGAAAAACATTATGCTGTTTATATATGGCCCAGTACGAGGCCACAGTTAATTGCTTTGTATAGCACCATGACTGAAACACACACACACACATAAATGCACATAAATGTATTTATATATGCATACATATATAAATTATAATATATAAAGTAGATGTTATATATACACATGTATGTGTGTGTATGTGTGTGTGTTTTCCATGCTCATAAGATTCTTGGGTTTCTTAATCCCCAAACAGCTATGTGGGACAAAGAATATCTACCTAAGGAATCAGCACCTTGAACGATTCAGATCTGATTCTTCCACCCTCCAGTGGAGGCTGTTTTGCCAAGAGGAGCTGGAACTTCATCTTCCCATTTACAACCTCAGGATGCCTCACCTGTGAAGTATGGTTATTATATTTCTGTTAGGAAGGTAAAAGACCCATAACTCAAAAAGTCTCAGGCAGGAGGGAGTTACTAAGATCTTTCACATAAGCAGTGGTAACATAATTATCACTCTTTAAAGTGAGATTGAATTTATTTTTATTTCCTTGCAAAAGTAATGAGTAGAAAGAGTGAAATAATGTAGGACACAAATTAACCTTGCCAACATGAATGGAAAAATCAGCAGGGATGAATTAGGTTCTATTCTAAATTGAACTGAAATCTCTTTTCAATGTTTGCTCATTTTGCTTAACTTTTCTTTCATTTTTAAACAATCAACTCTCAAGCTTCAGTGTACTTGAAAATTTAAATATAGCAAGATAGCATTGATAGCATGGTAGATGTGTCAGAACAAAAGAATGTTTAAAGTGACAGGAAAAATGATCTTTTTTCTTGTACATTTTAGTTTCGATTTCTCAATTTTCTATCATATATATCTTTTTGAAGTATTTAATTTCCCTTTTTCCTTCTGAGTTGACATTTTGGTCTCTCCTTTTTTTCATAGCCTGTTCAGATGTTTCCCCCCTGTTTTTGTTCTATGCAATTAACACTGAACAAAGTCGTGTATAGTACTCTGCAGCTTTTATATCCATGAAAAGAATGAAAACCTGCATCTGCTCTTTCAAGCTCTGAGAGTTTACACTTGATGTTAGGGCTTGACAATCACCTTTCAGCAATTTTATTTTCTAAAGGTAACCCCAAACAAATACCGAGTCTAGAATAGAATCAACCACATATACTGTATAGGTTACAGTGCAATTAAAAGTGGTTTGAGGAATGCTTTCTTTAGGAGAATACCAAAAACATTTCATTAATGAGCTATTCATGGTCTTGTTTAAAAAGCATCCTTTGCTGTGATAGGTGTGTGAGATGATATAAGAATTATATTGCATTTATCTATAATAGTTTATCAATATAATCTATCTACAATTTCTATCTCTATCTCCATCTCATCTCTATTTCTGTCTTCATCCTTGGAAAGTGTGCTGGTGCATAGTGCCCTTGGATGTGAATTCAAACCAATTCAGTGACTGCAATCATATTAACGAACCAAGGATAAGGATTTGACTATCTCCAAAACCTATGTGTACTGACATTTTCAAAGGGCTGAAGCTCAGGTGCAAACTAATGGAGCTGTAAAGAAAGATGCTCATGTTTGTAGCCACAGGGTATATATTCTATGTTGTTGAATTATGCTGATTTAATTCAGTTAAGGTCATGGTCATATTTTCAGTAATATCTGGCTGCTTTTCTGTCATTAGTAAATAGGATGCAAGACAAGTGCTAAAGTGAATGTCTTTTTGTGTATTGTAAGTTTTCAAAGAAAAAAATATTTTTCATACTCTAAGAATTGAAAACTCCTAAAGACTCCAAAGTTTTAGTGGAACATGAAGGTAAAACATAAAGGTGCATCTTATGAGATTGAATTGGTGATGAATAGGAGGCATGCATGTCTGTATTTTGGTCTGTAATTTTGCAGATTGTCCAGCCATTGTTGGCATCTTTAGGGAGATGTGTTTCACTGGTAACTTGCTTTTCATGAAGAAATACCACAATATATATCCCTTGTTTGTGGATATATATCCTTTATCTGTGTGAATCACCTGACCAATGCATTATGCAATTTAATACTCCTTATGTTACCCTTTGTGCTTACTTGCTCCCTCTGCAACCCCTTCACCTGGCCCTGCATTTACTGCAATGCTTCTTACCCCTGGCACACCAAATATATGCACCTAATTTAGTTCACCTTCATATTTATTCTCCTGCCCATTCTTCAAGTTTGATCCATGTTTCCTCACCTCGCAGCCCACACCTTGACTAGTCCCCTGATCACAGAAACCTCTGCCCATTTTTGGCAACAACTCTACATACTGTTCAGGCTATGGGGGGAAATGAGAGCAGATGACCCCCTGTTTATAGAAAAGCACCCTGATGCAAAATACGAGATGTTTCCCCAAACTTGCCCAGATGTGTATACAACACTGATATCCTGAAGAGAGTAAAAATTCTGTGGCATATTTTTGAAATTTGGGAAAGCAGAGAGCAGCAGTCTGGCATATCTCAGAGCTCCTCTAAGAGGAATATAAACAATAAGAACTGAAGCTCCAACTGATCCCTCAGAACTGAGCAAAATAATGAGAGCTAACACACAAAGGGATCTCCACTAGAAACCAGGCTAAACTGGGAAATATCCCAGGAGTCCTTACAAATTTATGGTGCCTATATTATCAGATCAGCATTAAGGAGCTTCGGATAAATCACCTTGAAATATTCATTTATAAATGGGAATAAAACTTGGACAGAGAAATACAAGATATTGGCAGGAATTCTTCTGAGCAAGATTAGTAGAGCTGGTATTTCCTAGGTGAGAAATGCTCCTTTTAGTTACTGGGGGATGACTGTGCATCAATCTCATTTTTCAAATTATGCACCCAGATTTTTTTAAATGTTATTGGGAGTATAGTCCCTTTTCTCAGTTATTTTGTTAGCTTGACAGCTTTGCACATTAGAGGAGACCCATGGTGCCATAAGAAAGCAAAGGACACTATTATTTGTCGAGCACCCGTACTGTGCCAGCATTATGCTAGTTCTAGACCCTTTTATTATCACCATCTTCACGATAACCCTATAAGTCGGATGTTATTCCCACTGTTTGAATGAGGTTCAGAAGAACTGAATATGTTCCTGGTGGGGTTACTCACCTCTATCATGGAGGAGAGATCAGGCTGACAGTACAGGCCATCGGAACTCCTTTTAACACATATGTCCTGAGTACAGTGGGCCAAGCTTCACAGTGGTTTTATTTATTTATTATTTTTGACCTACAGACTTAGGCAGTATGTAGAATATCTCAAGTCTAATATTGTGATTAAAAACTTGAAAGTTTTATGACTTAAAAAATTCAACTTTTTAACAAACTAATAACTTTGAGTTCAAAAATAAGGGATATTCTAAAAGAATATAGAAAGTAGCATCTTAATTTGCTATTTATAGATGAGCTGGATATCACAGCAGAGCAATGAGGTCATTGTATTCTTTTCATGTTAAGAAAATCTTCTTCCAAGTGGAGGAATTTACATATTTTGATTTAGAATACACACACAATTGAAGATTAAGATTTTTCTGGGAAAATTATGTCCCACTTATGGTTTAGAGTGGTTTAGAGTGGGTACAGCATGATTTTTACTTCTAGTTGACTGTATCTTAACTATTTTACCTTTCCTTCCTCTATTACTTCTAACTGAAATGAAGGTGCTTGTACAAAGCCTGCACTCTGAAACCTGGAGATTGGCAGGTGGGTCTGCTGTGTGATGTTTCTCCAGCCCCATGAGCTCACAGGCCAAGTTCCCAGCCTAGTGCTGCTCAGCATCGGTTCACAGAGGTTTTCCCCTTGACTTCACATAAAATACCAGATGTGAGCTGCTTGAATTAAAGTGGGTTGGAAGGAGAGAAAGGCAGAAATAATATTTAGCCAAATCACATCCTTGTCTCAAATCTTTGAATTAATTCTGTCTGTTTTATGTTCCTGGCATTGATACATCTCTTCCCATTCAAATCATTAGAGTGCACCTCACTGCTGAGTTGATGTAGGCTTGGCTTCACTTTTCTTCTTAGCTAGTCTTGGAAAAAAGAAAATCCTCCCTTTTGGCCCCTTCGATGTTCTTTCTGAATTTTTGGCTTCTTCAAGAATAGAATAACTAAACCTATTGAACAATTCCTACTACCTGTGCAGGCCCTTGCTACACACAGATCTGAGATGTGTGCAAGGGATATAGGTGATTCCTTTCACCTTGAGAATCACCTGGACCAATATTAGGTGTCTAAGATTTGTTTATTTTAGAACACAATAATGATGCACACAAGTGTGCTAGTCCCTGTGTTCCTGGAAGGGATGGGAGTCTCAGTAGAGGAGGGACAGCTGCTTCCCATCCACCTCCCCCGAGCCCTGCAAGACCCATGGAGGCACCTGTAAAGTCTTTGCTGTGCCTGATGGGAGGCTCAGGTGAGGTGGACATGTGGGACCAGATGGATTGGCAGTGCTCTTTCAAGAAGCTTGCATTTCCTCTCCTTTACTGACCTGATTGGGAGACATGTTTACCTGTCCTTTCAACGCTGATTCTACAGGAGGTTATCCATTTGATATTTCCATTTGCTTGCCATGTCTCACTCTGGAACTGAGGTACCATGGATCAATGGGAAGATGAAATGAAGTAGAAATTCCAGTGATTCTATTTCATGAGATCAGAACTTCTTCCAATTCTTGGGAAAGGAAGGAACAAATATGGTCTTTAGTAAGTCTTCCTGTGATGCATTGGTTATTTGTGTCTTCTAAAATTCATTTGTTGAACCCTAATGCCTAAAATGATGGTGTTTGGATGAGGAGTCTTGGGAGGTGATTAGGTCTTGAGGGTGACTCCTCATAAATGCAATTAGTGCCCTTATGAAAAAGGCCTGTAAGAGATCCTTGCTCCTTCTACCCTGTGAGAACACAGTGAAGACAGCCCTCCTGAAATCAGGCCCTTATCAGACATGGAATTGGCCTCCAGAACTTTAAGAAATAAATGTTTGTTGTTTAAGCCAGCCAGTGTATGGCATTTTGTTATAGTACCCCAAAGGAATTAAGGCACTTCCCTACTAGGAGAGCCTAAAGTTCATTATAGCTGTAACTATGCCAGGTCACTAAGGAATCACAATTTAGCCAACTTTCTGGTGAAGCACAAAGATTTATGACACCGACTAACCATTATAATTAAAAAATTATTTTGAATTTGGAAAGCACTTTCCAAATTACAAAGAAATCTCATAAGCATTTTCTCATTTTACACATGTGTAAATATACAGAAGGTCCCCAACTTATGATTTTTCAACTTCACAATGGTGTGAAATCCACACACACTGAGTAGAAACCGTACTTTGAATTTTTTTACTTTTGAACTTTTCCTGGGCTCATGATATGTGGTACATACTCTCTTGTGATGCTGGGCAGGGGCCACAGCTCCCAGCTGGCCACAAGATCATGAAGGCAAACAGGCAATACATTTACAACTATTCTGTACTCAGACAACCATTCTGTTCTTTCACTTTCAGTACGGTATTCAATAAATTGCATGAGATATTCAATACTTTATTATAAAATAGACTTTGTGTTAGATGATTTTGCCCAACTCTAAGTATTCTGAGCATGTTTAAGGTAGGCTGGGCTAAGCTATGAAGTTCAGTAGGTTAGGAGCATTAAATGCACTTTTTGACTTACAATATTTTCACTTATGACAGGTTTATTGGATATAACCCTATTGTTAGTAGAGGAATATCTGTGTAAATATGAACATATATGCATGGCAATGGGTCCCAGAGGAATATAGCTTACCTATGAAGTACCATCTGTGAGGTTGCTTATAAATCTAAGTGGTTTTCAAAGAAGTTGGGTGGGTTGACTAGTGGAATCTATCTCAAATGTCAAATCATTCCCTAGATAAACACATAAAACCCCCATTAACTGGTATTTTAGTGTAATCAAGGGTGAGAGTTTGGGGAAAAAATTTCCTCAGAGGAAGTTAAAGGTAATGATCAAGAAGCTAACTCAGCCCATGGAAAGTTGGGAATGAGTTGTGAAGGCCAAACTTGGCTATAATTTTATAGATAAGAGGAATAAAATGCAGTCTGTGTTTATTTTCCTCTCTTGCAAGACAAATAATACAGAAAGGAAATGACGTTTGGACTAAAACAGAATCTTAATAAAAGCCACAATAACAATCAATTGGAAGCAGAGTTTAGTTATTGTTTTTCTCTGCATGATTCGCTCTTTGCCTTCTTTGTAAACTTCCTAGCTCTTAGTTTTGATTCTTCTTTTATCCTTCATCTGCTGATGTTATTTACATACAGAATTGTTATGTGTTTACCATATTATTAAAATAGAAGTGGATTTTAATTAAATATCAATTCAGGATCACAACTTCAAGCTACTTGCCAACACTGTTGGTGATCAATAGAAGATGTTGAACAAAGAAGATAAATGATTTTCTGAATAGCCCCATATTTTTCATTTCCTTCTCTTCCTTCTTCAGTTTCCCTGCTTTCCTATTTCCCTCTAGATTCATTCACTCATTCCCCTTCTCTGTTCCTCCACCTGTTTAATTTTTCATACACTGCGTATATTTAATTTCCTGTGTGCTTTACACTCATTCTATAGTTTGCATTCAAACACTGGGAACCGGAGATGTTGACTGCCAGATCATCACGTTTGCTAATTCACAAATCTACTTCAAGTTCCCTTGGATTAGGCATCTTTGAAATGTATCTATTATGTGCTTGTTTCAGAATTATAAAATGTTATTTGCTTGATTGTGTATTTATTTGACAACAATTAACTCACACTGAGCTTTTATTTGGAAAAACCATTGCTTGCAAGAAGTAACATTTCTGAGTATTTCTGAATATTATACCTAATTATCCCTTTATTTTTGAAACTCTACACCATTCTCTTCCAAGTTTAACATTTTGGTTGATGTAACTCTTGCAGAAATTAAAGCTCTTTGTGAGAAGTGTTGCTTAGGAAAATTCAGGATTGTGGATTTGAAAGGACTGTGCTGAATTGGACATATGTTTCATGCAATGAGATCTTTGCCTGTACACTGTAATAACAAGGTCATGACAGATTTGTTCACATGCACTAATTTACTTCTGGTACTTATGCATTCATGTATTTTTGCAAGACTATCTAAATATAAAAATAATTTTAAAACAATTCAATATCACATATTGGTAGTAATCCACCATTCCATCAAGTCATGAATTTGAGTTTTCTTACAGCCTGAATGTATACATTCTACAAAATTTATTGAGATAGTAACCCACATTGTGTATACAGTGATTTAAAAAGTTCTACTTTCTTATCCCTTCCATATATACACACATGTATATTTTTGTTCATGGTAATTATACCATAAAATAATTCGAGATTTTTAATTTTCTTCTCCTGATGAAGAACGTGTCCTTTAAAATTTCTCATATTTGTTCACTTTTACCTTTTTTTCAACTGAACTTTCCTCTTTCTTCTTTCTCCTTTGCTTGCTTAGGAAGATTTCTATTTACCTTTGCCTCTATTCAAACAATTTGCAAAGTGAGTTGCTGACTAACTCCGTGTACTTCAGCTTAGGTTTGTTCTCTTGACTTTTGGGCATAAGTACTATCTCTTTAAGAAACTCACCGTTTTACACACTGCTTATCCTTTAGCTGGACACATGACTCCTGTTAATCACTTTCCTTCAAAGCACTTGGCTATTGTGTTCATGGTTTCTCCTCTTCACTAGGCTTTATCTGCTTCACTACTATGCTGACATACAGGGACTGATTCTCTTCTATCTTCCATCTCCTTCTTTTTCTCTTGGGAAGAGTATTGGGAAACATATTAGTATAACATTTTCAGGAGTGTGGGTGTTGGGGAAGCTGGTCTACTCTGCTGGAGTAGTGCTGTGTGGACTGTGGCTGATGTGCATGTATGGAAATTATTCATGAGCTTTCTTGGTAAGTAAACCTGTGGCTTGCTTCCTTACTGGCCAGTATGGCTCTAATACGTTGTAATGGTTTGTGAAATCTATTTAGCAAGGAAAAGTGGTGGGATAAAAAGTGGAAATTGAGGAGTCAGATAAACAGAAGAAAAACATCTTATTGAGGAAAGCAAAACCTGAGAGAGTAGACAACTAGGAAGGAAAGGCATGTGGATCAAGTGAGGATGTTAAAAAAAATGACTTTTGAAAATAAGTCATAGAAGATGATGTTGGAAGTCCAGGAGATAATTTTTCCTGCTACTGTAACCTTTGAAATAACTAAATTATGTGTAATATTTAAAAATCAATCAATGGTACAAACCAGACTGAGGAGGGATGGAATGGGAGAGAGAACTCTGGAGGGGAAGTAGAATAGAGCCTTCAGACATTATTAATGAAAAAGATGACCAAACAAAAGAAATTGTCGAGTTGCTACTTAGAGGAGTGTTGAAGTTACATTAACAAATCCACCACTCTTCTTTACCTACTTTGCTGACTAGATAGTTTGACCTTCTGAAATCCTAAACTTCCTCTGTCCAGCCATCTTGACTAGCTGTTAAATGGGGTCCCAGTTGTCTGTCTCCTCCACACAGTTCTGGAGATGCCAAGGAGGAAATGAACACAAGGGTTTCACATTTTCCCAGGGGAACATTTCACAACCCTTGCAAAGGCAGGATTCTATTGAACTTGCTTGAACTTTAATCAAATAACAAATTAGCTCCTTTAAAAATGTTTTTGTAATGGAATAAGAGGTATCAATGAGAATGGTAAAATGCTACTGAAGTACTTAGAAGAGGTGCTCCTCTTTCACTCTTCACATCAAGACTTTTGTACCATTTGTGCTCATTCATTTCAGGACAGCCCTGTTAGGTTGATGGCCCACAATGGCCATTTCAGGGTAGAATATTTCATAAACAACACACAACTTGTTTCAACACTACTGGCATATTGGCATATGTCTTTTCAAAAATAGAAATGTGTCTGTGGGTGAGAATGAATCACCTTATAAAATGAGTCACCAAATAGCACATTAATACAGCCATTTAGAGAAGAGCAGAAGTAGCTTTAAATATGTATAATCCCTCCACACACCCTCACCTCACAAACATGACACACACACACATCCACATTTCTGGGTATATAAATAGTCAGGTAGCTTTCTTTTAAACACAGAAAAGATAAACTTTCTAGGTAAGTGATGACTTTAATTGGTTGACATTTAAGAGGCTTATATTAGGTAAGGAAGCGTTTTGTCGGGTGGCTGATTGAGCCATTTAGCTTGGCTGCTTAGAAAATTGCTCTCTTTTTTCTAACAGAAATAACTGTTTCCTGCCTGAGACTCCTTCCCTCCTACCTCCTTTCTATAATCCCTAGACTTAAGTGAAATTAATTACTGGGCAGATCATCAATCATTATCTATGGGCACTAGGAAACAGGTAAATCATGAAATTATGAAATTCTAAGAATCATCCATTAATTTCAGTAAGTAGATGATCAAGCCTTTCTCAAACGATTATTTATTAAAATATTTATGGAGTGTAGATCTTCGTTCTACCTGTTTAAGTTTTCTTTTCCTGGCTGTATAGAGTGGGGGAGAAGGGAGAGGGAGAAAATGAACAGCTAAATTATGGTCATGTAAGAAAAATATAACTATTTTCAACTTTTTCACACATGAAATATTCTACCCTTAAGCAAAGTAACTCTTATTTTATTCAAAGCAAAATGAAGTGAAAGTTTGGTGCATTAACATTCTAGATATATATTGTGAATAAATTGGCATGTCAAATCTTCCCAAGATTAGGGTTGTCCTCTTTATCAGTGAAATAATATGGAGTAAAATATATAGTTTGGTATTTCAGAGAAAATCTTATTATAAGCAACTCAGGATCATTGAGATGTGATCTCAGTGAGCATATTTGTCTTTAAATAAACATGCTTATGCCTCACATATGAGATGAAATCACACACCTGTGAGCTATTTTGCTTTATTCAGGAGGTATTCCTTCCTCAAGGCTGACTTGCTAACTGGAATGCTTATTTTTAGAGTCATTTTGGGTTTTTTTGGTTAAAACTCCAGGAAGCCCCTATTTAAAACCAAATATGTGACTGAAAATAACTGATTCATTTACCCACTGTATTTTCATAGAGAACAGTACACTTGATGAAAATGTCACACAAGTGCTGGAGAAAGGAGTTTTATCAGGCAGGTCAGTGGGTAACATATGATTTCATTCATTCTTCAACACAACTCTGAGACAGGCTGGGACCTGGGACCTGGGACCCTTTACTGCAGTCCTTACACCTGGACAAACATCTCCAGCAATAAAATACAAAGAAACTATAAGGGACTAAAAATAACTGCATGCATGCACAGTTGGGGCAAATTATGGACAACAAGATACAAAGAGACCAAAAACCCAATGGCCACTTCTGAAGAGCTGGGAACAAAAGCAGGGTGTCAGGAGCAAAAGCCGGGTGCTGTGCATGTTCCCTGCACACAGCACCACCAAAGGTATGAACAAACCACCTAAGCTACCTCTCTGCCTCACTCCATATAAAGAACCAGCTTGCCCCCTGCCTTGAGCAAGCAAGCAAGCAAGGAGACCTGTTAACTTGTTCTCGCTGCCCCCTGCTGCAGCAGGGGCTCCCAAGGAAGCTTTGCCTGAATTTCTTGTCTGGCCTCTGATCAGTTTCTACTGATTAAGGAGGTCGAGAACCCTGGTCAGTAACAACTCTGTGAGCTACTATATTCCCATTTTGCAGATGAAGAACATGTGAGATTAAATAATTTACCTCAAATCACACAGTCAGTAAATCTGTTTTTTCTTTTCTTTCAGATCTCCATGTGATGAGTGCTATTTTTTCCATATGGCTATGGCTAAAGGGAAAGCTTTGTTTCTTTTAAAATCTTATTACCATACTAAAACAATACCTTATGGAGAAAACTTCCCCAACTGGGAATGTCACATAGGAGCCCTACTCTTTTCATGGCTGCGGAGGAACTTGCTCTTCTTGACTTTTTCTCGTTTTAGAATGTGAGGGGGTGGAGGCAAAGAGTGAAAGGTGACTGGGAGGTAAGAGTCACACAAGTCTACCTGAGAACAGGGAAGTGTTTGTGGGAGGTTAAGGGAGAACCCAAGTTCACCAGTGAAGTCATGTAAAAAGGATAAATCCTGACCGAAGGCAGGGACTCAACTTCACGGAGGCAATGTTTTTTTCCGGAGAAAGAGTATTTATAGAAACAAGTGGGGTTTACAGAGGAAGTCTAAGCAGTAACAATTTTCATGTCCAAGGCTGTGGCAATTTTTCGATAATCTGTGTTAAAAAGAAATTTGAGTTTCTCAAAAGAGAAGACTGAGAGGATGACTTAATTACTATCTTCAGTGTATGAGGGATTGTTACAGTATTGGAAGATGACAACCAGCTGTTCACTGTCTCCAAAGAGAAAAACAAGAGAAAATGAATTTGCAAAGTAGCACGGACTTAGACTGGAGACAAGAGAGAACAAGATTATTATATATTTTCTTACCCACAGGGGACTATTTTATTCGAAGAGAGGTAATGGGTTTGGGGGGTACTGTAGACTTTTCTAAACTGAGGTTTGCAGTGAATGTCATCTGGTCCACTCCTCTACCTCTGGGCCAAAGGTCTACAGTATTGAGGACACAATTACCACAACCACATTTTTTTATTTTTTATTTTTTTTGTGTGTGCGATACGCGGGACTCTCACTGTTGCGGCCTCTCCCGTTGTGGAGCACAGGCTCCGGACGCGCAAGCTCAGCGGCCATGGCTCATGGGCCCAGACGCTCTGCGGCACGTGGGAGCTTCCCGGACTGGGGCACGAACCCGCGTTCCCTGCATCGGCAGGCGGACTCTCAACCACTGCGCCACCAGGGAAGCCCACCACGAGCACATTTGAGATGGTTTTGGCATTACATGACTTTTACAGTCACTTCCAGATCCCCTTTAATACTTAGAAGTTTATTAAAAAAAAATAATTCCAGGTAAAATTCAGTTTTTCCAAACCTGATAATGACATTGATAACAGACTTTAATAGATACATTTTCTTCACTAAGACTCAATTTCTAACATTCACAATTACAGAAAAGTGCCATAGGAGTCTTGAATTATTACTAGTGAACTTCCAGTATGTCTATCCTGCCTCCTGGTCATCTATGATATGGGGGTGATATGCAGATAAAGTTCTTGTAATAATAAATCTCTTTTTTGTTTTACTAAAGATTTTTTAGGATAAGATCTCTTTGTAGGTTGAAACAGCTGTAACTCTTCCAACTTAGAGAGGAAAAGATTCTGGAATGTGTTTGGTGATTTTGTAGGTGTGTGTGTTTTTAAGCTCTAACTGATAGACCATAAAGTGATGCAAAATCACCTGGGTGACTCCACGTAGGTAAAGAGTAACTTTGGCACTCTGGTCAAAGTAACCAAAATGAACCTTTTCAAAGAAGGTGAGAATTTGAAACTGTATTAAAATAAAACAGAGTCTTTTGTTATCTTAAACTCACATTTCTCCATACATATTTTTTATCCTTTCCTTTTTCCCTGGTTTAATAAAGTTACATAGTATATAATACCTATTTAACAAATGTAACTTAATTACTATATGCATATCCATTTTAAAAATAACATAATCATAAGGAAACTCTTTCCTGATCACCTTTGGTCAAAAGCCGAGTTTCTAATAGTGGCTTAAGTTTTTTTGTTTGTTTGTTTTGTTTTTTGTTTTTGTTTGTTTTGGCGGTACGTGGGCCTCTCACTGCCGCACCCTCTCCCGTCGCGGAGCACAGGCTCCGGATGCGCAGGTCCAGCGGCCATGGCTCACGGGCCCAGCCGCTCCACGGCACGTGGGATCCTCTCGGACCGGGGCACGAAACCTCGCCCCCTGCATCGGCAGGCGGACTCTCAACCACTGCGCCACCAGGGAAGCCTGTGGCTTAAGTTTTTGAAACCCTAAATGATGGTAAAGATTTAATGCTTACCGAATGGGATTTGTGGCTTATTTAGCAGCTTTATTTGCATGTATTAAAAAAAAAAAGGTGTCATAGTTCATCACCATTGTTTACATCTATTCGTATATTTCTACGTATGTGGAATGGAGGGGCAATATTATTTAATAAATGCAGAATTATTTATTTTTTTCTTAAGGAAACCTTCATTTCATTTGATACTCTAAAATGGCCCTCCATGCACTTTGTGATGTCAATATGAGTTGTTTACCTTTCTGCTAATAGCAATTAGATTTCTTGTTAATGGCCAGTGTGTAACAGAATGCTGCCAACTAGTCATTAAAACCCAAGAGATCAGAGGAAACAATTTCTCAGGCTTGTGTCACCTTGCTCTGGAAGTTTTAAAAACAGCTCTTGCTCGTTCTCTCTGTATATACTTGTGTGTGTGTGTGTGTGTGTGTGTGTGTGTGTGTGTATGTATATATATTTTTTCTTTTACAATTTCCTTCTAGAGTAGAAGGGTACTCAGCACTGCTGTTTCATTCACCATACATATTTCATTAAAATCAGCCCTTTCCTTGAAGAAATTATTTTAAGACAGCTAACAGAGACATCAGTCCAATAGTGTGTACTGAAAACAAGAAGGCACCCACAGGATTAAACTTTCACTATCCATATACCTCTGCTGGAGTGCTCTAATGTCTGTCTTAGAGTGGGAACTCAATCAGGGTAGGGACTTGACATTACCAATACTTCCTACCACCTTTTCTTAGCAAATAAGATTTTTTTATGCTCTAAGATGCATTTTCAAATTGTTCTTTTCTCCTCAGTTTGCAACAGTTTCCTCTGCCTCACAACATACTTAAAGAGGAAACTGAGGCAATAAAATGAGATAAACCTCCTCTTTTCATCTCCGAGTCCAGTGGCAGAAAAAGAAGGCAGACTGAGGGGATTCCCTCCTAAAGAACACTGGAGAATCACCAAGGACAGACCCCTCATCCCAGTTTGCGGAGTTGTCATAGCTCTGCTGTCTTCCATCCCTTTGGCCAACACAGAAAGTACTTCTTGTTTGGGCAACTGGGACACCTCAAGACCTCTTTTTAGGAATTGTGCCCTGGCTCTCAAACACCTGAATTTAACCCATTTTGCTATCACATAAAATCCACACTTGGTGTATACATGAGAACACTTATTATGATATTTCAAAAATACATATGTGCCATCAAATGCAAACATGCATACATATGCATATATGGACATTCTTCATAGAGATTTAGAATAAGGGCATTGGGTTATGTTTTCAGAACCTGATAAGAAAATGTCTTAATCTGATTCAGTCAATAAAGGAGAGAGTTTTTCCGAGCCTTCTCGAGGGCTGATTGCCAGGCAGAATAAGTTCTTTAAAACATCTTTGCCCTTTAATTTTATTAAATGCCTGACATTTAATAACATTAGCTGATGGCAGAAGATGAGTCTTGCTTCATGTGCCGTACCTGGAACATGATGCAAGACATAAAAAGAAATCTGGACGGAAATGTTGCCATGAGTTTGGAAGTTGACTCACAGAAGCTAAGTGTTCATACAGATTGTGATATTGTAGGAGGCTGGCACGCTCTTCATTAATCTTATTTCAATTAGAACTCTTCACAGAGTGCAATTAGAATGTTGCTGCTGTGATGAATCCATACTGTACATGTATCGACGACGGTTTTCTAATGAAGAAAAACAGGCCGCTTGGCATTTTAAAGACAAATTTCCATGTTGGGTAATTCAATAAATGCTTGCTTTGCCTACTCTTTCTACACCCTTGGAATTGTCCCTCAAAGCTAGTGAAAAGTTTTCAATTAATCCTAATCATGTCAAACATAATTCTTTCACTTCTTCCAGAATGTGTCCTCACTGTGATAGAACACCCTCATAATAATTTGATACTTCTCTGTAGTTTAGACTAGGGATCTGCAACATTTTTCTTAAAGGGCCAGATAGTAAATGTTTAGGCTTTCAGGTCACATGGCCTCTGCTCCAACTACTACTCAGTTCTGCCACTTGAAAGCAGCCATAGACAACTGGGTATATTTGTGTTTCAGTAAATCTTAATTTACAAAAATAGGTAGCTGTCCAGTGAAACCTAGCTTTTATACCACCCCCCCACCAAGGCCTTTATCTATTTTTCTGGTGTTTAGGGATCTGGAAAAAATATTATTTTCAAACATTCTACCTAAATTATCTATGTTCTTTACTCAAATGTATCCCTGTAAGACTACTTTGAATACTATTTAATGCTTTTAGTACTACTATTTTCTCGGTAACTCTGGAGGATTATGCATGAATTTGTATCTTAATACATACATTCTTTCACCTCTGTTTCCCAGTGATGCAATGAACCAAATTGGCCAAATTTTCCTCCTCATTTCCCTTTCATAATTTCCATCACTACAGAATGACTTTTCTGAGGCATTAAAAATGTCAAGGTGTAACAACATGAGCATTACTGCCTCTTTGAAATACTCAAATGACTGGCAAATATTTAACTGAGCCAGGCACCTTGTAGACATCATAAAATAAAATGCGCATGTAGGAGTTCTTTAATAGAAACAGAGAAATAGACTCTCAAAGGGAGCATGGGCCAGAGATCATGGATTCTAGGCTTTTAGACTTGCAACCTTTTCGAGGAAGATAGAAGTGCAATTATTAAACAGTAAACATACAGAACTGTTGTAAACAAGTATTCTATATTGAAGTACAGGTGCTAAGGACTATAGCAATTCCAATAATGTTATGGAGATACCAAGCTGAGAAGGGCATGAGCCTTTCTCTATCATGAATAAAGTTCAGAAAAATCTCACGATATTTCAATGATACCATCCTTAAAATGCTGACTACTCCACACCTCTCCTGTTACTGACAAGATCCCTACACTGATTTATGCAGTTCATATGCTTTTATTAAGTGAAAGGCACAATGCTAGGGGCTGTGGGTCATCAGTGGAGTTGACAGATCCCAAACTCAAAGAGTTTATGGATAAGGAGGAAAGTAAGTGTAGATAATTAACTTAAGAGAAAGCAGAATGTGGATGCAATAAGAAAGGAACAAAAGGTCTTTGAGGCTTGAAGGATGAGGGCATAACAATGTCAAGCTGTCTTTTTGAAATTTCAATAGGGTTAGACTTTAGTGTGATACATGTACCATTTCCTTCCTTCCTCCCTCCCTCGATCCCTCTATCCCTCCCTCCTGCCTTCCTTCCTACCTTCCTTTCTCCTTCCCTCTCTCCCTCCTTCCTTCCTTCCACAGTTCGCGCAAGGACTTCTCCATGGTCATTAATCATGTTTGCTGCACCAGGCATGGCACTATGTACTGGAATAAAAGAGGACAAGAACAGCAGCTCATAAGGCAGGCATGTATTTGAGGCAAGGAGGACAAAAAAGAGAAGCTTAATACAGTCTGCAGAGCTAGAGAAAGATTGGCATTTCACCTGAGGCTCTCTGATCATACAAAGAGAGAACATTAAAAGATGGACCTTCTGGAAAAGACAAGAATAGCAGCTGCAAGTTAATCTTACCCTTACCCAAATGCAATAACATGAATATTTTACACAATAAGGTAGTAAAATAAACAGTGGACTGAGATTTGTAAAGCTTTAGGAACACATGAAGTTTATGGTCGCTCTAATAAGCTTAAGTAGAGGCAATAAGGAGTGTTGGAGAAAATTAATTTCAGAATGAAGTAGATCCAGAGACATAGCCTGATTTTACCACTTACTGTGTCACCTCAGGCAAGTTGTCAAATGTCTTCATTTGTAAAGGAGGAACTACGAATAATTCTGTCATTTAGGCTGTTTTTAGGTACAGATAACTACCCAATGGCTTCAAGATGACATGATGGCTGCGGCAATTCTAAGCATTGCATCCAGGCATGACAATATCAAGAGGAAGAAGAGGCATGATGATTTCACATGGCTTGGTTTACCGTAAAAGCACTTTCCCCAAAGCTTCTCTTTAGATTTTCCTTTATATCTCATTGGTCAGAATTGATCACTTACCCATTCTTAAACCAATACCTGTCAAGGAGAATCATATAAACCTTGGCCCACCAGATGAAAGTGAAGGGGATCAGATCCCCTGAAGCACATGGCTCTGTGGGAGAGTGCTGCGGACTTATACAAAATCAGAATTCTGGTAGGGAAACAATGGGGTAGAGGACCACTAGTGTCATTTTCATTATCAGGATTAAAAAGGATCATGTTGAAAAAAGCATAGAACAGCACTTGGTACAGAGAAGGCACTTAATAAATGATAGCTAAAACCATTGTTAATTTTATCACTTCAATTCTTGTAGATTCAATTTTCTTAACTGCAATACGTTCTATAAATTTTCTTCTAACTTTAATATTATATGCCAATTTTACTTCACATGTTTACATGTGATCTTTTTCTTAAACTTAATTTTATTGAAGTGTAATTTAAAAACAGCAAACTGATCAGATTTAAATATAATGTTTGATGTGTTTAGACAGATTAATACATGCTTGCAACTACCACCCTAGTAGAACACTTCTGTCACCCCAAAGAGGTTCCTCATGTCACTTTCCAGCCCATTCTTGAACTTCATAAATGAAATTATTCATAAGGTTGTATTTTGTGTCTGGCTTTTTTCACTGAGTATAATGGTTTGAGTTTCATCCAGGTTGTTGCTTGTATTAGTTAACTACCTTTATATTACTGAGTAGTATTCCATAATATGGTTGTGTTATCATTTCTTTATCCATTCATGAGTTAATGGACATATGGGCTATTTCTTTTTTTTTAATATCTTTATTGGAGTATAATTACTTTACATGTTGTGTTAGTTTCTGCTTTATAACAAAGTGAATCAGCTATACATATATGTCCACATATCTCTTCCCTCTTGCATCTCCCTCCCTCCAACCGTCCCTATCCCACCCCTCTAGGTGGGCACAAAGCACCGAGCTGATCTCCCTGTGCCATGTGCTTGCTTCCCACTAGCTATCTATTTTACATTTGGTAGTGTATACATGTCCATGTCACTCTTTCACTTCGTCCCAGCATACCCTTCCCCCTCACCGTGTCCTCAAGTCCATTCTCTAGTAGGTCTGCATCTTTATTCCTGTACTGCCACTAGGTTATTCATGACCATTTTTGCTTGTTTGTTTGTTTTTTTAGATTCCTTATATATGTGTTAGCATACGGTATTTGTTTTCATCTTTCTGACTTACTTCACTCTGTATGACAGACTATAGGTCCATCCACCTCACTACAAATAACTCACTTTTGTTTCCTTTCATGGCTGAGTAATATTCCATTGTATATATGTGCCACATCTTCTTTATCCATTCATCTGTCAATGGACACTTAGGTTGCTTCCATGTCCTGACTATTATAAATAGAGCTGCAGTGAACATTGTGGTACATGACTCTTTTTCAGTTATGGTTTTCTCAGGGTACATCCCCAGTAGTGGGATTGCTGGGTTGTGTGGTAGTTCTATTTTTAGTTTTTTAAGGAACCTCCATACTGTTCTCCATAGTGGCTGTTTCAATTTACATTCCCACTAACAGTGCAAGAGGGTTCCCTTTTTTCCACACCCTCTCCAGCATTTATTGTTTGTAGATTTTTGATGATGGCTATTCTGATTTGTGTGAGATGATATCTCAATGTAGTTTTGATTTGCATTTCTCTAATGATTAATAATGTTGAGCATTCTTTCATGTGTTTGTTGGCAATCTGTATATCTTATTTGGAGAAATATCTGTTTAGGTCTTCTGCCCATTTTTGGATTGGGTTTTTTTTTTAATATTGAACGACATGAGTTGCTTGTAAGTTTTGGAGATTAATCCTTTGTCAGTTGTTTCATTTGCAAATAGTTTCTCCTATTCTGAGGGCTGTCTTTTCATGTTGTTTATGGTTTCCTTTGCTGTGCAAAAGATTTTAAGTTTCATTAGGTTGCATTTGTTTCTTTATGTTTTTATTTCCATTTCTCTAGGAGGTGGGTCAAAAAGGATCTTGCTGTGATTTATGTCATAGTGTGTTCTGCCTATGTTTTCTTCTAAGGGTTTGATAGTGTCTGGCCTTACATTTAGGTCTTTAATTCATTTTGAGTTTACTTTTGTGTATCGTGTTAGGGAGTGTTCTAAATTCATTCTTTTACATGTAGCTGTCCAGTTTTCCCAGCACCATTTATTGAAGATGTTGTCTTTTCTCCATTGTGTATTCTTGCCTCCTTTATCAAAGACAAGGTGACCATATGTGCATGGGTTTATCTCTGGGCTTCTGTCCTGTTCCATTGATATATATTTCTGTTTTTGTGCCAGTACCATACTGTCTTGATTACTGTAGCATTTTAATATAGACTGAAGTCAAAGAGCCTGATTCCTCCAGCTCTGTTTTTTTTTCTGATGATTGCTTTGGCTATTCGGGGTCTTTTGTGTTTCCATACAAATTGTGAAATTTTTTGATCTAGTTCTGTGAAAAATGTCATTGGTAGTTTGATAGGGATTGCATTGAATCTGTAGATTGCTTTGGGTACTATAGTCATTTTCACAATGTTGATTCTTCCAATCCAAGAACAAGGTATATCTCCCCATCTATTTGTATCATCTTTAATTTCCTTCATCAGTGTCTAATAATTTTCTGCATACTGGTCTTTTGTCTCCTTGGGTAGGTTTATTCCTAGATAATTTATTCTTTTTGTTGCAATGGTAAATGGGAGTGTTTTCTTGATTTCACTTTCAGATTTTTCATCATTAGTGTATAGGAATGTAACAGATTTCTGTGCATTAATTTTGTATCCTGCTACTTTACCAAATTCATTGATTAGCTCTAGTAGTTTTCTGGTAGCATCTTTAGGATTCTCTATATAGTGTCATGTCATCTGCAAACAGTGACAGCTTTACTTCTTCTTTTCTGATTTGGATTCCTTTTATTTCTTTTTCTTCTCTGATTGCTGTGGCTAAAACTTCCAAAACAATGTTGAATAATAGTGGTGAGAGTGGGCAACCTTGTCTTGTTCCTAATCTTAGTGGAAATGGTTTCAGTTTTTAACCCTTAAGGACAATGTTTGCTGTGGGTTTCTCATGTGTGGCCTTTATTATATTGAGGTAAGTTCCCTCTATGCCTACTTTCTGGAGAGCTTTTATCATAAAATGGTGTTGAATTTTGTCGAAAGCTTTTTCTGCATCTATGGAGATGATCATATTTTTTTTTTCCTTCAGTTTGTTAATATGGTGTATCACATTGATTGATTTGCATATATTGAAGAATCCTTGCATTCCTGAGATAAACCCCACTTGATCATGGTATATGATCCTTTTAATGTGCTGTTGGATTCTGTTTGCTACTATTTTGTTGACTTCTTTGCATCTATATTCATAAGTGATATCAGCCTGTAGTTGTCTTTTTTGTGACATCTTTGTCTGATTTTGGTATCAGGGTGATGTTGGCCTCGTAGAATGAGTTTGGGAGTGTTCCTCCCTCTGCTATATTTTGGAAGAGTTTGAGGAGGATAGGTTTTAGCTCTTCTCTAAAGTTTGATAGAATTCACCTGTGAAGCCATCTGGTGCTTTTGTTTGTTGGAAGATTTTTAATCACAGTCTCAATTTCAGTGCTTGTGATTGGTCTGTTTATATTTTCTATTTCTTCCTGGTTCAGTCTCGGGAAGTTGTGCTTTTGTACAAATTTGTCCATCTCTTCTATGTTGTCCATTTAATTGACATATAGTTGCTTGTACTAATCTCTCATGATCCTTTCTATTTCTACAGTGTCAGTTGTTACTTCTTTTTTATTTCTAATTCTATTGATTTGAGTCTTCTCCCTCTTTTTCTTGATGAATCTGGCTAATGGTTTTTCAATTTTGTTTATCTTCTCAAAAACCAGCTTTTACTTTTATTGATCTTTGCTATTGTTTCCTTCATTTCTTTTTCATTTATTTCTGATCTTATCTTTATGATTTCTTTCCTTCTGCTAACTTTGGGGATTTTTGTTCTTCTTTCTCTAATTGCATTAGGTGTAAGGTTAGGTTGTTTATTTGAGATGTTCCTTGTTTCTTAAGGTAGGATTGTACTGTTATGAACTGCCCTCTTAGAACTGCTTTTACTGCATCCCTAAGGTTTAGGGTCGTCGTGTTTTCATTGTCACTTGTTTCTAGGTACTTTTTGCTTTCCTCTTTGATTTCTTCAGTGATCTCTTGGTTATTAAGTAGTGCATTGTTTAGCCTCCATGTACTTGTATTTTTTACAGATTTTTTCCTGTAATTGATATCTAGTCTCATACCATTGCAGTCACAAAAGATACTTGATATGATTTCAATTTTCTTTAATTTACCAAGGCTTGAGTTGTGACCCAGGATATGATCTATCCTGGAGAATGTTCCATGAGCATTTGAGAAGAAAGTACGTTCTGCTTCTTTTGGATGGATTATCCTATAAATATCAATTTGGTCCATCTTGTTTAACATATAATTTAAAGTTTTTTTTTTTTTTACTTATTTTCATTTTCAATGATCTGTTCATCTGTGTATGTGGGGTGTTACAGTCCCCTATTTGATTTTGTTAATGTCAATTTCCCCTTTTATGGCTGTTAGTTTTTGCCTTATATATTGAGGTGCACCTATGTTGGGTGTATAAATACTTACAATTTTTATATCTTCTTGGATTGATCCCTTGATCATTATGTAGTGTCCTTCATTTCTCTTTTAATAGTCTTTATTTAAAAGTCTATTTTGTCTGATATGAGTATTGCTACTCCAGCTTTCTTTTGATTTCTATTTGCATGGAATATCTTTTTCCATCCCCTCAGTTTCCATCTGTATGTGTCCCTAGGTCTGAAGTGGGTCTCTTGTAGACAGCATATATATGGGTCTTGTTTTTGTATCCATTCAGCCAGTCTATGTGTTTTGGTTGGAGTATTTGATCCATTTACATTTAAGGTAGTTATTGAGATGTATGTTCCTATTACCATTTTCTTAATTGTTTTGGGTTTGTTATTGTAGGTCTTTTCCTTTTCTTGTGTCTCCTCCCTAGAGTTCCTTTAGCATTTGTTGTAAAGCTGGTTTGGTGGTGCTGAATTCTCTTAGCTATTGCTTGTTTGTAAAGGTTTTAATTTTTCCATAAAATCTGAATGAGATCCTTGCTGGGTAGAGTAATTGTCATTGTGGGTTTTTCCCTTTCATCACTTTAAATATGTCCTGCCACTCTCTTCTGGCTTGCAGAGTTTCTGCTGGAAAATCAGCTCTTAACCTTATGGGGATTCCCTTGTATGTCATTTGTTGTTTTTCCCTTGCTGCTATTAGTATTTTTTCTTTGAATTTAATTTTTGATAGTTTGATTAATATGTGTCTTGGCATGTTTCTCCTTGCATTTATCCTGTATGGGACTCTCTGTGCTTCCTGGACTTGATTAATTATTTACTTTTCCATGTTAGGGAAGTTTCCACCTATAGTCTCTTCAGATATTTTCTCAGTGCTCTTCTTTCTCTCCTGTTCTTCTGGAACCCCTATAATTCGAGTGTTGTTGCATTCAATGTTGTCCCAGAGGTCTCTCAAACTGTCCTCAATTCTTTCCATTCTTTTTTCTTTATTCTACTCTGTGGTAGTTATTTCCACTATTTTATCTTCCAGGTCACTTATCTGTTCTTTTGCCTCAATTATTCTGCTATTGATTCCTTCTAGAGAATTTTTCATTTCATTTATTGCATTGTTCATCATTGTTTGTTTGCTCTTTAGTTCTTCTAAATTCTTGTTAAACATTTCTTGTATTTTCTCCATTTTGTTTCCAAGGTTTTGGATCATGTTTACTATCATTACTCTGAATTCTTTTTCAGATAGACTGCCTATTTCCTCTTCATTTTTTAGGTCTGGTGGGTTTTTACCTTGCTCCTTCATCTGCTGTGTGTTTCTCTGTCTTCTCATTCTGCTTAAGTTACTGTGTTTGGGGTCTCCTTTTTGCAGCCTGCAAGTTCATAGTTCCCATTGTTTTTGGTCTGCCCCCAATGGCTGCCCCCAGTGGCTAAGGTTGGTTCAGTGGATTGTGTAGGCTTCCTGGTGGAGGGGACTAGTGGCTGTGTTCTGGTGGGTGAGGCCGGATCCTGTTTTTCTGATGGGCAGATATGCACCTGATGGTCTGTTTTGGGGTGTCTGTGACCTCATTTTGATTTTAAGTAGCCTCTCTGCTAATGGGTGAGGTTGTGTTCCCTTGCTAGTTGTTTGGCATAGGCTGTCCAGGAATGTTGCTTGCAGGTTGTTGAGTGAAGCTGGGTCTTGGCGTTGAGATGGAGATCTATGGGAGATTTTTGCCGTTTGATAAGACGTGGAGCTGGGAGGTCTCTGGTGGAGCAATGTCCTGAACTTGGCTCTCCCACCTCAGAGGCACAACCAAGATGACAGGCCAGAGCCCCAAGACTCTGTCATCTACAATCTCAGAATAAAAGGGAGAAAGAAAGAAAGGAAGAAAGAAAAGAAAAGAAAAGAAATAAAATTTCATTAAAATAAAAAATTAAAAAAAATTAAAAAGTAATTAAAAGCAACAGAAAGAAGAAAGCAACCAAACCAAAAAACAAATCCACCAATGATAACCAGTGCTAAAAACTATACTATAAAAAATGGACAGACAGTACCCTTGGATAAATGGTAAAAGTGAAGCTATACAGACAAACTCACACACAGAAGCATACACATACACACTCAAAAAAAGAGAAAAAGGGAAAAAAAAAAAATATATATATATATTGTTCCTCCCAAAGTCCAGCACATCAATTTTGGAAGATTCATTGTCTATTCAGGTGTTCTGCAGATGCAGGGTACTTCAAGTTGATTGTGGAGATTTAATCTGCTGCTCCTGAGGCTGCTGAGAGAGAATTCCCTTTCTCTTCTCTGTTCACACAGCTCCTGGGGTTCAGCTTTGGATTTGGCCCCATTTCTGTGTGTAGGTCGCCTGAGGGCATCTGTTCCCGCTCAGACAGAAAGGGGTTAAAGGAGCAGCTGATTAGGGGGCTCTGGCTCACTCAGGTCGGAGGGAGTGAGGGGTATGGATGCAGGGTGAGCCTGTGGCGGCAGAAGCCAGCATGACGTTGCAACAGCCTGAAGTGCCGTGTGTTCTCCCGGGGAAGTTGTCCCTGGATCACAGGACCCTGGCAGTGGCGGGCTGCACAGGCTCCCGGGAGGGGAGGTATGGATAGTGACCTGTGCTCGCACACAGGCTTCTTGGTGGCTGCAGCAGTAGCCTTAGTGTCTCATGCCCGTCTCTGTGGTCTGTGCTGATAGCCGTGGATTGTGCCCGTCTCTGGAGCTTGTTTAGGTGGTGCTCTGAATCCCCTCTCCTCGTGCACCTTGAAAAAAAGAGGCAAGAAAATGTCTCTTGCCTCTTAGGCAGGTCCAGACCTTTTCCCGGACTACCTCCCGGCTAGCTGTGGCACACTAGCCCCTTCAGGCGTGTTCACACAGCCAACCCCAGTCTTCTCTCTGGGATCTGACCTCTCAAGCTGGAGCCTCAGCTCCCAGCCCCCACCCGTCCCGGCGGGTGAGCAGACAAGCCTCTCAGGCTGGTGACTGTGCAGGAATCTCTCCGCTTTGCCCTCTGCACCCCTGTTGCTGTGCTCTCCACTGTGGCTCCGAAGCTTCCCCCCTCCGACATCCACAGTCTCCACCCACGAAGGGGCTTCCTAGTGTGTGGAAACCTTTTCTCCTTCACAGCTCTCTCCCACTGGTGCAGGTCCCGTCCCTATTTTTGGTCTCTGTTTTTTCTTTTTTCTTTTGCCCTACCCAGGTACGTGGGGAGTTTCTTGCCTTTTGGGAGGTCTGAGGTCTTCTGCCAGCGTTCAGTAGGTGTTCTGTAGGAGTTGTTCCACATGTAGATGTATTTCTGATGTATTTGTGGGGAGGAAGGTAATCTCCACGTCTTACTCTTCTGCCATCTTGAAGCTCCTCTCCTGGGCTATTTCTGTTTTTGGCTATTGTGAATAAAGTGGTTCTATAGATTTTTGTTTGGCCATTTTTGTAGAAAATAGTCTTTTATTTCTCCTGTATATATACCTAAAAGTAGTTATGGGCTCATAGTGAGGCTTTGTAAGAAACTACCGAACTATTTTCCAAAGTGATTGCACCATTTTACCAGTGATGAGTAAGAATGACAATTACCCATCATCACCAACCCTTGGTATTATCAGTCTTTTTGTCATTCTAATGGGTGTGAAGTGAAATCTCATTGTGGTTTTAATTTGCATTTCTCTGATGACTAATGATGCCAATCACCATTCATATGCTTGTTGGAGATATATTTATCCTCTTTTATGAAGTATCTTTTCAAGTCTTTGCCAATTTATTTGCATTTTTTATTATCATTGATTTGATGGTATCCTTTATGTATTCTGGGTACAAGTCCTTTCTCAAATATTCATATTTATTCCCTGACTGTAGCTTATTTTTCATTTTCATAGCAGTGCCTTTTGGTGAGTTGAAGTTTTTAATTTGAAAAGTTCTGATTTATAATTCTTTTCTGTTTAGTCAGTATTTGTTGTCTATCACAAGGATGCTATGCTAATCTCCTATGTTTTCTGTAATTTTATTATTTTAGCTTTTTATGTTTTGAGGCCTTATTTCTAAGTAATTCTTCTAAAACATCTTTCAGCTTACTTCTTGGTTATTAATCTTTTCATTTTTTCTATTTCTTGAGAAATTTTAGAAATCCATGGTTTTTCATAAAAAATATACTTTAAGGATTCTGTACATTAATTTATACATGTATACAAAAATATAATTTGTATTAATAAATAAGTGTAATTAAATACATACATTTTTCAAAGATGCCATCTAGTTTTTCTTTCCTGCTTCCCTCTCCATACAGCAATGTCTTTTCCTGAATATACATTAATAACCTATACCTATCTATCTATCTATCTATCCATCTACCTACCTACCTACCTATCATCTAATCTATCTATTGTTGAATAGATTTCTTTCACTCTAACAAGTGAATGTTATCAAGGCTTGATAGAGGAACCTCAAGTTACAGTCTTTTCTTCTTAATTTGTACTTGCTATTCCAATTTTTTCTAGGTTCTAGTACTGTTGGGGAGCAATCTGATGTCATTCTGATATTTTTGTATCATTACTTCCATTTAAAAATTTTTATTTTTATTTTTCTCTGATGGCATTTGCTTTTTTTTTTCAAATCTAGTGATTAGGATGGCATGCACCCTCTTTTTATTCTACTTATTATTACCTTTAAAGTGAAAAACTCTTCTGGATTTGTGTTTCTCTAAGTATAAATGGTAAAATTGCTATTTTATATACCCAGTGTAAGATGAGAAATTCTTATACTTTCTTCCTTCTCCCTTTACTTTTTATGGCCTGCCACTTAATTTGTTTGCAGGTAAGTTGGTTTAGTTTTTCCTATTTTTATGGTTATTGGCTTTCTATTTTTTTAACCTTTAAAAGTTTTGCTGAGATAGATCTAGAAATGAGTATTCTATCTTAAATTCTAAGAAAAATCCTTTTAAATTTGCAAATTCAATTCTTTTTTTACTGGCTGATTTTTTCTCTTGCATTATTTCATGTTTATTGCTTCCTACTTTTCTTTTGAAATTCTTTTCAAATGTGCACTGGATCTCCTCAGCCTGTCCTCTAAGCCCTGTACCTTTTCTCACATCATTTTTAATGCTATTGTCTTTCCCTCAGTTCTTTTAAGGTATTTTTTTTGAACTTGATTTTGTTCCCTCATTTTTGTGAGTGTGTGTGTGTGTGTGTGTGTGTGTGTGTGTGTGTGTGCATGTTTCAAAGGGTGGATGGTATGGAGATATGGTTTTTTGTCTGGACAGCCTCAGCTTACTTTGCTCATTATTGAAGCTTTGGTAGGGTGTCTACCACCCCTGTGACTGTGCACACAGCACCCTATATTCCAAAGTTCCCAGTAACACTTCTTGGTTGATGACTGTGTATTAGCTTAATAAACTTGCTAAATAATTTTCTTTCAGCTTTTAAATAGTCTTCTATCCTAAATATTCTCAAGCCATAACACTTCAACTTCAATAAAAAGAAATTTAGCTGTGAGGGAAAATTCTTAAAATCCTGCCTCACCAGTTTCCACATTATTCATATTTCCTTCTTGATGGTCAGCATATCAGCTTCAGTTATGAAACATTCTATATGAATATTAAAACACGGAAGTTCGTTTTCCTCTAAGTGCTGTGGTGTCACTGGGTTTTATGATCACAACATGCTACGTGAAGTGGGACATGTTCCTTCTCTCTTTTACCAGAGGAACAAGATATTCTTGAGAGGTTGGGTGAGTAACCTTAAGTCATACATCAATTAAACAAGGTGTTCCATTTAGCACTCAGCTCTCCTGAGAGTCCCTGCTTGGGGTTCATGCTGCATTTTAATGTAGCTCTTAAATATGTATGACATAATTCTTAGCTTGCCATGCCATCTTGCTTGTCCAGAGTCCCCATTCATCTCAATCTCTTGAATGTCTTGTACCCGATTATTCCTTGTCTAAGTTCCAGTTTTAAAATATAAGTAAAAAATTCATGATGCATATTGGGCAGAATACATGATCAGATTCGATACATATTCAAACTAATAGAATCAATTGAGAGTCTCTGGAAGCATTTAGCAATATTTAGTCTTTAGGATACTGGGTCACTGGTTTGTTGTTTGCTTTGAATACTGCCTCCCACTCATTGTTCTGTGAATACTTTCACGTTATTTCTTGTGACTAAAGTCATCAAGGGAATAACTGGTTTATATTTTTAGAATTTTAATTGGTAAATTATATTCCCACACATTAAAAAGGTATTTTCTATTGTGAAGCAATAAATGTAGTGCTAATTGCCACACAGGGATTTACTCCAAAGAATATTTCTAATCTTACAGAAAATCTCTAACCACTTCCCCTTGGACATGATACATAGCCCAAATTCTTGTAACCACTGATATTTCTTTCTGTGTGATTAGCTGTTAGTAGTATATTTAAGAAATGACATATTGAGCAAAAGATTTCATAAGTTGTAAATAGGAAGCCCATAAGACATCTACCTTATATATCATGAGGAAACGTACCCTACCAAACCATAGGATCTGACTGTAGATTGTAGTGCCTGTTTGAATTTCAGAGATAAAACAGACATTAATTGAAAATGAATTGACAGCTAATGAATTGAAAATGAAGTGATAGATCTTAGATTCTATTACTGTGGGAGTGGACAACCAAAATGTGGAAGTATTTATTACGTAATGCTATGCAATGGTTAGAAACAATGAACTGGCAGTACATTAAGCACTACGCTCAGTTTTAAAATGCAGATTTTAAGAAGAGGAGTAAGAATTAGAACTATGTCCATACAGTTTAGGGAAATTAAAAACAGTTATACACACTTAAACATGCCTACAACGTGCAAGGGAAATTTACATATGCAAGGTCATATATTGGTCACATTTGACTGAATTCCCGGGTAGAGGAAGGGAAATGGAATGGGGATCAAGAATAGAAGGGAACCTGAAAATAAGATAATATTGTATGGTAATTATAATTCAAAAATAATAGTAATTAAGGACTTTATATGGACCAAAGATGAAATCTTGCTAATAGCTGAGGATCATGATTAACTCAACTCTTCACCACTAGAATTAAAATTATATGCAGACTATTTCTCTTCTGGGAAGACTACTGAACTGAGAGTCAGAAGACTTAATTCTAGTGTATGCACTGCCATATTTTCTATGCTACTGCCTAACAGTACAAACTTAACCAAGTTTTGGATAAAAATTTGCTCTAAGTGCAGGTTTTGCCATTACACTCCATTAGATTTCCTCTAGTGTTAAGCTTTGATATAAATATATTCTTTTATTCATACATACAGCTAGGGTTAGACACATATGTATGATTACTAGAAGTGATATTCTTTTTTTTCCTCAAACTTTTTCATCATTACTTTATTTATTATGGTGATCTGTGATCAGTGATCTTTTTTTTATTTTTTAAAATCTTCATTGGAGTATAATTGCTTTACAATAGTGTGTTAGTTTCTGTTTTATAACAAAGTGAATCAGCTATACATACACATATATCCCTATAGCTCTTCCCTCTTGCGTCTCCCTCCCTCCCACTCTCCCTATCCCACCCCTCTAGGTGGTCACGAAGCACCAAGCTGATCTCCCTGTGCCATGTGCCTGCTTCCCACTAGCTATCTATTTTATATTTGGTAGTATATATAAGTCCATGCCACTTTCTCACTTCGTCCCAGCTTACCCATCCCCTCCCTTTGTCCTCAAATGCATTCTCTACATCTGCATCTTTATTCCTGTCCTTCCCTTAGGTTCTTCAGAACCATATATATATATATATATATTCCATGTATATGTGTTAGAATATGGTATTCATTTTTCTCTTTCTGACTTATTTCACTCTGTATGACAGATGCTATGTCCATCCAACTCACTACAAATAACTCAATTTCACTTATTTTTATGGTTGAGTAATATTCCATTGTATATATGTGCCACATGTTCTTTATCCATTTATCTGTCAATGGACACTTAGGTTCCTTCCATTTCCTGGCTATTGTAAATAGTGCTACAATGAACATTGTGGTACATGATTCTTTTTGAATTATGGTTTTCTCAGGGAATATGCCCAGTAGTGGGACTGCTGGGTCATATGGTAGCTCTATTTGTACTTTTTAAAGGAATCTCCATACTGATCCCCATAGTGGATGTATCAATTTACATTCCCACCAACAATGCAAGAGGGTTCCCTTTTCTCCACAGCCTCTCCAGCATTTATTGTTTGTAGAATTTTTGATGATGGCCATTCTGACTGGTGTGAGGTGATACCTCATTGTAGTTTTGATTTGCATTTCTGTAATGATTAGGGATGTTGAGCATTCTTTCATGTGTTTGTTGACAATCTGTATATCTTCTTTGGAGAAATGTCTATTTAGGTCTTCTGCCCATTTTTGGATTGGGTTGTTTGTTTTTTGATATTGAGTTTCATGAGCTGCTTGTAAATTTCAGAGGTTAATCCTTTGTTAGTTGCTTCACTTGCAAATATTTTCTCTCATTCTGAGGGTTGTCTTTTGGTCTTATTTATGGTTTCCTTTGCTGTGCAAAAGCTTTGAAGTTTCATTAGGTCCCATTTGTTTTTTTGTTTTTATTTTCATTTCTCTCGGTGGGTGAAAAAGGATCTTGCTGTGATTTATGTCATAGAGTGTTCTGCCTATGTTTTCGTCTAACAGTTTGATAGTGTCTGGCCTTACATTTAGGTCTTTAATCCATTTTGAGTTTATTTTTGTGTATGGTGTTAGGGAGTGTTATAATTTCATTCTTTTACATGTAGCTGTCCAGTTTTCCCAGCACCACTTATTGAAGAGGTAATCTTTTCTCCATTGTATATTGTTGCCTCCTTTATCAAAAATAAGGTGACCATATGTGCGTGGGTTTATATCTGGGCTTTCTGTCCTGTTCCATTGATCTATATTTCTGTTTTTGTGCCAATACCATACTGTCTTGATTACTGTAGGTTTGTAGTATAGTCTGAAGTCTAGGTGCCTGATTCCTCCAGCTCCATTTTTCTTTCTCAGGATTGCTTTGGCTATTTGGAGTCTTTTGTGTTTCCATACAAGTTGAGAAATTTTTGTTCTACTTCTGTGAAAAATGTCATTGGTAGTTTGATAGGGATTGCATTGGATCTGTAGATTTCTATGGGTAGTACAGTCATTTTCACAATGTTGATTCTTTCAATCCAATAATATGGTGTATCTCTCCATCTGTTTGCATGATCTTTGATTTGTTTCATCAGTGCCTTATAGTTTCTGAGTACAGGTATTTTATCCCCTTAGGTAGGTTTGTTCCTAGGTATTTTATTTATTTATTTTTGCAATGGTAAATGGGAGAGTTTATTTAAATTCTCTTTCAGATTTCTCATCATTTGTTTATAGGAATGCAAGAGATTTCTGTTCATTAATATGTATCTTACTGCTTTACCAAATTCATTGATTAGATCTAGTAGTTTTCTGATAACATCTTTAGGATTCTCTATGTATAGATTCATGTCATCTGCAAATAGTGACAGCTTTATTTCTTCTTTTCCTATATGGATTCATTTTATTTCTTTTTCTTCTCTGATTGCTGTGGCTAACCCTTCCAAAATTACGTTGAGTAATAGTGGTAGGAGTGGGCAACCTTGTCTTGTTCCTGATCTTAGTGGAAATGCTTTCAGTTTTTCACCATTGAGAAAGATGTTGTCTGTGAGTTTGTCATATATGGCCTTTATTATGTTCAGGTAAGTTTCCTCTATGCTTACTTTCTGGAGAGCTTTTATCATAAATGGGTGTTGAATTTTGTCAAAAGATTTTTCTTTATCTATTGAGGTGATCATATGGTTTTTATCCTTCAGTTTGTTAATATGGTTTACCACATTGATTGGTTTGTGTATATTGAAGAATCCTTGCATTCCTGAGGTAAACCACACTTGATCATGGTGTATGATCCTTTTAATGTGCTGTAGGACTCTGTTTGCTAGTATTTTGTTGAGGATATTTGCATCTATGTTCATCAGTGATATTGGCCTGTAGTTTTCTTTCCTTGTGACATCTTTTTCTGGTTTTGGTATCAGGGTGATGGTGACCTTGTAGAACGAGTTTGGGAGTGTTCCTCTCTCCGTTATATTTTGGAAGAGTTTGAGAAGGATAGGTGTTAACTCTTCTCTAAATGTTTGATAGAATTCACCTGTGATGCCACCTGGTGCTGGGCTTTTGTTTTTTGGAAGATTTTTAATCACAGTCTCAATTTTAGTGCTTGTGATTGTTCTGTTTATATTTTGTGTTTCTACCTGGTTCAGTCTCGGAAGGTTGTGCTTTTCTACAAATTTGTCCATTTCTTTTAGGTTGTCCATTTAATTGGCATATAGTTGCTTGTAGTGATCTCTTATGATCCTTTGTATTTCTGCAGTGTCAGTTGTTAATTCTCCTGTTTCATGTCTAATTCTATTGATTTGAATCTTCTCCCTTCTTTTCTTGATGAGTCTGGCTAATGGTTTATCAATTTTGTTTATCTTCTTAATGAATCAGCTTTTAATTTTATTGATCTTTGCTATTGTTTACTTCATTTATTTTTCTTTTATTTCTGATCTGACCTTTATGATTTCTTTCCTTGTGCTAACTTTGAGGGTTTTTTTTCTTCTTTCTCTAATTGCTTTAGGTTAAAGTTAATTTTTTTATTTCAGATTTTTCTTGTTTCTTGAGGTAGGCTTATATTGCTATAAACTTCCCTCTTAGAACTGTTTTTGCTGCATCCCATATGTTTTGGGTTGTCATGTTTTCATTGTCACTTGTTTCTACGTATTTTTTGGTTTCCTCTTTGATTGCTTCATTGATCTCTTGGTTACTAAGTAGTGTGTTGTATAGCCTCCATGTGTTTGTATCTTTTACAGATTTTCTCCTGTTATTGATATCTAGTCTCACAGTGTTGTGGTCTGAAAAGATCCTTTATACAATTTCAATCTTCTTAAAATTACCAAGGCTTGTTTTGTGACCCAAGATATGATCTATCCTGGAGAATGTTACATGAGCACTTGAGAAGAAAGTGTATTCTGTTGATTTTGGATGGAATATCCTGGAAATATCAATTAAGTCCATGTTTTTTAATGTATCATTTAAAGCTTATGTTTCCTTATTTATTTTCATTTTGGATGATCTGTCCATTGGTAAAAGTGGGGTGTTAAAGTCTCCTCTATGACTGTGTTACTGTCAATTTCCCCTTTTATGGCTGTTAGTATTTGCCTTATGTATTGAGGTGCTCCTATGTTGGGTGCATAAACATTTACAGTTGTTATATCTTCATCTTTTATTGATCCCTTGATCATTATGTAGTTTCCTTCTTTGCCCCTTGTAATAGTCTTTATTTTAAGGTCTATTTTGTCTGATATGATAATTGTTACTTCAGCTTTCTTTTGGTTTCCTTTTGCATGGAATATCTTTTTCCATTCCCTCACTTTCCACCTGTGTGTGTCCCTTGTTTGGAAGTGGGATTCATGTAGCCATCATATATATGGGTCTTGTTTTTGTATCCATTCAACCAGTCTGTGTCTTTTGGTTGGAGTATTTAATACTTTTACATTCAAGTTGATTATCTATATGTTTTCCTATTACCATATTCTTAATTGATTGTGTTTTTTCTTGTGGGTCTTTTTCTTTTCTTGTGTTTCCTTCTTAGCAAAATTCCTGTAGCAGTTTTTGTGAAGCTGGTTTGGTGGTGCTGAATTCTCTTAGCTTTTGCTTGTCTGTAAAGGTTTTAATTTCTCTGTCAAATCTGAATGAGATCCTTGCTGTGTAGAGTAATCTTGGTTGCAGGTTTTTGCCTTTCATCACTTTAAGTATGTCCTGCCACTCCCTTCTGGCTTGCAGAGTTTCTTCTGAAACATCAGCTGTTAACCTTATGAGGATTCCCTTGTATATTATTTGTTGTGTTTCCCTTGCTGCTTTTAATATTTTTTCTTTGAATTTAATTTTTGATAGTTTGATTATTATGTGTCTTGGCATGTTTCTCCTTGGATTTATCCTGTATGGGACTCTCTGTACTTCCTGGACTTGATTAACTATTTCCTTTTGCATATTAGGGAAATTTTCAACTATAATCTCTTCAGATATTTTCTCAGTCCCTTTGTTTTTCTCTTCTTCTGGGACCCCTTAAATTTGAATGTTGGTGCTTTTTATGTTGTCCCAGAGGTCTCTGAGACTGTCCTCAATTCTTTTCATTCCTTTTTCTTTATTCTGCTCTGCAGCAGTTATTTCCACTATTTTATTTTCTAGGTCACCTATCTGTTCTTCTGCCTCAATTATTCTGCTATTGATTCCTTCTTGAGAATTTTTAATTTCATTTATTGTTTTGTTCATCATTGTTTCTTTGCTCTTTAGTTCTTCCAGGTCTTTGTTAAACATTTCTTGTATTTCCTCCATTTTATTTCCAAGATTTTGGATCATCTTTACTATTATTACTCTGAATTCTTTTTCTGGTAGGCTGCCTATTTCCTCTTCATTTTTTTGTTCTGGTGGTTTTTTACCTTGCTCCTTCATCTGCTGTGTGTTTCTCTGTCTTCTTATTTTGCTTCACTTACTGTGTTTGGTGTCTCCTTTTCTCAGGCTGCAGGTTCATAGTTCCTGTTTTTTTTGGTGTTTGCCCCCAGTGACTACGGTTGGTTCAGTGGGTTGTATATGCTTCCTCGTGGATGCAACTAGTGCCTGTTTTCTGGTGGTTGAGGCTGGGTCTTTTCTTTCTGGTGGGTAGGACTGCATCTGGTGGTGTGTTTTGGGGTGTCTGTGACCTTATGACTTTAGGCAGCCTCTCTGCTAATGGGTGGGATTGTGTTCCTGTCTTTTTAGTTGTTTGGCATAAGGTGTCCAGCAGTGTAGCTTGCTGGTCATTGAGTGGATCCGGGTCTTAGCGTTGAGATGGATATCTCTGGAAGAGCTTTTGCCATTTGATATTACATGGAGCTGGGAGGTCTCTGGTGCACAAATGTCTTGAACTCAGCTCTCCCACCTCAGAGGCCTGACACCCGGTCAGAGCACCAAGAGCATGTCAGCCACACACCTCAGAAGAAAAGGGAGAAAAAAAGAAAGAAAGAAAAATAAATAATAATAAAATAAAGTTATTAAAATATAATTATTTAAAAAATTAGAAAGTAATAAAAAGAAGAAAATAAAAACGAAGGAAAGAAAGAGAGCAACCAAACCAAAAACCAAATCTACCAATGATATAAGCACTAAAAGCTATGCTAAAAAAATAACAACAGACAGACAGAACCATAGGACAAATGGTAAAAGCAAAGCTATACAGACAAAATCACACAAAGAAACATACATATACACACTCAGAAAAAGACAAAAATAAAAAAATCTCTCCCTATATATATATAAAAGAAAAAGGAGGAAGAGAGCAACCAAATCAATAACAAATATACCAATGATAATAAACTCTAAATACTAAACTAAGATAAACATAAAGCTAGGAACAAATTAGATGCAGAAAGCAAACCCCAAGTCTACTGTTGATCCTAAAGCCCACTGCCTCAATTTTGGGATGATTCATTGTCTATTCAGGTATTTCAGATGCAGTGTATATCGAGTTGATTGTGGAGATTTAATCCGCTGCTCCTGAGGCTGTTGGGAGAAACTTCCCTTTCTTTGTTCACACAGGTCTTGGTGTTCAGCTTTGGATTTGGCCCCATTTCTGCATGTAGGCGGCTTGAGGGTGTCTTTTCTTCACTCACAGGATAGAGTTAAAGGAGAAGCTGATCAGGGCACTCTGGCTCACTCAGGATGGTGGGAGGGAGGGGTAGAAAATGTGGGGTGATCCTGCAGCGGCAGAGGTTTGTGTGACGTTACAACAGCCTGAGGCGTGCTGTGTGTTCTCCCGGGGAAGTTGTCCTTGGATCACAGGACCCTGGCAGTGGGGGGCTGCACAGGCTCCCGGGAGGAGAGGTGTGGATAGTGACCTGTGCTTGCACACAGGCTTCTTGGTAGTGGCAGCAGCAGCCTTAGCGTTTCATGCCCGTCTCTGGTGTCTGTGCTGATAGCTGTGGCTCACGTCCATCTCTGGAGCTCTTTTAGACGGTGCTCTGAATCCCCTCTCCTCGTGCACCCTGAAACAATGGTCTCTTGCCTCTTAGGCAGGTCCAGACTTTTCCCGGACTCCCTCCCGGCTATCTGTGGTGCACTAGCCCCCTTCAGGCTGTGTTCACGTAGCCAACCCCAGTCCTCTTCCTGGAATCCTACCTCCGAAGCCGGAGCCTCAGTTCCCTGCCCCAACCTGACCCGGCAGGTGAGCAGACAAGCCTCTCAGGCTGGTGGATGCTGGTCGGCACCGATCCTCTGTGTGGGAATTTCTCTGCTTTGCCCTCTGCACCCCTGTTGTTCCATGTCTCCGATGCTTCCCCTCCGCCACACCCTGTCTCTGTCAGTGAAGAGGTTTCCTAGTGTGTGGAAACTTTTCCTCCTTCACAGCTCCCTCCTAGATGTGCAGGTTCCGTCCCTATTCTTTTGTCTCTGTTTTATCTTTTTTCTTTTGCCCTACCCAGGTACGTGGGGAGTTCCTTGCCTTTTGGGAAGTCTGAGGTCTTCTGCCAGCGTTCAGTAGGTGTTCTGTAGGAGTTGTTCCACATGTAGATGTATTTCTGATGTATTTGTGGTGTGGAAGGTGATTTCCACATCTTACTCCTCCACCATCTTGAAGGTCTCCTGATCAGTGATCTTTGATGTAACTATTATAATTATTTCAGGGGACTGTGAACTACACCTATATGAGATGACAAACTTAATCAATAAATCTTGTTTGAGTTCTGACTGCTCCACTGAACAACCGACCATTCCCCTGTCTTTCTCCCTCTCCTTGGGCCTCCTTATTCCCTGAAACACAACAATAATGAAATTAGGTCAATTAATAACCCTACAACGATCTCTAAGTTTTCAAGTGAAAGGAAGTGTTGCATGCCTCTCACTTAAAATCAAAAGCTAGAAAGGATTAAGTTTAGTGAGGAAGGCATGTCAAAAATGGAGATAGGCCAAAAGCTAGGCCTCTTTTGCGAATAGTTAGTCAAGATTTGAATACAAAGGAAAAGTTATTGAAAAAACTTAAAAGTGCTACTTCAGTGAACACATGAATGACAAGAATGTGAAAGAGCTTTATTGCTGACATGGAGAATGAAATTTTGAGTGGTCTGGATAGAAAATCAAACCAACCACATTTTCTTAATCCAAAGCCTAAAAAGGCCCTAAGTCTCTCTCATATTTTTTTTTCTTTTAACATCTTCATTGGAGTATAATTGCTTTACAATGTTGTCTTAGTTTCTGCTTTATAACAAAGTGAATCAGTTATACATATACGTATGTTCCCATATCTCCTCCCTCTTGTGTTTCCCTCCCACCCTCCCTATCCCACCCCTCTAGGTGGTCACAAAGCACCCAGCTGATCTCCCTGTGCTATATGGCTGCTTCCCACTAGCTACCTGTTTTACATTTGATAGAGTATGTATGTCCATGCTACTCTCTCACTTCATCCCGGCTTACCCTTCCCCCACCCCACGTCCTCAAGTCCATTCTCTACATCTGCATCAGAACCTTTTTTTTTTTTTAGATTCCATATATATGTGGTAGCATACGGTATTTGTTTTTCTCTTTCTGACTTACTTCACTCTGTATGACAGTCTCTAAATCCATCCAAGGAAACGATATTCTTAATTTTAATTAAAAATTTGCTGGATAGAAGGCTTTTTCTATTTTACTCAGTATTAGGAAAATTGCTTTCCTAGCCTGTGTACTATAGAAATCCTGCTGATGTACTTTTTGTGTGCCCGGACTTTGGTGGTGATCGTGTGCAAGCAATAGAGCCTGTGTTACTGAAGTAAGTTATAGCTGTGCCCAAGAATCTTCCCACGCTAAACGCTAGGATGGAGTTAAAGGCTGGATTAGAACTTCAGGAATTATTCACCAACCAAATATGCTGTCAGAACAGATTTGCCTCCTGGATGCACTCCTGATGCCTGGCTTTGTCACTCATGCCTGGTATCACACTCTGGCTTCTGCTTATCTGCCTGTTTCTTTGGTCTGTTGCTACTTTTCTGTTGCTATTGACTTTGTGTGGCTCTAGCATAGATGGGATGCTTCCTTGACATAATTGGTGGTAGTTGGTGGCAGCTGTCTACTTCCTAAAAGCTTCTATAAAGGAAACGTCTGGATCCTAATCCAGTGCCCTGTAATCCTTTGCTATCTCCATAATAATCCTTTGCTGCCACCACTCTACCTCCATTCATTTTGGCATTCTGGCCCCAATTAGGTTAAGGAATTTACAATTGGTCTTTGATAAAAAGGATGGAACTATCCCTTTTGAGTCCAAATCCTGGATTGGACTAAATTACACCAACAGTTCACATTTGTTACATTCCTGTAGCACCAATATCCTCACCTTGGTACAAGAAAAACATGTCAGATATGCAGCTGTTACTATATCTAAAAAAGCTTTTCCTAGACAAGATTCTCTCACACTCACATTTTCTTAACATTTTAAAGGGATTTAAGTACTTATTTCGTGACAACTTTGAATAAAATCTTGGGGAGTTTCTATTGCCTTGACAGCTTTTTCATGAAAATCTGTCCCCTCCATCATCAAAGAGTGGGGGAGGAGACTTCTGATTTCAGCGACATAGAAGACTGATTTAACACAGGCCTCCTCTTAGTAGAAATAAAACTTTAAATGCATATTAACAGAATCTATCAAAAATTTAAATATGTAAATGCTGAGCTTGAAAAAAGAAAAGGAAAATCCAAATGCTCACACCAGAGATTAAAGCCAGAGCAGTAAGCATGTTAGCCAATGTCCCAACAAACTGGGACCTAGCACTCTTGATTATAGGAACTTAGCCCAGGGGCTGAATTTCTAACATCTGTATAAGGACAGGAGGCAGGAGTCTTGGCTTGTAGAAGATGAGGAGCTTGAATTAAGACTCGCACTTGCTCAGGGAGATTCTGTGTACACTGCCTGACATTCTGGAGGTGGGGCGAAATCTCCCTTGAGCAGTCCAAGCCACAATTTGTGACATGTTTGGATTTTGTGACCAAACTTATATTTTGGCATGATGTGGGAATTCCTAAGCCAGGGAACTAATTATAAAACTTAGTCCCATATTGGTAAAACCCATGGATCTCTCTGTAGAAGCAAATACATCACCACTCTGTAGGGACTTATCTACAGCTCAGGCTCTACAGAGGCCCCAGAGTTAAGGCAATCCCTGGTAAAAATTACAAACCAAAGGAGGAGGTAATCCACTGTGGAGGGCCAGAAGTTATATACTAAGAACTTAGGTAAAAAAATCTGAAAAATGTAGAATACATATGCTTAAAATGACTTAGGGATAAAGAAGGACTTTATCCTTTAAAGCAAAATAAAATAATAGAATACAATGAGATTTAAAAGGAAGAAAGGACTAAAGGGGGAAGGAAGATTCTGAGCTGTCATATATTAAAATATTTTGTTCCCCCTCATGTTTCATAATGTCCTACTATATATTTATGTTTGTAATATAACCATATATATATAATAATTAAATATAGTTTATTATAATATATAATATATATAGTAGTATAGTATATAGTAGTATATAATATATATATATATAGTAGTATATAATATAATTATATGATATAAATTATATATATGATCTCAACATGGGGTCAAATCTATTCTAACAAATGCCATTAAAACCAAATTTATAACAGCAAAAAATTTCAATTCCACCCAACGACTACCAATTAACCTAGCTTTTAAAAAAAATTTTCATAATGAAGATTGTTACTTATAGTTATGAAAAGTCTCTTAGAAAAATCCAATATTTAAAGATCCAAGTGTCTTACATATATTTCTCTTGAGTAAATACATTTCACAAAAGTAGTGTTTAATCAGACACCAGGTATTTCCATTCTCTAATACTAAAACATAATAAAGTACTCACCTCATTGCAAAGTTGAAGTACATGATGTTTTATGTATTTTAAGATAAACTGTGTCATGGACAGTAGAATTTTTTAAGACCCTTCAACTACAAGCACTGCCTTTAATGGTCTTCTAGTGAGTGTTCTTGTATTTTATTCAACTCGTTCATTCTAAATTCAGTGCTGTGATTACTACTTGTCTCTGTTGAATTTCAATGTCAACCTTTCCAATTGTTTCCTAAATGCTCAATTTTTTACTTCTGTACAATAGATTTCTTATACTGTATAGAATTCTAATCAACATTCCTCAGGGCCCTTTGCACTCTTAAAATATCTTCTTTCCCTAAGTTAGAAATGCTTGCATTGTTTTCTCTTCATAAACAGCATATTCTCTTGAGCATTTGAAATCAAATAATAAGTCAATAACTAGATTTGAGATGCTTCACAGCTTCAATCTGATTTATCATATTTGGCTGAATTTTTAGGAAAGGTTCCAGGAAAAAATTAAAAATAGATTAAAAGGATAGAAAACAAAACCCAAAAAACTTCTCTTCATAAAGACTAGCCAAAGTAACTCTTAGAAACAAAAAACAATGTGACTCGAGGACAGAACTTTAACTCTTTTCTATAATTAAATTGCCCTTATTCCAATCGATGTTAATGTAATTAAAATCTTTCATGGCCAATATTCGAGCTTTTCCATGGTTGTTCCCTGTTAGTCTTAAGAAAAGTTACTCCCTTCAGTTTCTTTCCAGATTGTTTTCATGTAAAAAGTGGCATTTTCAAGATTGGGTAGATCCCAACTTTTGAGTGAGTAAAAGAGACAAAGAGTGAGAATGAGGGAGGAAGACTGGCAAAGAAGAGAAAAAGAAAGAGAGAGAGAGAGAGGGAGAGAGATTTGATCATAATGCAATTAACAGATTGGTTTTGACCACTAACTACATTCCCTAGATACTTGCTTGATTAACTGCATATTTTTTTCTTCCAGGTAACCATGAAAAAGAAGACTGGCTTAGTCTATATTTAAAACATTTCATGTATCACATTTATAACATGATCAAGGATTTATAAATGCCCAAGGATGCATTCAAGACTAGAGAAGTGAAATTAACATAAACTAAATCTAATTTCTGCCTTCAAGACACTTAGGCTCTTGACTGAATTCAAGGTAAAATATCAATAGGAAAAGCAAAACACTACACCAATTGATCATCTTATCTATAGGATGTCAACACATCAATATAAGTGTTAATTTTGTCCTTGCTGTTTAGAGATTTGTTGTATTTGAACCTCTATAATGGCTTTGCATGTCACATAGCCTTTCTTGGTTTATAAACAGAGGACACAAGCTCATGGCCAGACAATATGCTTTGTGAAATTTACAGAATAATATTTAAAGCTTTGAATTGTTTGTCAAATATTGAAAATTGGAGAATTTCAAAAATTTCAGATTTCTGAATTTTCTCAAACATATCAAAGATCCATGGACAATGAGTCTGCAATTACAGAAGGGAATAGTTAGTGATAGAGGAATAAGGGCTGTTCCTTTAGACTGGGTTTACCTATAGCTTCTACCTGGTCTGCTTTTACTCTTTATATTAATTGCCTACAGGTCCATGGATTCACAAACCTATACACTAGAAACACCTGGAAGGTTTTAAAAAGTATGGAAACCCAGACTTTCTTAATACTGGGTCCCAACCACATAGATTGGGATTTATGGGTTCAGTAGAATGTGGTTATTGGTATGAAGGTATATTTAACCAAACCCCAAAACAAGCCAGTTATACTCCAATAAAGATGTTAAAAACAAAAAACAAAACAAAACAAAAACAGTGGTTCTGTGTAAACACAGTAGAAGGATTGTTGTGACATTTGAGGTTTTATCCACTGTTTTATATTTTCAATAGCCTAACCATTAAATAAGAGTATCCACTCTTATTAAATATTAAATAAGAGTATTTCTTTCTAGTTCTGTTCTGTTCTGGGCTTTAATTTTGAAGCACTAACATAAACCACGTTGCTTAGTATTTGTTGAGAGTGAAAAATCATGTCACCTTACATGATCTAGGATCTGGGCACAGTTTGGTAGTCCAGAGCCTCATTTGGTTTTGTCTTTGTGTCCAAAGATGGTTCAAGGGAAATGATTCTGGTCAATTAAACTTATAGCTAATTGGTATATTTATTAGTTTATGATAAAAAGTTTAAATGAAAACAGAACTTCCAAACAGAGGGAGCAAGTGTGTTCTTAGGTCAGTAAATTCTTTTCCCAAGATGAAAGATTATGAAGTCAAGTTATGATCAAACAGCTGTTTTGTAAACCTCGTATCAGAACAAAGAAAGTGAAGACAATTGTCACATCTGTTGCGTTGATGACCAGAACATGAGTGTCTAGTACTCTGGGCTTCCTTGACGTCTGTCTCACTACAACCACAAATCCGGCCTGGCGTGTTTGTTTGGTTTTGGGTTTTTCCCAAACCTCCTCAAGTTTGCATTTGCTGATGCTTGTTTGTACTGAACCCCCTCAACAGATGGCCCTTCCCATCCAATGGGGTACAATTTTGCTAGTTTAATTTCAAATATAAAATCTGCCTTTAAATTCTGTGGGCATCTCATGATAAACCTCTATATACTAAAATATTATGAATTAACTTTTCATGAATGAGTATCTTTCATGCTCTGTTGGAGTGGTAGCTCCTTGAGGGACAAATATAACATGTTATACTTGGTAATTCTCTTCATTTGTCACATTCTCAAGTTGCTGTCAGGACAGAACTTTGCATGTAGGGAAAGGAACGAAAATCTCCTAATCAATTGTTAGGAGCTGGTACATTTTCTCGTTTATATATATATATATATATAGATATAGATATAGATATAGATATATAGATATAGATATAGATATATAGATATATATACTGCTATATAATATCTCATAATATTATTATCCTCTTTTTATAAGTAAGGAATTTAGCTAAGAGAAATTAAATAAATTGATCAAGTTTGCAGCTCAGACATCAGAAGAGGCCGAATTTAAGAATCTGACTCTGACTTCGAGTCTCATTTCCTCATATAATATATGATCAATAAAGGTGTTAGTTGTTTGATATTAGTTGAAAAAGTTATATTTATCACTCAATCATTTTCTTACAGTCCCTACATATTTTCATTTGCTGTTTATAGAGATTTGGGAAATGGGGTGGATTTTAATTGTTTCAATCATTTAATGCTTGGTGGTCTGAGTACCTCAATAAATAATTCACATGGGAAGAAGTAAAGGTAATTATATGGGAATTTTGACTCTATAACTACACTTATGAGGTGTAAATAGCTGAAGGTCAGTTCAATCCTTCTCTTTTTTCTCTTTATTCAAAATGCAAACTGTACAAAATCAAATTTAATATAAAGTTATTGCTGCCTGGAAAGGAGCTAGAGAAAGTATTTGCTATTTAAAATGATTTATTGCAAACAGATTAGAAAAACAGGAAACACTTTGTCATTACACACACACACACACACAACAACCCTCTAGTAGGATGAAACGTTTTCCTAATAAAGTTGGTGGGTGGCTGTAAACACATGTATAACTCTGAGCAATTTCAAACCAGGCAATCCAGAAAGCTCAAGCTGGGAATATTTGGGCTTGAAACATACTCATTTCACCTGAGACGTTGTCCTTCAGCCTTGCAGCACTACTAATAAAGGTGCTAAAGCAAAGAGAGGTAAACCTCAAGTTCTTCTGTAGTACAGCAGATGTGTTCTTAACAATTGGAGAGACGTCTTAGAGAAATACTTCTGTCACTGGTGTAGCTGACACTGCACAGGCAGCTCTTCTTCTTTTACCCTAGCCCTTCTATTTGAAATGTCTAGTGTAGAGGCAAGTGAGTGGTCCCAGATGAGACTAAGCGATGCTGGCAATGAAGCCGAGCTCCTCTAATACACCATTTTATACTGCATTTCTTGGACCAGTGTGCACCATCACCCCCACCCCCAACCCCTCCCCAAGTCCTCCCTTACTGAACTTCAGCAGTCATTTGAAATTCTCCTGGGGTAATACACAATCCCTTATCTAATGCAACTATTGATTCAATACATTCAGTGAGTTTTGTTAGTTCTCATTTGCAATTCTATTTTTACAGAAGTTTATTTTCCATTATTTGTGCCTATTACAAAGTTTTATCTGCATGTGACAAAGTGGCATATTTATTACCTGTATCCAATGTCCTCCTCCAAAGTCGTCTTCTTCCTTGGTATTTCTTAGGCAGTTAATTAATTGCTAAGCATGGTGGTCTAGTTCTTTAATTTTTATTTTCTGTCTATCTTCCTATTAAATCTATTAAAGAAGATCATTTAAAAATATTCTGAATTCTATAAAGAATTGATGAAGGAAGTTAATTATTGATCCTTACTAGTCTTATGATTTGCCTAATTATGATAATCCTTAGTCATATAATACAAAATTTTAAACATTCCCCCTCCTCCTAAGTGCTATAAAGTTGATCTTACGTTGTGTCAGGATGGGTCCACAAATTAGTTTTTTGACACAATGCATTGAGAATGTCTCATCCAGCTGTTATTGTTAAGGAACTTACAGACTTTAAGTTGGAGAAAGAGCTAACATTTATTGAGTGACTACTATATACAGACTAGTATATTATGCACTTCATATATTTTACTTTGTTATACACATCCATCTCTGTGAGGCAGACATTAATACTTCTGTTCAGTAGATAAGGACAAGAAACTTGAGACCTGTCAGACAGCTTGCCAGGTTAAAAGCTTGACTCTAATGCCAATGCGTCTGCCATCACTTTGTCACTATTTCTGTAAATATTTGTATATATTATTTAAAAAAATGTATTTACAAAAAGGTCATCGCATATATTCTTTAGATACACATACTTTCTCTGTTTTTGTCTTCTAACATACCTCTGTTTTTTAAACATTTTGATCCCATACTTCAATATTCACCATGCCCCAAATTACCCTCCTGATGGTACTCTTATTTTTTAATTACGTGAATGAGAATGAGTATATTGAGAATAGTATAAATAAAGCTGTTTTGCTTTCTTGCAGGTGGCCTAAATTCTGTTTCAATCACACTGCCTTCAGATAAGAATTTTTATTAATGTAAGTCATGTAAGGCATGAGAAGGCATATTCCGTTAAGTACACTAGGGGCCCTAGTGACTGGATCTCAGGGGGAAGGAATGATAATAGCACCACCGTAACCACCACGAACCTGCATCAGTGAGAAAGATGCCATTTATTGGGCATTCTCAGAGTGCAGGATATTATACAGGCACTTTGTCCATATTATGTATCTTAGATATAGATTAGACTTGACGTGTGAAGCACTCAGAACAGTGTCTGCTAGTAACTTTTACACAAATGTTTGCTTTTATCATTTTCATTATCATCAGCATCAGTATCATCATCTCATTTAAAGTGTTCAGTGATCATTGAATGTAGGTATTATTATTCTCATTTTGTGGGTAAGGAAATTGAGGTTATTGAGGCTGAATTACTTGCCTGGTGAATAAATAATAGAGAGTGAATTTCAACGCAGGTATATATAATTTCTAAGACCATTTTCTTCCTGCTCAGCTACACTATGACATGAGTGGGAATGGCCACAAGAAAAAATGTTTCCCTACTTCTGACCTTCACAAGGTGGGAATATCTTCCTGTCTTCTCTCGGGGAGTATGTCACACAGGGGGAATAATCCAGAAACCATGGCTGATGTTTTGACTGTGCAGACCGCTGCTCGGAAATGTCCCTGTGGCTTTGAGGAGGAAGTGTCTGGGTTCCTGGGGGACCCTCCAAATGTCTAAGATGTTTTGATTGCTCTGCTTATCCCAGGGAAGATAACTGCTAACCCCTGTCTTCCCCAGGGTCTCTGATTTTCCATGCAGAACTGGACTCTAGTTCTATAAATGCTCATCTTGTCCTCTCCTTTGTCCCTTGTCATCACTTCTTCTGAACCTGACACCAGCTGTGTGCCATCTATTAACCTGTCATATTCATTGATCTCCCTAAGAAATCAAACTGTCCCTCTAATTCCCTTGCCTGATCTTTGTTTGCCAGAGCTTACTGACAAAATTTTCCCCTGGAAAAAGAATAGTAGAGTCTATTCACTTTAGCCTTCACAGCCTCAAATGCTGTATAGTCAATATATAATTTTCTGTAAATTTTAAACTTTATGGCCTCATTGAAAATGAAAACTGTTTGCAGACAACTCTGGTTTGACCTGCAAAGGCTGTAAGAAAACACAACAAAAGTAAACCTAGGGATTAAAGAAGTTTATAAAGAAAAGTATAAAACCTTTCCATTGGCACTTTCATTTAGGAACAGAAAAAGACAGGATGCACTTTGTAATTCATAAATATCCAAAGCCAAACTGATAACTATTTTTCTCCCCTTATTTTCTGGAGAATGTTGATGGAGGGTTATAAAATCTCCAGTGTAGCTTAATATGCTTACAGTGAAGCTGTGGTCATTCTCTTTTCTGTTTAAGAAACTAAGGAAATTCTCCATTCCTTGATGACACTGTTCTTCAACCCCACGATGTCACCATAATTGCATGACTTCTTTGCCAAAATTAGGTCTTATTTTCAGAATAAGAACATCCTCATTTCATTACGTATCTGTCTAACTATTCATTCTTTCACCTATAAATTATTTTACTATTTAGCATTAACACTGTGCTAGGAGCTTGTATTAGTCAATGTCTTATCAGGATAACATGAGTTATTCTAGGCCTTTCAAGCAGAGAGTCCAACACAGGAAATAAGCTAAAAACATATTGGATTCTCATTGTAGTATCATTTACAATAGGCAAGATATGGAAACAACCAAGTGTTCATCAATGGATGAATGGATAAAGAAGATGTGATTATATATATATATATAAAGGAATATTATTTAGCCATGAAAGAAGGAAATTCTGCCATTTGCAAAATGTGGATGGACCTTGAGGGCACTATGTTAAATGAAATAAGTCAAACATTAAAAGAAAAATACTATATCACTGTATCATCTCATTTATATGTTGAATCTGAACAAACTGAAATCATAGATACAGAGAACAGATGGTGCTTGCCAGAGGTTGGTGGAGGGGGGCAGGAGGGAAGTGGGCAAAATAGGTGAAACTGGTCAAAACTTCCAGTTAGAAGATACCTTAGTGATAGGGATGTGATATGCAGCATGGTGATTATAGTCAACGATACTGCATTGTGTATTTGTAAATTGATAGGAGAGTAGATCTTAAAAGTTCTCACAATAAGGAAAAATATTGTAAGCATGTGAGGTGATGGCTGCAACTCAAATTATTTCACAATATATAGTTATATCAAATCATATTGTACTCTTTGGACTAATACAATCTTTTATATCACTTACATCTCAATAAAAATGGGAAAAAAGAAAAAAAAATCAGACCCGAAGGATCAAAATAGCAATGGAAGAAAACAACTGATTACTCAGAATTGAGAGCTGCTGCCACCTTGAGCTGAAGGCTAGGCGCCTGGTCAGTGTGCAGTGGGGGCGGCCAATGTCTCTGTTAGTACTAGCATCTTGCTGCTGTCACTGAGCCAGAAGCTAGAAGCCCCCTCTCCTACTGATGCTGCCAAAACTTGCCCAGAGGCTTCTTGGGACTAAAACTTCCCACCATCTCTCTACAAAGCTTTAGACAGGCTATTCCCTGTGCCTAGAAGTCAGCCTTCCTCCCTCCACCTATCACCTCACAGCCCTGCACCCCACTTGGCTAACTTTTCTATTTCCAAAAAAATCAGATTCCTTTTCAACATCTAGCACAAGATTGTTATATTGAGAAGTCTCCAACTTTATCATTCCCTTCTCTATCTCTTATATTCTATCTATTATTGCATCTATTACCTGTGTAATAGGTGTGCCTATTACCTGTGTGCTTGTTAGTCTTTCATATTGAGTTGAGAGCTTCCTAAGGTTGTGCCTTTTTGTTTGTTTGTTTATATCTTCTCATCTAGCACAGAACCTACCATTTCTCAATTAATATTTGTCAATTTTATTTTAATTAAATTGCAATCTGCAAATGTACAGAACTATAGTATATCTTAATTAATATCTTAATGGATCTAATATGCTGGGTCAGGAATTGAAACACGACCACTGTTCGTTGCTCATTTGGTATGTGGGAGAGTTATTTTAACTTACTTTATTGTGGAGGTGAGGCTTTTTTCAAGCTTAAAAAGTATTCTTTTTAGAGCTTCTGAAGGTGTCTGGATGACAGGCTGGCTGAGGTTTTACAATCAACCATTTATAATCATGAAATGTTCTAATTATGAAAAGTAATATAGTCAGACATACTAAATTGTGTTCCCATTCACTTTGCCAAGTGCCTTTTCAAAAGCTTTTTGCTCTGGTATCCTATTTTTTTTTTAAATTCTCATTTTACAACACAGAAAACTGAGAATCTAACTTCAGAAACAATAAAACTTAGAACAAATTTAAAGGTGTGAGTACAAGGGGTTCAAGACAAATCACAGTCTAGTACTCTACCTTCCAAATTGAAACTTGAGTTTTTCCTCCTAGGCAAACCCTTCAGAACAGCAGAGCTAGATGCCTGTTTGACTGAAGGTAAAAGAACAGTGACAACCCAGTACTCCTTCCTTACTTGAGAAATGGGCTTTCTGTTCCTCGTGCAAAGCTGCATTCTCAAGACAGAGGCCAATGTGATCTAGGCCAGTGGATTTCAAACCAAGTGTCACAGATTCTTGATGATGCCTAAAGGGCCACTGGGAGGAAGAGAGACAGAGCTGGCAGTTTCATCTCTTCCAGCCTCACCCATCTTTATTCTCAGCAGATTCACTTATCTTTTAAGTACCTTTCATTCTCTATAAATCTTCATTTACAAAAGGAATTTGGCTACTATAAACATTGTGAAAAACCACTGATCTAGTCTCCTCAAACATTAGGAGAATGTACAATTGCCAAAAAGGCTGTATGAAGGAAAATTCCATGGATCTAGACTCAGAGAACCTTCCTTTGATTTTGCTCTTCCAATTAGCTGTGAGGCCTTGAACAAGTCACTTAACCTCTCTGGACCTTAGTTTTCTCATCTTGGATATTGTGAAATTTTAAATTACTAAAGCTTTTGAGAAGTGGTTTGCAAATCATAATATTCCATGCAAACAAGAGTTATTATTGTTTTCCAGAGAATGGGTCAGTAAGTTAGTAAAATTCTAGAGGAACAACACAGATATGTAATTATTGATAAACATTTTTGAATGCCTACTGTGATGGTTGATTTTATATATCAACCAGACTGGGCCATGGGATACCCAGATAGCTGGCAAATTTTATTCTATTGTTTCTGTGAGGATTTTTTTGAATGACATTAACATTAAATCATTGGACTTGAATAAAGCAGATTGTCTTCCATAATGTGGGTGGGATTCATTCAATCAGTTGAAGGTCTGAATAGAACAAAAGGCTGACCTGTTTTTCATCTGCCTGATTGTCTTTGAACTGAAACATCAGCTCTTCCTGGTTCTCTAGCATTTTCTGGCCTTTGACTAGAACTGGGATGTTGGCTTTTCAGATTTTAAACTTGCCACCCCTTGTAATTTTGTGCAGCAATTCCTTATAATAGATACAGATAGCTGGATAGATAGATATCCTGTTGGTTCTGTTTCTCTGGAAAACCCTGACTAATACACCCACTGAGGTGATCTTGAAATATGTTCACAACTCTTTGACATTCTTGCTTCCAAAAGATGAAGCTGAATTCCCCTCTCTCTTGAATGTGGGCTGGACTTAGAGACTTGCTTCTAATGAATGAAATACACTGGAAGTGACAGAGTGGCAAGGTGATAAAAGGCACTATGACTTTCTTCTTCTTTTTTATTTTTTGATCATTTTTTCTAGGAAAAGCAACTTGCCATGTCTTGAGAACATTCAAGAAGCCCAATGAAGAAGTTCACATCATGAGGAACTGAGGCCTCCAGCCAACAGCCATGTGAACCATCTTGGATGTGGACTCTCCAGCTCCTGTCAAGCCTTCAGAAGACTGAAGCCCTGGTGGTCAACATCACTGCAGCTTCATGAGAGACCCTGACCAGAACCATTCAACTCAGCTGTTTCCAGATTCCTGACCCATAGAAAGTACATTAGATAACAAGTATTTACTGTTTTTAAGCCACTGTGTTTTAGGGTAGTGTTTTTTTGCAGCAGTAGATAAATAATACACCTGCATTGAGTTCATTGCATTGTCTGGACCCTCCATTCCTAGACTCAGGGTTGTGAATGATTATATGGAGAGACAGAGAGTCAGTAAGAAAAATTTTCATTCTATTTTCCATTTGCACCAGGATATGGGAGAGTGGTCAACATCCAGTAAACCTGGATCAAAATTCGAAGTGCCCTTGTTGATCTGGGTGGGAAGTCAAGACAACATAAAAGAGCATCAATGAGGGCAAGGACAGAGTAGCAGGCCTTGGAGGGCAAAGAAAACTCTTCATCAGCACAATGGGAAAAAAATTGGCTCCATAAAACTGAAGGTCAGGCTCCCTGTGCACTTAAAATAGGTGTTCAATACATATGCATTGATTGATGTTGGCTGATTTATTTTGAATGCCAGACAGACTGTGAGTCACCTGTGTTGCAACATAGCTTAAATAAATGTGCGTTGTGCCTGGAAAAATAGCAATTCAGCAGTGAGGACCAAAAAGAGCCATTCAGCCTCTCACTGGGCAGCTTTACTGGTCCCATCTGCCATAGACCCCTGACTACTGAGGAGATTCTCATTGGAAGTTGAGCAGTGCTTTGGGGGTAAATGAGGAGAGCCTTCAACAGGAAAACCTTTGGCAGTGGGACCTGACCAATTGCTCTCAGTGTCAGTGAAGACCTGGATTGATTTCTGTATAGGAAGATCAGTGCTGTGACCTGCAAAGATGCTAAGACAGGCCCACAGTAGGTTGGTGGTGAGAGAGAACAAGATGGGGGTGGTGGTGATTGCAGGTTGGTAATGGAAGATAAATTTGATACAGTAGTTAGACATAGTTACAAAAAGACATGGGTTATTTTTCTTATAATTACTCCATGAAAACTTTGCCATATTTAGGCTTGGATGAAAAAAATACATGTGGATTTTGCTCTTGATCATGTTAGATTACTTTTTTTTTTTCTGTTTTGAAGATGAAGGCTCTGTGTGAAGTACTGAAGGGCACATTAAGGTGCTCGTATGTTCTAGTTTCTCTGGGAGAATCTCTGTTTACATATCATGTTCCAGTGTCATTATTTTAGTGACACTTTTACTCAAAAGGATCCTGAGTTGGACAATTAGTTATATAGCAACAACATCTAGTATTAATGGAGAGGCAATACAGTGGACTAAGTAGAAATATGAACTCTATCACAAACCTTGAGGGAAAATCCCAGTTCTGCCACTTATTAGTCATGTGATCTTGGACAAATTCCTTAATATCTCTGTACCGTGGTTACCGTAAAGTGGGGATAATAATAACATCTATTCATGTGATTGCGGTGAGGATTAAATGAGCTATTATGCATAAAAGGCTGCAAACAGCACCTGACATATGAAAGCTCTATAACAGCTTTAGGTTTAGTTAATATTAAATCTTCACAAAAAACTTGTGATGAAGTTGTTCTTATGCCCCTTTGTAAATGAGGACACTGAATTTCCAGAGATTAAGAAAAATTTTATAGGCAGACCAGCTAGAAAGTAGTAGAAAGTAGTAGGTGTAGGATTTGGTTTTGACTCTGATTTCAAAAGCTGGCACTTATTAGAGTATTCCACAACACCTGTTACCCTCAAAGCCTCCTTACCCCCGACTTCATTTTCCAGAACAAGTTAGCATGAGGTAATATGCCTGTATTCTCACTCTCACTCTATTCTATACCAGTTCTGGGCAGAGCAGAGTTTATTTTTTTGGGTGGGGTGGGGGGGGGGAAGGAGTGTTGTTTCCATCATGTTACCCAACCAAACTTGGCAACAAAGCCAATCTTCTGACAGTGGGTTGTGGGGTGAAGAAATTACAGCATTTGTTGCAGGATCCCAAGCAAGGAGAACAGGCAGCTTATGCTCAAAAGACCCTAACTCCCCAGTGGCTTTCAGGGAAGGGTTTTTAAAGGCAACATTAGGGGCGAGTGTTATAGGATGACTGATCAGCTCCTGGACATTCTTCTGATTAGTTGGTGCTGAGCAAACAAGGTGGTATTTTGGGAGTTAACATCATCAACTTCTGGTTTCAACTGGTCTGGGGTCTATGTGTTTGTGATCAGCATGGAGTTAATTTCTTCCACCTCATGAGGGTTTTAGTATCTGTAAAACAACTCAAGGATATGGATCAGGATACGATATATAGTTCTGAGGAAAAACTAAAAGTCCTTGACTTTGTTTAATGACTAAACTATTATTATTTTGTCTGGTTTCACTGTTTTCCTTTGTTTCTGTATTTTTTCATTTTTCTGATTAAATTTGCTCCTTAGAACTCTGGGTGGCCTAGGAGGCTAAAGCTTTTTACAAACAAGAGGCAGAGGACACTGGGGGTCGTCTGCAGGTCATCTGCAGTTTCCTGTTCGGTTTCAATCATCAGCATCAGATTGTGTCTTGTCCCTGTATCAGGTTCACAGAGGATGAGGCCAGGACAAAGACACACCCATGCTGATACTGCTTTTCCTTAATCAAGTTGCCCAAAGAAGTTGAGAGTTTAGGCTCATTCCCATTGTGGAGTTCAGAAGAAATGTCCTTTGGGGAAGCTGTGGAGGCAGGCTTAAAATAGCCTCACTGTCTCTGCATCATGAGAAGAGCAAAAGGAAGGATGATTCATGTTCACTAAGAGCAGAATGGATGTGGCACAGAGAGCCAAAATACCTTGGCTGCCCAGGCCAGTAAATTAAGGCTTTGCCTGTGTGGCCCAGTGTGGTCAAAGATGGAAAAGAATGGGTGTGTCTGAGTGAATACCAAGTGGGATGGATGATCCACCAGGGCACAGGCACTGCTCCACCCTGTTAAGCCTTCACACTGCAGAAGCATCTTCAACTCTTAGATGAAACTCTACCCAATGGACAGAGTTCCAGTGGAATCTAGTATTTCTCTATAATTTTTAGTAAAAATTCAGCTTAGTTTTAGAAAAACACAATTCTATGCTTGTATACTTAAGTTATAGACTTAAAGATTTATAGGTGTGTAAATGCTACACCATCTTGAGGGACAGCCTTATTCCAGTTCTCCCAGCTCCATTCCTTCCTCACTTTTTCTTCTTGTGATGCTTGATTCCTCAAGTCAGGCTTGTCAAGAAGATCTTGAACCCTTGCTTAAACTCTGGGTCCCCCTCTATAAAGTGAGAATAATAATATATATCAGGGTCATTGTGAGGATTATAAATAATTTATATAATGTGCCTAGACTACAGGGTTGAGACACCACAGATGCCCAAATGGTACTATTATCACTACTACTCCTACTAATGAGAAGTACATGACTACTAATGATAGCAATAATAAAAATAATAATGACAGCCAGACTGGTAGTGTGATCACCTGAAATTATCAGGCTGGTATATTCTACTACATCAATACGTACATTATCAATATAAAATTAGTGAGGTTATCAAGGTTAATATATGTACCTAGGACACAATGTTCATATGAATATCTAGGACATACAGTGTCTTCTCCACAATGCTAGTTGTTTCTTTATGTATGAAGAACCAACCCTGTTCTTCCCTGAAATAATGAGTTTCTCTTGTATAGACAAATGTACAGAGGATGTTTTACTTTTTTAAAGAGCACATTCCATACCTATCAAGAAAATGAAAGCTTTTCAAGAAAATTCCTGTGAAAAGTCTAAGATTATTAAAAGAATAACTATTGAGGAAAAAAGAAACAAAGTGTTTAACCTTTTTCCTGAAAAGTTAAAGATGGTACTTCACAAAAGCTTCTGCAACCTTTTAAATTTTATTCAAGACTTAAAGAAACTAGTAATCCCCAAGGCTCCAAGGTTTAATTTCCATTGCACAGAATGCCTCTCACATCAGAATTAATCAGGTTTCATTTCCACTCTCCCATTTCCCTTAAGGAATCCTGCAGTATAAACCTCCACGGTAAACACAAATATTTATCTACTCACCTGTTTTGAAGAGCCAGACGTTCAGGGGTGTAAATCATTGACAGTGATGGGTGTGCACTGATTTGGGCACAATTTGTCTTCTCTGTCTAACTCCACAGTTTCCTTCAGCCTCTCCTCATGTGCACAAGAGCAAATGCTTTACTCCGAGACATCAGGAAAAATGAGTGGACGCTGATGAGCTTTGCTGCCTATAAGCAGACGGGACAAATCTTGATTTTGTTTCTTTTTCAAGAGAGAGAAAAAAATCAGTTGTATTAAATAACAGATAGGATTATCTGGGTATCCAGCGTTACTACTTCCACAAACCTGCCTTCATTGATATTCTAAGTTTATAAGAAAATTACTTCTTAGACTGTAATTTCCTGCTAACAAGTTGAGCATTTGTAAGCCTACCTTCTTTGGTTCACTCTTTGCTGGTAGAAGTTTCAGGGATCCTCAGACGTGAGTAAATGTCGGCTCCAGCTCCAGAATATGTGTGTTTAATGAACTGGGTACTTATTTGTTTGTGGAAGGATGGGTCTGGGGTGGTGTATCCACAGTGGCTCAGATTCAGTCTACCAGTGTGTTTTTTTTTCTGGAACTTGCAGTTGTGCATGGCAAGGATGAAGGATGGGATTTCCCTTTATTGCTGTTGTAGCAATAAAGGACCCGTTTGCTTATCCCTTCTCTGTTTCTTGCTATGTCAATCCTTAGTAAACGCTGGCAGCTGTTCCACTTCAAAAAGTGGACAAAGGATAGGGCAGTGCTCATTTTCAAATCCCTCTTTTAGGAGAGATTGGAGGGAATCAGAAAGGATGAAGTGTGGCTTTGGAAACTTCCTTCTCCATGATAATTAGCATTCTCATCAAATTCATTGGTCTCTGTGGGATTTGTTCTATGCTTGGGCTGACTCCAAACTATATGCAGGTATTAGACTCAGAGAAGCTCAAGGGAGTTTGGAACGTGCCTTCAGAGCATAAGAAGTAGCTTAACTATCTTACTTACAACATGTTTACTTAGTCCTAAAGGATTCAGGAAGTTTTTGAAATCAAAAGTTGCTTTACATCAAATTTGATTGTCCAGGGAGTACATTCCTTGAAATTATTCTTTTTTAGTTCATTTTTGATGTACAGATAATAATGTAGGAATAATAGTATAGCTTTTCATTCCTGGGTTTTGACAAATTCAAGGAGGAAAATATCACATTTGGTTCATTTTTGGAGTCCAGCGTAAGGAAGCATCTAGGTTAGCTACAGAAGTTACTTCTGCCTTTGGTAACATCAGTCTAACAGGACTCCAAACATGCACTGATGTTGCTGGTTTTTCTGGATTGCTGTTCCTGGCTACTAAGTCTGCAAAAATCCTAGAGATGGTAATCTGGCCCAGCAAACAGAGACATTTGCGGAACACATGGGCATATGTAAGAACCAAGTAACTCGTCTCAAGTAAAAGTGTCTACCTAAAATGAAACTATTAGAGAAAATGTCTTGATCCAAAATGCCCTGTTCCAAGAAGTTGTGTCTTCTATGGCTTTTACAACACTTGTACTAACCTCCCCAGAATGTCCCTTCAACTATGGCTTTGAAATTGCCATTGCATTTGCTTACCTCCAACTAAATGGTAAGCTCCCTGAAGGTGAAGACTTAGTTTTGTTCACACAGAAGTCCAATGTTCCAATGGGATTGAGCATTTGGAAAGTATTCATTGAATTAATGAGCCAGATTTCTTGTGTTAAATTCTGACTCTTATGTCCTATTGCCATTTTCTAGCTCATTAAAATTATCAACAATAATAGCATTCAATGATTTATTATGTGTCTGACACTGCGCTGAGTACTTTGTCTATCATCTCTTTAAATCTGCACAACTCTATGGATGTTTGGATTAAAAATGGTCAAACTAATGAGGTTTTGGAATCAGAGAAATCTGAGTTCAAACTTGTGCTTTGCCCTTTGTTAGCACTTGGAGTTTATCCAATCTATGTGTGGCTCTGATTTTCATTTGCAAATATGGGTTAATAATAACTTTCTCAAAGAATGTTGTGAATAACATCTACCTTTGCCTAGCATGTAGCTTGCAACCCTGTGTTGTAATTTCTGTGCTTAAGATCATTATATTCTTCGGGTCAATGAATGCTAGAAAAAATTTATCAGTTTGGAACAGAAAAGGAAAATATTTTCTTTTAGTCCACTAGTCTCTTATTCTTACGTTTTTTAATACATCCACCCATTCCTTCTAATAGGGGTACAATTTAGCAGCTTTTCATTAATTCTAGTATATACAACTTTTCATTAAGTTTACTATATACAACCTCATTTTCATAATAAGTAATAGTTTCCTTTTGTCAGAAACTCTTCTGTTGTTCTTGGTTGCCCATTCTATCCAGGATATTTTGCCAGTGTTTTGATACCTCCTTGTTTCTCAATATACTGTGAGAGAATTTGTTTGGATACAATATTCTTGTAAATTAGCCCAACAGTATTGCAAGAGATCCCAACATTGTGTATACCTACTCAGAATAAGAAAAAACTGTTGTGGTAACAGAGATAATAGTCAGTATGGATGCACGGCCAGTCAGAGGAGATGCCAGCCATAAACCACTGGTAGCTATAATGTGACCAATGCAATCATACACAACTGGTACATTTGTATGTGTATGTACCAGCTGAGAGTCAGCCTGGTGGCCAGTCACCTCTTTGCCTTCCTCTGGCCTATTATAAATGAGTAGAATTCATTAACAACTGTGACACCTCCTACTCAGATAATTTTCCTAGTGGGATTTGCTGATTACTATTATGCAGCAGTTTAAGTCTCTTCTGCAAAGAACCAGTATTTCAGCAGAAACTAACAGAAACCAGAAAAGACCAGTATAATGTGGTATATATATATACAATAGGATTTTACTCAGCCATAAAAAAAATGAAATAATGCCATTTGCAAAAACATAGATGGACCTAGAGATTATCACACTAAGTGAAGTAAGTCAGAAAAAGACAACTATCATATTATATCACTTATATGTGGAATCTAAAATAAAATGATACAAATGAACTTATTTACAAAACAGAAATAGACTCACAGACATAGAAAACAAACTTATGGTTACCAAAGAGGAAAAGGGGAGGAGGGATACATTGGAAATTTGGGATTAACAGAGACACTCTAGTATATATAAAATAGATAAACAAGGACCTACTGTGTAGCACAGGGAACTATAGTCAATATCTTGTAATAACTTAAAATGGAAAAGAATCTGAAAAAGAATATATATATATATATATATATATATATATATTTTCCCTCCTCAAAAAATTCAAGGAGGGAAGCATCACATTTGATTCATTGCTGCAGTCCAGTGTAAGGAAGCACCCAGTTTATATATATATATATATAACTGGATCATTTGCAGTACACCTGATACTAACACAACTTTATAAATCAGCTATACTTCAATAAAAAAACAACAAAAACCTAACAAAAACCCCCACATTCATCATAAAGATAATACAACTGTTTCACTAAAACTACAGGTTTCTTGCCTTTAAACATGTTTTGTTGGTGCTATGTGGATTAAATAATATGAACAACTAATGAATAAATCAACATTTTTGCTCAAACATTTTGGTTAATGCTTTCTTATGGACAAATTTTAATTATCAATGGGCCTTGAGGAAGGTAGATGCATTGGATGCTCAGAAATGACTGGACTATGGCATCAAAAAAGTGAAGGGTCTGAGAGTCTACCCTGCTTGCAGGTTAATAAGATAGCCTGCTATCACTTCGTAGATGCTGGCAGAAAACACAAGACTCCTGGGTCAGAGAAAAAGGACTTTATTACTCATGGTGCAACAGGCTGCATAAGCTCCATATTCCCACTGGTTTCTCATGTTTCCCAGTTTCCACAGGACTACACAGGTGGATATAGATGAATGCTGTACAGGCAGTGTGTTGTGTCTCACTGAGGAACCTCAAGCTTAGGAAACCCCAGTCTTTTATAATGAGCCACAGCAATCTGTTTAACCTTTGCCCCAGAAGGAGACATTATCTTTATTATACTGGGCAGCAAACAAATCTACCTTCTTATCTGGATGAAGACAGTTCTCATCTTCCCATGGCTGTTCTCTATAAAAATATTCTTGGGCAGAGTCAAGATGGCGGATTAGGAGGAATTCGTGTCTCCACATAACTAGGGCACCTACCAGGCACTGGTGGGGGACCACGGACACCTAAGGGGACAGGAGGAACCCCCAGCAACTGGGTAGGATGTGGGACATGGGGGGGATGAAGGGGGAGGTGAAGTGGAGTCCGGACAGGATTGGCACCCCTGAGGGGCAGGTGGGGGAGAAGGGATCCCATGCCCGAAGGGGGAAATTGGGGGACCATTGGGAGGACAGAGGATCAAAAGGGAGCATGGCCAGGTTTCCCCTGCCCACTTGGGTCCCCAGGAACCTGCTGAGATCCTGGGCCTGATCCTCTGCCCACCAAGGCCCCCTCCAGCCATGCGGGTCCTGACGGAGTGGGAGGTAGGGAAGGGGGAGCAAAAATAAAGGCCGGACCTGGGGGACCAGCACCCCTGAGGGGTGGCTAGGGGAGGAGAGGGGTTCCTACACCTAGTGGGACGCACCCATGGCTAGGGGTCCAGCAGACACGGGGGAGACCCTAGGGGAAATGGTGGGGGAAGGGTGCAAAGGAATGGAAGGGAATGGGGCTAGCGCTTTCCCTGTCCACTTAGGTACCATGGAGCCTGTTGGGCCCTTGGAGCCTCCTTCCTGCCATGCAGAGCCCAAGCCCCGCCCCTACACCCTCACCCAGGGCCCTGCCCCAAAACTCTGGAGTGCCACACCCCAGAGGCTCTCCTGTCCATGTGCTTCTTCTCCCCTTCTGCACAGGTCCTAAGCCCAGGCCCCACTCCACGTTCAAATGCCATCCTCCCACCCGCCTAGGTCCCACAGTGTCCTAAACCCCACTACTGCCTCAGTTCAACCCCTGCCTAAACTCCACCCCCATAGCCAAGGCTTTTATGTTTTTTTTCTTTTTTTAGTTTGGGGTTCTGTTTTACCTTGTTGATTCATTGTTGTTGATTCATTGATATTTTTATTTTTCCTAATAAATCTTTCATTTTACTAATTTTATTTTATTATTTATACTTTGATATTGTTCTCTTCTTTTGGCTTGTTCCCCCTGCATCCCCCCCCCACTTTCTTTTTGCTTTTTTCTGTTGTGGTTTTATTTTACCTTGTTGCAGTTGTTACAATTATATTTTTATTTTTCCTAATATAACTTTTACCTCTCTAATTGTATTTTGCTTTTTATTCTTTGATATTGTACTGCTCCTTTTTTTTTTTTTTGGCCATGCCACACAGCTTGCGGGATCTTGGTTCCCAGGCTGGAGGTCGGACCCGAGCTCCTGTGGTGGGAGCTCCAAATCCAAACCACTGGACTAACAGAGAACCTCAGACCCCAGGGAATATTAATCAGACTGAGGCCTCCTGGAGATCCTAATGTCAGCATCAAGTCCTGGCTCTATCCAACTGCCTGCAAACTCCAGTGCTGGATGCCTCAGGCCAAACAACCAGTAAGACAGGAATACAGCCCCACCCATTAAAAAAACAAATAACAGGACAAAAAAATTTGTTAAGACAAAGGAGCAAGGTAAAAAAAATACAAGACTAAATGAATGAAGATGAAATAAGCAACCTACTAGAAAAAGAATTCAGAGTAATGATAGTAAAGATGATCCAAAATCTCAGAAACAGAATAGAGAAAATACAAGAAATATTTAACAAGGATCTAGAAGAATTAAAGAGCAAAGAAACAGTGATTAACAACACAATAACTGAAATTAAAAATACTCTAGAAGGAATAAATAGCAGAATACCTGAAGCAGAAGAATGGATAAGTGGGTGGAGAAAAGATAAGAATGGATAAAAGGGTGGAAATAACTGCCAGGAGCAGCATAAAGAAAAAAGAATGAAAAGAACTGAGGACAGCCTCAGAGACCTCAGGGACAACATTAAACATACCACCATTCAAATTATAGGGGTCCCAGAAGAAGAAGAGAAAACGAAAGGGACTGAGAAAATATTTGAAGAGATTATAGTTGAAAACTTCCTTAATAGGGGAAAGGAAATAGTCAATCAAGTCCAGGAAGTGCAGAGAGTCCCATACAAGATAAATCTAAGGAGAAACATGCCAAGACACATATTGATCAAACTATCAAAAATTAAATACAAAGAAAAAATATTAAAAGCATCAAGGGAAAAGCAACAAATAACATACAAGGGAATCCCTATAAGTAAGGTTACCAGCTGATGTTTCAGCAGAAACTCTGCAAGCCAGAATGGAGTGGCAGGACATATTTAAAGTGATGAAAGGCAAAAACCTGCAACCAAGATTACCCAGCAAGGATCTCATTCAGATTCGACCAAGAAATTAAAACCTTTACAGACAAGCAAAAGCTAAGAGAATTCAGCACCACCAAGCCAGCTTTACAACAAATGCTAAAGGAATTTCTCTAGGCAGGAAACACAGGAGAAGGAAAAGATCTACAAAACAAACTCAAAACAATTAAGAAAATGGTAATAGAAATATACATATTGATAATTACCTAAAATGTAAATGGATTGGAGGATAGCTTCAAGATGGCGGAGGAGTAAGACGTGGGGATCACCTTCCTCTTCACAAATACATCAAAAACACATCTACATGTGGAAGAGCTCCTATAGAACACCTACTGAACACTGGCAGAAGACGTCAGACTTCCCAAAAAGCAAGAAACTCCCATTGTACTTGGGTAGGGCAAAAGAAAAAACAGAGATAAAAGAATAGGGACAGGACCTGCACCCTGGGAGGGAGCTGTGAAGGAGAAGCTTCCACACACTAGGAAGCTCCTTCACTGGCAGAGACAGTGGGTGGGTGGGGAGAAAGCTTGGGAGCCATGGAGGACAGCGAAGCAACAGGGGTGCAAGGGGCAAGTGGAGATATTCCTGCACAGAGGATCAGTGCCGACCAGCTCTCACCAGCCTAAGAGGCTTGTCTGCTCACCCACTGGGGAAGGTGTGGGCTGGGAGTTGAGGCTTGGGCTTCAAAGGTCACATCCCAGGGAGAGGACTGAAAGGGGCTAGTGAACACAGCTACCTGAATACAGCCTGCAAGGGGCTAGTGCACCAAAACTACCTGGGAGTGAGTCTGGGAAAATGTCTGGAACTGCATAAGAGGTAAGAGACCATTGTTTTGGGGTGCACAAGGAGAAGGGATTCAGAGCACTGTCTAAAAGAGCTCCAGATTTGGATGTGATCCACAGCTATAAGCGTGGACACCAGAGATGGGCAAGAGACACTAAGGCTACTGCTGCAGTCACCAAGAAGCCCCTGTGCAAGCACAGGTCACTATCCACACCTCCCCTCCTGGGAGCCTGTGCAACCCACCACTGCCAGGATTCCCTGATCCAGGGACAAATTTCCAGGGAGAACACAAGAAGAACCTCAGGCTGTTGCAACATCATGCTGGCCTCTGCCACAGCAGGCTCACCCCGCATTCTGTACACCTCATTCCCCATGGCCTGAGTGAACCAGAGGCCCTTAATCAGCTGCTACTTTAACCCCATCCTGTCTGGGTGGGAAACAGATGCCCTCAGGCGACCTAAAAGCAAAGGCAGGACCAAATCCAAAGCTGAACCACAGGAGCTGCATGAAAAAAGAAGAGAAAGGGAAATTTCTCCATTCAGCCTCAGGAGCAGTGGATTAAATCTCCACAATCAAATTGATGCACCCTGCAGCTGTGCAATACCTGAATAGACAACGAATCATCCTAAAATTGGGGTGGTGGACATTGGGATCAACTGTACACTTGGGGTTTGCTTTCTGCATCTGATTTGTCTCTGTTTTTATGTTTATCTTAGTTTAGTGTTTAGAGTTTATTATCATTGGTAGATTTGTTAACTGATTTCTTTGTTCTCTTCCATATATATATATATATTTTTCTCCTTTTGTGAGTGTGTAGTGTATGCTTCTTTGTGTGATTTTGTCTGTACAGCTTTGCTTTTACCGTTTGCCCTAGGGTTCATCTTTCCCTTTTTTTTTAAATCTTTAAATATAGTTTTTAGCTCTAGTTATCATTGGCGGATTTGTTTTTTGGTTTCTTTGCTCTCTCTTTCTTTCTTACTTTCTACTACTTTTTTATTTTTGATAATTAAAAATATTTTTTCATTTTAATAAATTTATTATTTTTTCTTTCTTTCTTTTCTTTTTCTCCCTTTTCTTCTGATCCAGGTGGCTGACAGAGTCTTGGTGAACAAACTACATGTCAGGCCTGAGCCTCTGAGGTGGGAGAGCCGAATTCACGACATTGGTCCACCAGAGACCCCCCAGCTCCAAGTTATATCAAACAGCAAAAGCTCTCCAAGTGATCTCCATTGCAATGCTAAGACCCAGATCAGCTCAACGACCAGCAACCTACAGTGCTGAAGACCCTACACCAAACATCTAGCAAGACAGGAACACAACCCCACCCATTAGCAGAGAGGCTGCATAAAATCATAATAAGGTCACAGACAACCCAAAACACACCAACAGATGTGGTCCTGCCCACCAGAAAGACAAGATCTAGACTCATCCGCCAAAACACAGGCACCAGTCCCTTCCACCAGGAAGCCTACATAACCCACTGAACCAACCTTACCCACCGTGGACATACACCAAAAACAACAGGAACTACGAACCTGCAGCCTGCAGAAAGGAGACCCCAAACACAGTAAGTTAGGCAAAATGAGAAGACAGAGAAATACACAACAGATGAAGGAGCAAGGTAAAAACCCGCAAGACCAAACAAATGATGAGGAAATAGGCAGTCTACCTGAAAAATAATTCAGAGTAATGAGAGTAAAGATGATCCAAAACCTTGTGAATAGAATGGAGAAAACACAAGAAACATTTAACAAAGACCTTGAAGAACTAAAGAGCAAACAAACAATGATGAACAACACAATAAATGAAATTGGAAATTACCTAGAAGGAATCAATAGCAGAATAAATGAGGCAAAAGAACAGATAAGTGATCTGGAAAATAAAATAGTGGAAATAACTACTGTAGAGAAGAATAAAGAAAAAGAATGTAAAGAATTGAGGACAGTCTCAGAGACATCTGGGACAACATTAAACACACCAATATTTAAATTATAGGGGTCCCAGAAGAAGAAGGGAAAAGAAAGGGACTGAGGAAATATTTGAAGAGATTACAGTTGAAAATTTCCCTAATGTGGAAGAGGAAATGGTCAATCAAGTCAAGGAAGCACAGAGAGTCCCACACAGGATAAATCCAAGGAGAAACATGCCAAGACACATATTAATCAAACTATCAAAAATTAAATACAAAGAAAAAATATTAAAAGCAGCAAGGGAAAAGCAACAAATAACCTACAAGGGAATCCCCATAATGTTAACAGCTGATTTTTCAGCAGAAACTCTGCAAGCCAGAAGGGAGTGGCAGGAAATATTTAAAGTGATGAAAGGGAAAAACATACAACTAAGATTACTCTACCCTGAAAGGATCTCATTCAGATCCAATGGAGACATTTAAACCTTTACAGACAAGCAAAAACTAAGAGAATTCAGCACCACCAAGCCAGCTTTGCTACAAATGTTAAAGGAATTTCTCCAGACAGGACACAAGAGAAGGAAAACACTTACAATAACAAACCTAAAACAATTAATACAATGGTAATAGGAACACACATATCGATAACTACCTTAAATGTAAATGGATTAAAGGCTCCAACCAAAAGACATAAACTGGCTGAATGGATACAAAAACAAGTTCCATACGTATGCTGTCTACAAGAGACCCACTTCAGACTTAGGACACATACAGACTGAAAGTGAGGGGACGGAAAATGGTATTCCATGCAAATGGAAATCAAAAGAAAGCTGGAGTAACAACTCTCATATCAGACAAAATAGACTTTAAAATAAAGACTATTACACGAGACAAAGAAGGACACTACATAATGATCAAGGGATCAATCCAAGAAGAAGATATAACAATTGCAAATATTTATGCACCCAACATAGGAGCACATCAATATATAAGGCAAATGCTAACAGCCATAAAAGGGGAAATCTACGGTGACACAATCATAAGAGAGAGGATTTTAACACCCCACCTTCACCAATGAACAGATCATCCAGAATGAAAATAAATGAGGAAACACAAGCTTTAAATGATACATTAAAAAAGATCAACTTAATTGATATTTATAGGAAATTCCATTCAAAAACAATGGAATACACTTTCAACTCAAGTGCTCATGGGACATTCTCCAGGACAGATCATATCTTGGGTCACAAATCAAGCCTTTGTAAATTTAAGAAAATTGAAATCGTATCAAGTACCTTTTCTGACCACAATGCTAAGAGACTAGGTATGATTTACAGAAAAAAAATCTGTAAAAAATAAAAACATATGGAGGCTAAACAATACACTGCTTAATAACTAAGAGATCAAAGAAGAAATAAAAAAATACCAAGAAACAAATGACAATGAAAACACAATGACACAATACCTAGGGGATGCAGTAAAAGCAGTTCTAAGAGGGAAGTTTAAAGCAATACAATCCTACCTCGAGAAACAAGAAACATCTCAAATGAACAACCTAACCTTATACCTAAAGCAATTAGAAAGACAAGAACAGAAGAACCCCAAAGATAGCAGAAGGAAAGTAATCATAAGATCAGATCAGAAATAAATGAAAAAGAAATTAAGGAAACAAGAGGTAAGATCAAGAAAACTAAAAGCTGGTTATTTGAGGAGAAAACAAAATTGATAAACCACTAGTCAGACTCATCAAGAAAAAAAGGGAGAAGACTCAACTCAATAGAACCAGAAATGAAAAAGGAGAAGTAACAACTGACACTGCAGGACTGCAAAGGATCATGAGGGATTACTACAAGCAACTCTATGCCAAAAACGTTGACAACCTGGAGGAAATGGACAGATTCTTAGAAAATCACAACCTTCTGAGACTGAACCAGGAAGAAATAGAAAATATAAACAGACCAATCACAAGCACTGAAATTGAAACTATGGTTAAAAATCTTCCAACAAACAAAAGCCCAGGACCAGATGGCTTCACAGGCGAATTCTATCAAACATTTAGAGAAGAGCTAACACCTATCCTTCTCAAACTCTTCCAAAATATAGCAGAGGAAGGAACACTCCCAAACTCATTCTATGAGGCCATCATCACCCTGATACCAAAACCAGACAAAGATGTCAAAAGGATAGAAAACTACAGAGCAATATCACTGATGAATATAGATGCAAAAATCCTGAACAAAATACTAGCAAACATAATCCAACCACACATTAAAAGGAACATACACCATCATCAAGTGTGGTTTACCTCAGGAATGCAAGGATTCTTCAATATACACAAGCCAATCACCGTGATAAACCATATTAAGAAATTGAAGGATAAAAACATATGATGATCTCAATAGGTGCAGATAAAGCTTTTGAAAAAAATCAACACCCATTTATGATTAAAACTCTTGAGAAAGCAGGTTAAAGGGAACTTATCTCAACATAATAAAGGTCATATATGATAGACACATAAACAACATTGTCCACAATGGTGAAAAACTGAAACCATTTTCACTAAGATCAGGAATAACACAAGGATGTCCACTCTCTCCACTCTTATTCACTATAGTTTTGGAAGTTTTAGCCATAGCAATCAGAGAAGAAAAAGAAATAAAAGGAATCCAGATCAGAAAAGAAGAAGTAAAACTGTCACTGTTTGCAGGTGACATGATGCTATACATACAGCATCCTAAAGATACTACCAGAAAACTACTAGAGCTAATCAATTAATTTGGTAAAGTTGCAGGATACAAAATTAATGCACAGAAATCTCTTGCATTCCTATACACTAATGATGAAAAATGTGAAAGAGAAATTAAGGAAACACTCCCATTTACCACTGTAACAAAAAAAATAAAATACCTAGGAATAAACCTACCTAAGGAGACAAAAAACCTGTATGCAGAAAGTCATAAGACACTGATGAAAGAAATCAAAGAAGATGCAAACAGACGGAGAGATATACCATGTTCTTGGATTGGAAGAATCAGCACTGTGAAAATGACTATACTCCCCAAAGCAATCTACAGATTCAATGCAATGTCTATCAAACTATCAGTAGCATTGTTCACAGATAGAACAAAAAAATTTCACAATTTGTATGGAAACACAAAAGACCCTGAATAGCCAAAGCAATCTTGAGAAGGAAAAACGGACTGGGGTAATCAGGCTCCCTGACTTCAGCCAATACTACAAAGTTATGGTAATCAAGACAGTATGGTACTGGCAGAAAAACAGAAATATAGATCAATGGAACAGGGTAGAAAGCCCAGAGATAAACCCACACAAATATGGTCACCTTATCTTTGATAAAGGAGACAAGAATATACAATGGAGGAAAGACAGCCTCTTCAATAAGTGGTGCTGGGAAAACTGGACAGCTGCATGTAAAAGAATGAAATTAGAACATCCCCTAACACCATACACAAAAGTAAAATGAAAATGGATTAAAGACCTAAATGTAAGCCAGCCACTATAAATTCTTAGAGGAAAACATAGGCAGAACACTCTATGACATAAATCACAGCAAGATCCTTTTTGACCCACTTCCTAGAGAAATGGAAATAAAAACAAAAATAAAGAAATGGGACCTAATGAAACTTCAAAGCTTTTGCACAGCCAAAGAAACCATAAACAAGATGAAAAGACAGCCCTCAGAATGGGAGAAAATATTTGCAAATGAGGCAACTGACAACGGATTAATCTCCAAAATATACAAGCAGCTCATGCAGCTCGATATCAAAAAAAAAAAAATAAAGAACACAATCCAAAACTGGGCAGAAGATCTAAATAGACATTTCTCCAAAGAAGATATACAGATTGCCAACAAACACATGAAAGAATGCTCAACATCATTAATTATTAGAGAAATGCACATCAAAACTACAATGAAGTATCACCTCACAACAGTCAGAATGGCCATTCCCAAAAAATCTACGAACAATAAATGCTGGAGAGGATGTGGAGAAAAGGGAACCCTCTTGCACTGTTGGTGGGAATGTAAATTGATACAGCTAGTATGGAGAACAGTATGGTGGTTCCTTAAAAAACTAAAAGTAGAACTTCCATACAACCCAGCAATCCCACTACTGGGCATATAACCTGGGAAAACCATAATTCAAAAACAGTCATGCACCACAATGTTCATTGTAGTACTATATACAATAGCCAGGACATGGCAGCAACCTAAGTGTCCATCAACAGATGAATGGATAAAGAAGATTTAGTACATATATACAATGGAATATTACTCAGCCATAAAAAGAAATGAAATTGAGTTATTTGTAGTGAGGTGGATTGACCTAGAGTCTGTCATATGGAGTGAAGTAAGTCAGAAAGAGAAAAATAAATACCGTATGCTACACATATATACGGAGTCTAAAAAAAAAAATGGTTCTCAGGAACCTAGGGCCAGGACAGAAATAAAGATGCAGATGTGGCTTATGGACTTGAGAACCCGTGGAGGGGGAAGGGTAAGCTGGGATGAAGTGAGAGAGTGACATTGGCATATATGGACTACCAAATATAACATAGATAGCTAGTGGGAAGCAGCTGCATAGCACAGGGAGTTCTCCTCCCTGCTTTGTGACCACCTAGAGGGATGGTATAGGGAGAGTGAGAGGGATACACGAGAGAGGGGATATGAGGATATATGTATGCATATAGCTGATTCACTTTGTTATATTGCAGAAACTAACACAACATTGTAAAGCAATTATATTCCAATAAAGATGTTAAAAAAAAAAATCTTGAAAACTAGTCCAGTACACACCTTGTCAGCGCATCTACTTGCAAGACATGCAGAAAGGCAAGAGACCCTTGGGGAATTCTCCCCTCCCATGGAAATTCCAAAGAGTCATCTGGCTGTGAACTAACACTTAAAAGAGGATCTGAACTTTTCCCTATTCAATCCATTTGCTTAGTAACTTTTCTCTCTTTTTAGCTAATGTCCAGATGAAATTTTTTGTCTGAAAAGAGGCAGTCTCAAGGGTACTTCTGATGGAAACAATCTCTGAGATGCCAATTAAGATTGCATGGATGAGACTAGTCAATTTATTGTTTCTCCTGCCAAGTTTGTGCATTTGAACTTTAAAGCTTTTGTTTTCATGTTCTATAGTACAGGGACAAATGACAAAATCAGCTAAATCCTCTATGAGCAACAGAGAAGGAAAAGCAAAACTTGTTGTGGAACCAATTTTATCTCCTTTATCTTGTTTTCCAAGCCCTGCTTATGCACAGTTATTTCAGAAATCAGTAGAAGAAAGACAGGAAACTAAGAGTAGGTACAGAAGCTCGAATGACACCAGTGGGTTAAAAGAGAACTGAATTGTATCAATGCAAAATATATTTAGAAAGAACTTCAAAGAATTAAGTAGAGGAAAGGTCAGGATATGATATTTCTAAGAAACCAGAAGTGAGCCACTGATGTGTCTTAATTACATTTCTATTTGTGAAGCATTTCTCACTACTTCTTAATTATTTGTTTTTCACTTAGAAACTTGGCTTTTTTATTTCAGCAAACTTTATATCAGACTGCTGTTTCAAATGAGAAATACATTCATTTTAAATATAGGCTTTGGCACAATAGCTCATGTTTTAAATTAGAAATATATTCATTTTAAATGCAGTCTTTGGCACAAGAGCTCATTATATTTGAGTCATGTCAAATGTTGACCTAAAATAGGAGAATATAAATCTTGAGGTGACCAGTTAAATTTAAGTAACTGTTTTTTCTCTGGGATTCAATAATCCCTACAAAAGCAAATAAAATTCTATCTATATAACTAGAAACCTTTAACATCTAATTTGAAATATATTAAAAGGAATAGTTGTAATGTCATCTTTGGGAGTTATTTTGGAAAATATACACAAATTGATATTTTCACTTTCAAAATATATTAATATATAGAGAAAATGTAGTTAGTAAGGACATTATATGATGTTCTAGAATGAAAAGACAGTCTAAGCTTAATACATTGGCAATTCCAATGTAAGTCCCAGGTAACCTCATACCTAGGTATGAATAAACAATCTTTAATTATTAACCAATTTATCAATCCAAAGTGAGCTTTTATACTACAGCTTGCTTTCATGTAGATGTTAGGTACAACACTGTGTTTTCATGTATACAGAGAAGAACAGTCACTGACTGTTTCATCTACTTTTAAATATAATGTCAACCAGAGTTCAGGGACCTTGTCATCTTGTGAAATAGTCTAGGGATCTCAAGACAAACTCTGAGCTGTCTAGGAAGATTCCAGCTTGGAAAAGGACTCCAGGGTTTCTCAAACATTAATGTGAGTTTGAGTCACCTGGGGATTTTTTTAATGCAGATCCTGATTCAGTTGCTCTAGGGTGGGGTCCAAGATGCTGTATTTCTGATTAGCTCCAGGGAGATGTCAAGGATGGTTCAAGGAGTAATACTGAGTAAACAGGGATTAGTAATGGCTTAAAACAAGTGAAGTTAAACAGTTGTTACCTTGATGTTTTATTCTATGTTCATATATTTTTATAATTATATATTTGTTTTTATACATACATTCTATTATGTGTTATATCTTATCATTATATGCATACAGATATATATTTTTCAGTACCAGTACTTTAGCAGATATGATTTTTATGCAGATAAGTACTCCCAGTATATCTTTTCATTTTCTTAATAATGACTGTAGATTTTTTTTTTCATTTTGATGCAATTCAGCTTATCATTGATATACTTTTATGACGTGTTTTTGGTGTCTTACCTAAAAACTCTTTTTTCTTTCTTTTCTTTTTCTTTCTTTTTTACTATTACTTCCCAAAGTCCCCATCTCTAAATACCATCACATTGAGAATTAGGGCTTCAGCATAAAAATGCTGGAGAGAAATAAACAGTTAATCCTAAATTTAGTCCATTTAGTTCCAAAAAAAAATTTCAACTTTTGTTGAAAATCAATTGATCTGAGATGTGTAGGTCTATTTCTGGGCTCTATTTTGTTCTATTAATCTAGATATTTATCATTATTTCAATCATATGGATTTGGTTACTATAATTTTATAGTTAGTCTTAAAATCAGGTAGTATTTAGTCTTCTCACTTGGTCTTTCTTTTTAAAAATTGTTTAGATTATTCTACATCATTTGTATTGACATTAATTTTAGATTAGCTTACCAATTCCTATAAAAATCTGTGCTGTTTTTTTATGATAGAATTAAAATTATAGATCAATTTAAATCTAGTGAAAATTTAGTATAGTTTTACTTTACATTTCCTTAATGATTAATGATGTTGGACATCTCTTAATGTGCTTTTCATTCATTCATATATCTTATTTTCTGTAGTATCTATTTAATTTTTTCTCATTTTTAAATTAGTCTTTTTTTCTTAAATATTGTAATTTGACAGTTTTAACTTAGTCTGGATTTAACACTTTTGAAAGATATATATTTTGAATGTATTTTTCCCAATCTGTGGTCTACCTATGAATTACCTTAACAGTATCCTTGAAAGAGCTAAATTATAATTTTGATAAAGTCCCAAATATAAAGTGTTTTAAAATGGTTCATGCTCTTTGTTTTACATCTAAGAAACTTCAAAGTCATGAAAATGTTTTCTTTGTTTTTTTCAAGAAAACAAATTTTACTATTTTGCCATTTATATTTAAGCTTATTTCTATTTTGGGTTGATTTTTATTATGTATAATATGAGGTAATGGTCAAAAAATTTTTTTCTGTGTGGAATATAGCTATCCAGTTGTTCTATCCCAGTTCTTTTTTAAGATCATGCTTTACTAAATGAATTGGGCACAATCAATTGATCTATAGGTGTTGATATCTACTTTGAGACTCTTTACTTGGATTTAAGGTTGGATTAACATTTAAACAAGTAATCAAAGTAACTCATCATGTTAACTGTAAAAGAGAAAAAATCATATAATCATCTCAATAGTTTCAGAAATGTCATTAATCAAAACTCAACACCCATTTGTGATATAACTCTCAGCAAATTAGAAATAGTGAAATCTAATAAAGGATAGCTATAAAGAATGTATAGCTAACATAATACTTTATGGTGAAAGACTGAGTAATTTCCCCTTAAAATTAGGAACAGGGCTTCCCTGGTGGTGCAGTGGTTGAGAGTGTGCCGGCCGATGCAGGGAACACGGGTTTGTGCCCCAGTCTGGGAAGATCTCACATGCTGAGGAGTGGTTGGGCCCGTGAGCCATGGCCACTGAGGCTGCACGTCCGAAGACTGTGCTTCACAACGGAAGAGGCCACAACGGTGAGAGGCCCGCATACCACAAAAAAAAACCAAACAAACAAACCAAAAAAACAAAAAACCTAGAAGAATTAAAGAGAAAACAAACAGAGATGAACAATACAATAAGTGAAATGAAAAATACACTAGAAGGAATCAATAGCAGTATAACTGAAGGAAAACAGATAAGTGACCTGGAAGACAGAATGGTTGAATTCACTGCCATGGAACAGAATAAAGAAAAAAGAATGAAAAGAAATGAAGACAGCCTAAGAGACCTCTGGGACAACATTAAACACAACAACATTCACATTATAGTGGTCCCAGAAGGAGAAGAGTGAGCAAAAGGACCAAAGAAAATATTTGAAGAGATTATAGTCAACTATTTCCCTAACATGGGAAAGGAAATAACCACCCAAGTCCAGGAAGCACAGAGAATCCCAGGCAGGATAAACCCAAAGAGAAACACACAGAGACACACAGTAATCAAATTGACAAAAATTAAAGACAAAGAAAAACTATTAAAAGCAACAAGGGAAAAACAGCAAATTATATACAATGGAACTCCCATAAGGTTAACAGCTGATTTCTCAGCAGAAACTCTACAACTCAGAAGGGAGTGGCACGATATATTTAAAGTAATGAAAGGGAAGAGCTTATAACCAAGATTACTCTATCTGGCAAGGATCTCATTCAGGTTCAACAGAGAACTCAAAAGCTTTACAGACAAGCAAAAGCTAAGAGAATTCAGCACCACCAAACCAGCTCCACAACAAATGTTAAAGGAACTTCTCTTAATGGGAAACATAAGAGAAGAAAAAGGCCTAGAAAAACAAACCTAAAACAATTAAGAAAATGGTACTAGGAACATACATACCAATGATTACCTTAACTGTGAATCAATTAAATGCTCCAACCAAAAGACACAGGCTTGTTGAATGGATACAAAAGCAAGACCCATATATATGCTGTCTACAAGAGACCCACTTCAGACCTAGGGACATATACAGACTGAAAGTGAGGGGATGGAAAAAGATATTCCATTCAAATGGAAATCAAAAGAAAGTTGGAGTAGCAATACTCATATCAGATAAAATAGACTTTAAAATAATGAATGTTACAAGAGACAAGGAAGGACGTTACATAAGAAGAAGATATGACAATTATAAATATATATGTACCCAACATAGGAGCACCTAAATATATAAGTCAAATGCTAACAGCTATAAAAGAGGAAATCTACAGTGGCACAGTAATAGTGGGAGATTTTAACATCTCACTTACACCAACTGACATATCATCCAGACAGAATATTAATAAGGAAAAACAAGTTTTAAATGACACAATAGACCAGATAGATTTAATTGATCTTTATAGGACATTCCATCCAAAAACAGCAGATTACACTTTCTTCTTAAGTGCACATGGAATATTCTTGAGGCTAGATCACATCTTGGGTCACAAATCAAGCCTTGGTGAATTTAAGAAAATTTATATCATATCAGGCAACTTTTCCATCCACAACTCTATGAGATTAGAAATCAATTACGTGAACAAAACATAAAAAACACAAACACATGGAGGCTAAACAACACGTTACTAAATAACCAAGAGATCACTGATGAAATCTAAGAGGAAATCAAAAAATACCTAGAGACAAATGACAACAAAAACATGATGATCCAAAACCTGTGAGATGCAGCAAAAGCAGTTCTAAGAGAGAACTATATAGCAATACAATTCTACCTCAAGAAACAAGAAAAATCTCAAAAAAAATTCTAACCTTACACCTAAAGGAACTAGAGAAAGAAGAACAAAGAAAACCGAAAGTTAATAGAAGGAAAGAAATCATAAATATCAGAGCAGAAATAAATGAAATAGAAACAAAGAAAACAATAGCAAAAGCTGGTTCTTTTACAAGATAAACAAAACTGATAAACCTTTAGCCAGATTCATCAAGAAAAAGGCAGAGGACTCAAATCAATAAAATTAGAAATGAAAATGGAGAAGTTTCAATGGACACTGCAGAAATACACAGCATCTTAAGATACTACTACAAGCAACACTATGCTAATAAAATGGACAACCTGTAAGAAATGGACACATTCTTAGAAAGGTATTACCTTCCAAGACTGAACCAGGAAGAAATAGAAAATATGAACAGACCAATCACAGGTAATGAAATTGAAACTGTGATTAAAAATCTTCCAACAAATAAAAGTCCAGGACAAGATGGCTTCACAGGTGAATTCTGTCAAACATTTAGAGAAGAGCTAACACCCATCCATCTCAAACTCTTCCACAAAATTGCAGAGGAAGGAAAACTTCCAAACTCATTCTTTAAAGCCACCATCACCCTGATACCAAGACCAGACAGAGATACTACAAAAAAAGAAAATTACAGACCAAAAATCACTGATGAATATAGATGCAAAAATCCTCAACAAAATACTAGCAAACAGAATCCAACAACACATTAAAAGGATCATAACCCATGATCAAGTAGGATTTATCACAGGGATGCAAGGATTCTTCAATATATACAATTCAAGCAATGTGATACACCGTATTAACAAATTTAAGAATAAAATCCATTTGATCATCTCAATAGATGAAGAAAAAGCTTTTGACAAAATTCAACACCAATTTATGATAAAAACTCTCCAGAAAGTGGGCAAAGAGGGAACCTACCTCAACACAATAAAGGTCATATATGACAAACTCACAGCCACCATCATTCTCAATGGTGAAAAACTGAAAGCATTTCCTCTAAGATCAGGAACAAGACAAGGATGTCCACTCTCACCACTATTATTCAACATTGTTTTAGAAGTCCTAACCACAGCAATCAGAGAAGAAAAAGAAATAAAAGGAATACAAATTGGAAAAGAAGAAGTAAAGCTATCACTGTTTGCAGACGACATGGTACTATACATAGAGAATCCTAAAGATTCCACCAGAAAATTAGTAGAGCTAATCAATGAATTTGGTAAAGTTCCCTGATAAAAAATTAATGCACAGAAGTTTCTTGCATTCCTATACACTAGCAAAAAAAGATCAGAAAGAGAAATTAAGGAAACAATGCCATTCACCACTGCAAGAAAAAGAATAAAATACCTAGGAATAAACCTACCTAAGGAGGTAAAAGTCCTGTACTTAGAAAACTATAAGACACTGATGGAAGAAATCAAAGATGATACAAAGAGATGGAGAGATATACCATGTTCTTGTATCGGAAGAATAAATATTGTGAAAATGACTATACTACCCAAAGCAATCTACAGATTCAATGCAATCCCTATCAAATTACCAATGACATTTTTTACAGAACTAGAGCAAAAAAATCTTAAATTTATATGGAGACACAAAAGATCCCAAATAGCCAAAGCAATTTTGAGGGAAAAAAACAGAGCTGGAGGAATCAGATTCCCTGACTTCAGACTATATTACAAAGCTATAGTAATCAAGACAGTATAGTACTAGCACAAAAACAGAAATATAGATCAATGGAACATGATAGAAATCCCAGAGATAAACCCAAGCACCTATGGTCAACTAATCTATGACAAAGGAGGCAAGGGTATACAATGGAGAAAAGACAGTCTCTTCATAAGTGGTGCTGGGAAAACTGAACAGCTACATGTAAAAGAATGTTCATTGCAGCTCTATTTACAATAGCCCAGAGATGGAAACAACCTAAGTGTCCATCATCGGATGAATGGATAAAGAAGATGTGGCACATATATACAATGGAGTATTACTCAGCCATAAAAAGAGACGAAATTGAGCTATTTGTAATGAGGTGGATAGACCTAGAGTCTGTCATACAGAGTGAAGTAAGTCAGAAAGAGAGAGACAAATACCGTATGCTAACACATATATATGGAATTTAAGGAAAAAAAAATGTCATGAAAAACCTAGGGGTGAAACAGGAATAAAGACACAGACTTACTAGAGAATGGACTTGAGGCTATGGGGAGGGGGAAGGGTAAACTGTGACAAAGCAATAAAGAGGCATGGACATGTATACACTACCAAACGTAAGGTAGATAGCTAGTGGGAAGCAGCCGCATAGCACAGGGAGATCAGCTCGGTGCTGTGTGACCGCCTGGATGGGTGGGTTAGGGAGGGGGGGAGGGAGGGTGATGCAAGCGGGAAGAGATATGGGAACATATGTATATATATAACTGATTCATTTTGTTGTGAAGCTGAAACTAACATACCATTGTAAAGCAATTATGCTCCAATAAAGATGTTTAAAAAAAAAAAAAAAGAATGAAATTAGAATACTCCCTAACACCATACACAAAAATAAACTCAAAATGGGGTAAAGGGTTTCCGTGGTGGTGCAGTGCTTGAGAGTCCGCCTGCTGATGCAGGGGACACAGTTTCGTGCCCCGGTCCGGGAAGATCCCACATGCCGCAGAGCGGCTGGGCCCGTGAGCCATGGCCGCTGAGCCTGCGTGTCTGAAGCCTGTGCTCCGCAGCGGGAGAGGCCACAACAGTGAGGGCCGCGTACCACAAAAAAAAAAAAAAATGGAGTAAAGACCTAAATGTAAGACTGGACACTATAAAATTTTTAGAGGAAAACATAAGCAGAACACTCTGTGCCATAAATCACAGCAAGATCCTTCCTTTTTGACCTACCTCCTAGAGAAATGGAAATAAAAACAAAAATAAACAAATGGGATCTAATGACACTGAAAAGCTTTTGCACAGCAAAGGAAACTGTAAACAAATTGAAAAGAGAACCCTCAGAATGGGAGAAAATATTTGCAAATGAAGCAAATGACAAAGGATTAATTTCCAATATATATAAACCACTCATGCAGCTCAATATTAAAAAAACAAACAACCCAATCAAAAAATGGGCAAAAGGTCTAAATAGACATTTCTCCAAAGAAGACATACAGATGGCCAAGAAGCACATGAAAAGCTGCTCAACATCACTAAATATTAGAGAAATGCAAATCAAAGCTACAATGAGGTATCACCTCACACCAGTTAGAATGGGCATCATCAGAAAATCTACAAAGAATAAGTGCTGGAAAGGGTGTGGAGAAAAGGGAACCCTCTTGCACTGCTGGTGGGAATGTAAACTGATATAGCCACTATGGAAAACACTTTGGAGGTTCCTTAAAAAATCAAAAATAGAATTACAATATGACCCAGCAATTCCACTACTGGGCATATACCCAGAGGAAAACATAATTCAAAAAGACACATGCACCCCAATGTTCATTGCAGCACTACTTACAATAGCCAGGTCATGGAAGCAACCTAAATGCCCATCGACAGATGAATGGAGAAAGAAGATGTGGTACATATATACAATGGAATATTACTCAGCCATAAACGGAAACGAAAATGAATTATTTTTAGAGAAGTGTTTGGACATAGCGATTGTCCTACAGAGTGAAGTAAGTCAGAAAAAGCAAAACAAATATCATATATTAACGCATATATGTGGAATCTAGAAAAGTGGTACCGATGAAATGGTTTGCAAGGTAGAAATAGAGACACAGATGTAGAGAACAAACATATGGACACCAAGGGGGGAAAGTGGCGGGGTGTTGGTGGGATTGGGAGATTGGGATTGACATATATACACTAATATGTATAAAATAGATAACTAATAAGAACCTGCTGTGTAAAAAATAAATAAATTCAATTCAATTAAAAAAAAAGAAAATTGTAATCTATTAAAGAGCACCCAATTTACATTTACAATTTTACAATGCATTTCTAGAAATCAACAACTGTCTGTCATAGACAAATAATTTGACATGGAAGCAAATTCACTACCTGAAGGGATGCAGTTTTTGTTTGTTTGTTTGTTTGTTTGTTTTGGCTCTACGCGGGCCTCTCAGTGCTGTGGCCTCTCCCATTGTGGAGCACAGGCTCTGGACGGACGCACAGGCTCAGCAGCCATGGCTCACAGGCCTAGTCGCTCTGCAGCATGTGGGATCTTCCCGGACCGGGGTATGAGTCTATGTCCCCTGCATCGGCAGGCGGACTCTCAACCACTGCGCCACCAGGGAAGAACAGGGATGCAGTTTTTAATGGTAATCAGTTGAGTTCAGGTTTTTCAGAGGTGGTAGGAGTGAGTTTTCCTCTTGCAGCAAAACTTCTTTATTAACTGCAGACTCTTAAGTCTCAACTAAGTATATCATACCAATTGAGTAACTTGGCACAGTGTTTGAGTGGTAATTCAGTAAACACTTTGAATTTTCACTCAAGGATCTTTTTTGCACCTCTATGCATACTTATCATTTCCCACGCACACTTCTATGTAAGTCTCTATATTAAATATATGAGTATGAAGGAGGACAGCATTTTGTTGTCTCATGTATTCCTTTAAAAACTAAAAATCAGAATTTTTTAGAGTGGTAAGTCTAACAATAATAACAACTAATATTTACTGAGCACTTTGTATGTGCCAACCATTTCTCATGTATTATTTCTCAGTTGAGCCTCATGTTATTTTTGCCTCAGTTGGTAAGGATTGTTATATTGGCATAGGTTTTTTGTCTGCATTTATGAACAGTGTTTCTATTCATTTTCTCCCAAACTTCAAGGGCAAATGCATTCTTTATCCATGAAAAGAATGAAAGAATTACTGTTTATGGACTGCTGTTGTGATATAATAGTGAGTTCGTATAACCCAGTGAGATAGATTTGAACTCATGTTTCCTCAGAAGAACATAATAAGGATGCTAAATGTGTGAAGTTTGTTTATCCTTACACGTCAACATGTGCCAGATTATTCTGCACAGAATATGTAAAATTCATTTGCATAAGAACTATCAGATTCAGAATAAACAGAGTTTCGAAGTGCACAGGGTTAACACAGCAGAGAATTTGGTACTCGGTATAGACGAACAGTTTTAAAATGCTTGTTAACTGCCTCTTTGCTAAGTGAGCACACATGCAAGTGCTGTTTGGATGCTTTTGAGCATAGTAAATCTATTTCTACAGTTCAAACGTAATGTAACCAGGAAGACAAGATGCTCTACTCCGAATTGAAGAAAACGTGGGTGTGAGGTTGGGTTTTGATGATCCATTCAACCTGGAATTTAGCCTAGACATGATTCACTAAAACGTAGACTGAAAAGACACCAAAACAAACCTTATCCTCCACGGACGTGTGTTAAGTTTTGCTTTAGAAGCAGATGGAAAAGTGTAAAACCTGGTTGGAAACTGATTGAATTTGAAGAATCAAATGTGGAAAAATCAATTAATTCAACCAGTCCAATAGCTTGTTGGGGGTTTCAGGACTATTCTTCACAACATATCCTCAAGAATGTTTTGTCCTATGTAATTAGGAGCAATAGGTGATTGTTATGATTATTTCTTTTTTTATCCTTTTGCTTGAGAAAACTGTATTTCTTATTCTAAAAGTCTCCACTCAAAAGTATTTCCAGAAACAAAGCATACATTTTACCATCTCTTAACTTCATGCTTTAAATACTACTTGAAAAATTTTCTCCTTAATGTGCATGTCTTACAACATTTGTAGACAGCTATCATGTCTGTCAACCTTAATCACTGCTTAGCCAAACTTCTGTGAGAGGGATTTATAAATGAAACTTACTTGTATAATTTTTGTTTTTATTGAATTCTTTTAAACTTTCATTTCTAGATTTTATGTTCTGTTACTGTCTATCTCTTTTCATACCCAGTTTTCTGGGCACCCTCCAATTCAATTTGAGAGAAACTCCTGAATTTTAGGATAAGAGAGACTCAGAATAAAACCAAGAGATATAATTTGGAAAACATAAAACCAATTTAAAAGCTAAAATAAAAAATAAACATGTGTGTTGATGTGAACTCAAAATCAGGGAGCAATTGGGCTCATGAATGACCAGAATACCAAATGAAACCCAATTCATCTTTTTTTCCTCGACCATATGGAATAATGTGAATTGTTATACCGGTCTATAAAATTCTCATGTTGACTTTGACTTTGTTTCTGTCAAGAGTGGAAAAGCAGTATGATAATCCCTTGCAAAGATATATTTTCAATACAGAGTCTATAGGTAAGGATATGACTTCTCCACAATCACTGATGGCCCTGACAAGCTCCCCTGAAGAAGTGATGATTGAGGAAAGAGCTAATAAAGTGGCCTCCAAAGTGGAGATGACACACCCTAGATATACTAATAGAATTTACATCTGTTTGTTTATCCACAATTAGAAAGAAATCACATTTGACCAGGAAAGAATAGTGGAAGTTCTCTACCGAGAGGCTGACAATGATGTGTGCTCACTCTTCTGTGTGCTGTTGGTATATTGAGATATATCACAATATGCTTCTGCCCAGGTCATACCATGTAAGATTATATTGTCAACTAAATGAATACTTACAAAATGAATGGACTGCTTGGAACAAGTCACTATGTGGAACTCGCAGAGTGAAAAATACACTAATAGCACAAGGAATAAATTAGAAAATGGCAGAGCTGATTCTATTCTTCCACTCTTGGTGGGAGCCCTTCCTAGGACACACTGTGAAGTAAAGCTATTATGATCCACTCATAGAGTGTATGGAAGTCCTGAGATATTAGCTTATGAGACTAGACAGCCGAAGAACCCAGAACCTGAGTACAAACTTCTATAATGTTCTGAATTATGGCAACATTTTGTGATGCCCAGTCCAGTACTCTGTGTCTTCACTAAGCACAAGGACTAGTGTTTGAAAACCTCTCCTGAGATTTTCTATTTATTAACAGAATTTAAAACACCACTTGGGTTTCATGATATAAAAATGGCTGAAACAAAACATAGAACACAATAAGATGAAAACTAACATCCTTTGGCAGTAATTACTGGCACAGAGAAAATACTGTTTAATATTTGAAGAAACAAGCATTAGAAATTCACAATGTAAGAACTTTGCTATGCAGTTGGATGAAAGAACAGATGTCTCTAACAGGCCTGCGTTTATGGTATTTTCAAGATTCTGCTTTAATAATGAAATATAAAAGTAATAATGTTTGTGAGCCACTTGACTAAAGAAAAGATGTATGGGACATATGACTTTAATTAAACATTTTATACACAAATTATGTAGCTATAAACTCATGTAGTGGCAGCTTGGCTAAAGTTTATAAGAATGATTACGGGGCAAGGATACAGAGTTAGCATCACACTTTATAAAATATTATAATTTCAGGTTAATTCATAGCAAAGCAGAGAAGTTGAAGCTGGAAGTATGCAAAGTGCTGTGCTATAATTCTGAGTTTATAAATACAACAGTGTTAGCTGGCATTAATACAGAGCTTCATCTGTGCCAGGCTCCATTCTTATTGACTTATACATATTCACTCATTTAGTCATCAAAACTCTGTGGAGGGTAATACAATTATCACGTCATTTTTTCAGGTGAGGAAACTGGGGCACAGAGAAGTAAGTAAACCTCCCAAAGATCACACTGCTAGAACATGGTTAAACCAGGTTAATCTTGTCAGTCTGGCTCTAAACTGTACTGCCTCTCTGACTATGGACCTTTGTGAAGTATCTTTTTTCAGCTACAACAACCAGTGATATTAAAAAAATAAATAAATAAATAGAATTTAGACTTTCAAATTTCAGCATATTTAACTGCATTTCTCACAAAAATATTATTGAAAACATTTTTTTTAGTGAAGAACCTTCTTAATCATTAATAAGTACAACTAAAAATACAATAGTTTTTACTGTATTCTTAGAATAGCCTTCACATTTTCTGTTTTTATGTATATTTCATCACATAGATAACATATTTGTAACTGTATATAATGTGTGTATTCATGAGTGTGTGTACCTCTGTGTGTATGTATACACTTTAATTAGATTTTAAGTGAAAAATGTTATTGATGTAGGTACAATAAAAATTTGGGGTTTTCTAAGCTAAAGAAATTATTGGTATTAAGTAAGAAAAGCAGTTGGAAAAAGCACGAGAGATAGTGGGAAGAGGTGCAGAAGGCTTCGTATTAGGAATTTCACCATGGGAAATTGGTGAAAATGTGGGGAAGAGAGTGTGGATGGAGCATAAAGTGCAAGAAAAGTGATGGGCAATAGTATGAGAGGAGGCTGGGAAGAGCATAGCGGGGAACAGATGAAAGAAGGGTCTGTTCTGAGCCTAGGGCAGAAGAAGGTCAATGGGAGATGATGAACCTTGGACTAGGCAGGTAACTAGAAATGGAGAAAAGATATATGAAATCTATCTATTGATCGATCCATCCATCCATCCATCTATTCATCTATCCATTCTTCTATCTATCCATCTACCAAAGAGGAAATGATTGTCAGAGTGATGAAAGGCAAGGCCATGGAAGGTAAACAAGGGAGGTTTCAGGCTTTTAACCAAACAAGTTTTTAGTTGTCTAGTAAATTAAAAACTAAAAATAAAAGTGAACATGTAAATGTCATTTTACTATTATAATTTTTAGTTTTCCTTATAATTTCTGATACGTAATCAAGAGTAACTTGAAACACTTTAGCATTGAGTTTCTCACTGTATGAAGTTCTTAATAATCTGTAAACAAACACTTGAAGGGACTCATGATTTTATTTTTTTATAAAATGAGGAATTCTTTTGTACCCTGAATAAATCTCCTCTCTAATTTATGGGTTTGCAAGAGCTGTTAAGTGTTCTTTTTAATCATATGAAAGTCTGTCCTGTCCAGAGACACATCTCAAGAGAAAGCTATAGCACAACACAATCTTCTCAGTTCCTTCTCTTCAAGTATATATATATTGACCATGGCTTTTCATTTGGACTTCTGAGATTTTTGTCTTAATCACTACCTCCACAATGGTGTACAAAAGTAAAGGAAAAACCTTTCTCTTTTAAGTGGAGAGAGAGGACACTGTGGCTGTAGATTTGCCTATCATGGAATGCTGATGGGTAGATCTAAAGCTCCAGAACCTTGAGATTGGAAGTGGGGTTGTCTCTCACTGACATTCCATTGGAAACATTATGGAAGATTGGGAAAACTTTGCTTATAAAACACCCACATTACCCTAAATCTCTGAAGAGACATCATCACTTAGAATCAACAGAAAGTCTTCTGTAAAAAAAAAAAAAAAAAAAAAAAATTAAATTTGTAAATAAATAAATAATTCAGGAAATCACAGTGAGAAAGAGTTTTATGAGCTTTTCAATATTGGAAGGAAGTAAAATGAGGCTCTGTAAGTACCAGATATTTAATTACCTTGAGGTTTAAAATGACAGGGATTCTGTGAATTTTGTGAGCATCGTGTACTTTAACGGAGAAACTTTCCTTAAACTTCTTCCTATATTCCACATGAACTTAAAAACAACTTTTGAAGGTTGTTTTGGAAATACAAGCTATACTGACATGTTCTAGGAAAACAGAGGGTGCGGGATCCATTAGTTCAAATCTGTCAGACTCCTTTGACTTGATGTGTTAATACAAAAGACATTAGAACTGATAGCTGCTTCTACACATCTGACAGATCTGGGTGTTATGAGCCCTTAAACAGCCTCTGTCCCTCTAATGGGACAATATGAGACTAGAGTCTAAGGAGTGAAAAGACGTGAGGGTTATTATTATATCCTATGAATCTTTGCAATATAATAGCAGATCACTAATTAGGGCAAGAATTTTTCAGTTAAGTATTGGAAATTTTGAAGTGCCCACTGTCCTTTTTACTTTATGTCTAGAGATTTTCATGTTATACTTATATTAAGGGCACAGTAAGGTGAAAATGGAAAGAGTTATTATCCTGAAACAAAATTTTGGTTCATCCCGCAATTGTGACTTACCTACATTTTAAGTTTCAAGTTTTTTTTTCCTCCCACTTAGCCCTCTCATTTGTGATTCATGAATGAAGTCCTTTCTTAGTTTAATACACTTTTTTCATATCTGGGTTAGATGATTAGATACGCTTTATCAAGGTCAAGAAAAAGGCATCCATTTGGACAGGAAAAGGTAGATATAACTTCACCATTAAAAATTCATTATAATTATTCTTTGTTCTTGGCACCCAAACATCATCAAACAAGAATGGAGCATTTACTGTACTTGAATCTCCATGGAATTTTAGGGTGGACAGCACATATTAAAAATGACAAATAGATGAAAATGTGTTAGTCACGTCCACTATCCTCTCTCAGGGAAATGGCAGTCAGTGTTAATAAGATCTTAACTTTCTTTCCTGCTGAGCTTCAGAAACCTTAACACAGTACCAATGACAGCTTTGGCATATGATTAAAACACAGCAGCCATTGCTTATTTCCAATGGGAAGATTATAGTCTTAAACTTGTGTAAGGATGAGAAAGCATTATGAATATACAGAAACATAGATTGGAGGCACTTGTGACATAGCAAGCCCAGGGCTAGCACGTGTGCTAGGACTATTAGAGCTGTCAACACACTCATTCCACTGATCTGACTGCTTTTCTCTTTCATTTCCTGTTAAATCTTTATTGAAGAAGAGAAAAGGTTGATGAAGAAACCTGATTTGGAGCCATATGTAAAGGTCTTTTTTTTTTTTTTTAAAGAAGATGATGGGGGTAGGAGTTTATTAATTAATTTATTTATTTTTGCTGTGTTGGGTCTTCGTTTCTGGGCGAGGGCTTTCTCTAGTCGTGGCAAGCGGGGGCCACTCTTCATCGCGGTGCGCGGGCCTCTCACTTTCACAGTCTCTCTTGTTGCGGAGCACAGGCTCCAGACACGCAGGCTCAGTAGTTGTGGCTCACGGGCCTAGTTGCTCCGTGTCATGTGGGATCCTCCCAGACCAGGGCTCGAAGCCATGTCCCCTGCATTAGCAGGCAGATTCTCAACCACTGAGCCACCAGGGAAGCCTTGTAAAGGTCTTTTGAGGGAGGAGATTCCAATTGGGGATCACCAGTGGTATTGTTTGTATTTCATGAAGTTTTTATATTTTCTAGAAATTTTATTTTTTTTTGATATTTACTTTATTGAAGTATAGTTGATTTACAATGTTTTGTTAATTTCTTTAAAAAATTTTTTTATTGTGGTAAAAGTCACATCATATAAAACCTGCTATTTTAAACATATTTAACTGTACAGTTCAGGGGCAGTGAGTACATTCACATTGTTGTGCAGCTCTCACTATCATCCATCTCCCGAATTTTTCACCTTCCTAAACTGAAACTCTGTCTTCTTTAAACACTAACTCCTCATTCCCCCTCCCCGTTCCCCCCATCCCCCAGCCCCTGGCATTTACCAATGTAGTTTCTGACTCTATGAATTTGACTATTCTATGTACCTTGACTATTCTATGTACCTGGTATGAGTGGAATCAAACAGTATTTGTTGGCACCTAATGTAATACAGGGGGGAAAAAATAGAAAGAAGGTACAGTCTGTTTGCAGGACATATATTAAATTAACCTTAAAAGTTTGTCAATTTCTGCTGTACAGCAAAGCGATTCAATTGTACATATAGACATATTTTTTCATATTCTTTTCCATTATGGTTTATCACAGGATATTAAATACTTTCCTGTGCTATCCAGTAGGACCTTGTTGTTTATCCATTCTATATATAATTGTTTGCATCTGTTAATCTCAAACTCCCAGTCCATCCCTTTCCCACCCTCCCTCCCCCTTGGTCACCACAAATCTGTTCTCTATGTCTGTGAGTCTGTTTCTGTTTTGTAGATAAGTTCATCTGTGTCATATTTTAGATTCCACATAAAAGTGATATCACAAGGTGGAGATAGGGAAAGAGGAATCTCCTGTTTTACTCATTTTTTTAAAAATCCAAGATCTTTAATACTTTGATAAAACAAGATTTAAAAAAATGGAAAATGTACTTTGTTTCTAAACAAATAACCTTGTCATGAAAATTTGGATTATACAGTTTCTAATATCTGAAATTGCCATGACATATATTCTTATACCTCTAATAAAGTCTTATTTACACAAAATATATCCAAATAACATGAGGCCAGGAGCAGACCTAACCATGTTCATGCAGTGTAAGTTACTGTTTCTCAGGATTCAGAAGGTTGTATGGTCATTGAGGCGTCTCTACTAGGCCTCAGGGGGAATGAAGGGATCATTACCAGCTGGATATGGAGGAGTGGGGACGGCACTCAGGTAGAGCTGTTCTGAGCACTATCAGCAGCCCCAGTTCCCAAGACCAGAAGAAAGCCACAACTGTCTCAGAAATACTTCTGTGTGCTTTTATGTAACTTCATAAATTTCCAAATCTGTTGGCTTGAACCAAACAGGATATATTTCTAATTTACAATTGCTGTTCCGTGAGATGGTGGCCAGTTTTCTGCGCAATAAAATGGTACATCAAGATTTGCAGGCAGTTCTCATTGTGAACATAGTACATTGGGACAAGCATAAATGATGCCATTAAAGATTCATTCTGCAATCCTCACTAAAGTTTTATACAGCTACACAGCATTACTTTTAATACAGATTTAGAATCTATTCTTTCTTTCCTTTTATTTTCCAGCTTAAATATTTGTGGTTTGTTTGGTTTAGCACCTGTTTCTGTGTTAACCTTTCAAGATAGAACACCTCCCATTGAGGTTCCTTCTCAGACTCTCATTAAAAGTAATGCTTGGGGGCTTCCCTGGTGGCACAGTGGTTGAGAGTCTGCCTGCCAAAGCAGGGGACACGGGTTCGTGCCCTGGTCCGGGAAGATCCCACGTGCCACGGAGCAGCTGGGCCCGTGAGCCATAGCTGCTGAGCCTGCGTGTCTGGAGCCTGTGCTCTGCAACGGGAGAGGCCACAACTGTGAGAGGCGCGCGTACCGCAAAAAAAAAAAAAAAAAAAAAAAAGTAAAGTAAAGTAATGCTTGGAACATTTCCTTAAAAGTAAATGCAGCTCATCTCCTCTGCTCATGATCTTCTCAGAGACTGAGACCTAACATTGAGCTAAGTTGAGCTGCCTGCTCTCAAATCAATTCCTGGAACAAGAAAACTCATTTAGTGTTTAGATTGGGATGCAAAGTCACGTGCAAAATAAAAAGAGAGAAAAGATTAGTAAAGTTTTATTTGTCAAAAATAAGGGATTGTCTTCAAGGTACCAAAACTATAGTTTGTCTAGTACTTGAGGTGCTGGTGAATATACCAGAAAACTAGATTTGCTTTGGTCATACCCCACTGTAGCTTAGTCATCTCAGAATTGCCTGAACATTTCCAGTGCAGTAAATTTTAGGGTCTTTCAGAGCTTCTATTTTTTAATGTAAACATGATTTCACACAGTATAAAATACTTAGTTTCTCTCTTGCTTTTATCTTTAAAGATTCTATTGACCAGTTTGGGGTCACAGATCCCTATTTGATTAATCCACTCATTCAACCACATTTTAAACTGCCTACAGCAGAGACCTTGAAAGTTGGGTATCTTCTCCCTAGAAAAACTAACTTCCACACAGTAGTATATACATAATCTTTGACTATAATTTCTGGAATTTATGGATCCTGATCAGACCATCCAGGCATTCCTCAAATCAAGAATACCTATTCTAAATATATGGACACCAAGGGGGGAAAAAGGTGGGGTGGGGTGGTAGTGTGATAAATTGGGAGATTGGGATTGACATATATACACTAATATGTATAAAATGGATAACTAATAAGAACCTGCTGTATAAAAAATAAATTAAATAAAATTCAAAAAAAAGAGAATGCCTGTTCTATTTCTCTTTTCTTCTTAGCATGTAAATATCTTCTAGAGTGACTCTTCCATAGTTAGAAACAAACAAACAACACAAAAATCTCATAATTTGAATGTTGTAGACTCACCTATAGCTAAAACAAGCATTCCTCTTTGAATATTCTTTGTCTTCTGGCTACTACTCTATTTCTTTTTTTCCCCTTCAATAGTATAATAAGTTTCTTTATTTCCCATTCTCATCCATTCTTTACTGCTTTCTGGCTTCTGTCCCACTGAAATTGCTCTTGGTCAAATCATCAAATAACTTCCTAGCTTTTGACACTAATGGGGACTTTTAAAATCTTTATTTTGTGTTTTTTTTCTTTTCCTTTTTTTTCCTGTCTTCAGCATTGCACCTTCCTGTGGGAAGAAAGAAAAGAAAAGAAAATACTTTCTAGGTCATTTCAACAGCTTCTTCTTAATTTCCTTTATTTCTTCTGATCGTCTTGACACCATGTTTCATGGCATCTCGCCATTATTTATTACCTCCTGTATTTCCTGGCTGAATGCATACAGGCTCATGGGCTCTTATATCTCTATTCCTAACTAAGAGTGCTCTGAGTACTAAACTTTTAACTCTAACATTTACTGTTTATTTTCTTTTGGCAGTCTCACAGATATCTCAAAATCAAAGTTTCAAAATTAAATCCATCTTCTCTGAAAAACATTCTCCTCTGTATTCTGTCTCTCAATCAGAAGCATCTCTTCAAACTCAGTATCTGATACAAAAACGTGGAAATCATTCTAGGCTCCTCGTTCCTCATTCAACACATCTAATTGGTGACCAAGTCTTGCAGACTCAAGCTCTTCCATGTGTTTCTATTTTCCCTCTTATGCTCATTTCAGAAATATTTATGAAGCAGAGCTGATTAGATTGCATAAGGGAATGAAAGAGAAGAAATATTTCCAAAATCATTTCCAAATATGTATACAATATGCATTGATGCTGCAGTCTTGAAACAGAGTATCTTTTCTGGGAAATGTCAGTTTTTGGTCTTAAGGCCTTCCAACTGATTGGATGAGGTCCACCTACTTTATCGAGTATAATCTCCTTCCTGTAAAGTTGACTGATTGTAGATATTAATTACATAAGCAAAATACCTTCATTGCAACATCTAGATTAGTGTTTGATTAAATAGCTGGGTACTACAGCCTAGCCAAGTTGATACATAAGATGAATTATTACAAGTGAGAATAGTTTACCAACTTCCAGCACAGATTTGTACCGCCTGGAGTTGTTATGTTATCGTTTCCAATAGATTCTCACTACTTGTCCCGAAGGGTATAGGTAGAAGGGTTAGGACTGGTATTGAAGGTACAGTTTCTAGAAATGGTCTGTGATTGTTTGCTTTCTCTGTCATTAGAATTCCAACGAAAAGCAACCTGATTAGTGAATTCTTATGAAATTACTTGTGCCTGCAAGAGTTACTCTACTTCTAGAGAGTGTTTCCAAAGTAGGAAACTAGCAGAGAGCAAGGAAAAATCCTGAATATATGAATTTAATACTTTAATAATAGGCTGCTCTGCCTATATCATAGCATGTGACCATCTACTCCACCTACATGTGAGGCTAGGCTGGTAGGGCACACTCATCTCCCCTCCAGACCTGGCAAAGCTCATATCAGCAGCCCAGTGGCCTCATGGAAGGGAAGTGAACCCCAAAACATTGCAATTGATAATGACATGGTCTTTAAGATCTAGAGGTAAATGGATAGTTGGCCATTAGCATGGTGCAAGTAAAGAAAGAACATGTTGAAAACAGTGGTCCAATTAAAGAAATGTACAGCTTAAAGGATGTGGTGATGATTACATTCAGCCCATGATATTTTTTTTGTCAATTTGTTTGACTTTCTTTTTCCCCCCTGGTGGATGAATTGTCTGCTCTTTCCTTAAAGCTGTTAAGGCTTGAGAAAGAAAACAACATAGGCATTTTAATTAACTTACATGCAGGGTTTGCTTGAAAGGTAGTCACTCTGAAATAATGTGTTCTCCTCTGCATTGGCAGCACAGTTTCAAAGGGTCTGCTGAAAGAATAAGAGAGTCTTAAGTTTAAACTAAAAGTAACACGACAGTTACAAGCTCTGCGTTCATGCTGTGTTCAAAAGCTTCCTCTATTTCAATTTCCCTTCCTTTTAGAATAAGTAGGGAGGAAGAGAATAAATAATATCTTGTAGAAGGTTTCCTCCTGTGGGACTCCATTTTTCTGCAGTGAGCTACTGCACATTTCCTAGTCAAAGGACATAAATGCAGACTTCCAGGGGACTTTTAAAGAAAAAGATCACCAGAAAGGTGACACTTCTAGAAATAGTATCATGGTGTTTGCTCATTAGCCTTGGCTGGTGCTGAGCTGGTTCTCTGGAAGAATCCCTCTTAAAATCCTGCACTTCTAAACTTGGTATCATAAAAGGCAGTGGAAACTCTTCACTCGAGAACAATTTATATTCCGTTACTATCTGACTGGCATTAGGAGTAAAGGATCCAGAAAGCACAGAACCAAATTTACCTTACTTAGCCAGCATTTTTAATTCTTCTTTCCTACTCATTTTCTATTGATTTGTGTGGCAGGGTCTCTTAGAAGGTTCCCAATGATCCTGCCTCCTGGTATAAACTCCCTTGGGTAATTCCCTACCCTTGAGTGTAGAGTGGACCTTTTGACTCTTTTCCACTGACAAACATGTGGTGAAGTAACAGGAGGTCACCTCCAAGATTAGATTACAAAAGGGCTGTGGTTTCCATCCTAAGCACTCTCTATCCTTCTTTTACTGGATCACTTTGAAGGAAGCCAGCTGCTACATTCTGACCTGTCCTATGGAGAGGTTGATGTAGCAAGGAACAGGTCTCTCTGGCCAGCAGCCAGCAAAGACTTGAGGCCTGTTAACAGTCTTGACCTCATACCTGTTAGGATGGCCATTGTGAGAAAAACAAAGAAACAAAAATAACAAGTATTAGCAAAGATGTGCAGAAATTGTAACATTTTGTGCCCTGTTGGTAAGAATGTAAAATGATGCAAATTTTATGATAAAAGGTTATGGGGGTTCCTCAGAAAAAAAAAAAAAAACCTATAAATAGAATTACCACATGATCCAGCAATTCTACTTCTGAGTATATATCCAAAAGAATTGAAAATGGGATCTTGAGATATTTGCATCCTATGTTCACTGTAGCATTAATCATGATAGTCCTGATAGGGAAACAACCTAAGTTTCCATTAATGGATGAATGGATAATGATATACAATGGTAGACAGATAGATAGATAGATATACAATGGAATATTATTCGTCCATGGGAAAGAAGGGAATCCTGTCATTTGGTACATCATGGAGGAAATTTGAGGACACTATGCTAAGTGAAATAAACCAATCATAAATAAACCTATACTTAATAATTACACTTACATGAGGTATCTAAAGTAGTCAAACCCTTAGAAATAGAAAGTAGAATTGTGATTCCCAGGGCCAGGGGAAGGGGGAGAAGAAGAGTTGTTCAATGGATGTACAGTTTCAGTTTTGTCAGATGAAAAACTTTTAGAGGTCTGTTGCACAGCAATGTGCATATAGTTAAGTCTACTGTACTGTACCCTTCAAAACGGCTAAGATGGTGAATTTTTATGTTTTTTTCTTCACCACAATTAGAATTAAACCAGTAAACCTACCCAGCAAACCTATCTAACCTGGTATGTTGGTTCAGATACATCAATCTCGCTCATTCTCTAAGCCTTCTCATCCTAGTAGTGAGAACATTTTTCTAGAAGAGGTACCAAGTAATTTGTTGGGAAAATGGCTGGTTTTAAAGTCAAAAGATATGAGTTTGATTACTGGCCCCTCCAGAATTCTTATATTCTCTAAGACAAGTCACTTAGACTCTCTTCCGCAAAACAAAAATAATGCTGAAGGAATGTGGTCATTGTGAGGTTTAAATGAAATGAGGAAAACAGAATCCTTCCTTTTTAAAATGTCTGGTATTATAAATATGTGAATTACTCTTCTTAAAACTTTGTAAAAACAAGTTAAAAAAAAAAGTTCAAATCTCCTAAAGTGCCTGAAAATTAATTTCCAAAAATTTTTGGAATCAGAACATATAATCAGGGATTTTGCTCTTCTGTCTGACTCTTCTATTTGAATCTGAAAATTAAATAAACAGTTTTCTTTACACTTTGTGAAACTTTTCTATAAAAAGTTATAAAACACAGTTTAAAAAAATTAATCATTAAAAAGTACTTAAAAGCAGTTCAACTACACAGTTATAGAGTACTCATACTTACATATATTTTTTTAACTGGATAAAATGACGGAAAATTCAGTGGGATGTACTTGTACTGCTTTAGTTCATTGGCTCTCACCTGTAGATGATTTTGCCCCCCAGGAGATATTTGGTAATGTCTGGAGACATTTTTGTGTCACAGCCAGAGGGGTGAGTTTTACTGACATCTAGTGGTGGAGGCTAGGGATGATTCTTAAAAGCCTACAGGACAACCCCACACAACAAAGGATTATCCAGTCCAAAATGTCAACATGCTGCTGTTGAGTCAACCCTGCTTTAGATGACACTGTGTAAGTGTGACACTGTCTAAGCTGCTTAGAATCCTAACCACTAAGAGACTATAATGACCACTGTAGGGCCCTATCCTTTGCTCCTTTCCCTCCCTTCTCCATCTAACTTTAAGGACCTTATCTCCTGTATCCCCAAAGAGACTACTCCATCCTTTTATGTCTTCAGTCAAAATTTATGTGGAACCACTGTGGAAACTCATAAGACATGATAGACTGCAAAGGCATTAATATGCTACTGACACCAGCTGTAAATCTTCATCTCATCTGCTGCTGACAGTGCTATCTCAAAGATTTCAAAGAGCCTGAAAGAAGTAGACTCCTGAGTAAAAAAAAAAAAACCCAAAACAAAAAGGAAACAGCTGTCCTAGGATCAACCTAGGTGATACAGAGGGAACGCTGCCCTGCAGGAGAAAGCATTTTGAGAGCTTATCTGTCACTGACGTCACATCCAGTTCAAGTTTATGTTGTCCTCCTGCCCTAAAGAGTTCCTTCACTTTTTTTACTCTCAAGTCTTAACCACCACACAGGATCTACTTGCTCTATTATAAAGGTCAGTCTGAAGTTACAACAATATTGCACATGATAGCTTACTTTCCTGGTGCTTTTTAGACTGATGATTTCCCCAAGTTCCACTAACAGAGGATATCAAGAGATTTTTAACTGATGATAATTAAGGGACGTCTGGGACCTTGAAGTGGAAGTCCAGTGATCTGCAACTTTCTGAGCTCCAGTCTTTATCCGCGTAGCTCAATCCCTGAATGAACAGGACTCAAAGGATGCCATGATTAGGCACTGGGATACAGGAGAGGTTGCTGGATGAATACAGAGCATGTTAAAACTGTGTTTCCCTCATGCAAACTGCCTTTATAGCTGGGGAGCATTGTGGAGAAAAGTTATTTTAACCACATCCTTTGTAGTTTGATTCTAAGCAGAAAAAAAAAAAAAGTGTTGTATAGGATGTTTGAGTACTTGGGAATAATATAATAGTTTATTTAACTTTAGGAAGTTAAATAGGTTATTACATGCCTGATTGAGTTCAACAGTAAAGAAGGGTCTTCATTGCCATGTGGAAGTCTAGGTCTATGACTCAATTACCAAATTCTTCCCACATTTTACAGAATGCTTTGGAGAAGAATAGTCAGCGGTTATTTTCATGAGTATGCCCTTTTGATGAGGCTGCCAAAGCATTTTTGCAACCACTCGACCAGTTTTGTGGTAGCTCTCTGAATGTCAAAGAGGTCCGAGGAGGAGGAATTAGTAGAGAATACTTTAATCAAATTAAATGAGAAAGAGAGATTTTGGCAACTGTATCTACTTCTGAAATTTACATGTATAGGGTGTACCTTGTAATCAGAATTCTAACAAGGAGTCAACGTGGTTCTCTCAGTGGAAAAATGACTTTTTAAAATTTGTTTGCTGAAGCTGAACAGCCTTGAAAGAAGATGAAAAGGTAGCCAATAAATTCAGTATCTTACTGAGAGACTCAGCAAATACTGAATAACACTATCCTAACAAATCTTAATGAAAAGCTAAATCTGCCTGTGAACAGAAGGGATTGACTGGGAATAAATTTACTTCATAAAGACTCAAATCAAGTGGTCAGACAGTTCTGTTTTGTCAAGTTTGGAAAAGCCTTCTCATTAAAAAGAAGATAATTCTGTTGTACTTTATCTGCAATGGTGCACGAGGGTCCTGAAAAGATTTTGCTACCAGTCACACGACCTAATGTGAGCACCTAGAGAAAACATAGGAGTAATTGAAACTTGGAGCTAAACACATCTCACCTTTCACACAAAAGCTGGTGGTATAAGTGAAAATGGTCCCAGGAGTCTTTGCCTACTACATTGGTTGCCCCCAAAGAATTAATTATAGCGTCTGGTTTAAGAGTGTCTTTGGGAAGGGAAAGCACATCCTTTCAGACCTGTGTGGTCTCAGAAGCATATTAGTGCTTAAAATGGCATGAGGAAAGATTTGGACTGCTTCATTTTAGAAAAATGTGTGCCCTGGCCTAGAAAACATTTTTAAACAAATAAGTTAGTATCTTCTCTGGGCTGAAGAGTAAATTGTTGATCCAAAAGTTGCTGCTAAGTCACCCAAGGTTCATAAACATGTGGATTAAGACTAATAATAATTAAGGATGCATTCGATGTAGGATTTCCAAGGGATGGGACTAGCAGATTGCACAACAATCTCCCACCCCATTCATGAGCAAGTTGAGAAATGAGAAATGAATAAAGATAAAACAATATATCCATCACAGCCAGGTTAGAGGGCAGGACTCAGAATCTATTAGTGCAGTGGGCTCTTTAATACCAAACCTTAGCATGAGGCATACCCCATCCCCACATCCCTAGATAGCTGGACCAAAGGCTTAGCCATGGAAGTAAGTTTGCTCCCAAAAGGATAAAACATAATGCTGTACTGAGTAAGCCTAAGTGGTTATTCTTTCAAAAATTACCAATCACATAAGTCAGGCTAATTCCCTAGGAGTAGAATGAATCAAGGAGAGAGGTCTGAACATACTTAGAGAAATGTTCCTAAACCAAAGTGGATTTATTTTACAGTTCAGTTTTCAAGTTACTGTTTATATGCCAAAACATTTGTATGTGTGTGTGTATGTAATATTTTTCTTATGGAAAAAAAAATTCCTGTGAGATGGCTAATATTCTTAGCTTAAACTCTTATGAGTTTGGAAATTTTAGGAAAATTTAAATGAGATTTTCCCCAGGAATTCACATGAAGGAAGTAAGACTATTTATGGAGTTAAAAAATAAAATCAGTAAGTGTCAGACCAGAGTAGAAAAATGCAAAATTGCCATAAGGAGACAATTATAACCTGAGTTGAATATTTTAATACAATTAAAGAAAGAATATATTCATAAGCTGATGAAAGAATATATTCACCAGCTAAGTTAGGAGAGAGAGAATTCTTCAGCTGGGCTCATTAAAGCACTGGCCATGGCAGAGGAAACCTTAGTCAGTAGACTCAGAAACTCAAGTCCCATTGATAAGACCTTTCCTCTGGTCCTATTAATCACTTAATTTCTCTAACTTCCACTCCTCTGATCTCTTTCTTGTTGGACAAGTTTTGACTGCTGTGCTGCCCATGTAAGCCTGCGGAGGGAGAAAATGTTCTGTTCATGAAACTGCATGTCTGTTCGGTACATGAAATTGTTGTGAAAAAAATTTCTTCATGGAATCTGATTTTCTTTTTCCTATATACAATGTGTGTCAGAGAATGTGATGACCATGTTAATGCCAGCATCCTGATCTATGTGGTATTTACAGTTTCCTTGGAAATTAGTAAATTATTATTCCAGTTTATAGATTAGTTCCCGTGAGCCTGGTAGAGGTGAATCTGATCCTGAGTAGTAGATCCACTATTAATATGCTGACCAAATAAAATTTCTGTGCATGCAAGGCTGAGGGAGAGAGTGGTAGCAAAGTAGACCACATTATTGAAGAAAAAGACAAGACTATGGAAAAATGAGGTATAAAAGATCACATTATACAATGATTATAGGAATATAGCTGCATAATTACAAGAGCACAATTCCATAAAATTTACTAAAACTTCTAAAACATTCACCAAATGTTTCTACAACAAATTAGAAGAACATAAGAAAGCATGATCTGGTCATGCAAATTGAAGGAACATAAGAACATCAACTAAGGGCTTCCCTGGTGGCGCAGTGGCTGAGAGTCCGCTTGCCGATGCAGGGGAGACGGGTTCGTGCCCTGGTCCGGGAAGATCCCACATGCCGTGGAGCGGCTGGACCCATGAGCCATGGCCACTGAGCCTGCGTGTCTGGAGCCTGTGCTCCGCAACGGGAGAGGCCACAACAGTGAGAGGCCCACATACCACAAAAAAAAAAAAAAAAAGAAGAACATCAACTAAAAATGACCTAGAGATCATTCCCAGCCATTTCAGAAATATTGGGAAGGCCAAACAGACATGGTATCTCTATATTAATGGATGTATGATGCACAATGATACTTTCTAGTAAGTTTCATTTAAAAAATAGTCTGAATTGATTACAGAATGCTTCCCGTTTTTTGGTTGGAAACTCAATTACTAACAGAAAAATTGACAGAACAACAAGAAGACATTATCACTGAGAGATGATATGAGGTTACAGAATATAAAGATGATGTGAGAAAAAAGAAAGATTAAAAAAGCAAATAGAAACATGTAGTTGTGCTAGAATTTTGCTCTATACATGTAAAGTGCATACCAGTGTAACAGAGAACAAACCTAACTCCATACTGGATCTATTCCTTTAGCTCTAACTTTTGTGATCTGCTGTCTGTGCTTAGTCATGCTGGCTCTGCACTTTTGTCAAAGAATGTTGTTTAGAGCCTGAAATATACATGAATAGCCTATTCTCAAGGCTCTGACCTTTAAAGGTATAACAATTTTCCTATCATATGGAGACATTAACATTTGTCTTGTTGGAGGTTTACAGGAACATTGTGACCAGTCCTCAGTGGACAGCTGCAAGAACAAGGGATTCCTGCACCAAGGAGCTTGCAACCACCAGCCACACACCCTCCCCTTTTAGTATAAAAGAAACCTGAATTCTAACTCAGGTAAGATGATTCTTTGGGACACTAGTCTTCCACCTTCTCGGTCTGCTGGCTTTCCGAATAAAGTCACTATTCCTTGCCCCAACACTACATCTCTAGATTTATTGGCATGTCATGTGGTAAGCAGTATGAGCTTGGACTTGGTAATGCCAATGATATTAATGAATAATACTACCTGACTGATATTTATTGAATTCTCATTTATGGAAGGTACCATAATTGTCTTATGTTACGTATCTTATTTCATCTTCAGGATATTATGAGTTAAATGTTATGATTAGCTCCATTCTACAGACAAAGGAATGGAGGCTTAGAGTGATGTCATTTGACCAAAGTTACATCAGTAATAAATGGAGCTGTTATCTGAACCCAGGTCTCTAACTGAAGAGTTTAAGAGCTTAACATTACATTTTATTGCCAAAATAGTAATAAAGTATATAGAGAAATATGCCAGTGTTTGTGTTTTATGGGGCAATGTATCAGATTCATTTTTATGCAAGAAAGTTAACTTAGAAGACAGACTGATAACTGGATTTTGAGCAATACTTTGAAAGATGGAAGCTATGCAATTTAGTAGATAAAAGAAAACAATATTTTCTTTGTTTTGTAAAGTACAGGCAATTTATCAGAGTCTTTTCAAGGAAAAACAAAATTTAGAGAATAATTTGCACCAGATAATTTTGAGTCTTGTGTCTGTCCTTGAAAACTATACAAAGAAGGTCACCAAGACAATATAGAGGAAGAAACAAACAAACAAAAGTTTATGGTGCTTTCTTACAATTCTATAGTGCTTCATAGTTTTTGATGTATTTTAATATATATTTTCTAAGTAGATTCTGCTGAAGTAGATATCTTGGATACATCATTTCCATTAGATTATGAGATAATTGATGCTCAGAGAGATTAAGTGACTTGCCTAAGTTCATACAGCTCATGAGACACAGACCTAGGGCTATTGATCTGTATCAGTTCTCTTGTAAAAGTGCTGAATTGCTGAGTCATTACTTTCCATGAGTCCACAATTCAGTGAAGAAAAAAGGTTGGATTTAGATGTGAAATCAGCCAGGCAAAATGATCAGATCAAATCAGAGAATTTAAAGTAGAAAATATGGCTAAATGAGAGGACTTGGAGAAAAGTGATTGCCTCCTGGTGACCCAGACTTGGACATTGGATTCGTCTTATGATTACTATTCCCCTTGTTTTCCTATAGTTTCTGAAGATAAGAGGCTTTTTATCAGAATTATTTTTACTCATAGGCCCATTAGAGGTTATCTGTATGGGTAAGTTAGGGAAACGGCTGCACTCTACCTTTCTAAGGAGACCTTCAAAATATAGTGTTCAAATTTTGTATAGTCGTTAAGAGCACTGGCTTATTGAAACCTAACTACACCACAAAGTGTTTGAGGACAGCTTACATAACCTCTCTAAGCCTCCCTTTCCTTGTAAGTCATGCAAGTATAAGACACTAACATAGATTTGCCAGGAGGATTACAGAGCATGATGTTTGTGAAATGCTGAGCCTAATAATTATCATGAAGTGCTCAATAAATGGTTACTATTATTTATTTTACTAGAATACAAATGTTTTCCATAGGAGTAAGTGAAATTTCTATCATGGCACATAAGAGTTTCACAGAGTTCTAGGAGCTCTAAGATATATATAGAATCTTGCTTACTGAAATATGTCCAATATGTAGATATCACCAAAACACATCAGATTCAACATTTCCAAAACGGAACTCATTTTCTTTCCCTCAGAACCTGCTATTTGTTCTCACTTCCCTAATTAAATTAAAGGCATCATCACTGATGGTCCAAATCAGGTGGGAAGTTGTAGCAAAGCATCTTTCATTTCCTCCACTAACAGTGTCTGATTATCTATAGCAGCGGTCCCTAACCTTTTTGGCACCAGAGACTGGTTTCGTGGAAGACAATTCTTCCATGGACCAGGCAAGAGGGATGGTTTTGGGATGATTCAAGCACATTACATTTATTGTGCACTTTATTTCTATTATTATCACATTGTAATGTATAATGAAATAATTATACAACTCACCATAATTCAGAATCAGTGGGAGCCCTGAGCTTGTTTTCCTGCAACTAGGTGGTCCCACCTGGGGTGATGGGAGACAGTGACATCCGAAGTGTTGCTTATGTCTGGTCTACTCCATAATCTTGTTTTGGTTGCTGTCACTGTCGAAAACACTGCTTCACAAAGATAGGATGTTGGAAATGGAAGCAGGCTTTTCTGTGCCTTTGTGGCAATCTCAGGATATTCCACCTTGACTTTAATCCAGAATGTATGGAGATTTGAAGTTGTCTCACACATACTTTTAAGGCCACCGTCATTTGAGATCTCAAGAGGTTGATCCTCTTCTAGCACAGATGAAGTCGATTCACCTGGCTTATTCACAAATGGGTCATGGATCCACTCCTTCCCAGTTTGGGGGTCTTTTCTGGTTGGGAAGTAATGCTCAAACTCTTTTGAAAGCTGAGATAGGTGATTGTGCACCAGCTGGGAGAAAGAAGGCCCTCGTTCAGTCTCTTTCAAAATCTCTGCTAATGTTTGAAACACGTCAAAAATCCCAATGTTCACTTGTCGCCCCCATAGTTCCAGTTTGCCTTTGAATGCAGCCACTTTATCTGCTGACTTGAACACAGTTGCCATTCTCCTCTGAAGTGACAGATTGAGTTTACTGAGCAGGTTGAATATGTCACACAAGAAAGCAAGTTTTTTGACCCATTCTGTGTCACTGAAATGTGCTGCCAGTGGTGACTGTTTTCTAAAAGAAATCTCTGGAGCGTCCCTCAAAACTCAAAAACTCTGGCCAGTAATCTCCCTTTAGAAAGCCTTCTCACTTCTGTGTATAAGAGAAGACGTGTGTGCTCTGCATCCGTCTCCTCACAGAGCTGTGTGAACAGATGTGAGTTAAGGGCATGTACTTTAATGTGGTTGATAATTTTAATCACATCCCACAAAATGTTATTAAGTTCAGGTGACATTTTTCAGCTAGCCAGCATTTCTCTATGGATGACACAGTGCATAGACTTACATTCAGAAGCGACCTCTTTGACCCGAGTAGTGAAACCAGAAAGCCGTCCAGTCATGGCTCCATCTGTGCATACCCTGACACAAAATGACCAATTCCGTTTTCCTGATATGTAGTCATTCAAAGACTTGAATAGTTCTGCAGCTGTGGTGTTGGCTGGCAACAAAAGTGCACATAACATATCCTCATGCATATCCTCCTGAAAAATATATTGCACAAAAACAAGCATCGTTGCCTTATTGTCAACATCGGTAGACTTGTCAACCTGGATTGCATACCAACGTGACTCATTAAACCTCTCTAACAATTGTGCCTCATTATCCTCTGCTATTTCATCAATTCATCTAGTTATGGTGCTAGCTGAAAGAGGAATAGGTGCCACCTTTTGAACTGCAGCCTCTCCTAAAAGTTCAAGACAAATGTCCTTAGCAGCAGGCAGGATCAACTCTTCACCAATAGTAAAGGGCTTCTTACCTTTATCAATGCGGTTAGCCATTAAGCATGATGCTCTCAGTGCAGACAAATTTGATGAAGTGGTGGCATTCAATAATTGCTTCTGTTCTTCGTGCTCATGTTTTTTTTTTTTCTTTTGAAAAATTCCAAAGGCTTGTCTTTTAATGCAGGATGCTTGCTCTCCATGTGGCAAAGCAGTTTTGAAGGTTTCATGGCTTCATTGGATAGCCAGTCACCACATATAATACAAAGCAGGCTTGGAGAATGTGAATCACCTATTGCAATAAACCTGTAATTTAAGTAGGACTCTTGGCATTTTCTTTTAAATGTAGCTTTCTTTTTGTTGGCAGTCTTAGAGTCTTCTGCTGTCTCATCATTGTTTTTTTCCCCCTTTTCAAAGAAGCTCTCCAGCGACATTTGTTTTTTACTCATTTTGGCTAGGGTTAGCTTGTGGGCTTATCAAAACTGTGACTGAGACAAGTGCACAGTGTGGGAAAGAGGCACGGGTGAAAGTGGTAAATAAAATAATGGGCAGGCCACTTATGGACTAAATTGAGTCGGATTCTGACTTATAGCCTGCCACCAGATGTAGCTGTACAATTGAAGTACATCAACTCAATTGCCACTCTAAAGCCTGTCACCAGATGCAGCTTAATTGTCACTTGCCACTCACCGATAGGGTTTTGATATGAGTCTGCAAGCAACTGATTTTTTATGGTCTCTGTGCAGTCAGACCTCTCTGCTAATGATAATCTGTATTTGCAGCCGCTCCCCAGCACTAGCATCACCGCCTCAGCTCCACCTCAGGTCATTAGGCATTAGATTCTCATAAGGAGCGCGCTGCCTAGATCCCTCGCATGCGCAGTTCACAGTAGGGTTCGAGCTCCTATGAGAATCTGATGCTGCCACTGATCTGAAAGGAGGTGGAGCTCAGGCGGTCATGTGAGCAATTGGGAGCGGCTGTAAACACAGACGAAGCTTCACTCGCTCACCCACCGCTCACCTCCTGCTGTGCAGCCCAGTTCCTAACAGGCCATGGACCAGTACTGGTCCGTGGCCTGGGGGGGTTGGAGAACCCTATCTATAGACTCTACTCCTAAAATGTTGATGAATCCAAACTCTTTCTCCATGTTCTCACCTCGGTTGAAGTATTCATCATTTCTTGCTTAGACTTCAGTAATGTTCTCCACCCACTCATATTCCATCCAGTCTTATTTTCTTCCCTACAGCTCTCCACACGGATTCCAAAATGACTTTTTTAAAAAAATTTATTTTACTTGAGTGTAGTTGATTTACAATGTTGTGTTACTTTCTGGTGTACAGTAAAGTGATTCAGATATACAGTACATACATATAATAGTTTGCATCTGTTAATCCCAAATTCCCACTCCATCCCTCTCCCAAACCCCTTCCTCCTGGCAGCCACAAGTCTGCTCTCTATGTCTATGTTTCTGTTTTGTAAGTAAGTTCATTTGTGTCATATTTTAGATTCCACATATAAGTGATATCATATAGTATTTGTCTCTGTCTGACTTACTTCACTTAGTATGATAATCTCTAGGTCCATCCATGTTGTTGCAAATAACATTATTTCATTCTTTTTTTATGGCTGAGTAGTGCTCTGTTGTGTATATATATATATATATATATATATATATATATATATATATATACACCACATCTTCTTTATCCATTCATCTGTCAATGTGTATTTAGGTTGTTTCCATGGTTTGGTTACTGTAAATAATGCTGCTATGAACATAGGAGTGCATGTATCTTTTCGAATCATAGTTTTGTCCAGATATATGCACAGAAGTGGGATTGCTGGATCATATGGCAACTCAAAGTGATTTTTCTAAAATAAAAGTTTGATAATTTCATTCTCTTCCCCTTAAAATCCTTAAATACCTTCCTATAGCCATCTGGTTAAAATCTTACTCTTTTAGCCCAACATACAAAAGCTCTTCTGATCTGGCCTACTTTTACCTCTCTGATTTCATCTCTCCTCATGGCCTCTCTCTCTCACTGTGTCATGTTTATTTGTGATTCTGTGCTTTAGTTCATATGGTTCCCATCTTTCTGGCAAATTCATCCTCACCTTCAAGACCAGAATGCTCAAGCGTCTCATCTTCATGGAAGCCTTTCCTGGCTGCCTCAGGGTTTTCTCTACTCCCTCCTCTCGGTGCCCAAGCCTCTTCTGTAGAAATGATCAAAACACTTCGTGTGTCTACATTTGACCTCTGTCAGAAGATTGGGAATGACCTGAGGGCAAGGACTAATTCCTATTTGGATTTACAAATTCATATCTGGCATGCACTTACTTTCTTCAGTAAATATTTGTTCAATAAACATATTAGTTGTCAGGACATTTTTATTAGATAATTGCTGCATCTGGACTGGTTAGATTAATGAGATTATTTTGAGAGATATTAGTGTCCAGTGACATTTTAACAGCTTCATTGAAATATATAACAATTAACATAGAAAAATGTGCACCATATGAAATGTCTCGATGTCTATATACCCATATAAAAGTTACCACAATCAAGATAATGAATGTATCCATCACCCTAAAGTTTCCTTGTATCCCTTTGTAATCCAACCATCCCATCTCTAATCCCTTCATATCTCCACATAATCACTGATCTGATTTCTATCACTCTAGATTGGTTTGCATTTTCTAGAATTTTATATAAATGGAATCCTACAATATGTGTCCTTTTTCTATCTTTTTTATTTTAGGATTATTTCATGTCAGTTATGTGTATCATTAGTATCACTAGTTCTTTCCTTTCTATTGGTGAGTTGTATTCATGCATCCCACAATTTGTTTACCCATTCACTTGTTGATGGATATTTCAGTTATTTCCAGTTTTGCAGCTATTACAAAGAAAGTTGATTTGAATACTTGTGAGTAAGTCTTTATGTGAACATATTTTCTCATTTTTCTTTATTAAATACTTAGGAATGGAATGAATCATATGGTGGTTGTGTGTTTAACATTTTAAGAAATTATCAAACTGTTTTCCCAAGTGGTTGAACCATTAACCATTTAACATAACCGTCCACAGTGTATGAGAGCTCCACTTCTTCCACGTCTTTTTTATCACTTGCCATGGTCCGTTTCAGTTTTTGTAATCTTAGACATTTTAATAGGTGTGTAGAAGTATTGAGCTAACATTTTAATTTGCATTTCCCTAGTGACTAATGATGTTGGATGCGTTTTAAGTGTGCTTATATGCCATCAATATCTTTAAAGTAGTTGTTTAAATATTTTACCCATTTAAAAAATTTTGGGCTGTTTAGTTTATTATTGAGTTTTGAGAATTCTTTATACATTCAGAATACAAGTCCTTTATCAGATATGTGATTTGCAAGTTGCCTCCCAGATTGTAGATTCTCTTTTCATTCTCCTGATATTGTCTTTCAAACGACAGAAGTCCTTAATTTTGATGAAGTCTTATTTATCTTTTTTCTTTTATGTATTTTTTTAGTTTTATATCTAAGAAATCTTTGCCTAACCCAAGATCACAGTAGCGGATTTGTCTATTTCTCCTTGGAATCTTATCAGTTTTTATTTTATGTTCTTTGAAGCTCTCTTATTAGACGCATAAGTGTTTAGAAGGTTGTTATGTCCTATAGATGAACTGACCCTTTTATCATTTTCAATTGACCTTCTTAAGCTCTGTTAACATTCTTTTGCCTAAGACCAACCTCCTGTGATATTAATATAGCAGTTCTAGCTTAAAAAAAATTGTTAACATATCTTTTTTGCATCTTTTTACTTTTAGCTCATCTGTCTTTACATTTAAAAATGTATTTTCCGGGCTTTCCTGGTGGCGCAGTGGTTGAGAGTCCGCCTGCCGATGCAGGGGACATGGGTTCGTGCCCCGGTCTGGGAGGATCCCACGTGCCATGAAGCAGCTGGGCCCGTGAGCCATGGCCGCTGAGCCTGCACGTCCGGAGCCTGTGCTCCACAACAGGAGAGGCCACAACAGTGAGAGGCCCGCGTACCGCAAAAAAAAAAAAAAAAAAAAAAAAAATGTATTTTCTTATAGATAACATATAATTGGATATTTTCTTTTCATACATTTTCTTATAGATAGCATATAATTGGATATTTTCTTTTCATACATTTTGATACTTCATGTCTTATAATTGGTGTGTTCATACCTTTTGTGTATAGATGTGGTTTAAAATCTTTTTTCCAGCTATACTGAGATATAATTGACAAATAAAAACTGTCAAACATGATGTAAAACATGACTTAATATACATATACATTGTGAAATAACTAACAATTACATCAATTAACTGATCCATCCCCTCACAGTTACTCTTCTTTGTGTGTGTGGTGAGAACACTTATGAGGTTTTTGATATGGTTAAGTTTACATCTATCATACTGATACTTGTTTTATATTTGTCCTATCTGCTCTTTGTTCCCGCTTCCCTCTCTTTCTGTTTTCCTTAAGATTAGTTTAATATTTTTATGAGGTCATTAATTACCGATTTTGGCTGATTAGCTACAATGCTTGTCTGTGAGTGTGTGTGTAATTTTAGTGGTTTCTTAAACTTATCACAGTCTATCTACAGGTGATCTTACGTCATTTCAACTTTAAGAGCCTTTCAACCATTTACTCACATTTCTTCTTTCCAGACCTTTATGCTGTTGTGGCAATAAGTTTTACTGTGATACATGTTATAAGCTCCTATAATATATTGTTAAAAAATTCTTTTAAGGTGTAGGTGATGTGTCTTTTTTCCACGGATGACTTTATTATTAGTTTTAAATATCTTGACTTTGATGTGCCTTAGTTTTCTTCATGTTTCTTGTGTTTGGCATTTGTTGAGCTTCTTTCATATATTGATTTATATTTTTCATCAAATTTAGAACATACTAGCCATTATTTCTTCAAATATGTTTATGTTTGTCCTTTTCTCTACTGTCTTTTGGGGACTCTAATTACATGTGTATTAGGTTGCTTGCAGTTTTCCCTTAGCTTGCTGTTGCTCTGTTCACTTTCATTTTCAGTCTTTATCCTCTTGGTGTTTTATTTTATATAATCTCTCTTCTCTGTTTTCTAGTTAATGAACATATTCTTCTGCTATGCATAAGCTGATGTTACTCCTATCAGGTTAATTTTTCATTCTGGATATTGTAGTTTTCACCTCTGGAAGTTTGATTTAATTCTTTTTTTATTTGCCACGTCTCCACTTATCATGTTCTCTCCTCTAGCTTTTTGAACACATGGAATACCATTAGGTTAACTATTTTTCCCTCTAATTGTATCATCTGTTTTATTTTAGGGTCAGTTTTGATCTTTCTCCTCATTATTTGTCATATTTGTATGCATGGCCATTTTTGATTACATGCCTAACATGACGAATTTTACCAGTTGGGTGACAAATATTTTTTGTATTCTTATAACCATACTCTTAAGCTTTCTTCTGGGACCCATTTAAGTTACTAGGAAATAATTTGATCCTTTTGGATCTTGCTTTTATTAGACAGGATCAGAGTAACACTTAGTCTAGTCTGAAATTTGCCCCACCAATTGGCAAACCATTTCTGAGAACTTTTCCTAATTCTCCAGGAATTAAGAGGTTTTTCACTCTACTTATGAGAACAGGCACTATTTCCACCCTTGTGTGATCATCAGGATTACTTCTTCTAATCCTTTTGTGTGGCCATTTTCCAGGCCTGTGTAGTGTCTTTACATGCATGGGCTGAGCAGTGCTCAGCTGAACACTCCAAGGGAATGAATACTTTGAAGATCCTAGGTATTCTCCATGCAGCTTTCTCCTCTCCAGTAGTCATCTCCTGAACTCTAGATGCCTTATCTCTGGACTCTCAGATCCATTTCCTCAGCACTGGATGTCTGCTGTGCTTTGCCTGCCTTGTCTCTCTGCACCATAGCCTAGAAACTGTCTTCTTTAGTAATCAGGAACTGTTGGGCTCACTTTTTTTTTTTTTAATTATCTGATGTCTAGTATCTTGAGAGCTGTTGTTCCATATATTATATTACCTACTTTTATTTACTTTTAGTTGTTGCAGTCAGGGGAATAAACCCGTTCCTTCTTAGACTATCTTTGCTAGAAGCATAAGTCTTCCTAATAACTTTTGTGTGTGTGTGTGTGTGTGTGTGTGTGTATGATAAGAACAGATAACATGAGATCTACTCTCTTATTAACAAAATTTTAAGTGTGCAGTACAGTATTTTTAACTATAAGCATAATGTTGTCTAGCAGATCTCTAGAACCTTTTCATCTTGCATAACTGAGACTTAATACCTGATGAATAGCAACTCTTCTTTCCCTTCCCCCTGCCCTAGCCCCTGGTAACACCATTCTACTTTCTGCTTCTAAAACTATTTTCAATATCTCATATAAGTGGAATCACATAGTACTGTTCTTCTTCAACTTTTTAATAACGCTAATTAAAAAGAGAACTTTTGTGCTGGTAAAGCTCACATAACTACTGCAGCACTATATGAATTATACTAATACAAGGAGAAGAAAAATGAAAAAAAAAACACAACTGTAACCCCACTTTCCAGAAATAATTGCTTAAAGCTTTATTTTTATCTATTGTAAGTGTGAGAATTACTTTTCATAAATGAAAATTAGATAATTCTATTTATTTTGTATTATAACTCAACTTTAATTTATCTGGAATATTTTTATATGATTCAATCATTTCCTCCAGTATAATTTTTAATTGTTCCATAGGAGTCCACTTTATGGATATGCCAATAAATTATGTGCCATAATTGTGCATAGTTGTGTCATAATTTATTGAACCAATCACTTATCATTCAGCATTTATGTTGTATCTAATTTTTCACTATTATGAATAGTGCTATGGTGACCATTCTGGTAGATAACTCTTTTTTGCTATTTATCATAATTTCCCCAGAAACACTTCCTAGAAGTAGAATTACTGATTCAAGGGATATGTACATTTAAAAATCATTGAATATTTTTGGCAAAATGTCACACAACTGTATACAAGCAGAACACCAACTTCCATTTCCCCCTTACTCCAGGCTATTCTAGGTATTATTTTTTTAAACACTTTTACAAGTGGTATCTTCTTATTTTACTTTTAATCAATACATTTGATCTTTGCGTCAGAAACCTCTTCCTCTGCCCTTCTCCCACCCCACAATGACACGCCTTTAATTCCATGCAGAAAAAATCCACAAGGCATTTTGACTTGTCACTTGGTTTTCTTCATCCCTTGGTAAATTTTAGTACCAAAGTAATGTGCCCTGTTAATTGCCTCTTTCTCTTTCTTGTTTTGACTGGTTCTTTCTTTCTCCTCAACTCTCAGTTCTCTTTTTTCCTAATAAAAATATTGAGTTTTATATGTTAAGCCCCAATTTCTTTCCTTATAGTGTGAGATATTCTTTAAGGTGAAACCGATGCATTTCTACCTCATTAATCACCCATCAACCTATTCGGGGCTTCAGAGAAGCAATTCAGAAATTCACAGCCAATTCAGAATGCAACATGAGATTAATATTGTATCCAATGTAAGGAGGTAGTCTAGTTGTCACGTTTTCTTCTTGTCTTAGGGCTCAAACTCCTGGAACTGGTTCCAAGATAGGTATATCTGAAGCATCAGACAGATATTATAGCACAAAAAGAATTAAAGAGGATAAATATAGATGATCATGCTCAAAAAAAGCAATAATAGTACTCCAAGCAAAATAGAAATGTTGGCTTAGAATATGGACAGAATCTTGTTCAAACTTCTCAATTTCACATGGGCCAAGATATATTACAGAAATTACACCTTGTTTCCATGGCCACTGCTGCTTATGTTGGATCTCTTCTTATTCCCTCTTTTAATCCATGATATTTATTGAATCTATTTGTAAGCACCCATGATAATGAGATAGACTTCTTCACGTCTCCCCAGCAGCTTATTCTTCTCTGGTGATGATGCTCATCCATTGGTTAAAATTGCTTCCTGGATGATTCCATCTTTTGCTCCTTTTCCTTTGACATCCCCCAGCATCCCTTCTTCAAAGATATGAAGTCTGCCTTCATACCAAACCTTCACTCCTCTGGTTAGTGAAGGATTATAGGCTCAAATGGAGAAAAGAAGGGCATGAACATAGGGTTCATTTCTTAGCAGTTCCTGGATTCAAAATAGATGCCATAGACTATTATAATGTCACACTGTTTTTAGAATAACCAGATAGCTTAGATCAAACCACTGGAACAGAGAAAAATAATTATTTCAGGCTTGGCTAACCAATCATTAATATTTTGTCTGACTCCAATTTTATTCACAAACCATTCCTACACAGGTTTTTTTTAAAACCTTACTAGAACTCTTCAAAAAAAAAAAAAAGTAAAATTAGAATGCTGGAAGATACAATCTTCCAAAATATCAAAATAGAATTGTATCCAAATTTATAACTCAGAGAAACTATTCTATGCCAAATTATATAAAGCTAGGAAACCTTTATAACATTCGCTTATTTTCTTATAAATCCATTCATGAATTTCTGTTAAATTGCAAATCCAAAATTTTCAGGCTCCATTGCATTCTGGTCTGTAGGGCTAATTCTCTTTAAAGTGTCATCATAATCTAGCAATCTCCTCATAACCAACAAAAGCCCTTAAGACTGCTGAAATGTGCCAGCTTCCATCTCCATATGTAGCCTGTGCCTGCCGGGGCAGAATAGCATGAATGCTTGGATTTCTCTAGTTATTCTACCCAACATTTGGGCATGTTGAGCTCTAACTTGGTCCAGATTCTTTCCATGTTTCAATACATACAGAAAGAGAATTCTCTGGCCTGGCTTCTTTAGTCCACCTACACTGATCCCCAAGTCTTATCCTTTTAGGAAAATGAATCAAGATACTGCTTTTTAAAAACTCCAACTCTTATTTGGATTGAGTTCCATGTTCTTCTCAGCACTTCCTCAAATTTTGCTTTGCTTTAATCTTAATAAGTGACTGAATCAATAAATTAGGAGGAATCTGTTTAACAGTTTACTTCGTTCAATGACTCTCAATCTTGTTTAAATGGCAGAGCATTTGAGAAATATGCACACCTCATATAATTCCATAAATGACATATCAAACTTACATTAGCCACATATACACATTTTTGTTCTAAATTTAAAAATTGGATTTTAATATAGCAATATATATTTTAATATAGGAAAGGAAATTATGGTATAAAATAAAATTGAGAAAATTTTATTAGATGTTTTTTCCCTGCAAAATTAGAGTCTACCATTACTGATGTAATAGATTGAATCCACTTTTGATATTTTATTGCTGAGTATTTGAAGCCCCACTGCTATCCTTTCCCCTCTGCTCCATATCTGTCAAAGCAGATAAGAAAGCCTGATGCTCCCTTTTTTAGAGCCTGGTGGGAAGTTCAAATAATACATATGGGATCCCTCACCCAATCCCATTCACTAACCACAATAAAAGCCAAGCCAGTCTCCTTTCCCTGTTCTCCCAAGACACTTTTAGACCTGCTTGAGAAGCCTGCCTTGCTCTTTCCAGAAAACTTCATTATATGTCATACCTTCTTTGTACAGGCATGATTATAAGTATGCACATTTCCTACCAAACTAAATTTCATGGAACTTTGTTCTTTATACAAAAGGTTAGCATATTTTTGTAAATGCAAAATGTTAGATTTTTTTTTCCATCAACAGCAATACAATTTAGGGTCAGGGAAACTGCAGTGTAATACAAAAGATATGAGAACTAATTTCACAAGCTTGGAAAAAAATTAGGTAAGGGTTGAGAAATAGGCCTATAAAATTATGGATAGGTCACCCTGAGCCAGTCTACTTACTATTTCTATAATAGAAAAATTAGAGAATGCTAAATGAAATAAAGGCTGCATCATTGAAACAAATGAAAGGAAAACACATTTTTACACAGAAGATTCTATAATTAACCTATGGGGCTCTATATGATTATAAATTATGGCAGTAAATTACTGAGAATGACTCAAATAAGAAACATGGAAAACAGTCTCTGAGTAGTTCCTGAATTAAAAGGAAGATGATATACAATAAACTGACCAGCTGAGGTCAAGAATGAGATCTCTTGCCGTCTTTCTTTTTTTGTGTTGTAATATTATACAATTAGGGCCTTAGCCTTTTTCAAGACTCAGGCTGTTATGGAGATGAAACACTGTACAGAAAGGTGTTTGTCAAATTTTAATATATACATAAAAGAAACCATTATCTTTGAGAAAACTGCCAATAGGAAAGTGTTTTCAATCTCGTGGGAAAATGCATAAAATACACTCTCAGTCTTAGAATTACGTATTTTTTCTTTCAAATGAGCAGCAAAAGTGAGAACCTTAAAAATGTAAAAGAGCTCAAACAATATGCAGGAGAAGTACAGCTTCAGAGGTGAAAATATTCCTTCTCTTATGTCTTTCTGGATTTGGTGGCTATCATCTTGCTGATGCCATAGATGCTGTACTGTAATCAAAGTCCTACATTTTGAGAAAATATTTCTTTTGCCTAAAAGAAAATACTTTTGGTTTTTTGTCAAAAAATGTGGTTATTGTAAAAAGGAGAAATTATATCTCTGGGCCCCTGTGGTTATCTGCTGATTCCAATGTCACAATTAAATTCATTTAATGTGTGTGTCTATGTAAAGAATCTCCTTTGTATTAGATTTTGTGCTATATTCTGCAGCACAACAGTGTACAAGGTGGACTTACCTTCAGGAAACAAACAGAGAAGGGAACTAAAACACAATGCCAAAATATTTTGAAGGAGGGAATAAGTATTACGAAGGGGCCTTTTCCTCAGATGTAGGGGCTTTTAGGAGGTCACTAAACAGAGAAGAACTCTAACCAGGCGACAGGGGAGGGGATGGATATTTGCTGAATACAGCTTTAGAGGCAGGAGAGAACACGTTATGCTTTGGAAATTGAAAGAGTTTAATGTTTGCAGTGTACAGTGTGAGACAGAGTGGTAGAGATAAGGCTGGAGAGGAAAGTGGTGGCAAGCCAAGGCAGAGCCTTGCAAGGTTTATTTATTCTAATGGCAGATCTTGAGCAAGAGAAATGTACCAATTTATTATCATAATTGGGAAATTTAAGAAGATGTTCTTAGAAATAACTATATTAAACTATATAACTATGTAACTACATTAACTATATTAAAAAGAGAGAAAACTAGTCAAGGTAGAGAAAATCTAAAACACAGGTTATTGGCCAATAATCCATAACATAGAGACTATGATCTCTGATCATAAAATGAAAACAAAGAGAGGAAGAAATCTTATGTGTTGGCAAATTTAAGAACACACTTCTAAGTAGCTCTTGGATAAAATAAAACATAATGCAAACCAGAAAACAGTTAGAGCTGAGTAAAATGAGAATACTTCCTACTACAACATAAGGCAAGGTTAATACTATACTGAGAGTCGCCATCTTGGATTGCTCTGTCATGTGCAGCCTCTCTGCACAGAGCCCCTGGCTGTCATCTTGGATGCAGTGTCCTTTGCCCGACTTCTGCATGTGGCCCACCTGAGCTGAGGTGCCGGTGACAGCCATTCTGCACTAGGAACTCTGGTCAGAAGATCCGGGTGCGAGGCCTCTGCACCTGGCCCCCATGAGCAAGTGAAACCCGACTAAGCACAAAGAAAGAAAAAGCCATCTCAGAGCTGTGACCATTTTCAAGGCTATTGTTTTTCTCTGTGGAACACTGCCTTTGGGGCAAAACAAGGAAGAAGAAGGTGATTCTAATGTGCAGAAAAGAAGGACAGCCACTGCAGGCCAGCTTCTCCAACTCTGAAGGCACTCCAGCCGTGTGGCTGACAGAGTCTTGGTGCTCTGGCCGGGTGTCAGATCTGAGCCTCTGAGATGGGAGAGCCAAGTTCAGGACACTGGACCACCAGAGACCTCCTGGCCTGACATAATATCAATCAGTGAGAGCTCTCCCAGAGATCTTGGTCTCAACACTAAGACCCAGCTCCACTCAATGACTGGCAAGCTCCAGGGCTGGACACCCCATGCCAAACAACTAGCAAGACAGGAACACAACCCCACCCATTAGCAGAAAAGCTGCCTAAAATCATAATAAGTTCACAGACATCCCAAAACACACCACCGGACGTGGTCCTGCCCACCAGAAAGACAAGATCCAGCCTCATCCAGAACACAGACACCAGTCCTCTCCACCAGGAAGCCTACAAAAGCCACTGAACCAACCTTACCCAATGAGGGCAAACACCAAAAACAATGGGAACTACGAACCTGCAGCCGGAAAAAAGGAGACCCCAAACACAGTAAGTTAAAGAAAATGAGAACACAGAGAAATACACAGCAGATGAAGAAGCAAGATAAAAACCACCCAGACCAAACAAATGAAGAGGAAATAGGCAGTCTACCTGAAACAGAATTCAGAGTAATGATAGTAAAGATGATCCAAAATCTTGGAAATAGAATGGAGGAAATACAAGAGCCATTTAAAAAGGACCTAGAAGAAATAAAGAGCAAACAAAAAATGATGAACAACACAATAAATGAAATGAAAAATACTCAAGAAGGAATCAATAGCAGAATAACTGAGGCAGAGGAACAGACACGTGACTTGGAAGATAAAATAGTGGAAATTACTACCATAGAGCAGAAAAAGAAAAAAAAAGAATGAAAAGAAATAAGGACAGAGACCTCTGGGACAACATTAAATGTACCAACTTAAGAATTATAGGGGTCCCAGAAGAAGAAGAGAAAAAGAAAGGGACTGAGAAAATATTTGAAGAGATTATAGTTGAAAACTTCCCTAATATAGGAAAGGAAATAGTCAATCAAGTCCAGGAAGTGCAGAGAGTCCCATACAGGATAAATCCAAGGAGAAACACGCCAAGACACATATTAATCAAACTATCAAAAATTAAATTCGAAGGAAAAATACTAATAGCAGCAAGGGAAAAGTAACAAATAACATACAAGGGAATCCTCACAAGGTTAACCACTGATCTTCCAGCAGAAATTCTGCAAGCCAGAAGGGAGTGGCAGGACATATTAAAAATGATGAAAGGGAAAAAACTACAACCAAGATTACTCAATCCAGCAAATATCCATTCAGATTCAAAGGAGAAATTAAAACCTTTACAGACAAGCAAAAGCTAAGAGAATTCAGCACCACAAAACCAGACCTAAAACAAATGCTAAAGGAACTTCTCTAGGTAGGAGACACAAGAGAAGGAAAAGATCTACAATAACAAACCCAAAACAATTAAGAAAATGGTAATAGGAACATACATATTGATAACGACCTTAAATGTAAAAGGATTAAATGTTCCAACCAAAAGACATAGACTGGCTGAATGGATACAAAAACAAGAACCATATATATGCTGTCTACAAGAGACCCACTTCAGACCTTGGGAAACATACAGACTGAAAATGAGGGGATGGAAAAAAATATTCCATGCAAATGGAAATCAAAAGAAAGTTGAGTAGCAATTCTCATATCAGACAAAATAGACTTTAAAATAAAGATTATTACAAGAGACAAAGAAGGTCACTACATAATGATCAAGGGATCAATCCAAGAAGAAGATATAACAATTGTAAATATTTATGCACCCAACATAGGAGCCCCTCAATACTCCTAAGGCAAATGCTAACAGCCACAAAAGGGGAAATCAACAGTAACACAATAATAGGAGGGGACTTTAACACCCAACCTTCACCAATGGAAGGATCATCCAAAGTGAAAATAAATAATGAAACACAAGCTTTAAATGATACATTAAACAAGATGGACTTAATTGATTTTATAGGACATTCCATCCAAAAACAACAGAATATATTTTCTTCTCAAGTGCTCATGGAATATTCTCCAGGATAGACCATATCCTGGGTCACAAATCAAGCCTTGGTAAATTTAAGAAAATTGAAATCGTATCAAGTATCTTTTCCAAACACAATGCTATGAGACTAGATATTTTATAGGAAAAAACATGTAAAACATAGAAACACATGGAGGCTAAAAAATACACTACTAAATAACCAAGAGATCACTGAAGAAATCAAAGAGGAAATCAAAAAATACCTAAAAACAAATGACAATGAAAACATGATGGCCCAATACCTATGGGATGCAGCAAAAGCAGTTCTAAGAGGGAAGTTAATAGCAATAAAATCCTACCGCAAGAAACAAGAAACATCTCAAATAAACAACCTAAGCTTACACCTAAAGCAATTAGAGAAAGAAGAACAAAAAACCCCAGAGTTAGCAAAAGAAAAGAAACAATAAAGATCAAATTAGAAATACACTAAGAAGAAATGAAGGAAACATTAGCAAAAATCTATAAAAATAAAAGCTGGTTCTTTGAGAATATAAACAAAATTGATAAACCATTAGCCAGACTCATCAAGAAAAAAAGGGAGAAGACTCAAATCAATAGAATTAGAAATGAAATAGGACAAGTAACAACTGACACTGCAGAAATACAAAGGATCATGATAGATTACTGCAAGCAACTATATGACAATAAAATGGACAACCTGGAAGAAATGGACAATTTCTTAGAAAAGCACAACCTTCCATGGCTGAACCAGGAAGAAACAGAAGATATAAACAGACCAATCAAAAGCACTGAAATTGTAATGATGATTAAAAATCGTCCAACAAACAAAAGCCCAGGACGAGATGGATTCACAGGCAAATTCTATCAAACATTTAGAGAAGACCTAACACATATCCTTCTCAAACTCTTCCAAAATATAGCAGAGGGATGAACACTTCGAAACTGATTCTATGAGGCCACCATCACTCTGATACCAAAACCAGGCAAAGATGTTACAAAAAAAGAAAACCACAGGCAAATATAACTGATGAACATAGATGCAAAATTCCTGAACAAAATACTAGCAAACAGAATCCAGCAGCACATTAAAAGGATCATACACCATAATCAAGTGGGGTTTACCTCAGGACTGCAAGGATTCTTCAATATACGCAAACCAATCAATGTGATAAACCATATTAACAAATTGAAGGATAAAAACCATATGATGATCTCAATAGATGCAGAAAAAGCTTTTGACAAAATTCAACACCAATTTATGATAAAAACTCTTGAGAAGGAGTGTTAGAGTGAACTTACCCCAATAAAGGCCAAACCCACAGAAAACATCTTTCTCAATGGTGAAAAACGGAAACCATTTCCACTAAGAACAGGGACAAGACAAGGTGGTCCAACCACCACTATTTTTCAACATAGTTTTGGAAGCTTTAGCCACAGCAATCAGAGACAAAAAAGAAATAAAAGGAATCCAAATCGGAAAAGAAGAAGTAAAACTATCACTGTTTGCAGATGACAGGATGCTATACATAGAGAATCCTAAAGATGCTACCAGAAAACTACTACAACTAATCAATGAATCTGGTAAAGTATCAGGATACAAACTTAATGCACAGAAATCTCTTGCATTCTTATACACTGACAATGAAAAATCAGAAATAGAAATTAAGGAAACAATCCCATTCACCATTGCAACAAAATAAATAAAATACCTAGGAATAAACCTACCTAAGGAGAGAAAAGACCTGTATGCAGAAAACTATAAAACACTGATGAAATAAATTTAAAATGATGCAAACACATGGAGAGATATACCCTGTTCTTGGATTGGAAGAATCAATATTTGTGAAAATGACTATACTACCCACAGCAATCTACAGATTCAATGCAATCCCTATCAAACTACCAATGGCCTTTTTCACAGAACTAGAACAAACAATTTCACAATTTGTATGGAAACACAAATGACCCCGAATAGCCAAAGCAATCTTGAGAAAGAAAAACGGAGCTGGAGGAATCAGGCTCCCTGACTTCAGACTATACTACAAAGCTACAGTAATGAAGACAGTATGGTACTGGCACAAAAACAGAAATACAGATCACTGGAACTGGATAGAAAGTCTAGAGAAAAATCCACACACATATGGTCACCTTATCCTTGATAAAGGAGGCAAGAATATACAATGGAGAAAAGACAGTCTCTTCAATAAGTGCTGCTGGGAAAACTGGACAGCTACATGGGAAAGAATGAAATTATAATACTTCCTAATACCATACACAAAAGTAAACTCAAAATGGATTAAAGACCTAAATGTAAGGCCAGACGCTATAACACTCTTAGAGAAAAACATAGGCAGCACACTCTATGACATAAATCACAGCAAGATCCTTTTTGACCCACCTCCTAGAGAAATAGAAATAAAAACAAAAATAAACAAATGGGACCTACTGAGACATAAAAGCTTTTGCACAGCAAAGGAAATCATAAGCAAGGTGAAAAGACAACCCTCAGAATGGGAGAAAATATTTGCAAAGGAAGCAACTGACAAAGGATTAATCTCCATAATTTGCAAGTAGCTCATGCAGCTCAATATCAAAAATACAATCAACCCAATCTGAAAATGGGCAGAAGACCTAAATAGACTTTCCTCCAGACAAGATATATAGATTGCCAACAAACACATGAAAGGATTCTCAACATCACTGATCATTAGAGAAATGCAAATCAAAACTACAATGAGGGATCACCTCACACCAGTCAGAATGGCCATTATCAAAATATCTACAAACCGTAAATGCTGGAGAGGGTGTGGAGAAAAGGGAACCCTCTTGCACTCTTGGTGGGAATGTAAATTGATACAGCCACTATGGAGAACATTATGGAGGTTCCTTAAAAAACTAAACATAGGACTACCATATGACTGTGAAATCCAACTACTGGGCATATACACTGAGAAAGTCATAATTCAAAAAAGTCATGTACCACAATGTTCATTGTGGCACTATTGACGATAGTCAGGACATGGAAGCAACCTAAGTGTCCATCAACAGATGAATGGATAAAGAAGATGTGGCACATATATACAATGGAATATTACTGAGCCATAAAAAGAAATGAAACTGAGTTATTTTTAGTGAGGTGGATGGACCTAGACACTGTCATACAGAGTGAAGTAAGTCAAAAAGATAAAAACAAATATCGTATGCTAACAGGTATATATGGAATCTAAAAAAAACAATGGTTCTCAAGAACCTAGGGGCAGGACAGGCATAAAGATGCAGATGTAGAGAATGAACTTGAGGACACAGGGCAGGGGAAGGGTAAGCTGAAACGAAGTGAGAGACCGCATTGACATATATACACTACCAAATGTAAAACAGCTAGGTAGTGGGAAGCACCCGCATAGCACAGGGAGATCAGCTTGGTGCTTTGTGACCACCTAGAGGGGTGGGATAGGGAGGGTGGGAGGGAGACACAAGAGGGAGGGGATATGGGGATATATGTATACGGATAGCTGATTCACTTTGTTATACAGCAGCAACTAACCCAACAATGTAAAGCATCATACTCCAATAAAGATGTAAAAAAACAAAACAAAACAAAACTGTACTGAGAGTGATTTTTCTGACTTAAAAGCTTAGTTAGAAAATGAAAGTGAAAATTGATGAGTAGTTATGAAAAATGTAACAACAAAGATAAATCCAGAGAAAGAAGGTAAAGGGGTATGATAAACATAAGGTGTTAAACTTAGTGAAATAGAATGCAGTTACAATAAAGATCTTTGAAATCTAATCATACTGACACATCATCTCATAAGATGTTCAGAGCAAAGCAGAGTCAAAAAAAACAATATTATGAAGGAAAAAGGAGATTTAACTATAAATACAGCCCTCCCCCAATACTATGAAAGAATATATGTTCATAAATTTGACCACTGGAAAAATGTACAGTGTCTTAGAACTATATTGCCAAATAAAACTGGATCAACTATAAACAAAAAATCTGAATAAATTAGATTCTACCAAATATGTACAAGAATGGTATTGCAATCACAGTTTTCTAACAGCAAAACTGTAAAAACAACCTGTCTGTCCCTCAAAAGGGAGTTGAGGATACAAAAATCTGGTTCAATCAGACAGTAACATAATGGCATGTAAAAGAATGAACTAGATAGTTACCATGGTGGATACAAACTACAGAATAATATGCACAAAGTACTGTCACTAAAATAGAAACTTAAAACAGTATTTATGTTGTTTATTGATAAATGTATATTTGATAAAACTATCAAAATATGTATTAACATCTTACACACTACCTGGGAATAAATGATTATAGATGAGGACTACTTGAGAGGCAAGGGATGAGAGAGTGAGCCTTAAACTGTAAAGTTTTATTTCTTAAAATAGTGATCTGAAGGAAAAATTACAAAACATTAACATATGAACATTGGGTAATGTGAGGCCGTTTGTATGTTTTGGATTATGAATTTATGTAAAGCCTAGGCCAGAAAGAGAAGTCATAATTTTGGCAGTTTCTAAAGTGTAGAAAAGAAGTGGCATTTTTGTGTGTGTGTGTGTGTGTCTTTTAAAGCTCCTCTCTCTGCATAAGGTCCTGGTTATTCTCATGAGTCAAAATAAGTAATTAGATAATTTATAATCATCAGTAAATTAAATCATCAGTAATTTATTTTGTACCATGCCCAGCACAAGTGCCCACACAATCTGATATTCTATATATATTTGGGATTATAATATTATTGATTCAGATTGCAATACTCAGATTGATAATTTAGAATTGTAAATTCATATTTCTTTGTCAATATAAAGTTTGACTGTGGATAACCGTTTCTTGAATAAAATAACATAAAGTCTGAGTCAGATACTTTTCAAATTCCTAATGAATGTGAGTTGAATGAACACATTCCATGAATGTGGAGACTCAAGCATTATGCAGGTAGCTCAGAACACAGACTATTAATGCTATTTATGTCTCAGAATTCTTGAGATGATGGTTATTTAGGAAATCTCTGGTTATGTTTCCCTAGGTCCAACTTTAATATACCACATGGTTAAAAGGCAAAGGCAAATTCTTCCTTCCTGTATCTTAGGCAAACTCTCCAGATTTCGACTATTTTTCTCCTGTATCATTCAAAAACATCAGTATCAATTTCAATGTTACAAACGAAAGAGAGAACTAAGAAAAATCACAGTTCAATTATTCCATTTACCTGACTCCTCAGTACATTTTCTAGAATGACAGTTAGTTTAAAGACCTAGTTTAAAAGTCAACATTTCTCCTTTTTTAAATTCTCACAAACTGTATGTAGGAATTTATCTTCCACAATGGAATTTGCATTGATATAAAGAACTGAGAAAGTGTTCAAAACAACGAGGTTTCAACAAGGCAACAAATGTAAGGCAGTTCATTAGGTAAATGGATTGTACTAGTAAATGCAATACATGTTGAGAAAGCAGCCTATTTGTTAATTTACCCAAATAGCATATCTGAGGATCAAAGATTTATTAAAGAAACGACTGACATGCAGGTTTTCTTAACAACATTATTTTCTGTATATCAGGAGAGCATTTTGTAAGATAGCACAAATGACAAGAATTTGGTGACTGCAAGTATAAAGACCATGCTGCTAATGAAAATCAATCAAGAGAGAGCACAATATTTATAAAAACTTGATGATAACAAAGATGCAACTACAGCAATTGCCCTGTGATAATGGAGAGAACAGATTATAAGGCACGACATAATGAATGCCTTGTTTCCAATCAGCTTGTATAAACAATGATGGATCCATCACCCAAAATTAGCCAAAACATCAGCGTGCAATGACGGTTTAATTAAAATAGGAAGGGTAGATAAAGGGTAGATAAATGGATCAAAAAATGAATGCTGAAAACAAACAAACAAAAAATGAATGCTGTACATAAAATATTAGCTAGCGAAGTGCTTTGAAATAAAAATCTTGAGTCAGAATTCATATATAAATCTAATATTACTTCTCAAAAAATTGAAACTGTGGTTTTGTTCCAAGTATTACAATTACAGATTTCACATTTAACTGCATTTATCAGAATAGTTTGAACTTGGGTAGACAATGGCACAGATATGCAGCAGACTATATTTTGGAGAGATTTCACTATGTTTTATATGAATCATTCATATAAAAGTATTTATTGACTTAGTCTAAAACAACTAGACTGTGGCCAAGCTATGGTGATACATTTTGGAAAAATAATGCGATTATTATTAGATCATGAGGAGTTTTCATACACACAGTATAGAACTGGTTATTGGTGCATAATTTTAGAATTCTAAATTAATTAGAATTATAGTGTTTCAACTATTTTCATATCATTTTGGAAATATCTGCTTTATCCTTTATTGGAATTTCAAAATATAGTACCTTTGGCTCTAGAATTTTAGAATACAATGTAAATTTCCATCTTTAATAGCAATTAAAAATTACATGAAGCATAAAATAACTTTAAAGATCTTTATTTTGGCAGAAAAATATATTTTTAAAGTTTTGAAATAGACTTATTGTTTAGATTGTAACAGGTCCCAACATCTGATCAATTTGACATAAGAGTAAAAAAAAAACATAAAAAAATGGGCTTCCCTGGTAGCACAGTGGTTGAGAGTCCACCTGCCAATGCAGGGGACACGGGTTCGTGTCCCGGTCCGGGAAGATCCCATATGCTGTGGAGCGGCTGGGCCCGTGAGCCATGGCCGCTGAGCCTGCGCGTCCAGAGCCTGTGCTCCGCAACGGGAGAGGCCACAGCAGTGAGAGGCCCGTGCACCGCAAAAAAAAAAAAAAAAAAAAAAAAAAAAGCAATCTTTTCTCTTAATAAGGATGTGTTCTCATTAAATTCTACATTACTGATAAAGTAATATCGAACTGTGAAAACCATAAATATGGGATTGTAAACAAAACTTTAAAGGTCAGATTCAGAGAGTTAAAATTTGGTATGTATACAGGACAATTTTGAACAGGAAACATGAGATATTTTTAGAAGGTCCATTATTATCTTTAAGCAATCTAAAAATTCCTATGTGAATGTTTTATCCTTATTTAGATAGTGGTTGTTTCTGTCGTGCCTTTCTAAAACTCAAGATATAATTTTTTAAAAAACATATAAATATAGGAAACTGGAAAGTACCTTTGCTTAAAATGATCACTACCTGCCAAGCTCTTAGTCTCAGCGACGAACTGCTTGTCCTTTACAGAAGAGACTCTCACTTTGAAGTCGATGCTTGCTCTTTGCAGATATTCAGGGCATGAGAAGAATGAAATCTGGTCTAAGAACTGGAAGATAAATGACTAGCTAAAAGGAATAGCTTTTATTAAGTTAGTGTACATAAAGAAGATGGAGCTTCTAGACGTTGATGAAATTACCTTTCAAAAGGGATGGAGAAATATATAGATAAGAAGACCCAAAGAAGTATAGTTTGTGTAGAGTACTCAGAAAGTCAGCTTCCACTTCCAGTTCAGACAGTGATGCTTATTTCATTTTACTTCCTCTGCTCCATGCCATGTATCTTCTGTGGATCTGAGGATCCTGCTACATGGACGGTCAGATTACATCTACCCTTCCTCCCTACTAGAACATTCAACATTACCTTTGTCCTAACTCTGTAGTCTTGGCTTGCACCTTTTATTTTTTAATTTTAACTGACAAACAGGTATTTATTAATGTAGTTTTCCTTCTCTTGCCATAATACATAAGCATGACCCTGATGGGCTGATACATCAGTGTGAAGGTGTTGAAAGCCCCACCAGTCATTGATTCCAATGTTACAGGATTGCACTTATAGTGTGGTTTCAAGTCCATACAGGAAGCAGACCAACCCTAGGGTCTCCCACATCTGCCAAGCTCACTGGCTGTGCTGTGGTTGTGCTTTCCCTTACAGAAGCTGGAGTTGTCCACCCGCAAGGCTGCTCTGTTACAGGCCTGCTTCCCTGGGAAGCATCTCCCTTTGGCTGTGGGTGGAAGACTGCACACCCAGATCACCCTGAGAAGCAGTCCCCACATGCCAACCTGAGCCTGAGCTGCTATCACTGTCTTTCCCGTGGGTCTGCACAGCCCGCTGGTGCCACTGCTCTTGTGTGGAAGGGCTTCTTGGTTGTGAGGAGCTCCCTGGTGATCAGGGTGAGCCCACCGAGGATGAGGAAGACTCCTCCCCACCAAAGGACCTCCTGGCACTCTCCATACAGCACAAAACCCAGGAAGGCCTGCGGGACAAAGACAGCTGTGAGGCCAGGTGGGCACATGCCCGCAGGATGCAACCACAGTGGGTGGGTACCACCTGACTCCCCTGTGGGTGACTGCCCTCCTAGGGCAGAAAGGAAGGTCTGGAGCTGGAAGTCTTGGGCTTGAAATCCAGCGGTCACCTTCAGCAAGTCTCCCCTGTAGAAGTGGGGAGGGTACCTCCTCATGCTACAGACCAGGGCTCCTGGGCTCCTTCATCAATAGAAATTGACACGAGGTCAGACAAGAAATTCGGGCAAGGCTTTATTGGGGTCCCTGCTGCAGCAGAGGGGAGCAAGAACAAGAAACAGGTTTCCTTGCTCGTTTGCTGGCTTGATCCCCAAGGTGGGGGCAAGGTGGTTCTTCATTTGGGGTGAGGTTAGGGGTGTGTCCAAGAGTCAAGCCAGAGAGGTGGCTTAGGTGACTTGCCCACCCCTTGGTGGTGGTGTGTGCAGGGGACACGAGCAGTACCCTGACTTTTGCTCCTGGGTCTTCAGAAATGGCAGTTAGGTTTTTGCTCTTTTTGTATGTTGTAAATAATTTACCCCAACTGCACATGTACGCAGTTATTTTTAGTCCCTTTTAGTTTCTTTGTATTTTGTTTCTAGAGGTCCAGGTGCAGGCACTGCAGCAAAGGGTCCCAGGTCCCAGGTCCCAGCCTGTCTCTCTCACAGCATCAGACTCCAGCAAAGTGCACAAGAAAGCCCAGTGAAGGCCAGCAGCTAGGCCCAGCACACAGTGGGCCTACCAAATGCTCCCTGCTTCCACCTCAGGGCTCGGCCCCACCTGGGTGGGAAGAACCTCAACCTTGATCCTCCATGTCTCATGTCTGAGTTCACAGACTGCTAGCCTCTGGGTTGCACAGAGGCTTCAGACTGCGGGCTCCCGCCTGGAGGAGCAGCAAGCAAGGAGGCTTTTTACAGTTGGACTTCATCCCCATCTAACTTGAGAATTACTCCAAGTTTGAGAGATTAGAGGAGCAGACACCAGGGGTCAAGCCACAGTTTCACCTCTGCTTCAGGTCCTGTCCCTTCTCCTATCTGGAAAAGCAGGGATTGCCCAAGGACGACTCACCCAGAACCCTCCCGGAACCCAGCTTTGGGACAGAGGGACCGTATACTCAGGCTACTCACTGAGCTGAGGATATTTGAAAAAGTCACCATGACAGATGCAATGGCCGAAGATGTGGTGAAATTGAGGCTCCGGCTAACGAACATTCACGTGAGAGAATTGGTGGTAGCCATTACGAGGACGCCTAAGCCGGATAAGCAGAATCCCATACTCACCTCGCTGCTGAAGACCTGCGCGGTGGAAGCTGCGCCAGGGCCCTGAATGCGCATGCGCACAGGCAGTTTGAGCACTCCCCAGAAGTGGTACCGCAGCATGCAGGCTGGGAAGTGCGCCGCCACCTCCATCTTAATTTTTTTTTTTTTTCCCGGAATGCAGGCCTCTCACTGTTGTGGCCTCTCTTGTTGCGGAGCACAGGCTCCGGACGCGCAGGCTCAGCGGCCATGGCTCACAGGCCCAGCCGCTCCGCGGCATATGGGATCTTCCCGGACCGGGGCACGAACCCGTGTTCCCTGCATCGGCAGGCGGACTCTCAACCACTGCGCCACCAGGGAAGTCCTCCGTCTTAATTTTTAATTAATTCATTTTATGTCTCTTCTTCCCTCTCTTTGAATTGTGTTGTTGTTTTTTTAATCTTCTGTATTGATTTGGAAAGTGAGCACTTTAAAATTTTAACCATATTTACCGACATAAAAAACAAACAAAAAACATTTACTGTAACAGCTCTTGGATGAGTTTTCATTGATTATCAAACTCAAGAATACAATGGCACCTTCTGACTTTGATTTTTTTATGCACCTTCCCCCTCTCCTTCACCTTTTCAGTCTTTGTTAAAAGAAACTCAGTTCGGATCTAGGTTTATGTTACAACTGTTTCTTAACATAGTGGCTAGCATTTTGACAGTCATAACAGTGTTTCTGTATGACAGTTACCACCATTAGTGTTTTTTTTTAAAGTCATTCTTTTTCTTGCTTGTGATTTCTTGCTCAGTTGGTTTGAATTCCAATATTTCCCAAGAAAGGCAAGTGTTTGATTTAGAACATGTGAATGCTTTTTATTTACTTTCAGCAAAAAATAATAGGCTATGTAAAGCATCTTGTGCTGCTGTAGTTTCCACAAAATATGTGTAGACATTTTCATTGTTTAATGGCCATTAGCCAGAATCTGAGTGCAACCATGCTATTGATGTTTTATAATGTGTTTTGCTGCCCTTACATATCTGTGAGACTTTAAAATATTTTGTTTATAATTCAAAAATTTTTGGATATATAAATGATGTTCTTTTAATCTTGGCTAAAACATAATTCCTTTTACACCATAATGTTTCCTTCCATATTTTAATTAAAAATTTAAAAACTTTAAAAAAGTGAAAAAAATAAGAAAACAAAAACCTATATGCCTTTCACATATCATTAGTATGTTGCCACATTTGCTTTATCTCTCTCTCTCTCTCTCTTTCTCTCTCTCTCTATATATACACTCTATATATACTTATATACATATGCACATCTCTATAGGGATAGATGACATATATCAATCAATATATAGGTTGGTCAATAGATAGATGAGTAAATGTGTGTGTGTGTGTGTGTGTGTGTGTGTGTGTGTGTGTGTGTACTCAGATACTTGTGTGTGCATACATAGGTTCAATCAGTTGGAAGTATGTTGCAGACATCATGGTATTTGCCCCAAAATACTTTGAGGTATTTTATGAGAATAGTGGCACCTTATAATTATAATGTCATTACCTCATCTAACAAAGTTAAGATTAATTTAGTAATATTGAGTACACCATATCTTCATTCTCTGTCTTCTGTATTTGTCAACATCATTCTCATCATTTAAAACTCTTCTGTGCTTTTCCTTTTGATTCTGGATTACTTTGTAAATATATTCAATGTTTTTTGTTTCAGTTTTATTTAGTAATATTTCTGTTCTTTGATTGCCTCCAATGGATAACTTAATTCTGCCAATGAAGATTCGTCTTTGTATAATATCCATATTCTGTTTTCCCATCTCATCTTCGTATCATCCTGATCTGTTCTTAAGATTTCCTGCTTTTTTGTCTTATGGACATATTTAATTACATCATGTTGAGAGTTCCAAATAACATTATAGACTTCTATGTCTATATTTCATTATGATTTTAAGATACAGTTTCTCTTCTTCTAAGTTTCTAAGCATTTTGTTTTTCTTTTTTGGCCTTAGAGTGATCTTTATTGTTGGTTCATGCAGCTTTTTTTAAAATTAATTTTTATTGGAGTAAAGTTACTTTACAACGTTGTGTTCGTTTCTGTCTAAATTGAAAGCCCGTGTTACTTTCTCTATAAGTTTTATTCCAAAAAGAAGAACATTTTATTTGCTGTAATATTAATTCCTCCTCATAATGTATATAGGTATCAAATGTGAAATCATTACCAAAGGAGATAATGGTGGGAAAATTAGTCTTACCTGTTCTCTGCAGTACATATAATTTGAAGGGATTAATGATCAATCTAAAAATATTGGTAACTATTTGATATATTGGATTTTTCTAAAGAAATCTAAATGCCAGGACATAGGAATATTATAAAATTGCTTTTTATAGTTTTTTGCAAATTGAATGCACAGCAAAAAAGTTATAATTTGTTTCTAGGCATCCAGATTCTCCCAATTCTTCTTTCAAATATTTCTTCCTGGGGAAACCTTTGCAATAATATTTAATTAATTATTGTTTCCCTTCCCTAGAAAGCTGTTTAGTAAAAATCTGCTTTGGACTGTCCAAACCTAAAGTGAGTTCACTTAAAATGCTTCGTGGAAATGTAAAGAAAATGTACAGTCTTTTAAATAAAAGGTGCTGAATATTCATATAGAAAAAAGTGTATCTTGGCTCCTACCTCACCACATACACACACACACACACACACACCCATTCCAAATGGGCTGAAGATCTAAAAGAAAATTTTTTTTTCTACTAAAACATATTTTTGTAGAAAATTTAGTAAGAATATCTTCTTTAATTTGGAGTAGATTTCCTAAATATGGCACAAGAATAAGTAGGCATAAAAGAAATAAGTTGATAAACTGAAATATTAAAAATCAGAACTTTCTTTTCATCAGAAGACACCATAAATGAGAAGACAACGTGTAAATGGGAAAATATATTTGCAATACATCCACCTGCCAAAAACTCCTGTCTAGAATATACAAAAGATTCCTATAAGTCAGTATGAAAATTACAGATGACCACTGCAAAAATTGGCAAAAGAACTAAAGATAATTTTTACAAAAGAAAGGAATCAAATAAACCTGAAAAAGTGCTCAACTTCAATAATCCAGTAAATACAAGTTTAAATCCACAATATGCCACAAAAACACATCCTTACCTGAATGGCAAAAGGGAAAAGGCTAAAACATACCAGACTGTGGAAGTGTAGTTAGGTATAACTACTGTGGAATATTATTTGTCAGTATGCACTAAAGCTGAACTAAAGTTGAATATTCCCCTGATTGGGCATTTTAACTCCACAGTATGTACCTGATTGAAATATAGGTATGTGTTTTTCAAAAGACATATATTAGAATGTTCACAGTATCACTGTCAGTAATAGCCTAAAATTGGAAATTATCAAGATCCAGTAACAGAAGCAAGGATAAATACATTATGATATATTCACACAGTGGAATATGATAGAGCAATGAGAATGAATGAACTACATTTAACATGCCAAAAACATCGATGAATCTTAAAAGCATAATTTCAAACAAAAGAACCCGGAAATGAAACGGTTCATGGTTTCATTTATACCAAGCACAAAAGATGCAAAAGATGGAAAACTAATCTATAATGTTAGAATTCAGGAAAGTAATTTCAGATTTGGGGGTAAGAGTGTTAATAACTAGAAGGGGCACAAGATGAACTTCTTGATAGTGGTTCTTGATCTGGGCACTGGTTATACAGTTTTGCACAGTTTGGGAAAATCCGTTGAGGAGTACATCTATAATATGTGCACTTTTCTGTGTCTATATTATACTTCAATGAAAATGACTTGATCTTTAACCTGAAAGTTGACTGGGAGTTAAAGTTTCAATTTTTTGTAGGTAAAAAAATGCAAAAATCTTTTGAATGTACCTGATACTGTAATATATACTACCAATGATATATACTACCGCATATGGTGGCAGGTACAATGTTACAATCTGGAAGATTATCAGAGAATCCTAGAGATTGTGACATCCTCTAGTTCAGACTCATGATTTTGAGTCAACTATTTATTGTTGTTTTTATTAAGTAATATCTATTCATCAGGCTCAGAGGTGTCAAACTGCTTACACAGTTGATGTGGGTAGTATATCAAACCTCTCTGAGTTGTGTAGGAGCCCTACTTCACACTAGAATCATGGAACTGGCTGATTCTGTTTGATTCAATGTAGAAATTCCATTTAAATCTAGCCCCAGAGCTAAATGTAGTCCAGTATATCACTGAAGAATTAACTTCCGAACATAAAGGAGGTGTCTCCAAAGACTTACGATGAGCAGGCTAAACGTATATATATTAAAATCACCATCATGTCAATATGACGTGTACTGATATGTATGATATATGTATTGAAGGCTCTCTAAGCTTGAAAAGCTTTCCAAGCATTGTTACTTTGAAACTTAGCTGAAGGTCATCATAAAAGAAATTATAATGTAAGAATAGGAAGAAGCACACACTCTCTGTTCTGTTAAGTTTCTCATCTTTGAACTATAGTTTCTAGAACAATTAGCGGAAGTAGGAAAACCATAACAATCGCATCCAGGAGCTAGAGAACTGAATTTCAGGCTAATTTAACTGGTAGCTAGGTGTGTGATCATGGGCAGTTGTTAAAATTTCTCAGGCATAATTTTCATCACTGGTTAAATAAAGAGATAGAATTTGATTATCATTAATTCCCCTTCAAACTTCATGATTATGTAGTTCTTATCATAGAACCAGCATTTACATAAATGTATTTCATGCTTGCTTTTCTGAAAGTCTATATCTCATTAACCCCTCATTTTTTTTTTTTTTTTTTACTTTATCTGGACCAAAAATTGATCTTTACTGAAACCTGAAATTCAGCTAACTTCAAGCTTATTCATTTACTGTGAGGTGTGGGAAATATAAATAGAAAATTACTAATTTTGCAACTAATTTAAGTACCTCTAATGATCAGCAATTATCAGAAATAAAATGGTGTGAGTAATACTTTATAAGCCTCGTTAATTAATAAAATCTTTGCTTGTGCTTGACAAAATTAAATACAAAGGAAGCACTTATAAGTAATCTCAAAATTACCGCAATAAGTATATTTATAAAAATGTCAATTCAAGCTCTGGCTAATGTTGAGAATAAGTTGAATTTGAACCAGCGTTCAAGTAGTAATAACATTCAATTCATGAAGAATTTATCATATATATATTCTATCATAAAATTATGTGCCTAAAATTGATGTTCAATTTCCAAACCTCCTTTCTTAAATCAGCTCTCTAGAAACTTTGTTCAGAAGAGTTTGAAGTTGTGCTAAAAATATAGTTATTTTTTAGCATATTTATTTTACTTTAAGATTAGACTTAACTAAATGAAATAGCTTTGTTAGATAATTTTAGAAAATAATCAAGCATACAAAATAAGGTCAACATAGGAAAATTTGAAGAATGAAAAGGAAGAATATGAAACAATTAAACCTTTTGAACTTCTTTGGCTTTTGAAGAATTCAGCCGATAGATGAAGAAACTACCAGAAATTATTCCATTTGTAGATACCAGGTGAAATTGAAGAGTTCACGTACACGAGAAAGATAAATTACACAGGCAGTACTTCTATCCATTTCCTAATTTTAAAGAAATGAGAAAATTAAAGAACACTATTGTAAGAGAAAAATCTATGTTAAGTACAATCCATAAACATCTTTAAAATGGTAAGACCTTGGTAAGGAAAATAAAAGATGTAAATGTCTGACACCAAGAAAACTAAAATTTTTAGAGTGGAAAAAATCATTATATAGCAAGTCTATAACAGAAGTATTTATTGACTTATAATATCAGTACAAAAGGTTAAGATCACGTAACACTAAAAAAGTAAGTTCAAAGCCTCTCTACTCAGCCTTGCCAAAGAGCTTTCAATAGCACCTCTATTCTGCCTGGAAAGGATAGCTGGGAAAATGGACAATTTCTGCACCACTGAAAACCTGAAGCCATTGTTATCAGTATAAAAATACTTGGATGTGGACAACAGAGCTAGAAACTGGGCTTGGCTGTTCCAGGAAAGAGCTTGAAAGAAAAATCTCCCTCTACAAATGCACTAGAGATAACCTGATCCAAATGGACAAATAATCCAATTACTGTACAAGAAGTTCTTAAAAGCAAAATCATCTAAAGCAGAAGCTACACAAAGGAAGACTAGAAAGTTCTTTAGGGATTATACAGTGGTGATGTTAAATGGCTGGTTTGACTTCTTCAAATCAATTTCTTTAATAATTTTTACAAAATAATTTAAAAAACCCATGAGTTCAAAAGTTGTACGTATTAACTCAATAACTAAATTCTTCTAGCTCATTAGTAGGCTGCAAAATACCTGAAGTAACAAATGAGCAGGGGTAATTTGGGTAATAAGAATTTATTTGAGAATTCAAATAATTTAAATGTACTACATATTTTGTAATGTATTTTCATGTGAAGCTATCAAAAATACATTCATTCTTTCAATCACTTTGCCCTTTTAAAATCTACATGCATTTCAAATAAGATTAAAGCAAACTTTATGATTCATTGAATTTTATTCATCAACACATTGCTTTTTAAGAGTTCTTTGATGTTTGAGAAACCTTGTGTGTCTTTTGGATAAGCCTTCTTAAACCTTTTTCCCTCAAGTCAGAAAGTTATACTTCACTAACTATAAAGAAACATCCAGGGACTAAAAATTGCTTTGCCACAGAGAACCCAGGATATTCCAAAGAGGTGCCAACAGAACATCTTCTTTATCCACAAACTAAACAGAAGTAAGGGAGCAAATAGTTGACAAGTGATCAGTGTATTGGAAAATAATCAACAGCAGAGAAAGAAACTAGAAATCATATTGCAAGGCTGGAATAAAATATAAAAATAAAAATACTGCTTCAAAAGTAAGGGTACTGACAAGATATATGATGAAAATGCATTCTAAATGGGATATGTCCAGTGTAAAAAAAAGGTGAAAAACCAAGAAAAGTGATCTTTTTTCTTGGATTTAACTTTAGAGAAAAACAAAGAAAAAAAAAAATGTACCCCAAATTGAGTTTTGGCTATGAATGTTTTAGGAAGAACTTGAAAAAAATAGTATTTTTTAAATCTCTAATACATTAATATTTACCACTTTGCCCACTAACAAGAGATCATTAGCCATGTCAATTGCACCATAGATAATATTTACCTTTGACCTAAGGGATATGCTGGAAAGTGTATATACCTGAATACTACATGCTTATCACATTTTTTTACCATAGAATATAAACTAGAAGGTTTAACATTAGAAAAACAAAACAATTCAAACATGTTCCATGAAAATTATGGGCAATAATAGTATGATGTAGCAGAAAATTAGGTGTATTTTATGTCAGAAATTCATGGCTATGAATCCTGGATTGATTTAATCATTCTCAAATTCAGTTTCCATATTTGTAGGATAGTCACTAAATTATACTAAAATGTAAATGAAACAATATGTGGAAAGGGTCTAGGACTATGTCATTTCTCAACAAAAGATTGCTATTAAAAAGGATTCTGTAGAGGAACTGATGATGGATTTTGAACTAGAGAAAGCAGAAAGGATGATCTTCTCAATGTAGGTGGTGAGTTTGAGAGTGAGAAACTGCCACATCTTCCCTGTATAAATACATGGTTTGCGCACCAAGTGACTCTATGGTACTCGCTTGATAAGGCTTGCACACTGAAAGAAGTGCCTGGAGTTGTGCAGTTCCCTAGTTTCACAGTCAGCCAGGATAGTCCTGCAGACTACCCGGCAGACAGTGGTACATTTACTTCTCCTTTTCTATTCAATTTAATTCAGTATAAACTTATTGCCAGATATTAAAATTTTCAAAGGTAAATAGTGCATGATTTGTTGTTATTAGGCACACACAAAAAAAGAAGGTCACAGTAAAGAAGGTCAATGCTTTCAAAAAAATTTTAAAGGGATTACTGGAGCACAAAAGTGGGACTCCAACCATAGTTTTGGGAGAGAAGGTATTAAAGAGGGTCATACAAGACTGATGAGAAGGTGAGTAGATAGCCTTAAAGAATACACGTGGTCAGGCTTCCCTGGTGGTGCAGTGGTTGAGAGTCCGCCTGCCGATGCAGGGGACACAGGTTCGTGCCCCGGTCTGGGAGGATACCACATGCTGCGGAGTGGCTGGGCCCATGAGCCATGGCCGCTGAGCCTGCGCGTCCGGAGCCTGTGCTCCACAACGGGAGAGGCCACAGCAGTGAGAGGCCCGCGTACCGCACAAAAAAAAAAAAAAAAGAATACACATGGTCCAATCAAGTGGAAGAGTGTTGGTTGTAAAAAGGAGACACCCAGAGTCATAAATAATCTAGGTGTTTGGGAGGCTACTAGAAGTTGGATATATCTAGATAATTGATTAGAAAGATAAATGGACTGTAATGTTGACAGTAGATACACTAACAAGACAAAAAAGACTAGAAGAAATCAACTGGTGGTGGCTTAACTTCCTACAATGCCAAAGAGTTATTTATCCAAAGGGAATCTTCACTTTTCAAATACAGTATAAAACAGTCTTGCCCAGCTGACCTGTGTCACAATCCCTTATCATCACACTGAATCAAAGCTGGGGAATTTGTGCTGAGATACTGCCTGTCTTGGGCTTTTAGAGAGAAGATAAAGACTTCAAATATTGAGTGACTTCATTGGTATATCAATAATCATGAAACAGACCAGACAGGGTCTGGTATCAAAATATTGCATGGGAAGTGGTAGTTTAAGACAGTAAATGAAAATCCCTTCATGCTGAGGCCCATGGATTTCTCATTTGTCAAACAAGAGAACTGAATTAAATCTGTATTTCCAATATTTTTGACACAATATGATCTTGTTAATATATAAACTAGTAAATCTAACTAGGAATGATTTTTTTTTTTTTTTTTTGCTATACGCGGGCCTCTCACTGTTGTGGCCTCTCCCGTTGCGGAGCACAGGCTCCAGACACGCAGGCTCAGCGGCTATGGCTCATGGGCCCAGCCACTCCATGGCATGTGGTATCCTCCTGGACCGGGGCAAGAACCTGTGTCCCCTGTATCGGCAGGCGGACTCTCAACCACTGCGCCACCAGGGAAGCCCAGGAATGATTTTTAAGTGCTTTTGTCATTTGGGGGCTCAGTATTTACATTTAATTGATTATAAATTAAAAATACGATTTGTTAACACATTAGTTTCCTAGGGCTGCCGTAATAAATTACCAGAAACTGGTAATTTTAAACTGATTTAAAACAACAGAAATTTATTATTTCACAGCTAGGAGGCCAACGTCTGAAATCAAGGTGTTGACGGGGAGGTGCTTCCACCAAAGGCTTCAGAGGAGAATCCTACTTTTCTTCCAGATTCCGGTGACTCCAGGGTTGCCGTGGTTTGGAGCTGTATCACACCAGTCTCTGTCTTCATTTTCATAGGACCTCCTCCACCATGTTTCTGTTTCTGTTTTCTTTTCTATATCTTTCTTACAAGGACACTAGTCACTGGATTTAGGACACACTCTAAACCAAGATGATCTCATTTCAAGATCCTTGTCTTAATTACATCTGCCAATACTGTCATTCCAAATAAGGCCACATTCTGAGGTTTTAGGTAGATATATCTTTTCAAGGATCACTATTCAAATCACTACAGTCATCAACAAATTATTGAGTGATATTCTTATTTTTGCTTCTCGATATGAAAGAATAGCTTGTATCAGACCGTTTCTCCAGCTAAGAACTTTGAAACCTGTATACAATACACAAAAACATCAGATCTAAGACCAAGCCGAGAATAACTTAGGCAGCCAGGACTTCAAAGAAGCCAAGATGTGGGGAAAAGCAGAAACATCTTGAGAAGAGCCAGACTGTCTACCACTTAGCCTCCTGTCTATTCATAAGGAGCAGAGGCTGAAATGCTAGGCAGAAAGTCATGGCTTGGAGCTTTTGATAATCTCATGGGATGAGGGGACAAAAATAGAGTGTAGGGTGATCAGTGCAGCCAGGATTTCAGTGACTAAAATTTTGAAGAAATGGAAGCAACAGATTTTAGCTTCTGGAAATATTTTTGAAAAGTATTTGTGGTTTCATAAATGCTACCTCACAACTGTTGGAATGGCTATCATCAAAAGAAATAATTAACAAGTGTTGCCAAGGATGTAGAGAAAAAGGAATTCTTGTGCCTTAGTGGGAATATATATTGGTACAGCTACTATGAAAACAGTATAGAGGTGCCTCTAAAAATTAAAAGTAGAACTACCATATGATATAGCAATTCCCCTTCTGGATATATATCCGAAGGAAATGAAATCAGGATCTCCAAGAGATACCTGCACACCCATGTTCATCACAGCATATTCACAATAGCCAAGACAGGGAAACAACCTAAGTCTATTTATATGGATAAATGGATAAAGAAGATATGAAATTGATAAAGAAGATATATATGTATATATCTCATATATAAATATATATATGCACACATACACAATGGAATACTATTCAGCCATGAGAAAGAAGGAAACCCTGCCTTTTTATGACAACATGGATGAACCCTGAAGGCATTATGCTAAGTGAAATGTTAGACAAAGAAAGATAAATAATGTATGATATTACTTATATGTGGAATCTAAAAAAGCTGAACTCATAGAAACAGAGAATAATTGGTGGTTGCCAGGGCCTTGGGGTGGGGGAAATGGGGAGAAGTTGGTTAAAGTGTACTAACTTCTAGTATAGATGAATAAGCTCTGGGCACTTAATGTGTAGCATGGTGATTGTAGTTAACAAAACTGCATTATATACTTGAAAGTTGATAATAGAGTAGATCTTAAATGTTCTCATCTGAAAAAAGAAATAGTAATTATATGAGGTGATGGAGGTGTTAGTAAACCCTACCATGGTAATCATTTCACAATATATAAGTGTATCAAATCAACATGTTATACATCTTTAACTTACACAATGCTAAATATCAATTACATATCAATAACGCTGGAAAAGAAAAAAAATAAAGATGATTACAGACAATTCAATGTGTTCCTAGTTATTCAAACTTACGCTATTACTTATACCATTTCCTTTGCTTATACTGTATATATTTTGGTAACTCCTCTGTAACAGTGGAGTTCCATCGTACATAAACACATTTAATGTACTTAAATTCAAATAAATATGCTTAGAGAAATGCAAACATTATTCCTTCCCCAGTTCAACACACAAGCACAAAATAAATTACAAACCATAACCTAAAATCTTGTAGAGCTTGTGAGTCCCTTCTGAATGGTAAGGTGAGTATGTGATCTAAGCAATGGATGCAATCAAATCTGAACTAGTAAATGTCTGTCGGCCAAAACCAATGGAAAACATTATGTGAGTAATTTAACATCTCCCTGACCATTAATGAAGAAGTGAGATATTTTGTTCAGCTGGCCATGAAATTTGTTGTGATAGCCTTTATGTGAAGAATCATTTATAGAGGAACAATGCCTAATGAAGAGTTAAAAGTACTGGTCTATAGAAAAGAGTTAAAAGAATAGTCTATAGTCTAACAGAGATCAGAGAAAAGCCTAATTTTATTCAAGTTTTTCTAGCAATGAGACATTTGAGAGATTAGATTTCTGAATATTGTTTCTCTCTGAGATTATTTACCCTACATTACTATATACAGTAGACATCCTTACATCCCTAGGACTATGCAGGATTGTATATACAAACTGTATACCACATTTTATGGGTGAGTGTAAGCATCTCCAGTAGGGTTATTTTGTTTATGGATGACTTTTGCATTATGTGCTGATCTTAGAAATTAACCTGCTACATCTACCTTATATGCTGAAAGTCCCTTGTATATTTAAATATTACACCCAAATGCTATTTTTTTGGGAAATCTTCCTTTTTTAAAAATCCCATCAGGATAAGTAAGATTTCCTTAGTTTGTTGGCAATTTCACCAACCCTCTGCCCAAGCACTTATCTCTGCTCTCTAGTTAGAGGTTTGATTGGATTGTGAGATTTTCTAGGGCTGGGATTGACTTTTATTTGTTGGCTCCACTTGGCTTACAGCACCATGACGGTAGCATGCTATGTGTTAAAGGCATTTGCAATGAATTAATTTTAAAGTCTGTTTTTCAAAAGGGCAATTTGATGACTCTCACACAAATATAAAATGAACATGTGTCAGAAACTTTATTCAGCTCATTAATTAATGAGAGAATCAAATCGGTAAGATAGTATAACCAGTGCAAAGAACATTTGAGAAGGAAAGTCTGTGTGTGCGTGTGTGCACGTGCATGATTTAATCAGGGAAGTTACAAATATTTCTGGCTTATATTCAAAACGAGTGAATGTATTACTGTATAATAAAAGTCTACAATCTAACATATGACTTCACTTAGTCTGAGGGCTTTAATCAATAGTAAATAGTGATTTGATATCAGTATATTCCCCTAGAAAATGCTTAAGTGGCTTTTACTCCTGAGTGATACTGAAAATACATGCTTTCTCTAAGCCACAGAACAACTGCCAACTGGCTTGAGCTGATGGGTTGCATTACCAAACACTTGTACAGTGCAGAAGTTTCTGGAACTGGAGTGAGGAGGTTCCAGTTGTGGTTTAGTTCCTCTACTAGTGTGAAAACGCTATATAATTTCAACTGAAAAACATTCTGAAAAAGGCAAAATTATGGGTATAGTATATCATTCAGTGGTTGCAAGAGATTTAGAGGTAAGAGAGGGATGAATAGGTAAGCACAGAGGATGTCTCGGACACTGAAAATACTTTGTATGATAATGACAGACACATATCATCACACATTTGTCCAAACCCATTAACTGTGCAACACCAACAGTGAACCCTAATGTACACTCTGGACTTTGGGTGATAATGACTTGGCAATGTAGGTTCATCAATTGTAATAATGTATCACTTTGGCTAAGGAGGTTGATAATGAGGGAGGCTATGCCTGTATGGGGTCATGGTGTATATGGGAAATCTGTACTTTCCACTCAGTTTTGCTGTGAACCTAAAACTGCTCTAAACAATAAAGCTTATTAAAAAGTAACTAAATAATTTCCCTTAAAATATATTTCCTACTTTTTTTTTACCTTATTCTAACTTTGTCTAATTTTTCATAAAGGAGTAAGTTAGTTTCTTCTTACTAAAAGTATCTGTTAATTGAATGTAGCAGCATTTCTTCTAAGGGGTCACCAGGTAGGTGCTGATTCTATTAACGTAGAAATTCAGTTACACAAAATGACCAATTTTACTATCATTGCCAGATAATTTAGGACTCACTGTAATGGTTTAGTGACTTGATTTCTCACCATTTTGTTAATATGCTGTATAACTTGTTCTTTGAGAATGGATTACCTTTGAATATTTTAGTGGCAGTAAAATCAATGCTTATAAAGCACAAGATTACAATAAAAATCTCTGAACTCTAATTTAAGTCAACTTGGAAATGGAAAATAGGGATTTGTATTTTTTAACATCTTTATTGAGGTATAATTGCTTTACAATGGTGTGTTAGTTTCTGCTTTATAATAAAGTGAATCAGCTATACATATACATATATCCCCATATCCCCTCCCTCTTCCGTCTCCCTCCCATACTCCCTATCCCACCCCTCTAGGTGGTCACAAAGCACTGAGCTGATCTCCTTGTGCTCTGTGGCTGCTTCCCACTAGCTATCAATTTTACATTTGGTAGTATATATAAGTCCATGCCACTCTCTCACTTCATCCCAGCTTACCCTTCCCCCTCCCTGTGTCCTCAAGTCCATTCTCTACGTCTGTGTCTTTATTCCTGTCCTGGCCCTAGGTTCTTCAGAATAATTTTTTTTTTTTTTAGATTCCATATATATGTGTTAGCATATGGTATTTATTTTTCTCTTTTTGACTTACTTCACTCTGTATGACAGTCTCCAAGTACATCCACCTCACTGCTAATAACTCAGTTTCGTTTCTTTATATGGCTGAGTAATATTCCATTGTATGTATGTGCCACAACTTCTACCTAAGTGTCCATCAACAGAGGAATGGATAAAGAATATGTGGGATTTGTATTTTTAAACAATAATTAGGAGATGACAGTTTACCATATGAACAATTAATGGATTTATTAATCATTTTTAATAAGAAATAAGGATGCATACAGTGAACTTGTCAGTGTTTATATAAACAATAGGATGTTAGAACTGGAATGGACCAGGGAAGTTGTTGGTTGCAACTGATTCATTTTACAGGTGAGGAAACTGAGGTGCATTCATAAAGCTTGTTAGTTATTATGAAACACTAAGTGGATAATGAAGTAATATGAAGTTTTACAAGAACACAGCACTTCCTTGTATGAGTTATAATCATTGTCCAGTATTTGACTGTGCTATTTGTTGTATTATTAGAGATACACTGGATAAGCAGTATATATATATTTTACAGTCAGTAAAATTAGTATTTTGAACCAAAAATGACTCATAAAACATAACCAACTTCACTATATGTGGGTTTCCACCTACCAAATTCACTGGATTTTAAAAAGTGGAAATATTTTGAGGTAGGTGAAATAGGTTCCTGGGGAAAATATATGAAACCTGTGATTCACTCTGAAATAAAATTTTATCACTCCCAAATTTATGTTTTCTAATCTTGATGAAGAACAGCTTATCAGAAGATTGTATTATTTTTTGTAGTTTTCGTAGGTCCAGGCCTTTTTCTGTTAGTATAAAATATGGTGGTTTAGAAAGCTGGAGACTTTAATATTCTGTTCTGAGAAAATGATTAGAGTTGAGGAAAGTGGAAGAAGAAAGTACTATCTGTGTCTCATGCTTCCACCTCCAAAATGTGTGACTATATAAAGAAAAATTACATCTTCCCTAATGTGGAAAAGTTAATAATTTTTAAAAGATCTCATGATTGGCAAAACAGATCTCAGAAAAAGAAAAAAATATAAACTGGCTGATGAATTTAAACAGTAGGATGTTGAACTACTTCAAAATAATAGTTCTGAAGGGACGTGAACCTGATTCCTTTCTGACTTGCCCATCCTCCAGGGTCCTGGTGCTCTAGCCGGGTGTCAGGCCTGAGGCTCTCAGGTGTGAGAGCCGAGTTAAGGGCATTGGACCACCAGAGACCTCCTGGCCCCACTTAATATGAATTGGCAGGAGCTCTCCCAGAGACCTCCATCCCAGTGTTAAGACCCAGCTCCATTCAACAACCAGCAAGCTCCAGTGCTGGACCCCCCATGCCAAACAACTAGCAAGAAAGGAACACAGCCCCACCCATTAGCAGAAAAGCTGCCTAAAATCATAAGTTCACAGACATGCTAAAACACACTAATGCATGTGGTCCTGCCCACCAGAAAGAAAAGATCCAGCCTCATCCAACAGAACACAGGCACCAGTCCCCTCCACCAGGAAGCCTATACAACCCACTGAATGAATCTTACTAACGGGGTGCAGACTCCAAAAACAATGGGAACTATGAGCCTGCAGCCTGCGAAAAGGAGACCCCAAACACAGTAAGTTAAGCAAAATGAGAAGACAGAGAAATACACAGGAGATGAAGAAGCAAGGTAAAAACCCACCAGACCAAACAAATGAAGAGGAAGTAGGCAGGCTACCTGAAAAATAATTCAGAATAATGATAGTAAAGATGATCCAAAATCTTGGAAATAGAATGGAGAAAATACAAGAAACATTTAACAAGGACCTAAAGAGCAAGAACTAAAGAGCAAAAAAACAATGATGAACAACACAATAAATGAAATTAAATATTCTCAAGAAGGGATCAATAGCAGAATAACTGAAGCAGAAGAATGGATAAGTGACCTGGAAGATAAAATAGTGGAAATAACTACTGCAGAGCAGAATAAAGAAAAAAACAATGAAAAGAATGGAGGACACATTCAGAGACCATTAGGACAGCATTAAATGCACCAACATTTGAACTATAGAGGCCCCAGAAGAAGAATAGAAAAAGAAAGGGACTGAGAAAATATTTGAAGAGATTATAGTTGAAAACTTCCCTAATATGGGAAAGGAAAGAGTCAATGAAGTCCAGGAAGCACAGAGAGTCCCATATAGGATAAATCCAAGGAGAAACATGCCAAGACACATATTAATCAAACTATCAAAAATTAAATACAAAGAAAAAATATTAAAAGCAGCAAGGGAAAAACAACAAATAACATACAAGGGAATCTCCATAATGTTAGCAGCTGATGTTTCAGCAGAAACTCTGCAAGCCAGAAGGGAGTGGCAGGACATACTTAAAGAGATGAAAGGGAAAAACCTACAACCAAGATTACTCTACCCATCAAGGATCTCATTCAGATTCGACCGAGATATTAAAATCTTTACAGACAAGCAAAAGCTAAGAGAATTCAGCACCACAAAACCAACTTTACAAAAAATGCTAAAGGAAATTCTCTAGGCAGGAAACACAAGAAAAGGAAGAGACCTACAGTAACAAACCCAAAACAATTAAGAAAATGGTAATAGGAACATACATATCGATAATGACCTTAAATGGAAATGGATTAAATGTTCCAACCAAAAGACACAGACTGGTGGAAAGGATAGAAAAACAAGAACTGTATATATGCTGTCTACAAGAGACCAACTTCAGACCTAGGGACACACACAGACTGCAAGTCAGGGGATGGAAAAAGATATTCCATGTAAATTGAATCAAAAGAGAGCTGGAGAAGCAATTCTCATATCAGACAACATAGACTGTAAAATAAAGAATATTACAAAACACAAAGAAAGACTCTACATAATGATCAATGAATCAATCCAAGAAGAAGATATACCAATTGTAAATATTTATGCATCAACATAAGAGAACATCAATATATACGGCAAATGCTAACAGCCACAAAAAGGGAAATCGACAGTAACACAATCATAGTAGTATTACCTCAACATAATAAATGCCATAAATGACAAACACACAGACAACATCTTTCTCAATGGTGAAATACTGAAACCATTTCCACTAAGATCAGGAATAAGACAAGGTTGCCCACTCTCACCACTATTATACAACACAGTTTTGGAAGATTTAGCTACAGCAGTCAGAGAAGAAAAAGAAATTAAACTGCATCCAAATCAGAAAAGAAGAAATAAAACTTTCACTATTTGCACATGACATGATACTATACATAGAGAATCCTAAAGATGCTACAAGAAAACTACTAGAGCTAATCAATGAATTTCGTAAAGTAGCAGGATACAAAATTCATGCAGAAATGCAACACAAAGCAACAGAAATCTCTTGCATTCCTATACACTAATGATGAAAAATCTGAAAGAGAAATTAAGGAAACACTCCCATTTACCATTGCAAAAAAAGAATAGAATAGCTAGGAATAAACCTACCTAGGGACAAAAAAGACCTGTATGCAGGAAACTATAAGACACTGATGAAAGAAATTAAAGATGATACAAACAGATGGAGAGATATACCATGTTCTTGGATTGGATGAATCAACTTTGTGAAAATGGCTATACTCCAAAGCAATCCCTATCAAACTACCAATGGCATTTTTCACAGAACTAGAACAAAAAAGTTCACAATTTGTATGACAACACAAAAGACACCAAATAGCCAAAGTAATAATGAGAATGAAAAGTGGAGCTGGAGAAATCAGGCTCCCTGACTTTGGACTATATTACATAGCTACAGTAATCAAGACAGTATGGTACTGGCACAAACACAAAAATATGGATCAATGAAACAGGACAGAAAGCCCAGAGATAAACCCACACACATATGGTCACCTTATCTTTGATAAAGGAGACAAGAATATACAGTGAAGAAAAGAGAGTCTCTTTAATAAGTGGTGCTGGGAAAACTGTACAGCTACATGTAAAAGAATGAAATTATAACACTCCCTAACACCATACACAAAAATAAACTCAAAATGGATTAAAGACCTAAATGTAAGGCCAGAAACTATTAAACTCTTAGAGGAAAACATAGGCAGAACCCTCCATGACATAAATCACAGCAAGATCCTTTTTGACCCACCTCTTAGAGAAATGAAAATAAAAACAAAAATAAACAAATGGGACTTAATGAAACTTAAAATCTTTTGCACAACAATGGAAACCATAAATAAGACGAAAAGATAACCCTCAGAATGGGAGAAAATATTTGCAAATGAAGCATCTGACAAAGGATTAATCTCCAAAATTTACAAGAAGCTCATGCAGCTCAATATAAAAAAGACAAACAACCGAATCCAAAAATAGGCAGAAGCCTTAAATAAACATTTCTCCAAAGAAGATATACAGAGTGCCAACAAACTCATGAAAGAATGCTCAACATCATTAATCATTAGAGAAATGCAAATCAAAACTACAATGAGATATCATCTCACACCAGTCAGAATGGCCATCATCAAAAAATCTAGAAACAATAAATGCTGGAGAGGGTGTGGAGAAAAGGGAACCCTCTTCCACTGTTGGTGGGAATGTAAATTGATACAGCTAGTATGGAGATCAGTATGGTGGTTCCTTAAAAACCTAAAAATAGAACTTCCATACAACCCAGCAATCCCACTACTGGGCATATACCCTGAGAAAACCGTAATTCAAAAACAGTCATGAACCACAACGTTCACTGTAACTCTATGTACAATAGCCAGGACATGTCAGCAACCTAAGTGTCCATCAACAGATGAATGAATAAAGAAGATGTAGTACATATATACAATGGAATATTACCAGCCATAGAAAGAAATGAAATTGTGTTATTTGTAGCGAGGTGGATGGACCTAGAGTCTGTCATACAGAGTGAAGTAAGTCAGAAAGAGAAAAACAAATACTGTATGCTAACACATATATATGTTATCTAAAAAAAAAAAAAGTGGTCTGAAGAACCTAGGGCCAGGACAGGAATAATGATGCAGATGTGGAGAATGGACTTGAGGACACGGAGGGGAAAGGGTAAGCTAGGATGAAGTGAGAGAGTGGCATTGACATATATGGACTACCAAATGTAACATAGATAGCTAGTGGGAAGCAGCTGCATAGTACAGCGAGTTCACCTCCGTGATTTGTGACCACCTAGAGGGGTGGGATAGGGAGGGTTGTAGGGATACACGAGAGAGGGGATACGGGGATATATGTATACATATAGCTGATTCATTTTATTATACAGCAGAAACTAACACAACATTGTAAAGCAATTATACTCCAATAAAAATGTTAAAAAAATAATAGTTCTGTGATCCACTTAAGAACAATAATTCTCAAGCTTAATTCCACAGGGCACCTTTGTTGGAATCAGCAGAGTGTTTGTTATAATGTTAGATTAGAAGAGGAATGATTGTCAGGGTTCATTTTGCAGGTGTGGCTTTCCTAAATAAAAAGTTTACCAGTAGGTTATTGTGTAGCTCACAAAGTTGACATAGAGGTCAGAAACAAAGGCTTGGTGAACAGGCAAAAGTTAGTGATAGTTGGGCAGCAGAGTCATGCTGTGGTGATGGGCATGTTGGGTTCCATTTCTGGCACCACTGTTATTGTACTCCTGTCACTACCACCACTCTATTCCTGATGCCATCTCTTCTACTGTCTCTGAGAATTACTTCTCAGTCAGTTTTGTGTTTTTTCTGAATTCATTCTTGGATCATTTCAAATTATTGTCTTAAGTTAGCGCATCCATTGGCTAAGTACCTGTGTCTTAATTTCCTCCAAGTTTGAATAATAGATTACACAACCATCTGGAAACCAGTAGGAAAAAAAGAGAAAATAGCTGCCAACTACACTGGTCCCACCCTAGTGAGACCCATCCAACCTCTTGTAATAGGGAAAAATCTTTGTATTTTATTACAAGTTAATCACTAAAGAGATATTGCCAATAAGCTTAAATTATACATAATGGCCCATCTCTGGGAACCCTGCCTCTCAGGTACAGAGCATTAAGCTAAAACACCTTTGTTTAGCTCACAGGAAGCATCCTGACCAGACCTACCTGTGAATGACTGCAGGAAGGCAGAAATTAACACATCTCACCAGAGGCTGACCAGAACCAGGAAAAGTATGACTTTACTCTCTTCACTTTTAGTATAAAAGAAGCCTGCATTCTAATTCAGGCAAGATAGTTCTTTGGGAAATGAGTCCACCATCTTCTTGGTCTGCTGGTTTTCTGAATAAAGTCGCTAACCTTTACTCCAACAAAATGTCTCTCGATTTATTGGCCTGTCATGTGGTGAGCAGTATGAGCTTGGACTTGGTAACACTATTGAATCAAAGTCTTAGAAGAATGGTGAGATTTAGCATTTTTAAACAAATACAGTCAGTTCTGCTATAATGTGACATAAATGTTCTTGTAATTCACTGTACTATACAAAACCACACAATAATAACTTCAAGGACTTATAAGGAAAGTGAAGAAAGGAATACAGCACTAAAAATTTCATTAGTGATGCACTGGAAAAAGATAGGACACTAATGAACACAGCAGTACAGTTTGACACATGTTAAATGGCTAAGAAATACATAAATACTACAATAAAAATGGTCCTTTACCCTTAACAAGACCTGAAGTTTGCTTGTAGAAGTTGCATCAGGAGGGTTGTAGCTTGTGTTATTGGTAAGTAATGGAAGGAAGGTTATCTGAAATCAAGTGGAGAGTTGTAATACCAGATGTGCAGGAGTTTGGCTCAAAACACGTGTGCTGAAGTGAGGTAGCTGGTAGAAGTTTCAGGCCTGTGGTTGTGTGTCTTTTGTGTATTTCACTGTGGCTCAGTTCAGTTGGGTGCATTTTTGGGAACTCACCTATGCTTCTCCAGGTGAAATCTCACATAAGCAAAGGCGAAATTTGCGTTATGCTCAAATGGTTACCTAATATACCAATAATTTGGAACAAATTCACACTTTGAAACAGATTTTCTAGCAACATTGACTGTACTCCTGTGTGATTTTTGTGTAAATCAAAGCATTCAGATCATTAGAGGTTTGGGTCTTCTCTGACTATGCCATATACTTTTCCTGTTAAATGCCCTCTAAGAGGTAGGGGTCATGATTTCTCATTCCCTCTCATTGGGCTAGTGTAGATATGGGAGAAGGGACACTTTCACCTTTTCTCTCCTGAATAACTCCTTGCTTTTCAAGAGTTGATTTACAAGTCTTCCCTGTAGACTTTGGAGTCACTGCAGCTATAATCTTGTATTTGCTCTCATCCAAAAGGACCCATTTCCCCAACATCGATGACTTCAGTACCTGACTTATATTTTTTCTTTCCACTCCACCACCTATCATCATCTTCAGTGATGTTTTAACTTCTTTTGTGGTGTCTCCATTGACAACTTGATCTCTTAGATCCTAACACTGAAAAGCTACCAATCTTCATCTTCTTTTCATGGCAGCCACTCCCACACTCCTCATCACCCTAGTCTTTTCATCAGTATCTCTGCTGCATATTAGTAAGCCTGAATCAAGTGTGTGTCATTTTCTCATTTTTCTTTATTTTCAGGTGAAATTTAAGCATAAAAACATTGTTTAGCAATGCATTTCCTATTTGGTCTATCTCATTTGCCTATGTGCAAGTTATTAATGTAACCATCAGAGCCTACACCTGGCCACATCATTGACTTGCTTTATCAAATGTGAATAAGAGCAGAATGTTGAGATTCAACTAGTGCTAGGAAGGCTGCAACCTTATATCTTCTCCAAGTAAAAACTATATGAATTTTCTTTTAATACAAACATTTTTCTTATGTATTTCAGTCCCTGCTGCTGTGTTTTTAACTTTTAATTTTGTTGGCGAGATTAAAGAAAGAGGATCATTATGAGTCTTCTAAGAAGCCAAGGGATGGCAGTTAGATTAAAAGCTATTTATTCTGCACTTTGTATTTTCTTTGGTCCTTATTTTCATATTGAACATAAGGTATCTGCTGCACAGATTGCTTTCAGAAAGATGAATTTGACTAAAAATCATACTATGCATTCATTCAATAAGCATTTATTTTTGAATGCCTCCTATAATTCAGGGTCTCTGCTAGCCCAGGGCACATAAAAATGAATAAGAAAAAAATTTTGCCTTTAGGGAGTTGTAGTGGGTTTCATGGTGCTCTGCCCATATAACATCACCCCAGCAGATGGAAATGTTGGTGATTGCCAGTTTTTAGCTAAGTCTCTCTTTGGTCCTTATCCATAACTCACTTAAGGAAGCCTACCTCCCAGAGGAATACTGCATCTAATGACTGGTAAATATGGGGATTATTTCTCTTGCCCTAATTTGTGACAACTCTGAAGGGCCATTCCAGCTTCAGAGCTCCCATAAGATTGGCTGAGGCTTTTGTTGTCATTGCATCAATTCATGGCACAATTTCTCCCCCCTGTTTCCTCCACTCCCCCCCACAATCCTTGATCCTGAGAACACGAGAACACATTCCAGTGACCTTCCTGTATGCACATCTGTATTTCAGAGTCTGATTCCTGGAGAGCCTGCCTGCAATGAGAATTCACTGTCTGGCTGGAGGATTAGTAACTGTGATAATGTCTGTCACGTTTTATTTCATGTTCTTCTTTTTTTGTTTTGTTTTTTTTTGTTTTTTTAATTTCCCTTGGAATATCAATGTCTTTGTTACTGGTTTCTAAAAACTCATTTATGACTAAGGATGTTAACCATTTGTCATGCAATGCAAATGAAATACTATGTCTTATTACCATCAATTTACTCTGGGGTTTTGTATTTTGGTTGTGTTTTAAAATATAATCTTGTTGTATTTAAAAAAAAAGAAAATTAGTATAGGTACCCCATGTCACCAACAGCATTAGCAATTGTGATCATATTTTGAAAATTACTCTAGTAGTGGTAACCCCATGTCATTAGGATTGGGATGGAAGTGGGGTCAGGAAAGGTTTTCTAGAGAAGGTTACTTCTAAATTTAGATTTTTGTTATCAATAAGAGTTAAACAGAGATATGGGCAAGGAGGAGTGAAAGAGAAGGCCTTTCTGGACAGAGAAAACATTATGTGCAAAGGCAGACCTATAAGTGGGCTTGGCACATTCAGGAAACTTCTGGTAGGCCAGTATGAATTAAGCGTACTGGCAAGAGAGAAAGTAGGGAGATGTGATGATGAAGTGGAACTCAAGACCCAGTTCATGAGGACCTTGCATCTCATGCTGAGGAATTTGCATTTTATTATGAAAACATGTGGACTTTTGAAGTTTTAAGCAAAAAACTTAGAAGGTTATATTGACAATAATGTGAACATGAGTTGGAATGAGGTGAGGGTGAGATGAGGCATGGAGGTCCTTTAAGAAGATGTTGTGGAAAACCAAGTAGAGAAAGTGGATAATATCAGGGCAGACAATAGGATGCAATGAGAGGATCTGGGGATTCATTGGATGTAAGGGATAAGGATGAGGAGATCTATCATTCTAGGGTGAACTTGTAGGGAGCATAAAAGAAGGGATTTGAGGGACAAATATGTTAATTTTAGTGTTGTATACATTGAGTTTGAAGTATTTATGGGGTATCTGAGAGGATAGATTCAAGAGAAAAAGGGACAAAAGGAGAGAGAGAGACAGAGACATATAGGTTGTACTTGAAGCTGTGACTTGGGCTGCAGGGAAGAATGGACAGCATAAGGAGAGAGAAAACGCAGTCGCTTTGGGGAAATCAGTGTGTTAAAATAAGATGAAGGCGGGAGGTCACAGAGACAAGCTTCTAGAATTGGTGCTGTTGACATGGTTACTATCTACTTCATAACAAGGTGAAGACGTTTAAGTTTTCAAGTGTTTTATACTCTGTGTATTTAAGTATTTTTCACAATAGTTTTTTTTGGGGGGGGCGGGACAATTACCTTTAAACTATAACTGAGGAAACTAACTTTAAGAAGGGTTCTGTGATACTACTCTTATTATATAGTAAGTTGATGGCTTGACCAGGCTATTAATTTGAAAGATGAGTGGAAAGTAAAGACCTAGGGAGAGTTCAAGTTAGTTTACAAGTCATTTCCTCCCATTTGCAGCAGAATATGACTTTAATTATCATATCCTCATGAATCAAATTATTCTGAAAATATTTTCAGACATTCACATGTATGATATTTTCAACATCCCAAACTTTCCTTCCTTCACACTTCCTCCCCCCATAACATTTTTTTCTGCCCTCTTCTTCTGATTTAAAGTTAACAGCTATTGACAAAAACTATATACAATAAAATGTAAATATTGATCCTATACCTGATCTTTAGTAATTTTTAAAAAATCTTTTAATAAATGTATTCATAAGGCAGGTTATATAATCTCACATTAAACTACATATTATCTCAAAGTGTGGCATATGACATCATTCATCCTCTAAATTATTTCTGCTTTTTAGCCAGTATGATTCTTAATATGGATGCATATGGCACACCACATATTCCAAACAAGCTGCAGTTCTTATTTTTTTTCTCCTTTTGCTTTTTTCTTTATTTAGAATGAATGATTCATAGTAGCTTTCGGAACTTACAGGTATTTAACTAAGTGTAGGTTGTATGGTACATTTGTGACCATCAAACATTATGTCTTTCAGCAGGCAATTAAAAAGGGCAAAATAGTCTAAATTGATTTTTAAATACCTTCTTCCAATCATTAAGCACAGTGACCACAGCCATATTTTGTAAATGTAAAACACTGGAGTTCTCACAAGTACGCTCGTTACAGTCGTTTTTATTGATGATCTATCTGAGCTTCATTTCCTAGCTGAGAAACCTTGTCGGTCAATTTATTCCAACATAACACCGTTTGGTTGGGTAGTTATTAATCCTGTAATTGTTCATGGCATGTCAGGAATAATTCAGTTAATTATTACAATATGTCTTACTTTGCTATGCTTCTCTATGTCAGAATACCTTTTGCATATATTGTAAGAAAAATCAGATGCTTATTTAAATTCTAGACATAAAAATTGATTACTAACTAAAAATATAAAAGAAAGACCTTTTTTGTTTGCCCTACATAGAATATCTGCTAGCCTAGATGCAGGTTGATGAATTATAACCTCCTGATTTTAATTGATCCATCATCTCTATTTTTTTTAGGAATCTGGAAGAAGGAATTATGTTAACTATTAGTTTCAATTAAATGTCATAGTATAACAATTCACTCTCAATCATATTAAAAAGAGAATTTAATTTTTTTCCAGCACAATATATGGAAATAGAGCTAATGTCTACAGTTCCATTATGGCCATGAAATTAAATGATGTACAGCTAGGTAAAAAGCGTGATGATGTACATAATAACTTTCATGCACAGAATTAAATTCAGTTAAAAGTATTTGGGGTTGGATATGACTGAATGGATTCCAGAATGTAAAACCCTATCAATAAAACATAATAATGTATGGATTATTACATTCTAACACTCACAATAGTTTATTTTAGTTCAGTATAGAAATGGAAAATGCAATATTCATTATGTAGTACTGTACTTGCATTAAATCAAGTTCAGCAGGGACCTTCCGTGAGAGAAAGGTATACAACCACTGAGTTACAGTTAGCTTCTGTAGCTAGCTTCTATCTTTCTATGAGCTTGTTAACCAAACTAACGTCCTTTTTTCAGGTCAAAGGAACAACAGTATTAATTGGCTGTGGCCAAAGGACTCTGCAGGAATATAAAGGCAAAGATGATTTCATTCCTGTTGATGACAGTGAAGGAGCATAGAAACAAAATAATAAACACAAAAATGCATTCTATTTCATCAGATAAAAATCACAAGCGTTAAAGAAGAAACTGTGATGTTAGCTGGAGATCACTTAATTTGGAGTCATTTCACTCTAGATTTGCTACAGCGTTTTGCGAGTTTAGGCAAGTCATTAAATCCTAATTTACCTATAAAGATGGCATTTTAATACTTACTGGACATAACAATAGAATGATGTATTATAGTAGAACCTCTTTTTTAAAAAATGTTTAAGCACTGGACACATGTAAAAAATGATGGAGGCTCAAGGAGGGGATATGGGGATATATGTATGCATATGGTTGATTCACTTTGTTATACAACAGGAACTAACACAGCATTGTGAAGCAATTATATTCCAATAAAGATGTATTAAAAAATAAAAGCTACGGTAAAGGAAAAAAAGATTATAAATTTGCACCTAGAATATTTAGAATTACACACCAGTGCTAATGTATATTAGCAATGAATTAACTTATTCACTACTTCTACTATCTATTGATTTTTCTGAAGTACTTCATAGCTTAACATACTTTATAATATTTTTGGTATACATGATTGTAGTATAATAAAGAATATATCTGGTCCTTGTCCAAGGTTCCTGGCATAGAGCTTCAAAAACCCATGGAATTTTCTGAGTGAAGAGTGTTTTTGTTGAGCTAATGATGTGACTCATTGTTGGGCCTTATATAGCTTCAAGATGGGGAAACTGGTTCCCAGAAAGGCCAGCCACATATTAAAGGTTGGAACTTTGAGTCAGCCCGGCCTCCAGGAAGGGGAGGGGGACTGGAGAATGAGTTCTATCATGTGGCCAGTGATTTAACCAGTCATGCTTACATAATGCAACCCCAATACAAACTAAGGACAAGAGGATTAGTGGAGCTTCTTAATGGGTAACCCACTGATATCCAGGGAGGGTGATGCACTTGACTCCCTTGGGAGAAGGCATGGAAGCTCTGCATGTGGGACTGTCCCAGACCTTTCCCTTTGTGTCTCTTTCTTTTTTGGTTGTTTTTGACATATATTTTATAATAAAACTATATTTATAATCAAAGTGCTTTCTTGAATTCTTTGAGCTATTCTAGTGAATTATTGAAGCTGAAGGGGTTGTGAGTAACCCTGGAGTTTTAACTGATCAGGCAGAAGTGTGAATTGCCCCTGAGACTTATAGCTGGCATCTGAAATGAGAGAAGTCTTGTGAAGAACTGAGCCCTTAAACCTATAGAGTCAGACAGTAAGGGTAGTTAGTGCCAAAATAGTATTGCAGTACTGTACTTGGAGTGAAAATGGAATATTTATGATGGAGAAAACAATCAGAATATTTATTTTCCCTAAGCATAACAGTATGATTGCAAACTGAAAAAAAGAAATTCCGTAAAAGATTACTATAAAAAGTGTGCAAGATAGCATATTCAATTTTCAAGGAAATATAAATTATATATAGTGCAAAATGCCTTGATGAAAGTCAGTTGAATTAAGCCATATAATTAGCTCTGTTAAAATTTGAGACTGTAATTCTATGTTTTAATTCACTGACTTTCAATAAATAGGTGTGCCAAAATTTTAAGGGACAATGTGGTGGAATGTAAAACCTGATTATACTACTGCTATAAAAGTCTAGGAATGCTACAAAAATAATTATAAAATACTACAAATATTCCTTTAAATGCACACAGAACCTTAAATAAAGTAATTTAAATGTTTACGGAGTAAAAACAGAGAAAACTAAAGCCCTGTAAATATCCTATTTGAAGAAAGAGGGTGAGAATGATGGGAGGATGTTGGCTTAGGCCAAAGTGTGCTGAGGCTAGAGCTGGGAAAAATGTGTGAAGGCCACATATTTGAGAGTTGGAATATTTGGGGCTGCCTCATTAAAGCTGTATCCTTGAGAGGTTCCATGCTCAGTAAAAATTTGTATTAGGAAGAAAAATCTGCCATTTTTTCCCCTGATAGTCTCGTAAATTTTGTTATCTGATCTTCCCTCTTATTAAATATATTAAAATGCATTAATGGACTAACAAGAATATAAAGCATACTCAGAGGCCAGAAACTAAGTAAATGCAAATCCTTTGGAGTAAACAGCAGTGGAGCTGGCTTAGGCCTTGAGGTTATTTGCCTCATGTGGTGAAAAATGCCATGGAATGCCCTAAAGGATTATTCTAGCAGAGTGCAGGTGATGATCAATAAACCTGTCACCTATGAGACTCCACTGTAGGAAAGATTTCTGTCTTGGTTCTGGATAGAGATGAAAAAAATCTTTGAAACTTCCTATCTAAAAACTGGATCTCGGGGCTTCCCTGGTGGCTCAGTGGTTAAGAATCTGCCTGCCAATGCAGGGGACATGGGTTCGATCCCTGGTCCGGGAAGATCCCACATACTGTGGAGCAACTAAGCCCGTGCACCACAGCTACTGAGCCTGTGCTCTAGAGCCCACGAGCCACAACTACTGAGCTCACGAGCCACAACTACTGAAGCCCACATGCCTAGAGCCTGTGCTCCACAACAAGAGAAGCCACTGCAATGAGAAGCCCACGCACCGCAACGAAGAGCAGCCCCTGCTCGCTGCAACTAGAGAAAGCCCGCGCACAGCAATGAAGACCCAGTGCAGCCAAAAATAAATAAATAAAATAAATAAATTTATTAAAAAAATAAATAAATAAAACATAAAAACTGGATCTCAGGTGGCTTTGCAACTCAAAGTCACATTATGTGGCAGGTCTGATAAACTCAAGACAGATACCTGGCAGATAAAAAAATAATAATAATCCTCTCTGGAGGGATAAACATTGCATAGCAGAACTCAGATAATTTTCACAGATAAAGTTTTAAGAAATATGAAGTCTCAGAGTGAAAAATTTCAAAACATTCAAGCAAACAAGTTATCACTGATTGTATTCAGCAGAAATAATAGATAACAGAATTAGACCTGCTAAGAATTCACATATAGGAAATATAGAGACTAAGGAATTTATGGGACATCATCAAGCAGACCAATGTAAACTATATGGAACCACAGAAAGAGAAGAAAAAAATGAAAGGGGGATAGGACTTATTTGAAGATATAATGGCCCCAAACTTGAAGATATAATTGCCCCAAAAGTCCCAAATCTAGGATAAGAAATGGACATCCAAACTTAAGAAGTTCAAAGGGCTTAAAATATTTGGAACCTAAAGTGGTTCACACCAATACACATTATAATCCAAATAACAAAAGTCAAGGACAATTTTGAAAGCAGCAAGAGAAAAGTGACCCATCATGTACAAGTGAGCTCTCATAAGATTATAAGCAGATTTCTCAGCAGAAAAAGTAAAGCCAAAAGGGATTGGATGGTATATTCAAAGTGTTGAAAGAAAAAAAAACAACTGACAACCAAGAATACTGTATCTGACAAAACTGTATTACAAAAATAAAGGAAAAATATGGATCTTCCCAGATAAACTAAACTAGGAAAAGTTTATTACTACTGGTCTATCTAAAGAACTGCTAAAGAGAGTCCTTCAAATTGAAATAAAAGGCAGCTAGAAAGCGACATGAAAACATATGAAAATATAAAGATATCTGGTAATGGAAAATATAGAAGTTTAGACAAATACATATGCGGAACTCTGTAATACTGTAATGGTTGTGCATAAATCACCTTTAATTCTGGCATAGAATTTAAAGGTAAAAGCATAAAATAACTAAAACAATAAAACTATGTTAGTGGAAACAAATTATTAAAAAAAATGTAGTTTGTGACATCAATAACATAAGGTGAGGGCAGAGAGATGTAAAGGAGTAGAGTTTATGTCTGTGATTGAAGTTAAGTTGCTATCAGTTTAAAACAATTTACAAAATAACAATGGTAAGTCCTTTCCTAACAGTAATTACTTTAAGTGAGAATGGATTAAATTCCACAATCAAGAGACACAGAGTAACTGACTGGATGAAAAACAAGACCTAACTAAATGATATCTACAAGACACTCACTTTAGATATAGGGAAATATATAGACTGAAAGTAAAAGAATTATAAAAGATATTCCATGCAAATGGTAACCAAAAGACAGCAGGGGTGGCCACACTTATATCAGATAAAATAGACTTTAAGTCAAAAACTGTTTTAAGAGAAAAAGAAGGAGATTATATAACAAATAAAGAATCAATTCTCTCAGAAATATAGCAATTATAAATAAATATACACCTAACAAGAAAGAATCCATATATCTGAAGAAAATATTGAGAGCATTAAAGGGAGAAATAGACAATAATATAATTATAGTAGGAGATTTCAGTACCCCATTTTCAATAAAGGATGTATCAACAGACAGAAGATCAATAAGAAAACAGAGGACTTGAACAACTTTATAGACCAATTGAGCTTAACAGATATATAGATAATATACATTCTTCTCTGGTGTGCATGGGACATTCTCCAGGATAGATCACATATTAGGCCACAAAAAGTCTTCTTTTTAAATTTTTATTTATTTATTTATTTTAATTGAAATACAGTTGATTTACAATGCTGTGTTTGTTTCAGGTGTACAGCAAACTGATTATATTGATATATACATATTCTATTTCAAATTCTTTTCCTTTATAGGTTATTACAAAATATTGCACATAGTTCCCTCTACTATACAGTAGGTCCTTATTGGTTATATATTTTATATACAATAGTATGTATCTGTTAATTCCAAAGTCCTAACTTATCCTTCTCTGCCTTTTCCCTTTGGTAACCATAAGTTTGTTTTCTATGTCTGTGGGTCTATTTCTGTTTTGTAAATAAGTTTATTTATATCATTTTTTTTAGATTCCACATATAAGCAATATCATGTGATATTTGTCTTTCTCTGTCTGGCTTACTTTACCTAGTATGATAATCTCTAGGTTCATCCATGTTGATGCAAAAGACATTATTTCATTTTTTTTTATGACTGAGAAATATTCCATTGCATATATATACCACATCTTCTTTATCCATTCATCTGTCGATGGATATTTATGTTGCTTCCATGTCTTGGTTATATAAATAGTGCTGCTATGAACATTGGGGTGAATGTCTCTTTTTGTATTATAGTTTTCCCCGGATATATGCCCATGAATAGGATTAAAAGATCATATGGTAACTCTATTTGTATTTTTTTAAGGAACCTCCATACTGTTCTCCATAGCAGCTATACCGATTTACATTCCCACCAACAGTGTAGGAGGGTTCCTTTTTCTACACACCCTCTCCAGCATTTATTATTTGTAGACATTTTGATGATGGCCATTCTGACCAGTGTGAAATTTAGAAGACTAAAATCACATCAAATATCTTTTCCAATCACAATGGAATTAAACTAGCAAAAGAAAAACTGGAAAATTCACAAGTGTGAGGAAATTGAGCAACACACTCTTGAAAAACTTATGAGTCAAAGAAATTACAGGGTAAATAGAAAATGTATTTAGACAAATGAAACTACAACATACCAAAACATGTGAGGTGTAGTAAAAGCAGTACAGAGAGGAAGTTTATAGTGATAAATTTCTACATTTAAGTAGAAGAAAGATCTCAAATCAACAACCTGAATTTACACCACCAGAACCAGAAAAAGAATAACAAACTAAACCTAAAGTTAGCATAAGGAAGGGAGTAATAAAGATTAGGAAAGAAGTAAACAAAATAGAGAATAGAAAAACAAAAGAAAAAAAAGACAAAATGAAAAGATCAACAAAATTGATAAACTCTTAAGTACACCAAGAAAAACAGAGATAAGTTTAAAATAAAAAAAGTCAGAAATGAAAGAGGAGACATCACAGTTGATGGTACACAACTAAAAAGATCAAAAGAGACTACCATGAACAAGTATATTCCAACAAAGTAGATAACCTAGGAGAAATGGATAAATTTCTAGAAACATACAACTTACCAAGACAACATCATGAAGAGACAAAAAATTTGAATAGATATATAACCAATAAAGAGATTGAATCAGTAATCAAAAACCTCCTAATAGAGAAAAGCCCAGGACCCAATAGCTTTTTGGTGAAGAGACAATACTTTCTCCATTATGTAGCTTTGGAAGAATTTTTGAAGATGATTTGAACATGACCAAGTATACTGCACACTTAAAAATGGGTATGCTTGTACATTTTATGTTATGTGTTCACCACAATTTTAAAAAAGAAAAAAATGATTGAAGACATAATTTAAAGAATAAAAAAGAAAAGAATGAGAATCTAAAAGAATAATATATGTAGAATGATAAGTAAAAGGACCACATAGAACTTTTAAAACTAAAGAATATGGTCATTGAAATTGAAAACACAAGGATTGGTTGAGCTGAAGAGTCAATTAGTAAAGCAGAAAACAGATTGTAAAAATTACACAGAATGCAGCAGAGTGAGATATAGAGATGGAAAATATGAAGAGTTCAGAGACATGGAGGAGATAATGAAATGTCTAGCAAATGCCAAAAATAAGTTCCTGAAGGAGAAATAGAGGGAATGAGAGAGGCTCAAGGTTTAAGAGAGAACTTTGAAGAGAATTGCTGAAAGAACTGTTTACTCAGATTTAGGAAATACAAAGAATTCCTAGTGGATTAAATACAAGGAAATTCACACCCTGACACCAGTTATTTAAATTTTTTGACTCTAGACTCAAAATAAAGATCTTCTGAGCAAAGAAAAAAAGAGATTGTAAAAGCAAACAGAGATCTGCAAAGAAATAATAAAGAAACTTACAGCAGATATCTCTAAAGCAAAATTAAAAACCATAAGAGATACAGTAAGATCTTCAAAGGGCTAAAATAAAAACAAATGAACCTAAAACAAGTTATAAAATCCAAGAATATAATTAAACAAGGAATATTTTAATGTAATTCCTTCTATTCATTTAAAGATGCCATTAAGTGAAAAGGCAAACTGCAGATGAATACTCATACGTGTACTGACATAGGACTTGGATTGAAGTAAAATAATTCCTGCAAATACACAAGTAAAAAAACAGTCAACCCACTACAATAAAATGACAAATTTCTTCAATAGAACTTTAACACCAAAAGATGGCTAATGGGCCAATTAAAATATGAAAACATGTTCATAGTTGTAAGATTATCAGTGAAAATCCAAATTAAAGCCACAGTGCACAGCCATCAAAATGGTTAAAATTTTAAAAAAGTGACAAGTGTTGGAGAGTCTATGGGTCAATTAGAACCCTCTGTAGAAGGAAAGTAAATGTGTTTCAATGAAAAACAATGTGTTATCTAGAGCACACTCTTGTAAGTCATTTGATTTTAGCTTTTCTTTGTCCTCAAACTATTTTACAACAATGCGTTGTCTGTATAGGACAAACTCTTTCCAGTAATCTGGTTCTATCTCTGTTTATTATCTTTCAGCCATTTTCAACTCTATATAAGTATGTTTTTTCTTTGGATTCTCTTTTAAACTGATGATAACTTCAGCCTGCTTCTCTCATTGAATGCGTTAAATAAAATTTTAAGGTGTTCATTTTTATATCTGTATGATATATTATGAGAGCCATAATTCTACCCATTTATGAAAATTATTTTTACTCTCTTACACTGCTGGTGGAAGTATAAAATGGTAGCACTCCTTTAGAAAACTCTTTGGCAATATCTACTTAAGGTGTACATATTCATATACTATGTATGTATCTTTGCAAAATATGTGTATATGTGCACTAAAGACAGGTGCAAGAGTGTTCATATTAAGACTTATTTGTAGTAGCCTATGACTGGAAGCAATCCAGATGTCACAACAGCACAGTGGTGAAATAAATTGTGTTATAATCAAATTATGAAATGTATCCATCAATGATATTTGAAACAAACAACAAAAAGAGAAACCCTCTATAAAACATGAATGGATATTACCATCATAATGTAGAATGAAAGAAGCCCAAACAAAACACTACATGTATAACTCCATTTATATAAAGTTAAAAAAAAGGAAAATCTAATCTAGAAGTAGTTAACAACTGAGGACTATTGTTATGTTGAGGCAGGGAAATAAGAATTGAATGGGACATGAACAAAGACTGGGGTGAGAGTAAAATTCTATTTCTTGCCCTGGTTTGGGTTTATTGATATGTTTACTGAACAAAAATTTATCAGAATCTGTATGTCAGCTTCATGAGCATTTCTCAATGTATGTTACACTCCAACAAAAATATATACATATTTGTATATATATGCATATGTCTGTCAAAAAAGAGGATAAAATAAAAACATTTTCAGACAAAGAAAATTATCTGACCCACAGACTCTAGCTAAAAAAAGTACTAAAATATATCTCATTAAGAAGAACATCATACTTAGAAGGAAGGCATGAGATGCAAGAAACAATTCTTAGCTGCACTCAAGTGTAAAAAATTAGAAATGCATTTATTTTGTGGGGCAATATTGTCCCACAATATTGTCTTAAAACTATCTTGATAGTAAACACTAAGTGAAAACATGTGTGATTACTATTACACATGCAAGTCTGGATGCAATATTGTCTTAAAACTATCTTGATAGCAAAAACTAAGGGAAAACATTTATAATTACTATTTGACAATTTTGACCTATGAAAACAAAAATTACATATACATTTAGTTCAAGTGAATGAGTGATTATTCAGGTTTTACTCTGACAAAATGATATCATAGTATCATGACAATTTCTATTTTGTTTACATATTCCTGAAATATTTTTCTAACTTTACTTCTCAGAGGGTAGTGGCCAATTTTCAGGTGGGGAGACTCTCTGTGATACGAACTTGAGAGAGAATCAGATTGAGAGAAAGCTTTTACAATTTTTTCTTACAGGGACTTTTGAAAGTTTCATTACTTGTCTCTATGCCTTGACAGATAAGAAAGACAGAGACTTGTCTATTTTTTTCTATTTTGAACCCTCAGAATCGAGAAGAGCTCAGAATGAGTAGGTAGGCATTAAATATTAGCATAAATGCACAAATGAATACTTCTATTTTTATAGCTGGTGTATCAGGAAGGCAAATAGAAACATATTAATTGAACACTTACTGTATTCTTGGCACTTTTAAATTTTTAATATTTATTAGAATTTCTTATAACAAAAGTTATATGTGCTTATTATTAACATCTACAAACATTCTAGAAATATGTAACAGAAAATGAAAATCCACCTAACCCAGTTCCCAAGGTTGCAACCATTTATGTGTTGTGGATATTCCCCTAGATTTTTTCTATCATACATATTTACATACTATACATATAAAGCCATCTTGAAAGCTAAAATCCAAGCCATTGATTTTGGCTTAGTATTTCTTTACTCTTTCATCACTGGAGTTCTTTTCTCTTTGCTCGATAGTGAAGTCCAACCCTTTCTTCTCAGAAATGATATGAAGGATTGAGGACATGTCTTATGAAAAAGATCTAGAGAGTTGCTTCTCTCATCCTATCCTCACAATATCCCTATGAGTAGACATCATTAACCCCATTCTTAGTAAGAAACTCAGAGATATTAAGGAGCTTGTCAGAGGTTCACACAGCTAGTTGAACATTTAGTTTTGCTTCACTAAAGTATCTGTGCCCCATGGATCTTGGCTTGTCTTTTCTATACAATAGCCAAACTCAACATGAAAAGACGTCAGTTGCTCTAGACATCCAGAGTTAGTATTACATTGTTCAGTTACATGGAATGGTTAAGTAAAGCTTGTTTCCACACTTGTCATCAACTAAGAATAGTGTTTGAGTTTAAATTCAAATGTCAACACTTTAGTTTCATTTAAAATGATCAAACAAGGGGAAAACAGAAATGGACCAGTTTGATGGGATAAAGGCAGCACCTGGCACCAGTAGAGTAGAGATGTGTGGAGTTGAAAATGTATGTCACACTAGCATAAGATAAAATCTTAAAAATTATCTTCAGAGGAGAAAAAACTTAAATTATATGCACTAAGAAAGGATACATTATAAAATCAGTAATAAACTGAATTAAAAATTTAAAGGATGCAGAGATTTATCTAGAGACCCAGAGTTTTGCAATTTCCCCTCTAACAGGTTAAGGTTTTATTTCTGTCTTCTTGAAGGATCATGCAAATTCTCTATTAACAATCTGAGTGGGGCTTCCCTGGTGGTGCAGTGGTTGAGAGTCCACCTGCCGATGCAGGGGACAGGGGTTCATGCCCCGGTCTGGGAAGATCCCACATGCCGTGGAGCGGCTGGGCCTGTGAGTGTAAAAAAATGTGAAAACACTTATTTGTAAATAAAAATTACTTCATTTGCTCTCTTCGTTATAGCAATGCCTCTTATGCCGAAGTATTTGTATGTTAACGTGAGAGCTAGTTTGATAAAAGAAAGTATGCCTGAGGCCATTACAGAAGAAAAATGGTGACATGTTCTAAACCTTTACAAACAGAAAGCTATAAGAGGCTGTTTAATCATTTGTCTTACAGAGCATATGTTCACATATTGGTGTCTTAGAAACCTGAAGGCATCAACTGCATTTGTCACTAACTCCAACCCAATATTTGTTTTCAATCATTTCTAACCCAAGAGGCCTGGACGATACAAACCCAGTTTAAAGGCTAACAAAATTGTCTTCCCCTCCATGTATTGCAACAAGTTATATACCTCATATAAACGGGGAGGACTTTACTGTCTCTCTGTTCTGGCAGCTCTTATTTTGTTCAGCTTTTCAAAAATGGTCTAAAAACAGTTGTTCCAAAGATTTAGATGTGTCTACAACATCCAGGTGGTAGAATAGGTTTATGTATCCCCCTGTCTAACTTGGACTGTAGTCATTTTTATTTTCTTTGGTGCAAAAAAGAAACCACAAGTGTTTTGCCGGGCATAAAATTAATACATCTGAATTGGTAGTGGGATCCAAGCAGTAGCCCTTTCTGGGAGGTGGCATGGCAGGAGATCCTGGGCATGGGTTTTGCAGATTGAAAGGCCTCGTCAAGGTCCAGACTTGGGCAGGTTATCCAGCCTCTCAGTATCTCATTTATTTAGTTTTTCTATTAAATGAGGATACAACTACCTATTCCATGGTGTTGTTGCGAGGATTAAATAGAGGAATATCACACATGTGAATGAAAAAATTGCCTGCCATAACAGTAAACAAAGGATGTTGTAGCCATCAAGCCATCACATTACAGCTGCCCAATGGTGAGCCCTGAAGGAACTCAGGATAGAACCAGGATGCCCACCATCAAGCCATCAACCACTGCAGCCACCCCACAATAATGCACCATGAGGAGACTCAGGATGAGAAAGCACAAGATACTGGCCCCAGATAGCTGAAGTGCATATTAAAGGAACAATTTCAGTGATCCCAGACTCTTGCATCTTCCCATAAATAGAAAAGTGCTAAATTCCTTAACTTGAGATATCTGGTTTTCTTTAATTAACAGTAATCTTTTGATGTGCTGCCTAGCTGGTCTTTGTTGCAAAAACTCCTATACATCCTGGCTCGCCTTCTTCCTCTTTGGAACAGTTTCTCAGTGTTATCTGAGATGTTGTGTCTCAGGCTTAATCCTCAGTTTTGTCCAATGAGTAAAACATAACTCTCAACATTTAGGTTGTGCAATTTTTTCAGTCGACACACACAAAATAATTTCATCATACATGTAAACTCCTTTCCCCTCCATAGATGTCAATTTGATTAGCTTCCCCTTGACAAAAATACAATGTTGACCTTTTCCTTACCAAGTAGGATATGGAGTAGAATCTCCTAGAGTTCAGCCTACCAGGTTTTTATGCTTGCCAAAATGACATATAGAGATGGTTTGACTCTATGTTGAAGATAGAGCACTAAGAAATTGGGTCCATCGCTGTCATTTTCCTCTCAGATTCCTCTCACCTGTCACGACAGAGTAGGCATGAAAAATGAAACCATAAATTCAATTTAGAGGGCAATTTGCAGCTAATCTTTGGAGTAATTCCAGTGTGAATAATGCAACAATTTGAATGTATGGTCAGTCAATTCAGCCCTGATTTATTAGTATTTAAGAAAGCTTTCTTTCATTAATGATAATTACTGAGCAAGAGAAAATAATTTCTCCAAAAGTATTTACCTTCATATCAGTGTTTTCAGTTTTGAAAAAAAAGGCTACATTTTTTCTTAAAATTATGACAACTACAAGCTTGTGTATTGCTATTTAAACGCACAAGAAGATGTGTTTAGATTTTGAGCAAAAATTCTTTCCAGCTCTTGTGTGAACTGCTCAGTCCTAGGTTATATCAGCCTCTTTTTTTTCTGATATGGCTCAGGTATTTTGAATACCTCAACAGCAGGACCCTGGGATTTGCTATTGATTTCCCACACTCCTTACACCTTGAAGGATGTATTAAAATCTAGCTGCAAAAATAATGACATTTCTGTTCATATCTTAGAGTCAAGTTTATCTGAGATTTTTTTCCTAGTTATTAAAACTCTACATTCTGACATGTTCAATATACTCTGAGCCAGTGAACTTACAAGAGCATGTTTAAATAGAGGGTAACATCACATTAAAATCTGTAAAGAGTAGTTCTCAGAAAAGGTTTACATACATTTCCTTTTCTGTATTTTATTGCATGGGCTTTAACTGTTATGTGCTTAATTATGGAAACAGATATTTCAAAACAAAGCGAAACAAAACAGAAAGATAAAATGCCTTCTCTTAAAATTTTTTTTGCTTCATTCCAAGAAAAAAAACATTATTTTCTATTTATTCTCCCCTCTCCATTTAGTCTACCTAAAAGTCAGGGTCATGAATTGTCCAGATTTTTTATTATTCCATTAAACAAGGACAGTACTTGCAGTCCTAGGTGTATAAAATCCCCTTCAGTTTTTGCGTTCATTAAAATGAAGTAAATAAACAAAAGGTGAATGATAGCCCCAAGGTCGTAGTGGTGACACATGTCATTGCAGGTGGTCTATAATGCAAAGATGGGAAGGCATATACTTGAAAGATGCCATTGTGGTGCCGAACCAATTGCTTTGTGGATATGATGGTATTCCATTCTATGCAATGTAATCTAAATTGCAAACTGATCAACATTACCATGGAGTTGCCCAGAGATTTTATATTTGTAAACTTTAATGTATAGTAGGTATTCAGTCAACACTGAACAGAATTGAAAGTGAATGGACACATCAACATACTATTTATGGTTTGACTTTAAGTGACAGGGGTTGACAGTGCTAAGTCCCAATGATTCCTGTAAAAAAGTGAATTAGTTCTAGGGTGCTTATGGCACTTGTTAAGCTCATGGGCAGAGGGTGGGTGTACTTCTCTCTTTGTGGGAACCATGCTCTTGAATGTATATTCAAAATTCTCCATCTAAAGAGATAGAAGACCCTTAAACTTGAAATCTCCACACATTTGGCTATGTTGCTTCAATCCTTTTTAGGTTGCTGTCTCCTGACTTTCTAAAATGAGGTCTGGGGTTGAGGTTAAAGGCCCTGGCAGGGAGGAAAGGAAGAGGCAAAGAGTGTGTTTGGAAGTGATTCAGCCTCTGCTCCAGCCATTTCTCACCTGCCAGGAGTTCAAGGTCAATTCTCTTATCAGATGACATTGTGAGGCTGGAACGACCCTATCTTCTTTTTCCTACTCCAAAGAGCACTGCTTTAAAGAAATGCTCCATACACAATGGCATCTTTATTCTATTCACTTTCATACTCTGAAAATGACATGCAATTCTATCAGAAACCATTTTTTATAGTGCTGGTTCAATTATATTTAACTGTTTGCATGAATGTTTTAAGTTTTCACTTAAAACTTATATGTTGTTTTTCTGTTTAGAAAGAAAACAATTTTGTCGTCATTGTTGTTTGTTTTGTTTTCATTTTCTACTGCCCACAAAAAGACTGGTGACTGCAAACGTGGGGAATTTACACTTTCCATTATATCAAAAGAAGATACTTCTTCAGAAGGCTTTCAGTTATACAGGAGTCAACTGTCTACAGCACCCTGAAGCTGAAGATCCCCTATTAGGACAGGGAATGTTTGGAGGTAGAGGCCTCCTGGCCCATCAGAGCACTGGTAAGGTTTCAGATTTGGTCCAGGCACCTCAGAGGGGCCTTCTCATGGTCCTGTAAGAAGCTGCTGTGTCTTTGTTTGGTTTGCCCTGTGTTATTTGCATTAACTTAAATCTGTGGGTATCTGAGTAATTTTGTGAAGCATTATTTACCTTACCTGAAATAACTGTGGGCTTATTTTATTTGCTTATTTATTTTATTTTATTTTAAAAGTGGGCTTAACATGTCTGCTTGTTTGGTTAGCTAAGTTTAAATCATTTAAAAGTGAAAATGGTTGTTTCCTTGGTCTAACTATTTAAAGTAGTGTTTTTTGTCTCCTTGCCTATTCTAGTGTCTGTGTTAATTCAAACAAGTTTAAAATTCTCATATTGCCTCTGAGGTTTAATTTTTCTGAGTCTTTTAGGTTACATAAATTATATTTGCATTTTCTTCAAGAAAAACCTGTCCCTCTGTACTGTTCCCAGACATTATCCCCTTTTAGTCAGAGCTAATTTTGTGTTTCTGTAGCGCTTTTTACTATACATTTATCATGATACTTACATGTTTATTTAATTTTCTGATTTCCTGTCTAAACTTTATTGAGTTTACAGACAGGGCGTAATTCATTTTAGGACACTAGCAGCTTTTATAGAGTGTGATGCATAGAAGGCAATCAATATGTTTGTTCACTTGAGTTTCAATTTTGCTTGTCTAACAGCCGAGTGATGCCTATGCTGGTCCTTTCTACTCAAAGTGTTCAACCTGTGGATCAGAAATGGCAACATCACCTGGGAGTTGGTTACAAATGCAGCGTGGAAAACTCCTCCCCAAGCCTCAGAATGTGCATTTTTCCAAGATCCCCAAGTGTTTTCTTTTTTTTATTGTATTGTACTCTATTGTATTGTATTATTTTTTATACATCTTTATTGGAGTATAATTGCTTCACAGTGCTGTGTTAGTTTCTGTTGTACAGCAAAGTGAATTAGCCATATGCATACACATATCCCCATATCCCCTCCCTTTTGAGCCTCCCTCCCACCCATCCTATCCCACCCCAAGTGATCTCTGTAAATTAAAGTTTTAGAAACACTGTAACTCAGTGGTTCTGCAAGTGCGGTCCCTAGACCAGCAGCATCAACATCGCACGGCGACTTTTTAAGAAGGCAAGTTCTTGGGCCTAATCCCAGATGTACTGAATCAGAGATTCTGGTGGGAGCACAGCAATAGCCACAAGATTTCTAGGTGATTCTAATGCATGCTAATGTTTGAGAGCTGCTGTTCAAGATGTCATCCTCTTTCCCAGCCTCTCTTGGGAAACTAAAGAAAATCAATCAACACCTGGTCTGAACTATGATTAATGCAAAGTAGAGTCATGACATCAATTATGTGAGTGACTAAAGTATTTATTTACCTCACATAGCAATAAATATCTGGCCAATAAATTCATTGATACAAATTTGAGAATGGTAATGAAATTACATATGAGTAAATTTTTAAGCATATGTAGCCATTATTTTGATTCAAAATTAATTTCATAGGAGTATTTGATTCATTTAGTCCAAGCTATTCATTTAACCAATAAGAGCATGGAAGCTGACAGTTTAAATGATTTGTCCCCTATGAGAGAGGTATAACATCTAAGCCAGTTTGTCATTTTGCCTGTAGATGTCTTCAGTTAATTTTATTTTTTCTGACCATTTTATTTTTCCTGAGTGGAGCTATCACATCTACAAAAGCATCATAAGTGGATGGATTTGGGGACTTTGTATAGCAACACTCTTATTTTACAGATGAGAATACTAAGGCATGGGGAAGCATGATGAACACTTTCATGTTACTGTATGGTTGGGACATTCTGGGCAAAATAACGTACATGCTATAAGTAAAGAAAATAATATAAAATTTCCCTAGATCATTCATTTCTCATATTCCAAGGACATAGAGCCACTCATCTATTGTGGAGCCATTGGCTCTCATTCAAAGGATAATAAAACAGATTTTCTCTGGAGCCAAATACTTGGCTTCCTCCTCCTCTTCCCAGTGAAAATTCCTTTACTTTATGAAGATAAGGTCTTTCTCTCTTCCTTTCTTCTCTGGAGGGTGGTAGTTGAGAGGACATCATGTAGCCTATATAAACTCCCAGATTCAAATTGTGGGATTCCTCTCCTTTGGTGGTGTTGGGGGGAACCTGTAGTATGCATAGGGTTAGCAGGTTCTCTTTCTGTTCCTCTGAACGGGGAAATTGGGCATAAGGAAACAATGTGATTATTGATGTAAGTAATAGTAGTCTGTCCCTGATTCAGAGAACTTGTGTTTGCTTTCAGGGTAGTATAAACACAGTTGATCCTTGAACCTCAGTAGGGTTAGGAGCATGTGCTGTCAAAAATCCACATAGAACTTTAGTGTCAGCCCTCCCTATCTGCTGTTCAGCATCTTTGCATTCAACCAACCATGGATTGTGTGGTACAGTAGTAAGTATTTAGTGAGAAATCTATGGATAAGTGGCCCTGAAAGTTTAAAGGTCAACTGAAAGCATATATAAAGACATATCTCAGAGATACGCAAGTTCAGCTCCAGACCACCCGACTGCAGTAAAGCAAATCTCACAAAAATAGCAAGTCACAAATTTTTTGGTTTCCCAGTGCATATAAAATTTATGTTTACACTATACTGTACTCTAGTAAGTGCACAATAGCATTATGCCTTAAAAAATGTACATACCTTAATTAAAAACTACTTTATTGCTAAAAAATGCTAACCATTATCTGAGCCTTCAGTGAGTCATCATCTTTTTGCAATAGTAACATCAGAGATCACTGATCACAGATCACCATAACAAATATAATAATAATGAAAAAGTTTGAAATATTGTAAGAATTACCAAAATGTGACAGAGAGATACAAAGTGAGAAAATGTGGTTGAAAAAACTGGTGTCAATAGACTAGTTCAGTGCAGGGTTCCCACAAACCTTCAATTTGTAAAAATCACAATATCTGTGAAGAGAAATAATGCCAGGCATAATAAAGTATGCCTATATTAAAAATGTATCAGAAGTCTCACAGAGGTGAAGAGACCCAACTGAAACTCATTTTAGAAGTGGTGCAAATGGTAAAATTTTCTGTCTTGTTCTAGATTTATTCTATTGTCATTTTGCTTGGACTCTATCTGTAGCCCCGCCTACTTTGCCTACTTGACAAAGGAGGTAAATAGTTAAGCAAATAGACTATTTAAATCATGCAGTTAGCAAGCCTGGTTAATTTAGAAAAATAGCTTTATCTTTTTTTTTGAACAATTAATGGGTTTCAACTTATCCTGTTGAATTTAAAGTTCAGGCAGACCTAAGTTTTTCCTCTAGTGTCTGCCACCCTTTGACTCATAAGCCTCAGTTTGTTTATATGAAAAATGGGGATACTATTATTTACCTTATATGAGTGTTGTGAAAATTAAATGAGACAACAACTTAGTGTAGTAGTTGGTACATTTTAAACTACCATAATTCTAATTTAATTCCTAATGTTGCAGATAATGTAACTGAGGTCCCAAAGTGGTTCCCCAGGGGGGATATAGATCATAAGAGGGAGAGGAAAGAATAGAACCTACTCTTGGGCTCATGGTTCATTGTTATATTTCCAATGAGATTCTTTCTCAATATTACATGAGCTTAACTAACCAAGCCCTCCTCTGGGTTTGCAGGGGAGGAAACAGCTTTCCTTAACCCTCTTAGGGTCGCTGGCTGGGTCTGAAAATTGAACTGACAAAGACAAATCAACAGGAAAAAAGCATACAAACTTATTTAATATCAGTTTTATGTGACATGGGGGACTTCAAAAGGAAATGAAGACCTGAAGAAACAGTTAAACCTGAGTATTTTTATGACAGATTTAATAAAGAATGGAGCAATATGATGGGGCAAAGAGTATGGGGTAAGTGTAACAGTCAGGGCCGCATCCCTCTGTGTTGGAGGTAAGTGTGTGTCTTCCCTCTGGGTATAGGGAGGGTACCTCTTACATGAGGATCTTTTACCCTGCTTCAGGGGAGAAGGGGGGATACTCAGAATGACCTTCCTGTTTCTGTGGTTTTCCCCAAATCCTTCAGCTTAAAATATTTAATTTACCAAGGTGCCATATATTGGGTTTTCATATGGTAGAGTAATGGAGAGAGATGTTTAAAAGTACGGTCCAGGATTAAAAATGTAAATGAGATATTCAAATGAGGAAGAGAAAAATGTTTCTTGGCATTTTAGTTAGGGCTAGAGAGGTACTCAAAAGAGAAGTGGAAGCAACAGTGGAAATAAAGCCGTCTTTGATTGATAAAGTAAGACTTCCTTTTGCCTGAATTGAGATTTGACTATTGACCTTGTAGCCTCCATTTTAATTATCTGAAAGAAAAGTCTGAATTTCATCATTAAATTGTCAATTAAGGAGGTACAACCATATTTTCTGAATCCTAAATATTGGAGGAAAATTAATTCCTCATATGGTTGATTTTCTTGGGTTAAGATATTAGAGTTAAGATATTTCTATCCCATTCTATCTTGATGCATGTGGTTGGCTACACAGGCCACAGGGTGGTATCTGCCCACTGGAGGGCAGGTAAGCCTCCAGCACTAATGGGCTAGAGAAAGGATTTTAAAATCAAGCTTATCAGCACCAGTGTCAGTATGGTAGAATTAACTCCCCAAAATGGCTGTCACCAGCATCTCCATTCCCAGGGGAGTTTCGGTTGCCTTCTGCCTCTCCAGGAGGCTCTCCAAGATCAGCAAGTGGGTCTGATCCAGGCTCCTTTCAAACTGCTGCCTTGATGCTGTTAACTTGGAGAAAGTGAGATTTTGTATACACTTTAAGAGTGGAGTCTCTGTGTCCTCGTTCCTTCTTCAAGTCTTTAGTTATGGAAAATCTTTTATGCTAGTCTTCAGGTCATTCACATTGATGGCTGCTCTGTAAGTAGCTGTGATTTTGGTGTGCCTGTGAAAGGAGGTGAGCTCAGGGTCTTCTTTCTCCACAATCTTGGCCACACCTCAGCATTTTTTTTTAATAGCTCATCTTTTGGGGAATTTTCCAAGGCATTCATTAGAGTTAGAAAAAAGCAAAATATTTGTATTTTTTTCTTATATATCATCAGTTTATATTTATTAAATTACATAATTAAAACTTCCACGAATAGGTCTGAAAACAAAGATAAATGACTTTTGGTAAATATAAAACTCAAGCAGAAAGGACAATCTGTGTACTGGTGCACTAGAGAGACAAGAGAAAGATAATTATGCTTAACTACTTATTTTATTCACTTATATTTTCTTGAGATTTAATGAAAAGTCATGGATTTTTCTCACATAAAATTTTTGATGCCAAAATCTAAATATGCTAAATTTTAAAAGAGTTCTCATGGTTGATATTTTAGATTGGCAGCCTTATAAACACATGGATTGCAAACTTCAGCAATCAAACTCATAAGCTCTTTTAAAAGATAATATTGTTGACCTTTGGCATTAAAAAATTTTTCTCTTAGTATTGGTTCTAAAACGTGTATGATTTTCATTATGTCCTAGGGTAATTTAAGGAATAATCAAAATTAACCATCATTTAAACCATCAAATTCACATATTAAAACATATTCCCTGATTTGAATACTCCTCAAACTACGTTAGTTTCAGAATTATTTTTTTTTAAGTTTCTTTAGTTTTAAATCATGTAACTATAGAGATAATATCCATTTCATAAAAGCATTGAGATGATTAATCAATGATTTCTAAGTGTATCGCAGATAGAAATTGTAGATCTCAGTGATGAAAATTATAAATTATAATTGTTCTCACCCTTCACCTTTTGGAGACAAATTTGAAATACCAAATGGATGAAGTTTGAGGACTGATTAATAGAAATAGAGAATACATTTTCATGAAGCCTCTATGAGCTCATTTTAAAGTGTTTAAAGAAAAAAATATAGCTTTATTCATTTATAAGGAAAATTTTATAGAGACAGTATATTGTGATTTGCAGCCAAAAGAGTGAGATTCAAGGAGAAACTCTTATTGTAAGACTCTTATTATTTAGTTGTATAACCTCTAAAGTCTAGAGGAGGAAAGAGTATTTCAAGTAAGTTTGGCATTGTATAGAAAGTACTCTAACTCTATAAAATTTTTCTTATCAATGAATAAAGCTATACTTTTTCTTTAAGTAAAAACAGATGTTCAAAACTAGTCTATTGATCCCATTGTAATAATAAGGAAGGCTAATAGGTCACCTAAAGGAAACTGGTGGAGGTAAAATCCTTAGAAGTCCAATCTGAACTGGATACAAACTAGATACCAGGAGGAGAGCATTCTAGAAGGAGGTCCTAATTTTTATTCAGAGGGCAAAATTGTTGGAGGAATGGGAGATTCAAAATCCATTATCAGGATTACTGAATATCCAGGGCCTATACACACTATTTACATCTCTTAAAACAGATTAGGGGAAGGATTTTGAAACTGCTTTCAGACAATGTGGGTTCCTTCTGTTATGTATACTGTTGACATTTAAACGAGTCTCAGTAAATCCTGCAAGAGTTCTGCTAATAAATTGTGAGGTTGAGTGCTATGTAAAGCTACCATTTGTAGATGAAGGGGTATTATATATTCATGATATTTGCATATATGATGTTTTATGTGCATTTGCCTCCTCTTACTTCTAAGATTTTTGTATGCCTGGACCTAATTACCTCTCACCATGATAATCACCTTGTTCTGTGCAAAGTAAGCAGTAAATAAATAATTAGGGTGTATTTTTCAGGTCCAGGAAATTGCAAATTTTTGGATTTTTTTTTTTTCCTTTTTTTTGCGGTACTTGGGCCTCTCACTGTTGTGGCCTCTCCCATTGAGGAGCACAAGCTCCGGACGCTCAGGCTCAGCGGCTATGGCTCACGGGCTCAGCCACTCCGTGGCATGTGGGATCTTCCCAGATCGGGGCACGAACCCGTGTCTCCTGCATGGGCAGGCGGACTCTCAACCAGGGAAGCCCAAATTTTTGGATTTTTAAAAAATGATCATGGTAACCACATTCAATTGCTTTGCTGTTGTTACAGGTAAACAAATCAGAAAGAAAAATTAGTAAAGATGATTGAATTTTGAGACTTTGGAAAAGCTTTCAGTTATTCAATCAAGATATTCTCTTCCATCAAATACTTTTTACACAATTTCTCCAGTTTTAAAATTTGAATTTTGTGAATGTGCGAGACCTAGATACAGACAGGTTTGAGGAGTTGTTTTTCTTAGTGTTGTTTTGTTGGTACTTCTGTTGATCACCAGCATGACAGTGAGACCACAGTTGAGAAGAAAGCTGTCGTACAGTTGAAGGAGGCACATTAGATGTAGAGGAGGTGAGCTGGGGCAAGGCATAGCCCGAGGGAACTAGAAGCTAAAGAGATGACTGATGTTGGTGCTGTAGTCACAAACATGAATGGAAGTAGCAGCAACAGGCAGTAGTGGCTTAAGAATTTGTACCTTACACACAGAGTCTGAAGCGTGTTGGCAGCACATGGCAGAAGTGCTGGGGGAAGAGTTCAAGGGGGTTGAAAGATTGGTGGTTTAGGGAGGCAAAGTGGCATAAAGAAAAGAGACAAGTAACGCTGTTTGGGGATGATATTAGCTCACACACATGTTGCTTCTACCCTAGGTTGTGTCAAAAAGACTCCAGCATTATTTTCATCGTTGGAAATGACTCTTGCCAACAAATTGTGATTGGCATGCATAAATTGAATAAACAGATTTTAATGTATGACCTCTTCAATTGCTTCTGGTGACTTCCTTACATAAGAACAAGGCTATTACACAAGTCAAACTATTTACATTGTTCCTAGCCATCCTTTCTCCTTGTCTCCTCCTCATGTCCCACTACCCTTCCCAGTTACTCAAGTTGTTTGTCTCTTTGACAAGATGGATTGAAAACCACTCTTCTATTTCGTGTCTGAATCTGAAAACTATTGGGTGGAAAGGTGACTTCTGCTTGGAAGGTGAATTTTTTCTTCTTTGGTCACAGTCTGATGCATAGTCAGCTACACATTAGGAGATAAAAGCCTTTCCCCCAATTCCAATTAAAGAATTGGAGAAAGGAAGCCTTAGTGAATACAGATCATTCATTCAGTTACCTTTTGTGAGCACCTAGATAAGCCATGGCCAATGAATGTAAGAATTTGCAAGATTTCTCTAAATCTGATTTATTGTTTTTGGATATCCTCTATTTCTTTCTAATAATTAGTAACAAATCCCTTTAAAATGAGAGAAGGCTTGCACAGAAAGAGCAGGTAATTGAGAAGACTCTATGTGGAGTCATGTTCTATAACTGTTCTGGAGTCACACTTCCTTCTCTCTTTGCTTGAAAATGTTCTGACTCAGTGCCCTGGAAAAGTGGTCTATTGGTATCCCAGGAATACAGTGTTTTATTAAAAGATAGAGAAAGATGAAAAATATGCTATCCTGAGACACTTTATAACTAATCTATAACCGTTGGACTTGAGGACATGGGGAGGGGGAAGGGTAAGCTGGGACGAAGTGAGAGAGTAACATTGACATATATACACTACCAAATGTAAAATAGATAGCTAGTAGGAAGCAGCTGCATAGCACAGGGAGATTAGCTCGGTTCTTTGTGACCACCTAGAGTGGTGGGATAGGGAGGGTGGGAGGGAGATGCAAGAGGGAAGGGATGTGGGGATATTTGTATACGTATAGGTGATTCACTTTGTTATACAGCAGAAACTAACACAACGTTGTAAAGCAATTATACTCCAATAAAGATGTTAAAAAAGCATATACTCGGTAAAGTTATTAATGACTTCAATTTATTTTTTTATTTCTCTAAAGAAACTTTTTGTCAAATAGGAAATGAGAAAAATAAATCTGGTTGCAAAGATTACTCATGCTTTCCTTTCCTATGTGAAGAGTACAACAATGTTGTACTCTGGAAAATGTACTCTGGAAAAACAATGTTAATCTATCACGGACAAAACAATGTTAATGTCTCTGCTATGTGGTCTCTCAAAAACTGCATCAAGAAAATAACACATTAGTGCAATTTTTAAGGAGTTTTTCAGATCCAAAAGTCCAAAGAAATTCACACAATAATTACTTTTGTTATTTCATCTTTGTTGGTTTCCCTCCAAGTTATTTACCTCCAAGAATGCTTTTCTTTTCTGTCCTGTTTTCTTTCACTGACAGATAATTTTTATTTAGGGAATCCTGCTTTTTATCATTATTATGAGTCTTGTAACTTTAGAAGTTTATTGTTATGTTTTCCAAAGCCAGTTAGATATTCCTCTGGCATAATTCAGTTATAGACTTTAAGATTTCATATTGCTTAATCCCCCTCTTCACCAATCGACTGTGAATTTGATTTGTTTTCACACTAAACATAGTGCCTGGCACAAAGGCAATGGTTGTGAAATCTTTGGTAAATGGATGACAGTATTATTTGCCAGAATTCTGGACACATTCATGGGATATGAACAATTTTAAACTCTTCAATTAATGAATCCATGTGTAACAATACGATTTTTGCCCTTAAAGTACAATAAATATTTATTGATGATGTTGGCGATGACACAGTTACCAGAATAAAGAATGAAGACCCACAGACCTCCCTGCAAGAGAAGGGTTGATAATAAGCTTCTGTTTCCTATTGAATTGTACAAACACATAACAAATATTGATATTGATATGACTAGGAAAACAATTTTTCTTGTTTAGGCAAGTTAAAATAAGATTTCCTTCATGGTAGAGACATAGTCATTGTTTAGGTAGGATGCATAATGCCTTTGTTTCACTGCCTTAGTTGAATGATGTGTTTTTGTTTTTTTGTTTGGTTTGGTCATGCTTACATTTTATTTCATTTGCGTTTCCAAATGAGCTTCTCTTCAGGACTTCAAATTGATTCATTTGTGTATCCTCCCAGATCTTCCATTGTGCTTATATTGTTCTGTGATATTTTTGTTGTTGTTTGTTTATTTGCTTGGTCTTTTTTTTTTTTTTTTTTTTTTAATCTCAGCACTGGAAGAATGCTTTATCACCAAACCATGGTGGTTATTAATAGGCTGATGGGCTAACTGGGCATTTCATATGTTTATTTTTATACGAAAGAAGGATAACTTTTGTTGTTATTGCTCTGCTTATGTAATTGATGTGCTTAAAGTAAGAATTTTTTTTTTTACAGTTTTCAAGTTTTGTGAGTTTATCCATTAAACAGATTTGGAACAGGTAATGGGTATTGAACTGTGATTTGTGCATCCTTCATACCCTGTTGATTTTGAGATATGTCAAGATTTTATTTCCTCATTTTGTGAGCAAGATAAAAATCTGATTTACACAAATAAGCAAAAAAAACTTTACACACAGCATTCTTTCTGTTACACCAGTGAGCTGTTTACATACTAATATTGTCGCTCTCCAAACAGTTCTTATGTAAGATTTTAGAACAACTAGCCTACAAAAGCATGCTCAGAATTGCATGCTGCTATGGCTGAAAAAAATGCAAGGCCCATGATGTCAAGGTCCGCACTTGGCTTTTTTATTCCTAGTGCCAGCGGGTAGTGTGGTGCATGGTACATATTCAAGAAATGTTTGGTGAAAAATATTGTGCAGCCTGAAATGAATGGTTCTGTAGGGAAATGCAATCTAGTTTGCAGTCTTGAAAATTCTTTTCACTTGTATTTGTACATATATATGAGGCTTCTTTAAGAATGAGAAAATAATAATTATTTATTTTGAACAGCTATTATTCATTAGGCAGTGTGCTAAGTGACGTGTATAATTTCCTTAATTTTTCAATTTTATGATATCGACTTTATCCCATTTACAGGATGAGGAAAATGAGGGAGGAAAGTATATCTGAAGTCCTTTAAAAGCAGAAGAGTTTTCTCCGTTTGAGTTGATGTAAGAGTGATTCTGTTTGAAGTCAGGTAAGAGGTAAGATACATTTTTATACTTTCTGGACCTGTGAAACCACTATTTCAATTAATCTACACCTAACTGTGCCATGTTGACTTAGAAAAATGACTTACCAACTTATATTTTTCAAATAAGTAGATTATAGAATGAAATAAAAATGCATTTTAGCAATTAAGCAAAAGCACAATAATTTATAATAATATGTTTTTCTCTTAATAGAAACGTTTAGGTTTATCACTTTAAAGCACCAACGCAAATAGAAATGTAAGATATGAAAGACTAAAGGTCAAAATAACCACTGTATTATCTATTAATGCAATTTCAAGGCAACTGGCACCTTGTTATCTGTTTTCCTTGATAGCAATATTACTATTTAATCTGTTATTATAAATTTAAGAGTAAACATTAATACTTTGTGCCATTTGATTAAAATGTAAATCACCCCAAATCTTTGGGGATTGTCACCCATTCCTTGTTTACAGATGCATGAAACTAGAACATTTTCCTTTCAGTATAAGAGCAGTGGCTTTTCTTAGAAATCACATCACTGACCCATAGAGTGTTTGTGCATACTTGTCAGAATGGGATAGATTGAAAAGAGGCAGCAGGAAAAAATACCTTCCTATCAATTATTTGTGTCAATAATTACCTGCTTGTCATGCAGAGGTGAGGATAATGAGGGTGGAAGAAGGAAGGAGGATGGGAAGGGAATAGCCTGTGGTTTTAAAATCCAAGCATCACTATTTTCTTGACCACAATAGAAGTATATTTTTACATAATTCATGCATTACAGAAGCAAGAATGAAAAAAGTAATCAGGAAGCAAAAATGCATTGATTATTGGCTATTTTTGCAATAGAATAAACTTTTCTGAGAATCACAATATCACTCAATCTCCATCTATTCCCTAGCCTTGAGAGGCACATTTCTCCATGAGCAGGTCTTTGATAGAAAAACAGTCCTGTGGCATCACCTCAAAGGGCTTTACTGGGTATGTTTATCAGGGATTCTTTTTCCAGCCAGCCTTAGACATAGCTCGTCTTCATATTCATCAGTTGATAAATGAGTTTGGTAGCTTAGTGATAGAAACCTAGAGTCCATTAACAAGAAAACACAAAAATAAGTCTAAGAGAATAAAAGAATATCCCAAATATTTGGGAAATTCTATATTTAATGGCTTGTATAAATGTACTTCTGTGCTATGTTCTGTATATGAAGGAAGAAAGAAAGGATCCTCCTCAGCAGAGAGCTTTATTTTTAGTAGAATTTATATATATTATCCTTTTATTAACTGTGTAGGTGATGTCTTTTCTGCTATAAAGAGTAGTTCTTCCCATATTAAGAAAGAAACAAGAAGGAAGGAAGGATAGTAGAGAGGTCAAGGTAGGGAGGGAGATTGACATGGAGGTCAATCACTGGATCCCACTTCCCTCTGCAGCTACTTTCCTTGGCAATCTTTTGGTAAGAATTGGTTTCATTTTTCATTATTCATTCCCTTTCTAACACCCTTCATTTTGATTTCTACCACGTTGTATTGCCATCTAATTGTCTGCCAGTGGGTACCACAATAAGCTTGTGGAATGGCATTTTGATTTTATAGGCTAGGTGGGAAACAGGATCAGGGAAGTTCAAGATCACCCCATTTGTCAATGGTAAGCCGAGATTAAAACTGAAGTTTTCAAGACTAAAATGAGTATTTCAAAATCTCCTAATTTCAGTGTCTTCCTTTGTCTTCATTCATTGGTCTGATATTAAAGCCTTCCATGCTCTCTCCTAAACCTCTATTTTTATCTTTCTCTCTCAGGGATGCTTTACAGAGACACCTTTCATAGTCAATTTAGTTGGATAACAATTCTGAAATTATTGGGAAACACTTATTGGATGAGGTGTTCACTAAGCCCCAAGACTTCATATACAGTTGTCACTTGGTATCTCTGTGGGATATGTAGATACCAAAACCCTAGGTTGCTCAAGTCCCTTATATAAAATGGTGTAGTATTTGCATATAAGTGACACATATTCTCCAGTATATTTTAAATCATCTCTAAATTACTTATAATACCTAATACAATGTAAATGCTATTTACATAGGTGTAAATACAACACAAATGCTATGTAAATAGTTGTTGGTGCGTAGCAAATTCAAGTTTTGTTCTTTGGAGCTTTCTGGAATTTAAAAGAATAATTAAATATTTTCTATCCACAGTTGGTTGAATCCTCAAATGTGGAACCCATGGATACAGAGGGCCAATGGTACATTTAATCTGGACAAAAATGAGACAGGTCAGGGCTAGGCTGAAACCTGTGGGTGTTTCAGGAAGGCTAATTTGCTCCCACCTCAAACAATATTCTTCAAATATTTGTTTAGCATTTAATTATACAGGACAATGAGCCTTGGATAAGGAATAAGCACAGAAGTGATACCCCCTAAGATGACCACAGCAACACAGCCCACTTTGAGAATAAAAGCTCTACAATTTCTCCTCTGCAAACAGTCAAGTTGTGTTAGTGGCCTTTAACAAGGATGGGGTAGGGAGTTGCTGAGTGCTCACAGGGCCCCTTCCCAGTCCAAATGGCTAATTTAAGTGTTCCTTCTCACCACACACAATAATCTTTCTTCAAGAAGTTTCTAGAAATGTAATTGCCTTTATCTCATACATAGGGGATGCTCTCAGACCCTTACTGATTGGTGCTCTGAATGTCTGACCCAGATAACATGACTTTATTATTTTTTTCCATTTATTTATCTATTATTTATTTATTTATTTTTGGCTGCGTTGGGTCTTCGTTGCTGCATGCGGGCTTCCTCTAGTTGCGGCGAGCAGGGGCTACTCTTCATTGCAGTGCGCAGGCTTCTCATTGCGGTGGCTTCTCTTGTTGCGCAGCACGGGCTCTAGGTGCGCAGGCTTCAGTACTTGTGGCACATGGGCTCAGTAGTTGAGGCATGGAGGCCCTAGAGCACAGGCTCAGTAGTTGTGACGCATGGGCTTAGTGGCTCCGCCGGCATGTGGGATCTTCGCAGACCAGGGCTCGAACCCGTGTCCCCACATTGGCAGGTGGATTCTTAACCACTGTGCCACTAGGGAAGTCCCAGAAAACCTGACTTTGTTTTTTGTTTGCTTGTTTGGTGTTTTTTGGGGTTTTTTTTGAATTTTAGAAATTAATTTTTTTATACAGCAGGTTCTTATTAGTTATTCATTTTATACATATTAGTGTATATATGTCAATCCCAATCTCCCAATTCAATGCACCACCCTCTCCGTCACTCTCCCCCCTTGGTGTCCATACGTTTGTTCTCTATACCAGATAACCTGACTTTAAATTCTCACTGATGACAGCATTATTATTTCCATTTAATGGAAGCATATCAGCATTTAAACCCTGATGGGAGTTCAAACTCTATGCCCTTTTTGAAGTAATATACCAACTTTTCTACCCTCTTTGCTACCTCGGAGTCCTTACTTGCTCCATTTGACCTTCCAGGAATGCTTTTTTACTTGTTACTTGGCCCGCTCCATTGACTCTGGCTACTCTTGTCTACTTGATTATCTTCCCAACTTTGACTGCTGTGATATAATTCTAACCCAGTTTTATTCATCTCTCTAAGACTACTCTTCTTCAGTCTTACAATTCCTGGTCCCATATTTTAAGTGTTTCTTCTTCAACCATCTACGTTCATGGCAGAAGTTACCTTAGAGATTCAATGGGAATTGTTTGTACCCCTTCCACCTCTTGTCTTCAATATGTTCTCACTGCCTCCGTTTTCCCTCCCTGTCATGGTCTCTAAGATTTTTACTTACATCACTATGATTTCCTCAAAGATGAAATTCTGCATTTCCAGCTGCTAGTGGATATTTCCACTTCAAAACCTACCAAGACATCATTGATTTTTTTAATCAAATTGGCCCCTGCCCTCTCCCCTTTTAAGCCAGATTCCTCTCCATCCATCTTACCACTCCCAGTATAAATGACCTTTTTGTGACTCTTGCTTCCCATGGCTTAATTTCCATCATGGCTGCTTTGTTTCTGTTATCTCTGCTTCCATAAAGCTCATCTCTCACCTCTTAATGCCAAAACCCTTAGGAGAGGTTCTAACTGATCTCTCTGTCTCCATCCCCTTTTCCACCAGCACATGTTCTATGTTCCTGTAGGATTAACCTTCTGAAAATCTAATTGGTATCAATATCTGTCACCTGTCTGTTTACAAAACCCCAGTATCTTCCTCTTGTAGGATATTAAAATCCATACTCCTTAGTACCTCCAAGCAGGTCCAAAGTTACTTCACCTTTGTTTTCATTTTGTTCTCTCAAGAGCATATTGCTTCACTTTATTCATCGATCCCCAACAGACCTGCTCTTGGCATCTCCCACTGGCCCAGGATGCCTCTTTTCCTGTCTTTATCTACCAAACCCTAGTCATTTTCAAGGTCAAGATTCACTAGTACTTCTTTCATGGATTCTTCTCAGACAACCCCAATGGGAAAGGATCTGACTGTTTCTGGACAACCCTAACTTCAACCAGATCTGTATGTAGCCAGTGAATTCAACCATCACTCAGTAATTTCTAGCTGCCTGTAGGTCAATACCTTTCACAGTGGCAGGTAGAATTGATCAGGGAAACATATCCATCTATCATGAAGACAGCCAAATGACTCGATCATTCATGACCAGTCATGATGCCATCCCTTTGATAGTGAAGACAGCCCCTGTCACACTGGTCCCCTTTCAGCATCTGCATCCGGCTACAATCTTTAAGTAAGGGGGAAAAATGGCAAATTGTGACTACTGTTCCGCTTCATACTTTATGTTTTAAACTGTGTCACATACATTTTTGGGCATAATTATAAGTCACTAAATTTTATTGGCATAAAGAGAAAACTTTACAGTTTTAAAAAGACAAATTTATTTTTGGTTGCTGAATCAAATGTGATTTAAAGTTTCAGGATGTTTACATTTTATTAGTGACAAGTTGAGAGCACATGGGTTTCTTTCTGTTTCTTACAAAGTCAGCAGCCCTACTTTCACTCTCTATTTTGTTCTATTATCAGAGGAGTTTTTTGATACATGTATAAGCAAATATTTTCTTATAGTGCAGCAGAACTGGGATGCTCAAATGTTTTAACAAATCAGGTTTTCCAGTTAATTTGGGTTTATTCAAACTCAAGATACTGAATGTCTTTGATTACTCAGGAGTATTTCTAGATATGAGACATCCTAAGATTGTATTTCAGCATATTCATCTGCATATCATGAAGTTTTTGTAAGTATAAACTTCTTTCGAGTTTTACAGAACTGCTAATCTCAATTTAAAATTGGCAAATTTTCTTGTCACCAGTTTGCTTTATCAATTTCTCAAGTAAAAATACAATACAAAATAAGTGAGTAGCTAATATTTATTGAACACCTAGTACATGATAGGTAGGGTTGCCATATTTCATGAATAAAAGTACAAGACACTCATTTGAATTTCAGATAACAATAAATAATTTTTTTAGTATATGTATGTCTCATAATATTTGCAGCATATATATGTACTAAAGAATTCTTATTGTTTATCTGAAATGTGATTGGAGGTTCCATATTTTATCTGGCAACCATAAATATATGGATTATATCTTTGTTTTTACCAGTTTATGAGTTAGTTGTCAGAATTAACCCCGTTTCACAGGCGGAAAGACTGAAGCTTAGAGAGTTTAAAGAAATTACCCAAAAGTCATAAGCTAGTAAGTGAAAGGAGTATTTGTTCCCAGGTCTGCTTAAATTCAGAACTGAAGTTCATCTTATTTCCTCACATTAAATTCCTAGAATTGGAATTTCTGGCTGAGAAGTTACAGATAATTTAAAGGCTTTTGATTAGTATTAACTTGCCATCCAGAATGTGAACAAATTTACACTCCCTGAACCCTCACGAACATTGGTATGATTTTCAAAAATCCTTGCTACTTTAATTAATAAACCATAAAATAACATATTTGCTTATTTAATTTTAGTGAAGTTGTACCCTTTTACATGACTATTTGTATTATTTTGTGAGGTAAGTTTCTTTAAGGTTGAAAATTAGAAAGCCATCAGGGGTGATGTTTCTGCAGCTTGATTCTTAAACTCGAGTGAGCACTAGATCACCTGGAGGGCTTGTTAAGATACATATTTCTGGTCCCCACCTTCAGAACTTCTGATTCAGTAAGTTTTGGGTGAGACCAGATAATTTCCATTTCTAGCAAGTCCCCAGGTGTTGCCAATGCTGCTGTTCTAGGAGCCATACTTTGAGCATCACTGGTCTATAGGAAGGTGCAAGATCATAGTATAAAAAAAATTGCCATTCACTGTTTAGCATAATTATTACTGATCTCCAAGCTATAACTCATTGCCATGCAAGAGGATCACTTTAATAAAAGTCTGAGTACCAAGTTTGATAGAGGACACATTACTTTGATCGCTTTTAAATAATGCAATAAAGTATTTTTTCAACGAATTTGCCAATGATAAAAAATAAAAGCATCAGCTCTTTAGGTTGCGAATGTAACTTTAATGCTTCTCTTTGTGCTACATATAAAAAGAAATTCTGAGTCTATTAAGAATATGACACAACTTTCCCTGAGTTGTTCAGAGCAGCTTTCACCAAAAATGAAAAACTATTTGGTATGCCCTTAATTGAGCATAGCAGTTGGTTAAGTATTGGTAAATAAGCGGTTAGTGCTGTGGAGTCCTTGACCATCGAGGAACTCCAGACTGTGAAAATGTACCTTTTTAAGCTCTGTGGGCAGGGCCCATGCTTGTCTTGTTCATTATTGTATCCTCAGCACCTAGAACAGTACTGATGTGGTGTCAGTGGTCAGTGCATGGACACTGGGTGAATATAGGAGAGGGTTCCAAGTTCCCTAACACTGTTGCTCAGGATGACTCCAGATTTTACTTATTTCCTAAGAGGTGTTGGGAAGGAAAAAAAAATGGTAAAGAGGTAAGTTCCCAAGAATAAGGAATGTAACCAGGATTGGGAACACAGTTCTGGGATGATTTCCTTTAACAGAGTGAAGGGAAGACTTGATATCTTTATAGAATAACATAAAGTAAGTGAAAAACATCATAATGCCTGACTTGAGGCTGGAAGACTAAGAAGAAATTACTTCTTAGTTAGGAAGGTGAGTCTTAGAGAGAAGGGGCAGGACTAGGTTAAAAGATTTTGCTCTGCATTTTAAGTCATAATAGCAGGGATTTTGCTCATTGGTCGTTATAACATAAAGACCCATATAAATATGACTCTGTGTTCATTTCTAAGGCACTGAGCCCTACATTGGAGGACAAACTACTGAGGGATCACTTCAGCAGAGAAACCTGGTCAGTATTATCTGAAGTGAGGAGAACTCTACTACTTTCTTCTGCTCAGCACATTATGTGTATGTATGACCCATAGCTGCCAGGCACAGATGGCTTACACCAGAGCCTCTGAGCCTGAGAGTATCTGCTTAGACCTCTGTTGCTGCTGCCTCTGAGAATTGAACGTCCTTCTGCCCTTTGCCACCTTCACATGATTCTGCCCTCTTCACATCACTCTTTTCCTAAAATAAATCTCAGGATCATGTTTCTGACCAGCCCATCTACAGAACCTGAATACATGTGTCCCAGCTGCAAGAGAGGCTGGCAAAAGGCTCTTCTACCTGGGGAAACAAGACTTATTGAATAGAAAGCTATAAAATTTAGAAGGGAATTTCAGAAGGTTCGAATTAAACAAATGTCCACTCTACCACCTTAAGAATGTGCATGGGAGCTGGAGGTTGAATTAAGTAGCTTTTGAAATCCCTTTTCCTATGGGACTCTGTTATATCCATTAGCTTCTCCTGCTGGCCTTGATATGTCCTAAAATGCCTTTGAGTTTTGGGTAGAGCGCTTAGTTACCCAGACTATTACACATTTTTATGGCTTCTAACATTTCAGTGGCAATGTTCTTTTCTCTGCTGTTCTTTGGAAGACACACTAGTAAGTATTTAGCTCTCATTCTGTGACCTTTTGGAATGCCCTGACAACCCAAAGTTTTTTTGTTTGATTCAGTTTGAATAAGTGTTACTGACATTTTAAAAGTGAACAAGTTGACACTGAAATTACATCAAATGATGGCAAATAGAAGAAGTTCATATTTGGTCACCCCAAGCACTTGATGGCTACGCCTGAACCTGAGGTCTTAAGGGAATAAAAAGGCCCAAATTAAGAGCTGACATAGGAAAAGAAGCATTTGGTGGTAATTTTAGCCTTCAGAGCCTCTCAAGGAGTCATGAAGAGTGTTGAAGATGTCCACTTAAAAGATGAAATTAGAAAATTCCACTAGATTTGATTTTTACTCAGCTTTCTTCAGGCAGTTTTGTGTGTCTCAGAGTCAGTTGGGTCTCATGATAGGTGTTGAAGTCAGCAGAACTGGGTTACTCTGTGGCACCAATAAACATTTGCTTTAAACACACACGCCATCCTCCAAATCCTTTCTCTCTATGCAGTCAATATTCTGATAAGGTCGTAAAACTGAATAGAAATTATTTGGCCAAACTCTTCTGTTCTATTAGCTGAAGAGAATAAAGGCTAATGAATAGGGTGGAGAAAAAAAGGCATTCCCAAATCTCTCAGCAGAACAAGATCTTCTAACGCATTGTCTATAACACCTCATCTTCCCTTATAGATTTATATTCACCATCTCCACTTTATTGTTGCCTCCTCATTGATCTCAGGAGTGCTCTCAAACAAGTCACAAGAATATAAAGTATTGTGTTTTCTTAGCACTCAGGCCCCTTAACTTTGCAGCATTTAATCTGTGGACCATGTTCCTGTTTTGCCTCTCTTTTACCCCAAATTCTACGGCAAGGCAGGCTCTTGTTTGTCTTGCCTATATTTCCAGTTCTGTCCCTGAGTCTGCTTTCTTCCTTTGTTTCTAAAAGTGGATATTTCTATCCCTGGTTCTTTTCCCAGTATTCTGTACACAGTGACAACTGACAGTCAAACATTGAACCCTCTACAAGTCTTCAACAATCACATCTATTTAGATGATTTCCCAAATTTATGCCATACCACCGCTGATCATGGCTGTTCAAGATTCAGGAGATGTGTCTTACCTGAGTGGCTATTTCCCAACTTTAACCCTTATTAATTGCAGGATCTTGGGCAAGGTATTCAACCTCCCTGGGCCTCAGTTCCTCACCTGTAATATGGGAATAAAAATAGTACACCTATCCTATTGAAATGTATATGGATTCAAATGGCTCAGTATTTGTTAATGCTTAGGTAATTATCTGGCAGGATACAGTGCCATATACATAGATGAAAGAAATAAGACATAGATGCGGAAACCATTAGCACATAGGTGGTAATGTGGTGGACATGGAAAGAGGATAAATGAGGAAACCCTCAAAAATATGCGCATTTATAAGTTCAGGGAGTAGGAGAGGAGACCACATAGAGTGAAACATCCTACCCTGGACCTAACGTTAATGGATTTTCTCATGCTTTCCACCCTCATGACTGCTTAGCTCACTCTGCTTCCTCTTGCTAGATTATCACATTTCCTCTTGCCCACCTGTCTCACATAATACAAATCTTCCTGGTTCTTCAGAGTTTACTCCAGCTGACTCCTCACTAAAGTACTTTGTATTGAGATCACCATCCCTCTTCTTGAGATGATCTCATTGTGATTTGAGTATCTTCCAAAATTATATGTAAAATTTCTTTGGGTATAAAATTTGTGTCATACACAAGTTTTTCTTCCTCAGGTCCCCTGATATCCTATCTTCCCTATAGCTGGTATTCACTTTTCAAAACATTGTCAGATAAATGAGCCACATAGTGAATCACTGTAGGTTATGAAGGACAGTGTGTGTGAGTTTAGTGAAGGGGAGGAAGAGAGAGGAAAATTGGAAGGAAAATTAGCAAGTAAGTCCACCAACTTTCTCCACACAGTTCTGTAGGATATATAACACAGTTGTAATAGTTTAGCACAAATATAAATATGTCAGCCAACACTTCCATGTTTTTCTGACAACTATTTCTTATTTCTCATAGAGAGATCTTGGGGTTAAAGCCTTTAGAATTGGGCTTCCCTGGTGGCGCAGTGGTTGAGAGTCCGCTTGACGATGCAGAGGACACGGGTTCCTGCCCCGGTCCGGGAGGATCCCACATGCCCACCGAGCGGCTGGGCCCATGAGCCATGGCTGCTGAGCCTGCGCGTCCGGAGCCTGTGCTCCGCAACTGGAAAGGCCACAGCAGTGAGAGGCCTGCGTACCGCAGAAAAAAAAAAAAAAAGCCTTTAGAGTTTTTCTGACTCAATCCTCTGATGAGGACACTGAGTGTAGGGAAGTAGAATACCTGTGTGACGTTCCCCCATAGTTCACTGAGAGGTAGCAGGAGTCATAGAGACTTGTTGTCTCCCATTGTCTCTGCTGATTGGTAACTATGTAATTTGAAGCATCTCCAAGCCTATTTGTTTTTACCTCTGAAATTAGCTGAATATCTGTCTAACCTTGTATGTAACTTAATGGAGGTTCAACAAAGAGTGAACATTGCATGTTTTTTGTTTGTTTTTGTTTTTAGTAGTGTGATTCAGCAGTGGTGATGTTGCCCACATGAAGCTCATCTGAAGTGACACCACTGATGCAACTATGGCTGTTTGTGTGGGGAATGGCAGGTCAGGGGCTATAATCTGGGTCTCTTGTTTCTTAATCTGGGGATGTTACTGGTGGCTTGGTACATTTTGTGAAATAAAGATAGGCTACCTGATATAATAAACCCAACATTTCAGTGGCTTTATGTAATATATAATAGAATTGTATTTATCCCCGATGTCACAATCCAATGCAAGAAAAGGGAGAGGGGCTCTGATCTATTCTGTTCTCTGTGGACCCAGGAACTTTCCAACTTGTCCTCTCAATCCGGTTAGATGACTAGGAAGGACAGCTGAGGATTTGCAAGAATGAGGTGTTCAAGTGGAGGACCTTACTCTATCCTGCATTCCTCTGGCCAGATTTTAGCCCCGTGACTGGATCTGTCTGGAAAGAAATGCAACACAACAGTGTGAATGGGAGGGAAAGGGGAGTTGGTGAATGAATAAGCTGTTTCTATCACAAATGCCATTTTTTTTAAGGTTCCAAAGTACAGTGTCTGTAAATGATTCCATTTAACCCTATTCTTGAGGAAATTGCAGGTCATGGGAATTGTATTTGCTTACTAAGACTTTCTCTAATGCTCATATCATACATTTCTTTAAACAGAGTTCATAAAACTAGTTGTAACACGATGATATCTTAAGAACTTTGGGGTACATGGCTTTTATTTTTCAATTTTTAATCATGGATACCACATGTCTTTCATGGGGTTCTATTAGGAGGATGACGATTCTACTGTGTCCAACATTTTTTTTTTGTTTTAATGCAAACATGGAATTAAATTTAAAACGTGTATCATTTGCTCATGTTCCATTGAGTTAAATGGTTTTAGTTCCAACAAAATTGGTTTAATTTATTAATTAAAAAAATAAATATTAAACATTAAAAAAACAATAAGTTTGCATGCCATAAATTATCTTGAACAATTAGGTTGATTCTTGAAATCAGTATGCCTGACTATTAGATTAATATAAATGTTATGTATGACTTGGAAAATACAGTGGGGAATATAGAAACTTTGACTAAATATCCTGAGCTTCACAGGAGTATCAGAACCACTGTTTAAAAAACAAAACAAAACAAAAAAAAGTCATCCATATCCTATGTCTGTGTCTGGAAATGAATTCAAAGTATTTTGTGGTATCATTGGATACATAGACAAGAAACTCACAATTCCTACCTTACTGTTTATGGAGTAAAAGTTTAAAAAAATCAATGAGTAACTCAGGCAATCATAAGTATTGCTTTCCAGGAAATGAGTTGATTTATTTATTTTTCTTTTTAATTAATTTTTAAAATTTTTATACAATTTAAAGGTTACTTTCCATTTACAGTTATTACAAAATATTGGCTCTATTCCCTGTGTCATACAATACGTCCTTGAGCCTATCTTACACCCAATAGTTTATACCTCCCATTCTCACAGCCCTATATTTCCCCTTCCCTCTCCCCACTGGTAACCCCAACTTGTTCTTCATATCTGTGAGTCTGCTTCTTTTTTGTTATATTCACTAGTTTGTTGTATTTTTTAATTTTTATTTTATTTATTTATTTTTTTAGCGGTACACGGGCCTCTCACTCTTGTGGCCTCTCCCGTTGTGGAGCACAGGCTCTGGACGTGCAGGCTCAGCTGCCATGGCTCATGGTCCCAGCCGCTCCACGGCATGTGGGATCTTCCCGGACAGGGGCACGAACCCGTGTCCCCTGCATCGGCAGGCAGACTCTCAACCACTGCGCCACCAGGGAAGCCCTGTTGTATTTTTTAGATTCCATTTATAAGTGATATCATACAGTATTTGTCTTTCTCTAAGTTGACAAAGTATTTAACTTTGTAAGAAGATGGAATAATTTAGGGCTCATTAAAGGATAATAGATTATTTAAGGAAAAGGTAAGGAATATTATATAAAGATATTATAAGAAAGATACATACAATTACATAAAAATCTTAAATAGTTTTACTAGTAGTCCTGTAAGAGTGACTATCATTAAAATCCACTGTTGTTATAATTTTTCTTTTTAAAATATCAAAGAAAATTAGAAAATAGGATATTTGTATTTAGGTATTGGTATTAAGGTAATGCTAAGATACACCTAAAATTTTAAAAAGAAGTAAAAATGATGCTTATTAAATATTCTAAGATGAATTTAGCCTTATAGAAAGATATTTGCCTCAGAGAACGAAATGCCTTAGTGGGCTTGGTTATTTCAATAACAACATTCTATTTGGATTTTAAAAGGATGTTAATTCCTTAATGAACAGAAGTTCTTTTGAATGTTATATGGCCTTCATTTTTAGGCTGCTAGGAGCCAAATATTTTGTTAATACTTTATTAAAACCACTATTCAGAAAGTTATAAAAAGGATGAGATAACTGTTTGCCTTTCTTTTAACCAACGCAGCACACTCATTACCCACCTCTGAGGTATTTCTTTTTTCTCACTGAAACCAGCTGCCAACCAAGGAGAGCCCATCAATCCACTTCACAGCCCTCACAATTGTATTTTTTTTGAATCAATGAGGCAGAGCTTCATGACATGTGTCAGCAGCTATGGATGGACTTAGGCTAAGTAGCCCATTTATCTGTATTCTCCATCAGATATTTTGTGTTTTGGCTTTAAAAATTTAAATCAAAGTAAAACAAACACACAAATCCAAATACATTGTAAAAATACAAATTGTTAAAAAGAACCTGTGAAACAAAACAGCAGTCTGTTAAACCACCTTCCATAGCTGAAACAATCATTTCTTAATAACTGCAGCTCTGGTAATTGCTTCCATATCTATGAATAAGCAACACTTAATCATATATGTATTCTCCTTTAAGGAAGGTAAAGATTTACCTTACCAATAGTAACCCCATGCACCTCTCCATCTCCTTTACAAATATAAAATTTTAGATTATTATCATTATTCTTTTGGTTTACTAATTCTACTTAAAGTAATATGCATAAACTTGAATTTCTTGTCCCAGCAAATCTAGGTCATTTCTCTTGACTTCCAATGGTGCAGATGAGGATATTAGTAATCCCATCCTTTCTACCACTTTTCATCAATGATCAATATCTATCAGCCATAACTTTATCTGCATACTGTCAAATTAATACCTTTTAGATTCTATTCTGTTCTTTTTATATTACAAAGTTCAAAACCTTTATTTATCATTTACCTGATGATTATGGAAACACTGCTCCCTATGATGCAAACTGGTATGCCATGATTAGATTTTCTCCTTTAACCCCTGTGAACTCTAAGGAGAATATTTCAAACATGAAATTACAGATTTTTACACTGGGTAACTTTTGAATGGAATATGCTATACCTTCTCTTGAGGATATTTTGCTCATAACTCACTGACTTCCTGTTCTAGTTTGGACCAATATCATTCTAGACCAGCTGTGTGGGCATCTTTTGTAGGTTCTATTTTTTTTTTTTAACCATATTCTTTCTTATATCCTGTCTTTCTCCTTCCTTGAAAAAAGATAAGAGAAATATATTCTTACATACTGAAATTTCTTTTTTTAAATTTTCTTCTAAAATTTATTTATTTTATAATTTATTTTTGGCTGCATGGGATCTTTGTTGCTGCATGTGGGCTTTATTTAGTTCTGGTGATTGGGGGCTACTCTCCGCCCTTGTGGTGCATGGGTTTTTCATGGCAGTGGCTTCTCATTGCAGTGGCTTCTCTTGTTGCAGAACACGGGCTCTAGGTGCGTGGGCTTCAGTAGTTGTGGCGCATGGGCTTAGTTGCTCCGTGGCATGTGGGATCTTCCTGGACCTGTATCCGCTACACTGGCAGGCAGATTCTTAACCACTGTGCCACCAGGGAAGTCCTGAAATTTCTTTATTGTGATCTTACATTTGGTTGAGAGTTTATATGGATAATAAAATTACAGTTTAAAATGATCTTCTCAGAACTTTCATAGCATATAGTGCTGCTTATTTCAAATTTGATGCCAATTTTATTCACATGCATATGCTTTGGTTTTATCAGAGGAGAAATATTTGGATCATTTGTCTTTTATTTTCTGAAAATGTACAAGATAGAGTATAGAACTGTCTTTTGGGGTTTTTGTTTTGTTTTGTTTTTTACATTCTTTTGGTCCCTTTCAATGTGAAGATCTGTGTCTTTACTGCTGGGAAGTATTTTTCTAGTTTTTAACTTTATGATTTTCTACCTTCTCTTTCCTCTGTTCTCTCTCGCTGGAATATCTATTAATTGAATATAATATTAGTTGAATATCTATTTGGTTGATTCTCAGCCTCTTATTTTTCTTCTGCTTCTTTCTTTTAATTTACAACAGGTTCTTCTTGTTCCTCAATGGTTCCATTTTTAGAATCATATTTTATTTTCTTGAGGATTTACGATGAGATAATTTTTTTTTTTCGGTACATGGGCCTCTCACTGCTGTGGCCTCTCCCATTGCAGAGCACAGGCTCCAGACGCGCAGGCTCAGCGGCCACGGCTCACGGACCCAGCCGCTCCGCAGCATGCTGTATCTTCCCGGACCGGGGCATGAACCAGTGTCCCCTGCATCGGCAGGCAGACTCTCAACCACTGCACCACCAGGGAAGCCCACAATGAGATAATTTTTTGTTTTCTTTTATTCCATGAAGTTATTTTTGTTTTTTTAGGATTCAGGTGTTTGTCTTTTTTTTTTTTTTGGTTGTTTATTTTTGTTGTTTTAGTCTTGATTATTCACTTTCTGTTTGCTATTTTCTTCATGTGTCTGGTGATCAGAAATTTTCTATTGATATTTTATGATGATAGAATTGGATTAGTTATTCTCTGTCACTATCCTGAGAGTCCTCTTTTGCTGTGCATGTGAGTTTGCTTACATAATAAGCCTCCTCTGAACAAAGAGCCTGACTAGTGTTCTGTGAGGGGATGAGGTGATCAATTTTGAGGCTTTGCCTGGTGATAAGTGGGCAGTAGGCAGCCAACAGCTTGAAAATTTGGTACATTGTTTTCTCGAACTGAAAATTTATACAGGGGATTATCTCTTATTGTTTGCTTCCAATTTGGCCACTTCTAAACTTAGATTTACAATAGAAAGTGCTTGAAACATCCAGAAATCTGCACACTCTTTATTCCTGAGGAAGATTCCTATATTGTATGAATTCTTGTTTCCCTGATATGAGTTTGAGCAATGTAGAAGAAAACCTCAAAAACAAAACAAGACAAACTTTTGCTGCTCTCTTTTAATAGTTTAATCAAACAACTTCTAATGAGCAGATGAAGGATCCAAATTCTCTCCATTCTCACTTCATGTGCTCTGGGTAGAGATCTATTTCTCCTTAGCTCCTGGAGTAAAGCATGTGACCCAGAGTTGAGGGAATTAATTGATCCCATTTACTTGGCCACATGATTCTTTCTAGAATAAGCATTTATCCGTATGGAAAAAAATTTAATTAATTTATGTTATATACAAAAATAGATTTCAAATGGATCAAACCACTAAATATGAAAAAGAAATATCTAAAAACTATTGATCTAAAGGAAAATCATTTCATGACCTTGAGCTAGTAAAGAATTATTTTAAGTATATTCCAAAATCACAAACCATCAAAGAGAATATTGAAATACTTGATGACAGTAAAATATAAATCTTTTGTGTTTTTGACAAGCTATAAACTACAAGAAGAAATTGGCAAGACAATTTCTGTTATTAAACTACAGATTTTAATATATATTATCTAAATAACTCCTGTCAAATAGAAAGAAAAAGACAAGAAATCCTGAATAAAAACTCTAGAATATTTATCAAAGTGGATATGTATAAGAATGTTTATTTCAGCTGTGTTGTAGTAGTAAAAATTTGGAAGCGACATGAATGTCCAACAGTCAAATTAGAATATTCTACAGACATCACATATACTAGTGTTAACATAATGAACTAGCTCTACGTGTATTTACGTGGATAAGTCTCACAAATCTCACATATGTTGAGCACAAAAAACAAGTTACAGAAGCATATATATTCTGAGACTTTTATAAAACATTTGAGGCATGTAATTAAATCATGTGTGTGTATTTATTTATTTACAGATTAAGTGTACAAACAGTAAAAGCAAACAAGTTAGTGATTACTATTTGGAAGGTGGGAAGAGGAAGGTAAGGGAATAGGATATACATCAAGAACATGTATATAGAGTGATCTTCAATTATAATTGAAATGTTTTATTTCTTAAGCTAGGCTTTTATTTTAATGTCTAAATATGTTTTCATTAATTAAAAATTAAAAACAGAGAATCTGATCTGGATGACATCATTTGAACTTCTGCATCCAAAAGCCAGCCCTAACCATGAGGGCAATGATGCATTTTTGGTTTGTCAGTTGTAACCTAAAGAATGCCAACTTATACAGGCAGGTACTGCTATTATTGTCACTTTCCAGTTGAAAATCAGAGATTTAAATTTGCGATTGGGAAATACAGAATATCTGAGACTGAATATTGAGATCTTGGAGGCACTTAATATCAGGCAGAGTAGCTTCTTTGAGGATGGGTCCCAAATGGAGATCTCTAAACTTTTCTTAAATGGAAACGGAAGAGTGAGCCAAGTTTTGCAATTCTGAGAAAACTCATTAAAATCTTATCTCATCGATCAGACAAGAAAAGTGGAAATTAATACATTAACCTCTTTTCCTTGTGTGTTTGAAATTTGACGCTTGTTCTGTGAATTGAAGGATTAACCCTTGTAGTCTAATGACTTGTTAAAGTCCAAAGATTCCTCCTAACTAGGTTATATGTTATGTCCCACACGTGCAAACCTCTGATATTTCTGACTTCTTCAAACTTGTATCACTACATTGTCTAAGTAAAATCATTATAGTAATAATTTTTTTAAAGTATTTGACAAGCATTCCAGATCACACATAATTTCTCTTTATATTAATCTCATTTCATTTTAAATGGTCAATGGCAACTTTGACTAAGTGTTAAAACAGCACTGCATCATAACTACTAATTTTTCAAATGTTTATATGAATAGTATATAATGTTCTCAAATCTACCCCAAATCTCTGAATCATAATCTCAAGGGGGTATAGCCTGGAAATATGTATCTTAAAAAATCTCCCTAGATGGTTCTAGTCATTAGCCATATTTGAAAATAAAAAGAGGTTAAATGATTTGTATCACTACTCATATTTAGATATTTAGCGACAACTTTATATTTCATTTTTACTTGCATATTGATTTTATGTTGATTATCTGATGTATTTGCATTGCTTGATTACAAGGTATGTCATTCCATACATTGATTTGCTTTACTGTGACACATGATGAAATTAATTTAGTTTTATAAGCAATCATAAACTCCAAAAATATATATCTATAGTTACAAGCAATGTCTTCTTTCACAACCCATAACCAGTGATCAGCATTTGCTATTTTTATTCCCCTAGTAAAATACTTTTATTATTTAAAAAACTGACGCAGGGTCTAGATTAAGTGCAGCTGAACCAGATGGAGTTGAGATATTTAAACTTAGGAATATAAAAATATTACAGTTTGTCAGATCAGAGGTGCATCTTAATTTCCTTTATCTGACGGGGCATCAGGAAGGTTAAATTGGATTAGTTGATAGTTATACTTCATGACATGAACCTCTAAAGTTACAGGATAGATCATTCTTTGTTAGGTGCTAGTTATGGATTAATTTTACTCACATATTTTTCAAATCCCTCTTAATTTGTTCTATTTCTTAGATCATCTGTTCTGTGTTCTTAGTGAATTCTGTATTTTTATTAGCTGCTCTATAAAATAATAGGACTTGATTTTTATCCTATTTTGTTTTCTTTAGCTTCAAAGTATATGCTTTCTTGTAAACATCCTGGATAATTGGGCAGGTTTGTGTTCACTTTTATCTTACTCTAATGATGTCGTAGATACTGACACAGCCTTTTCAGACAATTTCCGGATAGAAGAAAATTTTTTAGAAATGGAAGCTACTGCATCTCTTTGGCTATTTTAATGTTGTAGTCTGTGGATTTTTCTAAATCACGTGCTTCCTTGTTAAAACACTTATGCAACAGGTACATTAGGTCTTTTATGTAAGGACTATACTTTTGGTTTTATTTTCTAAACCTCTCATGATTAATGTGATTAACATATTATAAACAGTTTATATTTTCAATCTATTTAATCAAGAAACTAACTGGCTATGGTTTTTGCCTTCTAGAAGCTCTCAATAGAAGACTATGTTAGAGAATCTAAAATTGTCTTTTTTGACTAGGAAAAGAATCATTCATTCATTCATTTTTCATTCAACACATTTTTTTTTGAGTGTCTACCCTGTGTCAGGCACACTTCTAGGTGCTGAAGATATAACAATGTGGGGGGGGGAAATCTCTGTCCTCATGGATGTAGCTTACATTCCATGTGTGTAGGAGATGCAAAATAAAATAATTAGACAAGTAAATAATAGTGTGGTAGGTAATGAGATGCACGAAGGAGAAAAAAGTGAAGTGGGTCACAGGGAGATAACATTGGGACTTCTATGTAATACACAAAAAATTTTTGTCTTTTACTCTGAGTGAGAAAGGAGATCATTGAAGGGTTTGAAAAAAACATAATCTAGGCTATTTTTAATGGTATCAACCAAGCAGTCACATTCAGATAAGATTCCAGGAAGGCAAGGTGAGTAGCAGGAAGGGTGACGTGAAACTTATTGCTTTAATTCAGGAGAGAGATGATGATGGTTTGGGCAAGTGTAGGGTCAGTGACACATGGTAAGAATGTGGGTGTATTTAGAAAGCCAAACCACATAAACTTGTTGAGAAAAAGAGAAGTTTCAAAAGAATTATCATGTCTTTTGGCCAAAGCAAATAGAAATAAATTATGTTAACTGAGATAGCGAAGACTAAGAATTTACTGGTTTGAGGGAAAATTTCAAGAGTTACTGTATTCAAACCATAGCCTAACTGCAATTTAGTAGGTAGTTTGAAATCCAGATGAGAATCCTATTCTATAGACTTTTGTTGGTTCCAGTTAGAATGTGGGTCTAAGCAGACTCATCAAAAAGTGAACTATAAGACTCAACAGAACATCAGATCAGTTCCTGGAAATGACCTGGAGGTATTTAGGGAGACGTCTTTTCATTTCCATTTATCTCCAAGTGCTCTGATGTGAGAAGACTTTCTTTAGAGTCATTCCATAGCATCCCAGGAAAGTGAGACTCAGTGAGTCCTTAATATGCTCTAAGACCCTTTCATGAATGGCTGCTGAACTGCCTTCTCCAGGGAGGCCTTGTGCTGGCTGCAGAGACAGGCTTCGAAAGAGGGTCTGCTCTCTGGCCACAGATTCTTATACCGTGTAAGTGTTTCTCCTGAAAGGTCTGTTGCCGACCCTAGCCACAGCAACCAGCAACCTGAAGGCCATGTGGGCAGCCACAGCCTTAGTTCCTGACAATAACAAGTATGACAATACATTGGGTGCCGTTCTGGCCTTTCCTGCATTGAGACAATAATAAAACTCCATACACAATATTTTACTTTCTCATAAGAATATATTTTATATTTCCTTTAGGACTTCCTCTATTAATATGCAAATATTAATCCTTAGGTGTTTGGCTTCACAAATATAAACTGGCTCTGGGTAAATGAAGGAAAGAAGAAATTTTTTAAGAATTTGGGGATCCCAGAGGGAAACTGTATGGTGAAGAGTGAGTTCACTAGGGAAAGGAAGCTGATTGCTCCATCAGTGCAAGAAGTGGCACAAAGTTGAGCCTCTCATGGGATCACAGCTGAAATAAATGAACTCCAATGATTTTCAGTTTGTTGTCTGCCTCCTCAAGAGTCTAAATCTCAGAGAAAGAATACCCAATTCATTGGCTCCGTTGGCTGGGCCAGACCTACGCCCAACCATTGGGTGCATGACTGACATTTGCCCACCAAAATGTACTTAATGTAATGGTGTGACCAGAAAAAGGAGGAATAAAAGCAAATATCATGTGTCTACAATGAGGGATATTTTGAATCAGGGAAGAAAAGAATAGTTATTTAACATACTATTGAGGGCTCTTCGAAAAAAAAAAATCATGTAATAAATCAGAACAGTTAGAATTCTACTTTCCACCAATAGGCATTCCAGAGGAAATAGAGTGAAGCATTCAAACTAAATTTTAAAAAAAATCAGGGTAAGGAAATACACCCAAATAAAGTGAAAATCAAGGAAAAATAATAAAGAAAGAAAATTGGAAGAATTTATTGCTTTATATATGAGGAGCATTCCATTTGTTAAAAAAAAGACCAGAATAATTAGAAGTCATATTATAAAGTTGGGAAATTCATATTATACTTAGCACACACAGAGTTAATATTTTTAATAACTTTTATAAATCAATATGAAAAAGTGAACACCCCAATAGAAATATGAGCAGAGAACTTTAACTGACATTTTACAGAGAAGAAATGTAAATGGCCAAAGAATATGTGAAAATACATTCAATCTCCCTAGCACTCAAAGAAATAAAACGAAAATTACAATGAGATGTCATTTTCACCTACTAAATTGTCAATGATATTAAAAATCATTATACCAAGTATTTAGGCGACTACAGTGAAAGGGAAGCTCCCTTGATAATGGTTAGAGGTTTTCTGAGCTGATTGTAAGTACATGCCTTTTTCAGTTGAGGTTTGATAGTAAAGATTTTATTGGCAGTTTGTTGTTTTTGCTGAAAGTAAAAGAAGCCAACTCTGGTAGGCTTAAGTAAAAGAAAGCATTGTTGTCAGGGGATTATGGTATCTCAAGGAATCTAAAATGGTGCCGAGCAGCCAGGACTTGATGATAGCATGAATCTTGTAGCTCTAGGAAACTGATCAATAGAGGTCTTGACAATGGGAAGAATCAAGGCAGCTCTTGGAATTACCTCTCTCTAGTGCACTGCCAATGTCATACTGCCATGGCAAGTGTGCTTATTACGTCTATAGCTCAGCTGTTTTCAGACTATACTATAGGAGCCTATATTGAAGCCTTGTCAAGTGTGATGAAGTATAGTTCTAGAGAGCTGAGCTGACTCACATGTCATTTTTATGTAAACTAAAATAGAGATATGGAAAAGAAAGGAATCTAGTGAGAATGATCCATAGTCCTGCCACTGATATTAACTCACATCATAGAGCCAACCAATCTGTATTCATTTGGTTCTTACTATATGTTGAGAATTATGCTAGGTACTAGAAATTAATGCACCCCATCTTTCATTATGGATAGTTTACTCTTTAAGAAAATTACACCTTGAGATCTTGCTAGCTCCGTTCTTTAGATGCCTTCATGCATGCTTTTCTGTGTCATGTTTTTGTGGTGGTTATGCATGATTTTGCTTGCAATTTATAAATAATACCTTGCTAAGCTTCATACTCCACAAATTCTATGTTTGCAATTTTTTTTAAAGAAAAATAGTGTTTGGAGTTTTATATTTGCTTGTATATGTTAGAAAAGGTTCAAGTGCCTTCAGTAAACTTTGAAATTCCTACTTATATAAAAATGTAAATTACAAATCATTCTCTAATAAAGGAAGCCATTTGGTAGAATTCAGTCTATAGGCAACACATATTATTGGTCAAGTCTAAGTTACTTATTCAAATGTCTGTGTGGGGTAAGCCTATTTAAAATATATATATATATATATATAATTTTTTTTATTAATGAATACTGCCCTATATCTCAATTTTTAATGAGACATACCAGAACAATATTAGAAAAGAAGAATGATGCAATAAATTATATATGAGAAATTATATATGGAAGTAAGCACAATAATTAAAATCATGGACTCTGACATTTAATGACTGGATGAGCAATAGTAAATGATAAAATTTCTCTGGGTCTAATTTTTATTATAATGGAAACATTAATAGTTTATACCTCACAGTTTTATATGAGGATAAATGAGCTAATAAGTGTGAAGTACTTAGCAAAGTAGCTCGCAAATAATGTTAGTCAATGTTCATATTATTATCAATGTAAATATCAGATATATTGAGCAGCGATACACACAAACAGATGATAAGTAGGAAGTATGGAGCATACGTTATTACCCTAGGTTAATCTATGATCAAGTCATGATTTAAAGAGCTGGATTAATATGGTAATTCAAAAAACTTGAACTTGAAACATGATCTACAGATAATTTGATTATTGAACCCAAATAAAGTGAACAGAACATTAATTTTTAAAAAAATTTAAGACTTTATTATATTTTTAGAGCAGTTTTACCTTCACAGAAAAATTGAGAGGAAGTTACAGGGATTTCACATATACCCCTTGTCCCCACATATGCCCCATAGCCTTCCCCATTATAAACACCCCCCCCACCAGAGTGGTACATTTGTTACAGTTGATGGAGCTACACTGACACATCATAATCACCCAAAATTCATAGTTTATCTTAGGGTTCACTCTTGCTGTTGTATATTCTATGGGTGCGGACAAATATATAATGACATGCATCCATAACATTGATTTTTTTGTGTGTGTGTGGTACACGGGCCTCTCACTGCCATGGCCTCTCCCGTTGCGGAGCACAGGGTCCAGACGCGCAGGCCCAATGGCCATGGCTCACGGGCCCAGCTGCTCCGCGGCATGCTGTATCTTCTTGGACCGGGACACGAATCCATGTCCCCTGCATCGGCGGGTGGACTCCCAACCACTGCGTCACCAGGGAAGCCCCATAACATTGATTTTTAAGAAGTGTTAGTTGACATTATAAATGGTTAAAATATTGTCTAGAATTGATTGTCGATCATATTATTGAAATGCACTTTCTGCACTTTGAATGTATTAGTTTCCAGTATGAATAGCGTTTGCAATGACAGTTATAGAGCCTTAAGGATAAGTTACTGAAAAGGTAAAAATGTATTTATTCAGGCTTTATTTATTTAAGGGTAGCTGTTGACTGTGTTTTACAGCATTACCTTGAAGAAAAGCATAGCAAACAAACTTGGAAAGGGAAGAGGAAAATCTTCTGAACAGAACAGCAAGGTTATGAATTTAAAAGTAAAGAATAGGAAGGACTAAAGATTGAATAGATGAATTTTCAAAGGACCAACTTGAGGGAAAAATATAAAACTATATGAGATGGCATATTCTGATTTAAATGTATATGCTGAAGTTCTTTTAAGAAGAAAGAAATATAATGGGAACGTAAAAGCAAGAATGCCATCACACATCAACTAATTTGATACTCAAGGTATTCATCTGAATTCCCATTTAGATGTTGAGTTTAAAAACTATCATCAGCAGCAAAACAAACAAACAGATGGGTGGTAGTGGAAATTAAATAGTCCTTGCATTTATAGAACTTCTACTTTTCAGGGACAGACTCAAATAACAAACATCCATTTACTGACTAATAGTTATAAAATGCAAAACACATGAAATGTTAGGTGACAGTCACATAATAAAATAGTATAGGCTGTAATTTTGTAGAGTCAACAAAAAGAATTTTTAAAAATCCATGTGATTCTTAGTGTGTATAGAAGACTATACAGGAGGAAACAATGGAGGAGAGAGACATTGATTTGCCCTTTGAAGAATGGAGACATTTCAGAAAGGTGGAATGAGAAAACAGAGAGAAAATGCTGTTTTAAAACTATCAGCTTTGGGGGGACCTGCAAGATGGTGGAGGACTAAGACATGGAGATCATCTTCCTCCCCACAAACACATTGAAAATACATCTACATGTAGAACAACTCCTGCAGCATACCTATTGAATGCTGGCAGAAGACGTCAGACTTCCCAAAGGATGCCTGAGGGCGATCTACATTCAGAGGTGCGGCCAAAACCAAAGCTGAACCCCGGTAGCTGTGGGAACAAAGCAGAAAAGAGAACTTACTCTGTGCAGCCTCAGGAGCAGTGGATGAAATCCCCACAATCAACCTGGTGTACCCTGCATCTGTGGAATACCTGAATAGACAACGAATCCTCCTAAAATTGAGGCAGTGGACTTTGGGAGCAATTTTAGACTTGGGGTTTGCTGTCAGCGACTGAATTGTTTATGATTTTTATGTTTATATTAGTATAGTTTTTAGCACTTGTTATCACTGGTGGATTTGTATATTGGTTTGGTTGCTCTTTTTTATTAATATTAGTTTTTAAATCATTTTCATTTTAATATTTTTTTCATTTTTCCATTATAATATTTTTTTTAATTTATTCTTTCTTTCTTTCTTTTTTTTCTCCCTTTTCTTCTGAGCCATGTAGCTGGCAAGGACTTGGTGCTTTGGCTTGGTGTCAGGCTTGAGCCTCTGAGGTGGGAGAGCTGAATTCAGTGCTCTCCGGCCCCACATAATATCAAACAGAAAGAACTCTCCCAGAGATCTCTGTCTCAGTGCTAAGACACAGCTCCACCCAATAGCCAGCAAGATCCAGTGCTGGATGCCCCATGCCAAGCAATTGGCAAGACAGGAACACAATACCACCCATTAGCAGAGAGCTGTCTAAAATCACACTAAGTTCACAGACACCCCAAAACACACCACCAGACATGGTTCTGCCCACGAGAAAGACAAGATACAGTCCCACACAGAAGAGCACAGGCACCAGTACCCTCCACCAAGAAGCCTACACAACCCACTGAACCAAACTCACCAACTGGGGGCAGATATCAAACACAACAGGGAGTACGAACCTGCAGCCTGTGAAAAGGAGACCCCAAACTCAGTAAGTTGAGCAAAAGGAGAAGACAGATAAAAATACAGCAGGTGAAGGAGCAAGGTAAAACCCATCAGACCAAACAAATGAAGAGGAAATATGCAGTCTACCTGAAAAAGAATTCATAGTAATAATAGTAAAGATGATCCAAAATCTTGGAAATAAAATGGAGAAAATACAAGAAATGTTTAACAAGGACCTAGAAGAACTAAAGAGCAAAAAAACAACGATGAACAACACAATAAGTGAAATTAAAAATTATCTAGGAGAATTCAATAGCAGAATAATTGAGGCAGAGAATGGATAAGTGACCTGGAAGATAAAATAGGGTAAATAACTATCATGGAAAAGAATAAAGAAAAAAGAATGAAAAGAATTGAGGACACTCTCAGAGACCTCTGGGACAACATTAATTGCACCAATATTCAAATAATAGGGGTCCCAGAAGAAGAGAAAAATAAAGGGTCTGAGAAAATATTTGAATAGATTATAGTTGAAAACTTCCCAAACATGGGAAAGGAAATAGTCAAGTCCAGGAAGTGCAGAGAGTCCCATAAAGGATAAATCCAAGGAAAAACATGCCAAGACACATATTAATCAAACTATCAAAAATTAAATACAAAGAAACAATATTAGGGGTGAAACAGGAATAAAGACACAGACTTACTAGAGAATGGACTTGAGGCTATGGGGAGGGGGAAGGGTAAACGGTGACAAAGCAATAAAGAGGCATGGACATGTATACACTACCAAACGTAAGGTAGATAGCTAGTGGGAAGCAGCCGCATAGCACAGGGAGATCAGCTCGGTGCTGTGTGACCGCCTGGAGGGGTGGGATAGGGAGGGTGGGAGGGAGGGTGACGCAAGTGGGAAGAGATATGGGAACATATGTATATATATAACTGATTCATTTTGTTGTGAAGCTGAAACTAACATACCATTGTAAAGCAATTATGCTCCAATAAAGATGTTTAAAAAAAAAAAACAATATTAAAAGCAGCAAGGGAAAAGCAACAAATAACATACAAGGGAATCCCCATAAGATTAACAGCTGATCTTTCAGCAGAAACTCTGCAAGCCTGAAGGGAGTGGTAGGGCATAATTAAAGTGATGAAAGGTAAAAAACCACAACAAAGATTACTCTACACTTGGGCTTCCCTGTTGTCTCAGTGGTTGAGAGTCCGCCTGCCAATGCAGGGGACACGGGTTCGTGCCCCGGTCTGGGAGGATCCTACATGCCATGGAGTGGCTGGGCCCGTGAGCCATGGCCACTGAGCCTGTGCATCCAGAGCCTGTGCTCTGCAACGGGAGAGGCCACAGCAGTGAGAGACCTGCGTACCAAAAAAAAAAAAAAAAAGATTAATCTACGCAGGAAGGTTCTCATTCAGATTTGATGGAGAAATTAAAAACTTTACAGACAAGCAAAAGTTAAGAGAATTCAGCACCACCAAACCAGTTTTACAACATATGCTAAAGGAACTTCTCTAAACAGGAAACACAGGAGAAGGAAAAAGACCTACAAAAACAAACCCAAAATAATTAAGAAAAAGGTAATAGGAACATACATATCAATAATTACACTAAATGTAAATTGATTAAATCTTTCAACCAAAGACATAGACTGGCTGAATGGATACAAAAACAAGAACCATATATACACAGTCTACAAGAGACCCACTTAGGACCTAGGGACACATACAGACTGAAAGTGAAGGGATGGAAAAAGATATTCCATGCAAATGGAAATCAAAAGAAAGCAGGAGTAGCAATTCTCATATCAGACAAAATAGACTTTAAAATGAAGAGTACTACAAGAGATAAAGAATGACAGTACATAATGATCACGAGATCAATCCAAGAGGAATACATAACAATTGTAAATATTTATGCAACCAATACAGGAGCACCTCAATACATAAGGCAAATGCTAACAGTCTTAAAAGGGGAAATCGACAGTAACACAATCATAGTAGGGGACTTTAACACCACACTTTCACTAATGGAGAGGTCATCCAAAATGAAAATAAATAAGGGAACAGAAGCTTTAAATGACACATTAAACAAGATGAACTTAATTGATATTTACAGGACATTCCATTCAAAAACAACAGAATACACTTTCTTCTCAAGTGCTCATGGAACATTCTCCAGGAGAGATCATATCTTGGATCACAAATGAAGCCTTGGTAAATTTAAGAAAACTGAATTCATATCACATATCTTTTCTGCCCACAACACTATGAGACTATATATCAATTATAGGAAAAAAATAACTGTAAAAAATACAAACACATGAAGCTAAACAATACACTACTAAATAACCAAGAGATTACTGAAGAAATCAAGTAGGAAATTAAAAAAATACCTAGAAGCAAATGACAATGAAAACACAATGTCCCAAAACCTATGGGATGCAGCAAAAGCAGTTCTAAGAGGGAAGTTTATAGCAATACAATCCTACTTCAAGAAACAAAAAAAAATCTTAAATAAACAACCTAAACTTACACCTAAAGCAATTAGAGAAAGAAGAACAAAAAACCCCCCAAAGTTAGCAGAAGGAAAGAAATCATAAAAATCAGATCAGAAATAAATGAAAAAAAAAAAATGAAGGGCACAATAGCAAAGATCAATTAAACTAAAAGCTGGTTCTTTGAGGCGATAAAAAAATAATTGATAAACCATTAGCCAGACTCATCAAGGAAAAAAGGGAGAAGACTCAAGTCAACAGAATTAGAGATGAAAAAGGAGAAGTAATAACTGACACTGCAGAAATACAAAGGATCATGAGAGATTACTACAATCAGCTATATGACAATAAAATGGACAAACTGGAAGAAATCAACAAATTCGTAGAAAAGCACAACCTTCCGAGACTGAACCAGGAAGAAATAGAAAATATAAACAGACCAATTAGCAACCACTGAAATTGAAACTGTGATTAAAAAATCTTCCAACAAACAAAAGCCCAGGACCAGATGGCTTCACAGGGGAATTCTATCAAACATTTAGAGAAAAGTTAACACCTATGCTTCTCAAACTCTTCCAAAATATAGCAGAGGGAGGAACACTCTCAACTCAACCTAAGAGGCCATCATTACCCTGATACAAAAATCAGACAAAGATGTCACAAAAAAAGAAAACTACAGACCAATATCACTGATGAACATAGATGCAAATATCCTCAACAAAATACAAGCAAACAGAGTCCTACAGCACATTAAAAGGGGTCATACACCATGATCAGTGGGGTTTATCCCAGGAATGCAAGGAGTCTCCAATATATGCAAATAATCAATGTGATACACCATATTAACAAACTGAAGGATAAAAACCATATGATATTCTCAATAGATGCAGAAAAAGCTTTTGAGAAAATTCAACACCCATTTATGATAAAAACCCTCTAGAAAGTAGACGTAGAGGGAATTTACCTTAACATAATAAAGGCCATATATAACATACCCACAGCCAACATCACTCTCAGTGGTGAAAAATTGAAATAATTTCCTATAATATCAGGAACAAGACAAGGTTGCCCTCTCTCACCACTATAATTCAACATGTTTGGAAGTATTAATCACAGCAGTCAAAGAAGAAAAAGAAATAAAAGGAATTCAAACTGGAAAAGAAGAGGTAAAACCATCACTGTTTGCAGATGACATGATACTATACATAGAGAATCCTAAAGATTCTAACAAAAAACTACTAGAGTTAATCAATGAATTTGCTAAAGTAACAGGATACAAAATTAATGCACAGAAATCTCTTGCATTCCTATACACTAATGGTGAAAAATCTGAAAGAGAGATTAAGGAAACAATCACATTCACCACTGCAACAAAAATAATAAAATACCTAGGAATAAACCTACCTAAGAAGACAAAAGACCTGTATGTAGAAAATTATAAGACACTGATGAAAGAAATTAAAATTAATACAAACAGTTGGAGAGATATACCACGTTCTTGGATTGGAAGAATCAACATTGTGAAAATGACTATACTACCCAAAGCAGTCTACAGATTCAATGCAATCCCTATCAAAATACCAATGACATTTTTCAAAGAACTAGAACAAATAATTTCACAATTTGTGAGGAAACACAAAAGACTCTGAATAGCCAAAGCAATCTTGAGAAAGAAAAACAGAGCTGGAGGAATCAGGCTCCCTGACTTCAGACTATACTACAAAGCTTCAGTAATCAAGACAGTATGGTACTGGCACAAAAACAGAAATATAGATCAATGGAACAGGATTGAAAGCCCAGAGATAAACCCACACACATATGGTCACCTTATTTTTGATTAAGGAGTCAATATATACAATGGAGAAAAGACGGCCTCTTCAATAAGTGGTGCTGGAAAAACTTGACAGCTACATATGAAAGAATGAAATTAGAACACTCCCTTACACCATACACAAAAATAAACTCAAAATGCATTAAAGACCTAAATGTAAGACCAGATACTATCAAACGCTTCAAGGAAAATATAGGCAGAACACTATGACATAAATCACAGCAAGATCCTTTTTGACTCACCTCTTAGAGAAATGGAAATAAACCCAAAAATAAACAAATGGGACCTAATGAAACTTAAAGGCTTTTGCACAGCAAAGCAAACCATAAACAAGACGGAAAGACAACCCTTGGAATGGGAGAAACTATTTGCAAATGAAGCAACTGACAAAGGATTAATCTCCAAAATTTACAAGCAGCTCATGCAGCTCAATATCAAAAAAACAAACAATGAAAAATGGGTAGAAGACCTTAATCGACATTTCTCCAAAGAAGATATACAGATTGCCAACAAACACATGAAAGGATGCTCAACGTCACTAATTATTAGAGAAATGCAGATCAAAACTACAATGAGGTATCACCTCACACTGTTTAGAATGGCCATCATCAAAAAATCTACAAACAACAAGTGTTGGAGTGGGTGCAGAGAAAAGGGACCCTCTTGCACTTTTGGTGGGAATGTAAATTGATACAGCCACTATGGAGAACAGTATGGTGGTTCCTTAAAAAACTAAAAATAGAACTATGACCCAGCAATCCCACTACTGGGCATGTACCCTGAGAAACCCATCATTCAAAAAGAGTCACGTACCACAATGTTCATTGCAGCACTCTTTACAATAACCAGGATATGGAAGCATCCTAAGTGTCCATCCACAGATGAATGGATAAAGGAGATGAGGCACATATATACAATGGAATATTAGCCATAAAAAGAAAAGAAATTGAGTTATTTGTAGTGAGGTGTATGGGCCTAGAGTCTGTCATACAGAGTGAAGTAAGTCAGAAAGAGAAAAGAAATTACCAATGATAGCACATATATATGGAATTAAAAAAAATGTTCTAATAAACCTAGGGGCAGGACAGGAATAAAGATGCAGATTCAGAGAATGGACTTGAGAACACGGGGAGGGGGAAGGGTAAGCTGGGATGAAGTGAGAGCGTAGCACTGACATATATACCCTACCAAATATAAAATAGATAGCTAGTGGGAAGGAGTCACATAACACAGGGAGATCAGTCGGTGCTTTGTGACCACCTAGAGGAGTGGGATAAAGAGGGTGGGAGGCAGACACAAGAGGGAAGGGATACAGGGATATATGTATACATATAGTTGATTCACTTTGTTATACAGCAGAAATTAGCACAACATTGTAAAGCGATTATACTCCAATAAAGATGTTAAATTCAAAAATAAATAAAACTATCAACTTCAAGGTAAATTACAAGAAACATTATTAATACTTATGGTATTGGCATGAACACATAGGCAACAAAGAAACTGTAATGAATGGATATGGGGGAGTTTATTCTTAACCTATTTTATCAATTCCATATGAAGCTGCTATTTAAAGGCATCATAATTTATTTCCACATGATGAAACTAGGAACTGTCACATTGCTAGATCTATTAGAAGGAAATATGTCTTTTGGTTCAGTTAATTCAATTCCACAAGTATTTATTAAGCACTTATCTGAGCAAAGCACTATAGAATCATCCATGTACAAGCAATTAGAATTTAACTGGTTCAGAGAATATTTGCTACATCATTTCACTTTAAAAAGTTAACTGTTACCATATCCCTTCTTGGTCTTCTTATAAAAGTGCCTTAATTTAGAGGCTTGAGATTAGAATAAATGTGATATCACCCAAGCTGAGTACCTTAATTTTCATATTCAAACTGGGTTTAGAGAAGTAGCATTATTAAAATAATAATGAGCTTCTTTTGAATGCTATTTATAATATACTTTCACATTTATTAATGTATTGGGTCCTGGGGCAAACCATCAAAGTTGATTGGACAGATATAATTTTTATTTTGCATATCAGGAAACTGAGGCTGAGATGTTTACATGATTTTCCAAGAGCTTTCTACTGGTTGACTATTTGGAAACCACACCTTGGACACAAGATATTTAGGAGAAAAATCAAATGTTCTTTCTAACTGTACAATGATGCAACAGAAGTAGTCATGCTGTCATTGCAATTCAGTGAGGAATTTAGTTCACAAGACTTTTCCACCCTCTCTGAAGAGATTGAAGAGTCATTTGTAAGAAAAGCTTGTTGAGGTGGTCATCTGAATGGCCTGTTAGTGTTGTGGGTCTAACTACACAAAGATATACGTAGGCGAGTAAAATGGGGAAAATTATACAAATTTTCAAAAATGTGATCAGTGTAGACTAGTAGTTCTTGCCCAGGAACTTTTGTCTTTCTTCCCCCACAGAATAATCGGCAAAATCTGTAACATTTTTGAATGTCACAACTGGGAGTGTAGGTGCAACTGGTAAGGAAAGACCAGGGATGCTGTTAAATATCCTACAATGTATAGTACAGCACACCACCACCACCACCACCACAAACACACACACACACACACACACACACGCACACAAAACAAAGAACTATTTACTATGAACTATAAATAGTGCTAAGGTTGAAATAAAACCTAGTATGGACAACCAAGAAAATTCAGGTAAAAATAAAATGACATTTAAAAAATATATGTGAGTCTTCCGCATAGCACAGGGAGATCAGCTCTGTGCTTTGTGACCGCCTGGAGGGGTGGGATAGGGAGGGTGGGAGGGAGGGAGATGCAAGAGGAAAGAGATATGGGAAAATATGTATATATATATAACTGACTCATTTTGTTGTAAAGCAGAAACTAACACACCATTGTAAAACAATTATACTCCAATAAAGATGTTAAAAAATATATATGTGAGTCTTGATGTACTTTTAATGATTACATAATCTATACAACCATCTCAACATTCTTTTGAGTCGAAATCATCTAGATTTGGGAGTTGCCATGTTTACTTATTTCCCTCTGTAAATATTTTCTTTCTCTATGATGGCAGTTTGAAAGATAAATGAAAGAAAAACATCCCTTTATGTGATTCCTGCCCTCACATTATTATTATTATTATTTTTAATCAGCAAATAATGCTACAGGCTGAAGTTTCTAAGTGTACAATTCACTTTTGTTTGGTTGAAAGGGGCTTTCAGTGAGATGATTCCAGGTCAGGGGATGGTGAGTCATGGGACTCATGAAACAAAACAAAACAAATGTAACATACAGCTGTCCATGTCAATTCATTACTCCTTGTTTGGACTTCCTGTTGAAATAGCTAAGAGGTCAGTTTGGTTTGCTCAGGCTACTTCTGCTGTAGTGCATGGATACATCTATTAAAATTGGTTAATTTGAGAATCAGCTAACAATTGATGTTTGTTCCTCTCCACTTAATATTTATAAGTGTAAATTTTGAGGACAAACGGAAAACATGTGACTAAAAATGAAAGCAGAAACCATTTCATGGAGAATCCTGTAAAACATATCAAGGAGTGTGAACTTTATCCAGTAGATGATAGAAGACATGACTTGGGTATAATCAAGGGTGTGTCCCATGTGGTCAACTCTGCTTTTTAGATGAATCAATGTGATAGTTCTGTGGATGATGGATTTTACTCATCCAGACGGAAGAGAAGGAGAACAATTAGAGGATTCTGAGTCTATTATTGCACCGATAAATATTTGTGGAATGAAGGTATTCATTGATTAGATTGTGTACAGTAAACTTTCCTGACCAATATATATAGTACACATACCACTTCAGCTAACTTTTACTCAGTTTATTCATGTAGGCAATATATATTACTGAGTTATACATCTTGTGATAGTCTCTATGCTATAGCTGGATATAACTCATTATGGAAATCTAAAAACTGAGAATAAACAAATTCTCTTCCCCCTACATTTCCAACACACAGGATAGTCAAGGGACAAGACAACTGCAGTACTCACTCCTAGTCAATGACTGGAACAGAGGGAATCACACAGTAACCCACTGGGCTGTGAGGCCCCTTATTTTGGATTTAGAGGATCTTCCTTGATAGGCTCCACTTCTGGTCCTCCGAGTAGCTCTCAAGTTCATTGTTCTCCAAGGCTTTGACTCTACCTTTTCTGTGTGCTCTCCTGTTCTATGGCATGTCATAACATCTGAGGGAGGCATTGAAGAAAGTCGCGCTCCTTGCTGGCTGAGCTACATTCTCAGCCTGCCCCTGGTCCCTAGAAATTTTGGGGGCCTGTGATTGTTTAACTTCTTTAACAGTCACAGTCTTCTTGGTCTAGTTTTACAGCACTTTTGGCAATATGACTGTCTCAAAAACATGTTTTTAATAGATATGATTTCAGTCACTACCATGTGCCAGTATATCTATAGACTTACAGACATTTTGAGATTATTACACTTCTGTAGATTGTGTCTTTAGCCTCTTTCCACTGAGCCATTTTATTGAAAAAAAAAAATACTGGAGGGCATCTTAATCCAATCAGAGGTCTTAACAAAAGGTGTGACAGTGTGGCCTTAGGCTGGTCTTTCTCCCCAGCTCTCTCTTAATCTGACAATCATTTCCAGGTTGAAGAGGCTGGGAGATGAGAATCAGTTACATCCTGAAACTTCTAAAGTCCAGGCATGTTTGGATTCTCTCTTCCCCTTTTATCCCTCCTTGTAAAAAGGCCAATTCTTTCCTGAGCTCATCTCTCACTCATGATATTTATCAACCATGGCTTCTAACAAACAACTCATGCTAGTAATATTCTGCCTCAATATCTCCTTGCCCAAACCTACAGATTCATTAGGTATATTTTCTGCCTTCTAAGTTCCTTCAGGTGACCGTTTTGCCAACTATTTGGCCATAAATACTTCCCCATTTGTCTGGACAGAATTAACAGTTTCCATGCTGCCTTCCACTCAGGCTCCAAAGCCACGTGACACATATTTCAGATTTTGGCTTCGCCAGCACATGTCTTCTAGGTATCAATGACTATGTTTATACGCTATTGCTGTAATGATGCTATGAACCCATTACTCTCCAAATCTCAGTGGTTTACAGGAATATGTATTGATTCCTCATTCACAAACCTGTGGATTGGCTGCAGCAGCTCCACGCCAGGCTGACCCCATGGTCAGGCTCTGGATTGCACCACATGACCTCTCGTCAAAAGCCTCATTTGATGGAGCAGCTCTAACATAAGTACACTGTTGTCATGCCAGAGCAAAGAGGGCAGGAAGGCTGCCAGACACTTTTACTGACTCTTAGAGATGTCACTGGAAATTGACACTCCTTTACTTTCACCCCTATTCCATTGGTCAGTGCACATCACGTGGACAAGTCCAACACCAATGGGATGGGGATATATCTTCCTCCCAGGGCAGATGAGCAAGGGAGAATGAGTGTTACTGAACCCTCATCCTCTATAAGAGGTTAGTATGTCACACTACTATATATAAAATAGATAACCAACAAGGACCTACAGTATAGCACAGGGAACTATACTCAATATTTTGTAATAAACCTATAAGGGAAAATAATTTGAAAAAGAATATTGTTTCTAACATGACATTGTAAATCAACTATACTTCAATAAAAAATAAATTAATTTAGAAAAAAGAAGTTAGTATGTGTCAGACATGGTATGTATTGGCGTCTATGTGGCTCTACAGGAATAAGTGCTTCCATGGCTTTACAAACATTTATGCTTAACAAAGCAATGGCATTTGTAAAATCAACACTATGGTTTCCTTTCTTCTGAGAATTCATATAAACATATTCCCAAAATAATAAAAATGAGAATAATTTGCCTAATTTGTTTCATACACCCTAAAATATAATTCAGTAGGTGAGGATATATCTATTTTCTGTTAACTGTTTAAAAACTATGGCCCAGGGTTATGGTATGTTCTTTAAGGTCACTTAGATACTGTGAAACTCATAATTAAATTAAAAGTTTGGTTTGCTAGCTTAATGCTTATTCCTAAGTTAATGAGATTAATTACCTTTCAAAGAGGAGTTTTAAAAAAGACTGTTTTGAGTTGTACATGTCCATAAATGTAGCATGTTTGCTATGGAACAAAGATCATAATTTGCAACAGATTTTGAGAATTAATACTTATATTAAAACTTCAAAAAAATGTTCAGGTTAATTCTGGTACATCACCTAAGAGAAAAATAGAGTGCTCAAGAATCAGTTTAACATGGGAGAAAGATGACTTTGTCATTAAAGATCAATCAAAAGTAAACTTTCAAAGTTCACAAAAGAAAACTATGTATTAAAATGAAAAATGGCTTTTATCAGTCATTTTACTTTAAAATTTTAATAACTGCACTAAAATAAATATGATTTAATGAATGAGAGAATAACACGGATAGGTTGCCATGGAAAAAGTCTCTTTGGTCTTATAATGATAAAAATTTTTTGACTAAAAGAAAAAATTTAAGAGCAAGATGAAAATGATGCAGGGTTGAGGAAGAAAATACAGTAAGAAACTTATTATCAATAGTAAGTTATTAGTTGCTGTTCCCTAAACATCAGAGGAGGTTGCAGGACTGCATAAGTAAAGCAAGAGACATATCTTAAAGCTGATTGTAGTGAAAAGGATATTTTTTCTCCAGTTCTCATAAGTGTTGGAATACTGGTCAAGTTTCAAGCTTAGGACTGCAGTACACAAACAGGTGCCTGTGCAGACTCCTCAGTTTTGTTTAGTAGAACATCCACATGAAATAGGCTTGAGCTTCCTCCTCTAGTTTACTATCTACATAAGTGTAGTGAGTTATTTCTTATTTACTGTGCTTTTTACTTATTTTCTTGTACACGATCTCCTCCGTGTTCAGCCTGATGCATCAATCTGCTTCCAAAAGCATGAAGAATGTTATGGCATGAATGCAAAGAGGAAAGGAGAAAAGCTGTATGTAGCTCTGACACCCAAAATACCATTTTAAAGTCCTCAGTAAGACAATATGCTTGGGAGTTGGTTTTACCTAGAGGGAACTGTATTTTCTAAATTTCTTCATTTCCTTCTATAACATTATCAAGAGCCTGGTTTCTTAATCATAGAATTTTCACCCTTTATTAAAGGAGGAGAAAATAATCTTCCAGACCTGCTTGTCCCAGTTCAACTTGGTGTGGAGAGAGGATGAGGTGGAGTGAGGAAGGGGGGGCTTGTTTAACCTCTGTGAAGGCTTCTGCCTTGTTGGAGTTAAGGGACTTTTATGATATTTGGCGAGGTAGAGGGAACAACGTAGACCAGAGGGGCTTTGATCTCATTTCCTTTGGGGACCCTAAGAGGAGAAGTCCCTGCATAGTCTGTGAGGTGGCTGCCTTGGGGTAGAAGAGGCAGTTCATTCTGGGAAGGCAGTGGGAACCAAAGAGTAGGCTTTGCCCCAGAAAGTCCACCTCAGTTCCTGGGCTGATAAACACATCCAGCTGGAAGGAACAGAAGGAAACTTAGTGTGCTGGCTGATAAGCATGATGGAGGGCTGAGGAGTTAGTGTCGCTGAATGGAAAGGACCTGAAGTCAAGAGCCGCCCTATGGTCCAACTGGGTGAGGGACCACATGGGAGTTATTGCTAGAGGTCAGGTGTCCATGGCGACAGGGGGAGCTAAGGACGAGCTATCTCCTGTCAGCACAGAGATGAAATAGCTTCCCTTTGAGCACTGCTTGAGACAAAAGACACATCACTATTTCACCAGGCGGAATGAATGCCTTTGGGGTGTCCAGTTAACCACACTGGTAAATGGCATCACTGCAGGTGACCAAAGTGCTAGTGAAGAGTATCAGGAAGGAACCAACTGCTCCCCACATAAGCTTCTCCCAGTATATACTCAGATATCCTCTTAGCAAAGAGATGGGGAAGAAGAGGTAATCTCTAAGACAGCACTCATCCCCCAAGTAGGAACTGGCTGAAGTGTTTGCTTTGTTAGATTGGAAGACTTCATTTTTTTCTATACTATCCAGTTGAATGTGCTTCTGTGAGGAAAGTTCACACCATAAATGTAGTAAATAAATTTAAAATGCCATTACCTTTTTCTTACACATTGGAGTATGTGGGAGTAATTCATGACTCCACTACTTAAAATTATCCAGCTTAGGGCTTCCCTGGTGACGCAGTTGTTGAGGGTCCGCCTGCCGATGCAGGGGACATGTGTTCGTGCCCCGGTCCGGGAAGATCCCACATGCCGTGGAGCGGCTACCGTGAGCCATGGCCGCTGAGCCTGCGCGTCCGGAGCCTGTGCTCCGCAACGGGAGAGGCCACAACAGTGAGAGGCCCGTGTACCGCAAAAGACAAACAAACAAACAAACAAAATATCCAACTTAGTCCATGTGAAATTTAAGAAGTCAGTCTTATCAAAGATGAAAGATAATAAAACTATTTTAATGGCTTTCCTGGGAGGCCACTACACATGTGCCTGATTCTTTGTTCATACTTTGCCTCATCATTACTGGGCCCAGACAACCAATGAGAGTTGAAAGCTGATGCTGGTACCTGAGTTTGGTCTGCAGAGGTGTCTGTCTTCGTATCACCTTCTCTGTGTGTCTTCTGTGTGTCATTTCTAAGAACACTTGTCATTGGATTTAAGGTCCACCTGGATAATCCAGGACGATCTCCTCATCTCAAGATCTTTGACATAATTACATTTGCAAAGACCCTTTTTTCTAAGTAAGAAAACATTCACGGTTCTTGGAATGAGGACATGGGCATATCACTTTGGGGACCACCATTCAGCCATAATGAGGAGCAAGGAACTTAGATTGGATGTAATAACTCCCTTGATTGTGTATTTTAAACTTCCTGAAAAGGAAAAGAGGGCTTCATCGGGTATGACATGTGAAAAAGATGTTGGGATCAAAGGAGTTGGCATTTAGGTGAAGTTGAAAGACTGTCAGAATCATAGTACTAGAAAAAAATGACACAGAATGACTGAAGTGGTAGAAAGACATATATGAAATTGTGACACGTTTATTAAAGAAAGATAAATAAGAAAATACTATATAGCATAAATTAAAGGAACACTCCCTAATATAAAGTAGTGATTTCTCTTCCTGTACTATTTCATTCCAGCTCACAGAAGCTTCATTTTCCTTGATTGTTACTGCAGCTATACATCTTAGCAACTGTGGTCATAGGAAGCCAAGGGCTTTAGCGTTTAGGAGCTTGGAGGCATAAGTTAGATAGGATAGTTTTAAAATACAACTAGAGGCATTCCCACCTGTCTCTCAAATAGTTTCCCTCAGTAAACTTGTCCTTTAGGCAGTGATGGTTAAGCAGTTTGGGTGATGCCTCAAGAGAGTGTGTTTTCCCAGATCCTTTGTTTTTTTCCCTCTGCAGTCCCAACAGAAAGGTCTACTGCATTCTCTATGTGATCTTTAACAACTGCATGAAGAATTATTATTTAGAACAACAGCTCTTTTCTCTCTTCCTCTCTTCTCCTCCCCTTCTCCCCCAAATTTGTTTTCCCCAAAAGGCTGAGGTCAGATGAAATTTATCAAGTGTTTGAGAAAGAGTTTCCATCTCTGGTTATTCGAATGTTATGTATGAAATGAGTTTGAAATTCATTTCCTCATTCTAATCCTCAATTTAATTGATCCAATTCTGCATCTATTCAGCAAACAAACATTGAGCACTCACTATGTTCACTAGGGATACTAATACCCCAAAGACACAGATTCTGCATTCAACTTACTGTCTAGTGCAGGGACCAGTAAACTATGACCCATGAGTCAAATCCAGCCCACAGCTGGTTTCTGTACAGCCTTCAAGCTAAAGAAGTTTTTCACATTTTTGAGGGGTTGTAAAAAAAGATAAGTAGCATATGTGACAGAGACCATATACAACTCACAAAAGCATAAAATATTGATTTTCTGGTCCTTTATAGAAGAAGTTTCTTGACCCCTAGTCTGGTGAGAAAATATATGGCAATAATAACACCAACCTCACAAATTGTTGGAATTTGTTGCAGGTTATGTGCTATATTTGCCTGGCCAGCCTAAATCTCTTTTCTTCTAATAAGAGATTAACTTTTGGCAACAAACCCTACCCTGATCTCAGGTCTCAACAAACCTACTCAAGATGAGGTAGGGTGGGCCTGACTCCATTACTCTTAGTTTAGGGTTGGGTACTTAGGACTAGTTAGTCTTGCTTTTGAATGTCTCTGATCACAAAAAAAAAAAAAAAAAAAAAAAAAAAAAAAAATTCACACAGCTCAAGTAGGTCCAGTAAGATCCAAACATAGAATTTTGCAGTAATTATTGGGAAAGAAAAACTATATTTCTTCTGGAGTTATTAGATGAATGATAATTAAAAACTTGAGCTTTTTCAGGACCACTGCTTCTAAGAGGGCTTATATGAGAAACAGACTAACTCTGAGGAATAAAGAGACAAAAACGAAGAAGAGACCAAGTGCTGAAGATACTGTTTGAGCCCTGGATTCAATTGTACCAGGAGCTAATTCTTGTTTTGGGATTTGTGTTTTGTTTTGTTTTGTGAGGTAATAAAATTACTATTTTTATTTAAAGTAGTTTAAACTAAGTTTCTGTTACTGTAACATAAGGTATCCCACCAATAACAAATTCAATGAGAAAATGGATGTTAAATAATTTATACATAATAAGTGCTTATGAAATCCTCTTCATTAAAATCAGTACTTAGTATGCTATAAGAAATATAACATATTTACATTTGGAAGGTATTTTAAGGTTTCATTCAACCTAGCTCTCTTGTTTTGCTGAACTGGAGACTGTAGGACCCCAGAACATTTAAAAGTAATTTAAAAACTTCAAAATGGAAAAATCACAATGCTGTATGCTACTTACTAACTGAGATGCATTTAATTTTGTATGGTAATGGCTATGAGCAGCATCTAATACATCTGTGGCAGTCAGAGAAGGCTTCCTGAAAGAGGCAATGGCTTAGTTGGTTTTCAAGGAAGATCATCTTTGCTTAGTCAAAAAAATTAGGGTCAGTTGGTGAGTCTTAGAGGTTAATTATTCTCCGCAAAGGGAATACACTCTGTAAAGGCAGGAATATGAAAGAAAACACATAACTTTCTGAGAAGTGCAAAGTTAAATTCAGAGGGACATTAAGTAGTGAAGCATAAGTAGAAAGAATGAGGTTATAGAGGTAACCTAGGGTTAGGTCATGACAGTTCTCATATGCCAGTAGGACTATGAGAAGGAATGCAGGTTCTAAATTTAGGTTCTGAAGAGAAAACAACAATGTGGCAGTTCAGCTGCTGCTCTATTATTCCAGGAGAACAATGTGAGAGTCCAAGGTTTGATTGATCTGAGGACAAGAAGATGAAGAAAGGATGGGAGTCCAGGTAGAGCTTTTGAGGAGGTGGGAGGTATTTAAGAGGTATGTAACAGAGAAGCTCTGATGAATAATTCCATGTGGGAAGTGAAACAGATGGAAGTGTTGCTGAATGGGTGGGGTTTGGGGCTGCTAGATGGATGGATGCTGGTTATATTCTCTGATAACAGAGAATAAGGAAGAAAAACCTGCAAAAAGTTTTACTCATTCAGTTTTGTTGTGAAGTGTAGGCGTGGGAGAAACATGACGAGTTCTGTTTTTGACATTTCGAGTTTGATGTGCTCATGGTCATTAAGTAGTGTTGATCATTAAATAGTGAGGACTAGGGTACAGAAGGGAGATTTGGGTTGGAGATTCAGTTTTCAATAATCACCATGTGGATGGGAGTGGAAAACATATGACACAATAAGATGTTGTAAGGAGAGATAGTTGCTTCTCTTGATTTATTCCAGGTCTTTCTCTTTATTAAAATTGAATATAATGAGCAAAATATTTATTTTAAATATAGAATATAGCAATGAATTTTAAACAAGTCATCAATATAGTTCATGTCTACATACCTCAGTACTCCTGGGAATTCTAGAATTTCTCTAAGGAATTCTAGATATTGTAACAATTTTTTCATAGAAATTTTGAATCCTGTAAACTCTACAACAAAGTTATTCTCCTCTTATTGAAGAATGAGGAAATAGTGTGGTATTATGCATAGAATCTCAGATTGGAAATCAGTACAAATTGTGTACTCATCCTGCTTCTAACTGGCTGTGCTACTCTGAGAAAGTTGCCTAATGTCAGTGGAACCCTTCTTCCCATCTATAAAATAAGGCGGTTAAAGCAAATGTTCTATAGGCATCCTCGCTGCTCAAACATTCTAAAAGTCTAAGTATCTATGAATCAATGAGTAATTTGCCTTTCCTTAATTTCATTCTCGTGACACTCTTGACATTAAGAGATGGAAGCAGATCTGATGAGCTCAGAGGTTGTGCTTTAAAAAGCAAACTAAAGATATGTAGAAATTACCAACAATTTTAGACCCAAAATTAATCAAGTTGCAACCTGTTGTTGTTTATCATTTCAATATTTACCGTTGAATTACCCTTCCTGATCCTTTCAGCTAGGGGAGCCAGGGTTAGCACGGCCAGAGTAACCAGAGCCCCCATTTACTCCATGATCCCTTGTTGCCAATGGCTCAACACAAAGAGTTTGGTTTTAGGACTATCCATTTAGTGAGTCTGCCTTGATATTTAGTGTTATGTAAGTTCATTGATGCCAACGTTATAAATTATTCAGAATATTGAAAGTGGCATGCATTTGTGTCTTTTGCCGGCAGCTTTTTCAATTTAGCCAAAACATTTCACATTTAACTATAAAAATTTTTCTGATAACTAGGTGATTGGGTATACAGAACCAAAGTAATTCAATTAGAAAATGTATTTTAATCATGGAAAACTGACAACATAATGGATAGAACTTGTTTAAGTGAATGAACACATTATCAAATAAAGAATGATTGACTTTTCAGGAGTCACAGAACCTGAAAAATATAAAACATTATAGATAAAATGTGTCATTCACCTGTGATTTTGAAAGTAGGCAAGCAGATCCAGTTTGAATATTTTACTCAAATATGTTTAAAACTCTCCTTAGTAAAGTAAAATAACAAATTTTTAATAAAAACATATGCGTAAACTCTCAAAAGACAGACAAGCACGACTCACAGGTATCCTATATAGAGCACCTATTTGTTTCTAGGTCTTGATAGAACCACAGCCTAAATGAATAAAGGCCGCAAAACAGGTGTCATGAGTATTGATTTTAGTGAGGCATTTGATATAGTGTTTAATGAAATCTTATTCCCCAAATAATGAGCAATCACATGTGTTGAAAACTGGCTGAAGGAACATGAACAAAAGGTGGTAAGAAATGCCTACCTGTTTGTAAACTACAATTTCAGAAGTTTTACTGTGAGGCCCTGGAAGGAAACAAAGGAGAATGGAGGAACAAATTTTGGAAAACCTTCCAGAAATAAAAGTGAACATTTCGCTCACTGGTATACAGAATGAATTAAAAATAATACAATGTTCTGATCCAATATTTTTTCTTTAACATTTATATTAATATCCTTTCACCTCTGTTGTAATTCAGACTGAAATGAGAGCTTGCATAACAAACTTATGGTTACCAAAGGGGAAGGGGGTGGGGGAAGAATAAATTAGGAGTTTAGCATTAGCAGATACACACTATTGTATATAAAATAAACAACAAGTTCCTGCTGTATAGCACAGGGAACTATATTCAATATCCTGTGATAAATGATAATGGAAAGTAATCTGATTTAACTGAATCACTTCACTGTACACCAGAAACTAACACAATATTATAAATCAACTATACTTCAACTTAAAAAAAAAGCTAAAAGAAAAATAAAAGGATTTTTCATTCACAGGTTTGAGGCATTTAGGACATAGTTTATGTCTATCTTTTTGCATATATCATAATCTTAAGACAATGTTTTATCATCGTCTTATCTCTATATTTTTCCCCTTATTCATGGCAGGTACTTATTAGTTATTCTTTAAATTTATCACAACTCTTTTCTTCCCTCATTTGTACCTTTTCTTTACTTGAACTTACAAGTAACCTCAAAAAAATAAAAATAAAAAACAAACAAAAAACAAACCAGAAAAAACTTACCAAATTGTCTTATAATCTTGAGCACGTTTTTTAGTGGAAAAATTGGTGGGGGGAGGAGTAAGGAATCTGTTTTAATTTATTACATGAACATGCTGTATAAAACTTAATTTTAAAATATGGAAAGGTAATTTTTTCATTTAAAAAAATCCTTCAGGCTTCCCTGGTGGTGCAGTGGTTGAGAGCCCGCCTGCCAATGCAGAGGACACGGGTTCGTGTCCCGGTCCGGGAAGATCCCACATGCCGCAGAGTGGCTGGGCCCATGAGCCATGGCCGCTGAGCCTGCGCTTCCGGAACCTGTGCTCTGCAACGGGAGAGGCCACAACAGTGAGAGGCCCGCAAACCGCAAAAAAAAAAAAAAAAAAAAAATCCTTCAACCTAAATATGTATTACCAATATTCTCTCCTCTTTTTGGATACAAGAAAAAAATGCTTGAAACAATTGTTAAGAACACATGTTCTGGTAATAACATTCATAAGACTGAAATATAATTGTTAATACAATGAAGGTCTTATCATTTATGTAGAATAAAGTCTATGTGGAGTATTTTCGGAATCAGGGCTGAATTATTCATGGTGTTAATGTATTGTATGTTTTCCTAAAATAATTTTTACACAGAAGACTCATAGCTGTTTTCAATCTATATATTTTTTTATTTCATTTAAATGTATCAGTGTTATTCTTTCCATTTAATAGAGAAAATGGGGGCATGGTCAGGATGAGTAAGTGCATGAGAAAGATAGGAAAATAAGGTCTGAAACTCATGTATGATAGTCTGTAATTTTCTGATATTGTCAGGAAACTAATCCTTCAGAATTAGTAGGTGTGTTTCTCCATCAATAGCCACTTTAATTGAAATGTAGTGTATTTTTAAATATTTGAATTCTACCTCTTTGTCATGGTAGCTCAGTATAAATTGCTATAAAGTTACTGTAATACTTGTTTTCAAACAATAAAATAAAATTATCTGTCTTTGTTTATTTTGATCCTTTGAAGGGGTTTTTAACTGTTGGTTAATTTACACTGTTTTATTCCTGGCAAAATTCCAGATGATCCTCAAAGTCATAGGAACTATTATTACAGCATAAGACAGGAAATAAAATGCTGTTGTCTTAGAAACAGACTTTCCTTTATTACCTTCCTATAGTGGCACATGGGCTGCCAGTTACATATAGCATTTGCATGGGGCTGGGAGATCACTTTGTAAGCTACAAGAACATTCTATTCTTTTAACTTCTATCATCATGCTTTGTATCTCAGAGGATAAATAATTTTTTTAAAGCAGTGAGATAAAATGTGGAATTATTAATTTTCTTTTAGCTTTTATCAACTGTGTATCCCCACCTATGAGATCCTGCATTGGGAATTGTAGATTCCAAAGGGCACACTTGAGAAGATTTCTGAATAACACCATTGATACTAGGATATCATGATATGTTAAAAAAAAAAAGTGTCAAGGGAACAAAGCAGGTCACAGGTCACAGGATATAAAGGTCCTTTTCTGAGAAACCTCCATACTGTTTTCCACAGTGGCTGCACCAATTTACATTCCCATCAACAGTGTAGGAGGGTTCCCATTTCTCCACAGCTTGGCCAACATTTGTTATTTGTGTTCTTTTTGATAATAGCCATTCTGACAGGTGTGAGGTGATATCTCATTGTGGTTAATAAATCAGACAGAGAAAGAAAAATACTCTATGTTGTTGCTTATATGTGGAATCTCAAAAATAAAACAAACAACTGTATATAACAAAACAGAAGCAGAGTCACTGATATAGAGAACAAACTAGTGGTTACCAGTGGGGAGAGGGAAGGGGGAGGGGAAAGATAGGGGTAGGGGATCAAGAGGTACAAACTACTATGTATAAAATAAATAAGCTACATGGATATATTGTATTGCACAGCATAAACATAGTCATTATTTTGTAAAAACGTTAAATGGAGTATAATCTATAAAAATACTGAATCACTATGATGTACCCCTGAAACTAATATAATATTGTGAATCAATTATACTCCAATAAAAAATTAAAACAATAAAAATATTTTTGTGGAAAAAAGGTCCTTTTATGAAAGAATCTCCAAAGTGAAATGATTTCTTCAGCATAAGATACTCATTATCCCAGCGCTTATTTACTGAGTACCTCCTACTTGCTAGATGCTGTTCTGGGCACTGGTAATGGGGCATGAAGAAACCTGCTTCTGCCCTCATGAGACTTACCTTCTGGTGGGAAGAGACAGGCATGAAGTCAAAAAACAAGTAAAGGATATGTCAAAGTAAAATAAATGGTGTGTCATCTAGTGTTGTGATACAGGGATGAAAAGGCAGCAGGAAAGCATGACAGGAAAGAAAGTATGGAGAGAGGGAAGGAGGGAGAGAGAGAGAGAATGTGTGTGTGTTGGAGGGCACAGGGGTGGGGTGGGGTGCCGTTTTAAATAGAACAGTTGAGAGAGGCTCCGTGATACTAACATTTGAGGAGATAACTAAGGAAGATGAGAAATGAGTCTGTTTTAGAGAGTTTTTATCTACATAGCAACGTAACTCTGATCATTCTTAAAATATTCAGAAACGCAACTCAGATTTCACTTCATTACAACTATTATGAATTTTTCCCCATAGAACCATTGTATTTATACTGCCACATACTGAGTAGAATCAAAATGCACAGCATTTCAGGGTTTAAACATAGAATTGATTAAATGCATTGAAATATAACATGTTACAGGGTCAAGGGCTTGCTGCCTGATACATAAACACATAGTGAAATAGAAAGATGTTGAACTCCACTTTGTAATGCAGAAAGGTATGTACAGATGATGCACTGTGGTTCTTTTGTTTGTCTCATATTCCTTTCTCAGAAACTATAGGAAAAATGTACTCCGTGCTGTACTATGGTTGAATTTCTCGTATTCAGTAAATACACAGAAGGATATAACGAACCAAAAAAGAGTACAAGGATAATCTTTTTGAGTCCTAGCCTTGCCTTTAATCATTTCCATGGGTAATGGTTTCACTGACCCTTACATTAATCATTCCTTGGCAAAAAGAGATGAGCAATACTATTGCCCCTGTTTTGTAAATAAGAAAGAGGATGATAGGAAGGCTAAAAGATCTGCCTGAAGCAATTCTAACTATAAGGCTCTGCTAAAGCCCTTTGAAGAAGCTATTTGTCTTAAATGACAGTTCTAAGTTTTAACCGCTAGGGTCCAGAGTAAACTAAATCTGAACCAGTATATTGAAATAAAATGACCTCTCAATTCTATTTGCATTTGCAACACTATTTAGCCCTGTGCCTTTTAGAATCGTTACTCTGTAACTTGGGAAGCCATTAGATATTGTCATTTATCAGAAATTTTTTATTGAGAGTTTTTTCTAGACCAGGCATGGTATGAAGTTTTGGTAAAGTTATGCTCTGAGTTCTGAAAGAGCTCATTTACTAGTACAGAAATTCATAAACAAAACAAATGACATAACAGTGTGTTCAGCATTATGTAACAGGTGAGGACAGTGTGAGATGGGAAGTGGAAGAGGGACACACAAACAAAACAGAAGTTAGGATGGGAGAGCTGGCTTCTCAGAGACTTGACAACAAAGTAACTAGCTGAAGCAAACTAGAGTTGGGGTTGATTGATGAGGAAGGTATCACAGGCAGAGGGAGCCAGTGCAAAGGCTCAGGGGCAAGAAATAGCAAGATTTTAGATGCATAATTATTTCAGTACAGCTGGGAAGTAGAGGATAAAGAGGAGAAGGGTAGGAAAGCTGAATTTCCAACGATGATCAAGAAGAAGTGCTTATTTGTTAATCCCAATCTCCTAATTTATCCTTTCCCCCCACGTTTCCCCTTGGGTATCCATGAGTTTGATTTCGAGATCTGTGAGTCTATTTCTGTTTAGTAGATAACTAATAAGGACCTACTGTATTGCGCAAAGAACTCTACTCAATATTCTGTAATAACCTACATGGGAAAAGAATCTGAGAAAGAATGGATATATGTATATGTATAACAGATTGACTTTGCTGTACACCTGAAACTAACATAACATTGTAAATCAACTATACTTCAATGAAAATTTTAAAAAAATCTAGCATAGGGCAAGCAGGAAAAGCAAACCAAAAAAAAAGTGCTTATTGATCACAGAAAAGGGTTTTTCTTTGAACCTGAATACAGAGGGACATTTTGACATGCACTGAAGCATAGAGAACGACCTACTGTATTTGAAATTTATAAGATCATTCTAGACAGAACAAAGGGTTTATTTGAATAGAGGAGTTATGAGGCTGTACCAAGACTCCAAAAGAAAAGTTATGAGGGAGTGAACTAAAATAGCAAATGTGGAATAGATTAGGAAAGGTCGAATCAAGAGATATTTACAAAGTGAAATCTACAGGATTCAATAGGAAACTGTATGTGAAGGAGGAAAGAATGGATAATTAGAATATTCAGAGTAATTTTCAGTAGTAATGCAGACAAGATCAAGGTTTTAGAATTGAAAGTATGGAAAGAGAAGGAGCCATCTGTAGTCTTCACAGTTGCTGGCCATTGGGCAAAGGAATAAATGAGGGTCCATTTGGCCAAAGTACACTAACTTTTATTTACAGGTCAAGGGCTTTGGTATTAGTGGACCCAGGGGCCAAAGTCATCACAGACTCAAATTCCATTCATCCTCTACAGTCATCCTAAAGGCTGCTTTCTTTCAGAGATGTAAGATGGATACGACCATTTCAAGAGAAATAGTTAAAAAGAGCCATGTCCAGAAGGAAAAAGGAAGACAATTTCTGGGTTTGTTGTTGTAGGAATTCAGAGTCATCCTCTGAATTCCTCAGCACACCTCCCATGATATTGGGAAGACCTAGGTCACATGCTCACCAACTAATATAATGAGGTGATGATGATTTGTTTTGCAAATTGGGGTTTAGTGCTAGATAAAGACTCAGTCTCTCTGAGTCAAGTGTGAGAAGAGTAGAAAAAGGGAACAAAACCAGAGCTCTGCCCATAAAAGGAGGGGAAATTAACGTTATGACACAGCACTTATCTAGTGTGGCTTGAGAATACCTACCCTGAATGTGTATGAAAATAGGGGAAGTAAACATAATTTTCCTAAATAAAAAGATGGAGCAAGATTTCGTATGCATATTAGGGGGGTGTTGCAGAGAGGAGGAGATGAAAAGAGAGTATAAGATGAAAAACTAAAAATTTTGGAGATTATTTAATGCAAATTAAATATACCTATGCTTTATTCATCTTCCTTCCCCACTGAACACTCATATTTGTGGCATTACTATTTTCTAGGATTATTGCTTTAAAATTTATTTGATTGTTCTCCTTTGTCTTTTTCTTCCTCATTTCTCTAAAACAGAAGGAAAGCAGCATTTCCGGTTTTTATTCTAAACACCATGAAGAGATCTCTGAGTGTGAAGCAGACCCAAGGGAAAAATAACCTTCTTAGATATAGATGTTATTGCCATTAAATTACTACCTTAAGTAGATGTACATATAGGAGATACAGTTAATTTCACATGAAGATGGGAAGGACCACGAAGGTAATGAACTTTGAGAGTACTTTAAATCCCATAATGCACATCTGAGAAGCTTTCTATGCAGGGAAGACCACTGAGTTGATAAAAGAAGCATTTAGTTAGCAAATGCCTTTGTGCTTCCCTGCTCACCGATATATTTGCTTTAGAAATGAGTGCTGCTCACTTGGTAGATACAGACATCTCTTTTTAACAGACTTGTCTCAGAAATAAAGCATGTGTGCATTGAGGGGAGGGGAATGCCATCAGTGTCATGAAGTAACTAAGGAATATAGTAAGCAACGTTTCGTGGTTGTGTGGGTTGCATAATTTAAGACTAACCTGGGGCATCCATAAATTATGCATAGGTTTTGTTTTTTTATTTTACATTTTTAGAGGGGAGAAGGATACTTGATTTTGCAGTTTACACCTTTAGCATTATCTAAATCTCTCTCACTGTTGAATGCTGAGTATCCATAAGGAGACATACCATCTGCTGTTTGGACTGTTCTCCTAAATTCCTTTCAGAATACTCATTCTTTCTCAAACGCTGTTGTCTTTTGAAAAGGAATCAACCCCTCAGTACTTACAGAACGATTCCATTACATATGACATTGACTTCTGTTAAAACAGTGGCAGAGACCCACTCAGCAGCAATTTGGAACTGATTTAATAATTGGTTTATTTTGCAGTATTTATATATTGTGTTGTTTAAAGCCATGTGAAGATAGGATTCAATAATGACTGTATTCAATCATGAGTTATATACATCCTGAATGTTCCCTCTTTTCCATTGTTTTAGGATGAGTGGCATCTTCTGTGGCTGTACATACTCTGTACTAAGACATGAGCTATTTTTTTCTCCAAGTTAATAATCTTCTTGCCTGAATTTTGGAACAGTATATAGCTAAACAAAAGATGGCAAAAAAACACACACAAAAAAACAAACAAACAAACAAAAAAACACTGAGACTCTGGAGAAAAAATTCAGTACAATGATTTCATTTGCTTGGGTCACTTCATTTTATAAATCAACAATTGGGAACACTGTAATTAGTTACCAGCATAAGGTATTTTGTTTAGTCGTTTACTGCTGAAAGATCTGGCATCATTAAAACATTACTTTTAGGTCACTTTTAATTACTGCACTTGAGGACGTGGGGTATATGTTTTGTCTCCTTTGAAACTGAAGCTAAAGTCTAACAAGTTGATTTTCCCTGGCCCTATAGACGCATTTACATTTTCCGATGAGTGCAGCTTTGGCTGCACCGCTAGGTGGCAGAAGTGTTTTACCGTTTCTGGCTCTGAGCTCCGAAGCCTCTAAGTCCCCTCTCGGCTCATTCCTGCAGCAGCTGAGGCTGATATAAATGTAAAAACAAGCAGAAGCTATATGTGACACTCACCACCTTTATTAAAGCATAAAGCAACGACGCCAAGCCATGTTCTTGGCTTCTGTTGGTCTTGTGAAGGCAAGGCTTTGCTGAAGGGCTGAAGTAAAGGAAGGAATCCTGAGAGAATGACTGTTTGCTGAGGTTTGGCTGTGTGTGTGTGTGTGTGTGTGTGTGTATGTGTGTGTGTGTGTGTGTGTGTGTGTGTGATTTTCTACCACTGTCCAGGACTAGTGCATCCAAGGGAGACAACTGGCAGCTCCCAGATCCACTGCTTCTGGAAGGACCACTGGTACTTCCACCCAACTCTGCTATGGGTATTATTGCTTAACTCCTTTTGGAAGAGGAGCTAAACACATAAAAACTCAATCTGTTAGACTGAAAAGCAGTCAGCTTCAAGGCTTCTTGATAGGGAGAGGTTAGTTATAGAGTTGAATAGGAGTAGAATCCTATTGGGAAACATTTTATTTGCCTATAAAAAGATTTGCTAAGTTGATGTTCAGGATATTACCCAGGATATATCTGAATTCTTGCAACATATGGAATATTACCAGTCAGTTCAGGGAGATGCCAGGGTCACATAAAAAAGAAGGTACTTGTATTCATAGACTATGTATTTATGTATTTTGGAGAAAGAATAGGTTTGTTTTCTTTCTTTCTTTCTTTCTTTTTTTTGAATGAGACTATTGTATTCCAGACTAATAAAACCTTTCCACTTAGGAAAGCACAAGAGATGGTAAAAGAAAGGGAAGAGTGTGTGTTCCCATAAGTAGGGGAGAAACACAGCAGCTGCCTTATTCTGGAAAGGTACTCCTCTGTAGGTTGGATTCTAAGCTGATCCACCTACACCTACATCTGCCATCACAGCCGGCACCTGGTGCAGGGTGAATGACACACAATACTCCCCAACTGTCACTGTCCAGCCGTGTCCACCAATTAAAACTAATAAACATTCCTCCCTACACCAAGGATGCGCCTCCAGCTCAGCGAGCAGCAGGGCGGGCGATGGCAGAGCATAATTACAGCAGTAGCAGCCAGAGCCCTGGGCAGCAGGTGTACTAGGCTGGGAGCCGGAAGGGCACAGTGAGGCACTGCCATCACCGGCTCACACATTATGCAGGCAGAGTTGAGTTGTTTACAAATTGAGAGCAGAGGGGATTTGGTTGGAGAGAGAGCTGAGCTCACTGCATTCAGGGCTCGAGACACCTGAGCAGGGTTCCGTGCTGGTGGGTTTGGTGCCATTCCCTGTAGAAAAAAAAAAAAAAACCTCCCTCCACCCCTCAACACACATCCTGACCAGGTAGCAGAGGCCCAGTTCTCCATGCAGGCAAAAAACACCTGATGAGAAACCCAAGAATCTCCAACGTTGAGTGCCAGGAAGTCTCTCTTTCTCACAAGTTTATCTCTTCCAGGTGACATGGATATGGCAGATGCCTGAGCAGACAGTCCAGACAGAGCTTGCAAACTGGAAAAAAAAGATACAGAATCAGGAAGTGTCATTAAATGGGAAGAAAATAAACCCCCAAGAAGGTAAGGGACCTGTGGAAAGTTCTCAGCATTCAGTCAGAGTTGGGGAGCTTACACCCTCCTCCATGCTGGACTTACCTGGGAAGGAGTTGGAGAATCCTGAGGGGCAGTAGCGGGGAGTGTGTGTGTGTGTGTGTGTGTGGTGTGTGCACACATGTTGGAGTCGGGGGTGCAGAGCTCTGGAGCACCAAGCATCCCTGGGATGGGATATGGAGGGAGCAGGATTGCACATGTGTCCTTAATCACACTCAGGAGTGAGCCATCATGGGTGCGACTTTTCTGGTTTCAGTGTTATTTCTGCCAAAGGCAGGAAGAATGTGTCCTTTTTCCCTCTTGTCAGCAGTGCAGCAACCTATGTCAGTCTTTGTTTTCACCTCTGCTGGTTTCAACTCTGCTGTCTGGCAGTGTCAGTGCTGTCAATTTAAAATCCTGCTTCTCTCTGTGAGTGCTGTGATGATACAGGACACCTGAAGGTGTCATTTTCCTGTGGTTAATTAACCTTGAGACCAGAGGCACACCAGCACAGCCCCTTAATTACATTTATGTGTGATCCTGCAAACATGGGGTGACGAGGGGCCACCAGCACTGCTGTCAACGTGCAGTCCCACCTGTCTGACCCATAATCTGGGGATTGTTATACAATACTGACTTCTGTCCTTGACATGGGTTGTCCTGCCTTCTGACTTCAGATGACAAAGCTTTCAGTGTATCAGTGAAACCTTTTGGCAGGCATATGCAACCACAGGTAGTGGAGAATTTCTTTTGCAATTAAAAAAGAAAAGTCAAAGCAGCCTCCTCTGCCTCTGCTTGCCATGGTTGCATGACCAAAAGCTGGACCTGAGATTATGACTGTGGTTGTGAAAAGCTGTGGAGTGTATGTTTCTGCTATCAATGCTTTCCTAGTTTCTCAAATTGAGTCATTTCTCTAATTGATACCTTAGTTGTGCCCTTTTCCATGATTGGAGTGAACAGGAGCTGGAACATTCTCCAGTGTCAGCTGCCAAAGTCATTGCCTCCAGCACATGGGGTCCTGGGCTACACAGATGAGCTGGTTTGAGGCTGGGGCTTGGAGTGATGTGGAGGAAAAAGAGAGAGTAACAGACGGCTGTGTTGTCAAATCAGAAAAAGTGGAAAAGAGGAGGAAGGAAGCAGAGGATACAGACCTGGAAGTTCAAAACATAACCAGGGGACATGATCCAGCCTAGTACCAAGAGAGCTAGAGCCAAGCTGAGGTTTCAGATCACAAGGAGCCAGGAACGTGAGCCAAGAACCCACACATCGTGGTTGGTTTGAACCTGGATGAGGAAACAAGAAAACTAAAGAGTGAAGTAGAAAGAAACAACATTAGAGACTGATACTATCACAGCGCATGGTCTCCTTATGCCCATCCCTGTCACACTGAAAGCAGGCTCATCATTCGTTTATTTAAAAACAAAGCAGGGCTTCCCTGATGGCGCAGTGGTTGAGAGTCTGCCTGCCGATGCAGGGAACACGGGTTCGTGCCCCGGTCCGGGAAGATCCCACATGCCGCGGAGCGGCTGGGCCCGTGAGCCATGGCCGCTGGGCCTGCGCGTCTGGAGCCTGTGCTCCGCAACGGGAGAGGCCACAATAGTGAGAGGCCCGCGTACTGCAGAAAAATAAATAAATAAATGAAAATAAAGCAAAACACTCATCATTGCATGCTTGCTGCATGTGTAGGAAATAGGAAACAACAAAAAAAGAAATTCCATGTAGTACAAACCAATCTGATTTTTGGATTTCTCTCTATAGCATTGCTCCCAAATTGTTCTTCCTTTTTCTTCTTAGATGCATCCAGTGACCGGCTCCTTTGCAGTTATTGGTGATGTCTATCTAGTATTTCTGGTTGTTTCCTTTGTGTATCCAATGTGGCCTCTGCAGAGCTTCTACTTATGGAACTCTCCTCTGATTCTGGAGCTCTGGAAAGTAAGCCCATCACTCCATCATGTAGAAGTATTTTAAATAATTGAAAAGAGGGCTCATGGTCCATCATTTAACTCATTAAGTACCTCAGAAATGCCAAGTACTTTTCTAAAGTCTGAAAATACATGGGAAAGTTAAGATGGGGCCTTGGTTCTCATGCAATGTGTACTCTTGCTCTGGAGACAGGGATGTATTCACATCACTGAATGCACTGCTGCCAATAAGCACGGGTGAGTCCATAGGAAGTGCGTGGAGAACATAGAGAAGGGCAGGCATAACAATGGAGAGTTTAAATATCTGGGGTTGGCAGGGAGAGAGAAGGAGAAACGCCCCTCTTCTTGAGCAGGAACAGAAAAACAGTTCCTGGATCTCTTCTTAAAGACACTAATGCTGTGAGCTGCACAGTTTTCCCAGGGGGACTTCAGACGCTACACTTCTTTTGGCTTTTGAAATATATTTAAAGTATAGCAATTACAGTTGGCTGTGTGGCATAAAATGAGGTTTATTAAATCAGTTTAACATTAGCTCTGCTCTAAGAGAAAGTCTAGGAAGAAGGCAGAGAGAGGCTTCTGGTAATTTGTTAGTTTTTTTTTTTTTTTGACTCTGGTTTGATGGAGCCCAGGGGAGAGAGTAAAAGAAACTTGTAAAGATTTTTCGTCTACATATTTTGAGGATAGGAGAGATATCTTAGATACTTTTATGTTTCCTGCTGTACCTGACAAATGACGCACAAAATAATCAACAAAAATATTTGTTGAATGGATGCCTGTTATTATTATAATGGCAAAGTTAATGCTATCATGTCTCTTTTATGAATTGAATTGGCTTTTCTTAAAACTGTAGTTTTATTATATGAATTATTACTATAAAACACATATCGTGCTCTTTACATGTCTTTGTGATTTGACCTTCAAATCTACTCCTCTCTGTGTTGCAAATAGATCATGTAGATAGTAATGCTGGTTAATTTGAAGAGTATAGGATGTCAAACTCCACATAGTTTATCCCAAGGAAATTCATGAGAAGTCATAAATCACCATGTGACATAGCCCATTGTCATTAGGGGGATACAATACTGTAAACCTTTTGTAATGATTTGCAAATCTCCCAAATGAATTGTCATATTGACACAACTAGGGCTGCAGCAGAGAGTATTTATTCTCAACAGTTATGTGTCCCCTAGAACAGAGGTGAAATCTTATACTAAAATCATGCCTGAAAGCTCAAACCACACTAACTCTACTGTCAGCTCTTAGATTGTTTAATAGTTTTTTTTGTTTTTTTTTTTTCCGGTACGCGGGCCTCTCACTGTTGTGGCCTCTCCCATTGAGGAGCACAGGCTCCGGACGCGCAGGCTCAGCGGCCATGGCTCACGGGCCCAGCCACTCCATGGCATGTGGGATCTTCCCGGACCGGGGCACGAACCCGTGTCCCCTGCATCGGCTGGCGGACTCTCAACCACTGCGCCACCAGGGGAACCCTGTTTAATAGTTTTAAAAGAGAAATAACATCCATACTCCCAGGGATTCTAAAGTAAGATTTTCCTTTATAATTAGATGATACAGTTTATACATTTTAAACAATCCTAATTTGGACTTTCAAAACACTTCTAATCTGATGATCCTCAGGTTCTTAAACATTAAAATTATATTAAGTCTGGACCCTCTGATGAGCATCAAATCACAGTAGCTCCATTTCAAAGACAGCAAAGCTGAGGAAATTTGTCTCTAAAAATGGTGCTTTGTATCTTCCAATTGTTTCCCGAAAATACACTTAGTACCTTTTAATAACAGTGAGTTTCTTTTAGTTCTCCAGCCATTCATTCACAATGGAAAGTTTTCAGTTTCTAGAAATTCAAGGAGATCATAAAAACCAGTTTATCATTGAAAACTTAGCTCATAGTTGGGAGTAAAACATCTTCAATTATTTTAAATTATTAAAATTAAGTAATTCTGTACCAGATACTGAATACCATAGGAAGAAGCAGGGGAGCCCTTCACCTGGAAAATTGTAAAGTTATAGAAATGGTCCTGCATATCTGTTTTAAAGAGAAGAGGTGAGAGAATGGTTATCTTACGTACCAAGTCCTGCAGCCTCAAGTAATCACAGTGGTCCACAAATACAGTTTCACTGTAGCTTATATACAGCTGTTTCCTGGTATCCTTTGGAATTATTTTACCTCTTTAATAATGCAAGGTACTCCTGGGACCTAATTTCTGCCTTAAATAATTCATAATGCATGCTTTGTATTAAATGAACAATTTTAATGAGAAAACCATATCTATTTGACTGGGGAATAACTGTTGATTCAATTTGAATGTTATTTTGAATGAACTAGCATTGGATTAACAAGATTTTACTATATTGCTGTCTCATTTATATCCTAGCCTTATTGTTTAGCCGTAATTATTTATCTTACATCATAGCAAGTTGAGAAAATGACAAGAAATCAAGAGAATGAACTTTGGACTAAATGATGGAAAATGTACAGGGGGCAATCATTGAAGAGACTAAACAACATACAAATACATACTTGTTTAATTGGGTATCTTTTCAGTTCTCTCTGACCTTGAGATCCTGTGGATGATAGCTATGTATCAGGTCTATTCCTCAAGATGAAAAAGCAATGAAGTCCATAGCATTAACCAGCTCTTCTTTGAATCATCTATCAGTCAAAATAGTACAACTTATTTGTGAGTATATTTGCATAACAGAGTTAATACAGTAATACAGTAGAACTGTATAGAATGGAAATACAATAGAGAATGCATAATGCAGAATTAAGAGTAACAATAGAAATAGAGTAACTGTAAAATCCATGAGAATAGAGATGTATGCTTTTGTACAACTAGCACCTAGGACACTGCTTCTTACATAGCTGGTACCCAATAAATATCTGTTAAATGAGTGAATAGTAAACTATCAAAGGGAGCATTAATAATATTATAAAACTCTGAGTACTATTGCCAAGTACTATTGAATGACAAGTAACCATGTGCAGACACTGGTCAAAGTGTTGTACATGCATTAATGTGTAATCCTTATCAAACATATCCAATAAGGTAGGTGCTCTTTTGTTCCCATTCTACGGGTAGAAGAGACTGAGAACTAAATTATTGAAGTAAATTGCTTAAGTTCACATAGGAAAGTTTGAATATGAACCAGGTTTCCATAACGTTAAATATTGTATTCTTAACCATCGGAAAACACTGTTTATCTTAAAGGCCTATAAGACTTGGTTTTTGCATGAAATCTCCCATACAGATACTGAAAGGTGCAAATCTACTCAGCACTCATGATTGAAGCTGGGCATGTTCTGGATGGTACAAATGTAGACATGATTCTTATTTAATACCAGACCATGACTAAAAGGCTCTTCTGCTTAGCTCTTGACTTCACAGTTTAAAGTATGAGGAGAACATGAAGACAACCAACTGAAGTGCCTGTGAGACGTTGAAAACCTACACAATTAGATTCAGGAAGCCATATTTCACTAAAATCTCACTGTTTGCATCTCTCAATACTTATATCATGAGGTATCACAAAAAAACCATGGTCTGCATCATGAAACTGTTTACACACTATTATAAATACAGAATGAAGCATGCAGAAAAGACTTCAGAACACTTACAAAGCACCTTGCAGATGAGTTTCAGTCTCCTATCTGGTTTATGCTGATTGGGGTTTGAAATTGTTGTACATTTCTCAAAGTTGACAATTTAAATATGGAAAATAGAGGTTGAAAGTATGTCTATATTGAATTCTAAAAATATATGTCTTAATTACATAAAGATAAACCAAAATCTTAACTATTAGATATGAAAACAATTAGTTTGGACTTCCCTGGTGGCGCAGTGGTTAAGAATCCACCTGCCAATGCAAGGACACGGGTTCGATCCCTGGTCCAGGAAGATCCCACATGCTGTGGAGAAACTAAGGCCATGCACGGCAGCTACCAAGCCTGTACTCTAGAGACCATAAACCACAATTACTGAGCCTGCGCTCTGGAGCCCAGGGGCCACAACTACAGAAGCCCGCACACCTAGAGCCCATGCTCCGCAACAAGAGAAGCCACTGCAATGAGAAGCCCCTGCACCGCAATGAAGAGTGGCCCCCACTTGCCGTAACTAGAGAAAGCCTGTGTGCAGAAATGAAGACCCAAATGCTGCCAAAAATAAATAAATAAATAAATTAGAAAAAAACAATTAGTTTGTATTATGTATGCGTGTATATATATATACATACATACATACAAAGTGTTATTCCACGCTCTAAAATTCTTATTACTTCAAGTGAATCTCTGATTTTTTTTACTGTAAATTAAATGGGAAAATATAATATGGAAATAACTTAGAACATATAGACAGAAGCCCTGAGTTCCTGTCCCAAGTCCCTTGCTGTCTTCTGAATCTCAATTAAAATATAATAGAGTTTTTGTATAAATTAAATCATATAATACACAAACGTATACATATATATATACATTTATATACTAGAAATTACTATGCTCATCTTACTATGGTTATAATACTAAATAAAATAATGACTAATGTCATTTCCAGAGTTTTGATTTAAATGGCAATGTCACAGATTATCCGTTTCTATTTTCAGGTCACAGCAAAGGAAAAAAGCATCCCTCCTACTTCATTTCTGCCTTCAAAGGCTTGCAGGAAATTAAAAAAAAAGAAAAGCATTCTGAGTAGTATTTCTGACAGCAAATTTCTCAGAATCCAGAAATACTTATTTTCTCTGTAATAAGTTGCCACAGATACAAAGGAGCACTTATGATTGATGACTATCTCCGTTTGCATGAGTGATAATTCCTGAACACACAGTTCTTGATTAAAATACAAATGCATTTTCAACTGCATATTTCTTTATCTGTGTTTTATTCTTACATGACAAAATATGAAAAGAATCAGGTAAAGTTGGGCTCTAGTATATTGCAAAAGAGAAACTGAAGCTGAGAGGATTTTCAGGTGGGGCAGGAAGATCTTTTGCCACCATCTGGTTCACAGGACTGGGTCTAGATGTGGTTGTATTGGCTGAACCTTTGAAGGTGAGATTTTTTATATTGAAGTACCCTATTTCCCAAATTGCCTTTTAAAAAACGGATGATCTATATTAGAGTGAAAGCAACTTAAAGGATATTTTCTTTTGAGAATAAGATTAATGGTATGTGTGCCTTTAAGGACATTACCCAGAGGACAGCCATCACATCCTACATTATAATGCACTGTGGGTGCTGAACTTTATACAAACTTGGCACTTGATACATCTGAAAGACAGTGGTGTCTTTCTCTAGGAAATCAGATTTACTTTTAGCACATATACATGATACAGTAGAGGTGAGATAAAACAGAGAAATGAATGTGGAAGAGATTACCAAGACATTAAATATATCATTCCCATGTGAGTGGTCAAGCTGATGATTCTTACAGGTAAGAATCTTATACTTTTGGATCTAATAATCCTTTTAAGAACATGTAGGCTATTATGCTATCATTTGAAAGGAGAAAATTAAACCCAGACCTGATGAGTAAATTGACAAGATTCCATTGCTAGGAAGTGTCAGAACTGAGACTAGAGGGGACACTGTATGCCAGATATTGGCTTAAGCATGTCTGCCCCCACCATCTCATTCAACTGTTACAAGAGCCTTGTGAGTTTACTTACTGTTCCATAGGTGAGGAACTGAGGCTCACAGAAGTGAAAGAGCCTAGCCACAAAGCTAGTAAGTGGCAGACTTAGGAGGAATGAGTCTGTTTGACGCTGTGAATCATAGTATTCCCAGGGCAACAGGCTGCCTCTCAGATTCACAGCACTTGGCTTAGTGGCTCTGCTCAAATATGGAACATGCATTAAGGGCTACTCAAAACTAAGTAGGAGGGCTTCCCTGGTGGTGCAGTGGTTGGGAGTCTGCCTGCCGATGCAGGGGACATGGGTTCGTGCCCCGGTCCAGGGAGATCCCTCATGCCGTGGAGAGGCAGGGCCCGTGATCCATGGCCTCTGAGCCTGCACATCTGGAGCCTGTGCTCCGCAACGGGAGAGGCCACAACAGTGAGAGGCCTGCATACCGAAAATAAAAAAATAAAAAATAAGTAGGAGATCCAAGGTGATGAAAAAAAGAGATAAATGTGAAGTTGTCCCCATTGAGACAGTACTTCTGAAATTTCAGGTTAAGAAATAGCTTCTGTGAACCGAGACAGGAAAGAAAGAGAACACAGTTTGATATCATTTGGGTTCCTTTGAATTCTGGGGGAACAGCCTCCCTGTGGTGGACAGCCCCTCCATGTCTCCTGACCTTTTATGAGGTAATTTAGCTCATTGGTAGATAAGCTCAAGTCTTTGCAAGCTTGCTCACTCTCATGTGTGGAGCATATGCTACCTGCTTGAAAACACAATAGAGGAAAAAGTTAAAATATAAATTATCTTCTTATTCACTTTTCAATTCTGAAAGATAATTGTTTAAGTAACACATTCTGCCTTGCTTAGAGGACATTAATATTCATTATTAAAAATATATTTATATGTTCAAATGTGTTTGCATTTCACAAGTCTCATCAAGAAACCAGGCTCCGTGAACCCTGTCTTTTGGTCATGCTTGCAATTCTAGTTTACTTCTTTAATAAGCATTCCATGAATAAATGTAAATAAGAATTCAGAAAAGTACAATGAGTAAAACTTTATTCCACAAGTCTACATAAAACAGTATGAGAAAATAATCTATTAATCTATTTTAAAACATATAGGTGATATCTAATAAAACTTTATATTTTAACCTTTGGATTTATGATAAAAATGTTTATGACATAGGTTTTTCTTCTTCTTTATTTCTTATTATATCTTTTCTTACAGGTCCCTTTCATTCATTCACCCATTCAAAAAAAATACTCATTGATTACTATCGCATGCTATGAATAGTCCCAAGCACTGGTCATAGCAAGAAAACAACACAATAGGTTCCTTGTGCTCATGGAGCTTGTACATTAAGTGGTAGAGACAGACAATAACCAAGTAAAAGAAGCAAGATCATGTCAGATAATAAACTTAATGGCAAAAGCAAAAAAGAGTGGCAGATAATGACTTAGAGATGAATGAGTTGAATGACTTAGAAAAGAATTCTGGGATAGGTCTCTAGGAAAATGTCTTTGAGAGAGGACCTACCTGGGCAGAGAAGCCAGCCATGCAAAGATGTAGGAATGGTGAGAACTACTTGGTAAGAACAAGTTTCAAATATTCAAAGAAGATGAAAAAGGCCAGTATTGTCAGGGAAAAGTACTAGATAGACAGTGAAGCTGGGACCAGACCTCAAAAAGCAGGAAAGCCATGATAAACAGTATGGATTTTCATGTTAGTGCTGTGCAGAGGGTGGACAGTAGTGAGGCAGTAATCAACAAAGAGACCAGATGAAGGCCATCCAGGCCAGCAATGGTAGTGCTTTGGGCACTCCTGGCAGCAGTGTAGATGGCATGACCAAGATTCAGAAGTTATAACTGACGAGGCTTTAAGAATTTGATGGATGATATGACAGGAATCAAGATGGACTTAACTTTTTGGCTAGGATGACTTGGTGCAAGATAATGCTATTTGTTAAGATGGGGAAGCCTCCTTTTATAATTAAAAATTCTTTGGCAATGACTAATAAGTCCAATTTTTTTTTTTGGTATAACAGCTCTAGAGTATTATTAAAAGATTTTCAATGACTACAGTTGTCCTTGTTCATGATTTTGAAGATTTTGGCATCGTAGCTAGTGATTCACTTTTTATGTAGAGCATTGTGTGGGAGGTTCTTGGAATGCATATCTATGAGAGATGATATTGGCAATGAATCATATGATATCACTAGCTTGTCACAATCAGATTATGAAGATATTCTACTTTTTGTTGCTTGGCTCCATAAATGGTAAAGAATTGATGAATAAACCAAAGAATAAATCAGAGGTAAGAAATATGCTATTAGTCACTTAAGGCATTGCTGCCATACAATGGAAGCCTCCCTTTCTGTTTAGAATTGCTATCTATATCCTTCTGGATGTAGTGAAAGCCAAGGATATTATAGGATAAATTTATAAGAAAGCATAAGATGCATGTACCACATAATTTTATGAGGTAGAAAACCATCTGTTTGTGGAAAAATGTTCAGTGCTTTGTAGCCATGATTCCAAGACTGACGGCCCCCTCAGGCTGCTGTTCACAGCTATTTACAGTTCCTCAAGGCTACTTAATTGTAGTTTCCAGTGCCCTTGTTACTTGACTGTCCCACTCAAAATTCGTCAAGGACCCTTATCTCTTCACCTTTTAAACTCTGCTCTGTGTTATGGATCATTTTGAAAATCAGTCCAGCATTTGAGATGAAATATTCAGGGTGAATAAGACAGAAGTCAGCAAATGAGTTGACCCCACCATAACACAATCTCAAGAAAAACAAGACATCTAGCTGATAAAAGTAAGCTTGTGCTCTGATCAGAACGGAGGTGTGAAAGTTTAGTTTTCTTTTTGTTTTCAACCCAATAAGGTTTGTAAATCTTCCTCTAGCTGTTGCTCTATCTCTTGCCCACCCAATGTTTCAGTCTAGTATTCCAGCTCGAGTTCTGCAAAGTACGTGAGTGAGACAGTGATACAGAAAATTTTAAAGACTGCACTTTGTGAATCAGTGTCTTATTTGACACACTATGTGCCCCCTGTTGTCTTCGAGGCCTATACAGAGACAGCTTCAGCAAATCCTTGGCATGCAGTCATTATGCCCAAAGCAAGGGTGTAGAACTCCTGTGGGCTGAGCTGATTGTAGGGGAAAGACAAGGGAGCAAGCATTGTGTACCATAGATGTGTGAATGAAAGCACATCCATCACAAAGAAGGGCAGGAAAAAAATAATGTGAGTGAGATTATATTGATGCATCCCTGAGAAGAATATCAATATATCAGGACTGCGAATAAGCATGTGATGCTTTAAACTGGAATGTTTGCTATAAAATAGATAAATAACAAGGACCTACTACTCTATAGCACAGGGAACTATATTCAGTGTCTTATAATAACCTATAATGAAAAAGAATATACACATATAAGAATATCTATATAGATATATAAATAATATCTATCTATCTATCAATCTATCTATGTATCTAAAACTGAATCACTTTGCTGTATACCTGAAACTAACAAAACATTGTAAATCAACTATACTTCAATTAAAAAAAAAACACAACCCTTTCAGTTGAATAAACTTGACTTCCTATATAAAAAGAAACTGAAATGTTTGAGACACATTTCTCTTTCTGTTTTTTCTGTTTTGAGATTAGTTATTATGGCAGCTTCATTCCTGTTCTGATTCTGCTAGTAGCGACATGAGTCATCTTGGAAAAGTTACTTCAGTTCCTTGAGCTTCGATTTTTTCATCTCTGAACTTAAGATAGTAAGAATATCCAGCAGCTAGGTTTAGGGTGAAGGTTAATATGATAAAGCATGTGAAAATACTTGTAAAGTGTGAAGTGCTCAAAGTAGTGGCAATTGTCCATATTAGTCATTAGAAGATATTGGCTCTATGTACTGATATTATATTATTGAGGACATATATAGTAACTTTAAAAATATAGGATTAAAAGGTAATATTTCTTTGGGTCAAGAACGTGAATCATCTCACTTAACTCTCACCACAACCCATTGGATAGATACTATTATTGTCTACCTTTGACAGAGGACAAAATCAAGGCTCAGAGAGGTTAAGTAACTTGATCATGGTCACACAACTAGTTTATGGCTGAGCTAGCACTTGGTTTCATGTATATCCAATTTCAGTGCAAAGATTTTAGCTCTGCATGCTATTTAGAATTGTAGCTCCAAGTATACTATAAAGTAACACTCAGAATGTAAAGATATAAAATCCTTCTAACATTTAAAAAATAAACTATGATAACTCAGAGCATGGATTTTAATGCTCCTGAGATAGATTATACTGCTAACACTGTACTTTACTACAGAATTACTCAATATGGCTACTTCCTCTACACAAATCATTTGACTGTATAGCAACTGTTGAGTGTATGTACCAATTCACCTCAAGGTTGCCAATTTTTAATTTGAAACAGAAGTAGCCATGTTTGTGGGGAACACTATTCAAATTTTATTTGGAAGAAGAATTTAAGTTAAGGTGAAGTATGCATGCTTTTGAGTAGCTGGGAAAATAGCATTATTACTAACAAAAATCATCAGAATGCCATAATGTTCAACATAGTTGAACTATCTCCAAAGAGTAGACAAGGAAAGTTCTCTGAGTACTAAGCTACTAAATGGCATTTGCAAGATATGGGGAGTTGTCTTATATCTAAAAACAGTGAGTGTCATTCTCACTTGCCCACCTCTATTCCTGAGAGAGCATCGCTTAGTTTCAGCATCGTTAGTTTCAGCATCAGTTTCAGTATCCAAAATTGATAAATTACCTGGATGGCATTTGAAATATACAACAGACTTTACTCTGTGCTTGTAGAGATGGAAGGAGATAATATAGCACATATGCAAACAATCTGATGTTGAATTTTAGACATTAGCCTTTTTTATTATTTTTATGTTTGGGGTCATTTTGTTATTTTGCTTTGGATTATGCCCCTCCACTCCTTCCCCTTCCCCAAAGTTCTCAGTTTCCTCACTCTCAGAAGCAAAACCCCTCATTTCTTCCATTTCTTATATGGAACAGTTTCAGCTGGCTTCAGCCCTGTTTAGCATGGCCAAAACATGAAGTTCTGCCTTCCCTTTAAAGACCCACCCAAGCCCTAGGATGTGGAAGTACACACTGGTGTCTACTCAGAGGCAATTTCATTACACTGGTTACATGATCTTCTGTTTTCTTTGTCAACAGTATGTCGTATTTTATGCCAAGAAATGACTACAAATTTAAGTACAGAATGCTATATCATTTTATTATTAAGAATATTATAATAATTATATGTGGTATGCTACCATACTTATAATATCCCCCCCCCAACAAAATAACTTGCTTTGTAGCATTAGAATATGAGGAATAATAGATGGGAAAATAATATTGGCAATAGAGATATAATTTATTCATTCAGTTCAGTTTTCCAGGTATATTAAAAAGGACACCAGGAAAAGGTCTGTGTCTTTCCTCACCAAATGTTTTATTACTCTTTACAAAAATTATGCTTGAAAGAGAATTTCAGAAAACAGACATTTATTACAGAAGGTGATAATATTTTTCCTCGTTTTCTTCTTTTATTATTATTACTATTAGAAATTATTGGGGACAGAGAATGGAAGGATGGTATATAAGTGCATGTAGTTCATGTAAATATGTTAATAAACATCTGCTTTTTATTGAGCATCTACTCTGACAAAGTTTTAAAACATGCTTTCTAATCCTCACAAGTTGACTGTATTGTGATGTATTAGTTATCTATTGCTACATTAAAAATCACCACAAAATTTAATGGTTTAAAACAATAAGAATACTTTATTACCTCTCATGGTCTCTGTGGGTTAAGAATTCAAGAACAGCTTGCCTGGGAGGTTCTGGCCTGTCTCATGAGGACACAGTCTGAAGACATTCTCCATTCTCATACCTGGTGCCTTGCTAGGGAAGATTCAATAGCTCTTTCTCTAGGTGGCCTTTCCACATGGTTTCCTTCTCATGGTGGACTCAAGAGAGCTAGACTTTGTACACGATGGCCCAGGGAACTGCAAGTTCGTGTCCTGAAGGAGAGAGCCAGGTGACAGCTGTATCACCTTTCAGGACCTGACCTCTGACCTCAGAGTCACATGGTATTACCTGCACCACTCTATCTGGAAGGGCAGTTAGAAAATCCTGTTCAAGTTTAAGAGAAAGATAAAGAGATTGCCTCTTTATTGGCTACAACAAAATTCTAGAAGAGCATGTGGGACCAGAAATATTGCAGTATCGATTTTGGAAAATATAATCTGCCACAGGTAGGCATTCTTACCTCTAATTTAAAGATAAGAAAACCTAGGTTCAGTGAGCTTGGGAGACCCAAAGTCACCTGGTAATATTTGGTCAAAATATCTTGCACTTACAGTGCTATATGTTATTAACGCTATCACTAGTGCTTTGGTCTATACTCCATGGATCACTGAAATCCTTTTCTCACAAGAATCACCCTAAACAGCATAAAAACTTTCCCCACCTCTCACCTTACAGAAGAACACCTTTGGAGTATCCAGGTGACTTCGCTTCTACCCTTCTGTCCTTTATCTGAGCCAGAGGTCTTGCCTATTTTGCCACCTTCCTGCTGGTTTGGCTAATGGAGAGGAGAGAGAAAAAATGTCTTTCTTAAAATTTTTAACTTCTTGTGTGTACCCTCAAATTTACATTGACAGTGTGTACAACAGGCTTATCTAGAGGGATTATCTGGTGAGTGCACCATGGCCTAATGAAGGATGCTAATGCTCTTTGGTGAAGTTGAAATAAAAAGAGGATATAAGAAGAAGAATGAGAGTCAATAAGGAACAAAACAGAAATTAATTTTTAAGGGATGACACATTCTACCTTACATGATTATATTTTATTCTAATCTGAAGTAAATGACAAAGCTTATATATTTTCTGAAAATAGATCTTTTAACAGTAAATATTCTTGTGAGCTCTGCCAAGCTATTTGTGTTTTATTTTAAAAGCTTTTGTACCTTCCTAAGGTAAACAAAATACTTCAGAGATTATGTGGACATTTCAGAACACTGTTCTTAAAAATAGAAGCAAAATGAAAATCAAGAATTGATTCAAATGAATTGATATTGAATTCAAATAACATTCAAATGTTATTTTAATTTTTGATGATACTATACAGATCTTCACAGTCTAAAAACAAAAATAATATTGTTAATGACTTCTACTTAAAAGCGAATTTTGTAGTATTGTTTTCATCCCAAAGTTCAGTTGACTGCTCCTATGTAGGTAATGAGTAAGAGGAATAAATTCTATCCCATCTTTTCCAGAATCTCCATCAGAATGGAAGACGTTTATAAACTATAGGAATGATTTATTAATTTATAATTATTGATTTTTCATTTTATGACCAGAGTAATGAAAACTTCTGAAAACCACAGATTATTTGTTGAGTCTTCAAAGTGTGCAGAGTTTAATAAGAAGTGTCATTGTTTGGAAAGGAGAATAGTATTAAAGAAATAGCCAACACATTACCCTTTCTTGAGAAGTTCACCAATGAACTGAGCCACCAGATAAAACTCTAATTTCTTATTACTAGACCTCAGGGTTTCACATACCTGCCCACACACCTGCTCTCTGCCTCATGCTATAAGAAAGCACTTGTGTAACCTCTGACCTAAAGTCAATCTATTCACTTCTGCTCTGGAAACTTGAGATAAGTTACAGAACACAGTGAAAGAATAGATATTGGAATATGTGTATCCAAGGTGTTCTATGAATTCACACTTCAAAAAATGCATCATCTCTCATACAGATAACTCACACTGATATTATGTATTATTATCTTCAATGCATATTACTGTATTCAATATACTACTGTATTCAATACAATACTGCACCTAATGCAGTGTACCAGCTTAAGTGGAGCCTGGATCTCTGTCTTTATTTGTTAGTTCTGGTTGACACTGTCACTGGAGTCTGAGAAGTCCCTTCCCATATCAGGTGAGATACATAAACAATGGTATTTAGAATATATAACAGTATATACTGTGTGTGCAATTCTGTCTAAGCATCTTCCTGGTATGATGCCACATAAACTTGCCAACAACCCTATGAAATGGGTACTATTATCCCCATTCTATCAATGAAGAAATGGTGGCACATAAAGTTTCAATAATTTTCAAAAAATGGGAAGCTATTGGTAAAGCCAGTTTTTGAAACCATGTACTTCAGAACTCATGCTCTCAGTTACTACATAAACTATACGCAAAGTCAAGATGGCAAGAAAAAACAATGATTATTGATTATTATCAATATGTCAGTGAGGTGAAAGCACTAAAGAATCTGTTTCACCAGTTGCCCAAGTATATCTTTTTTCTTTATATAATCAATTGCTCCTAGCTCAAGACTTACTAAGTTTTATGGCTATTTCATAGATTGTTTTATAAAGTAAAATTCAATTATGCTAAACTGTGATGTGATGATGTAGTTTTGCATGATCTCATTGACCATAGTTTTGCATTTCTGATCTCTTTAGTGTGTGCTGATATACTAGGCACACACTGAACCATCTTAATAACAAAATTAACATTTCCCAACATCACCAGGCATTAACAAAGCTCATTTAAACAAAATAAGCTTATTACAGGGTGAGTATAGATGTTGCCTTTGTGCTTCCAGGTCATTGAGAAGAGAGAAAAATATGATTATAATGCTTTAAGCACTTTGACAATTGTCCAGTAGAATTCAATAATACTGTGGTTTATTATGTGCAAAAGTGTTCATAAGCCTATAAGCCAACATTATTAAACAATGGTAGCACAGATTTCTTTGTATGAATAGAAAACATGGAGGTGGATATAGAGGTTTATAATAGTTTAACCTTATTTATAACAGCTACAAAAATCTTTTGAGGTGCAAAAAATCAGAGCAAAAAATCAATATTTGAAGCTATTCTTGGGAGAATTTGGTTTATTATGAGTCCTATAACGTATCTTATTATTCTAACATATCTGTGAATTAATCTTTGTGTAAATAATCAATTTAGTTCTACTGGAAATACATTATCAGAAGGACAAAAATGATTCAGCCCCATATCAGATACTTACTTAATAATTTTTAGAGAAAAGGATCATTTCCCCAGTAACTTTTTCTTTCTATTTTTTCCTTATGTCGTGAGGCAAGATTATCTTCTGAGACTGAGTATTGAAGTAAGGGGTAGAATAAATGTGTCAAAGATTTGAGATTTGGGAATGGATATTTATCGAGTTTGAATTATCAATAGTGACATGGTTAGGTTAGGCTTTAAATGGGTACTTTGGGTACAGAGGGGAGGTTGTGTGTAAAAGAAAGGAAGATTAGAGTCCAGAAGAGCAATTAAGTACCTTACTTAATACCGTAGAAGAGAAGAGTGATGCCATTAATTAACTACAAGTTGCAGAAAGAATAGATGACTTTTAGGAGAAAGTGCAGACAGAAAAAGAAGAGGAAGTATAAAGCCAAATGGTAATGAGGATTATGCAGATATGAAGGGAAAACTTCTGCATGTCTCACATCCAACTGTTCAGAAAACACCAGCTCAAATTACTAATGAGAAAACACTCCTTCCCCTGCCCCAGTAGACACGGTTTGGTTTGGCTTCAGGGCTCAGATTATGACTTAGATCTAATATATCATGAGTTAAACTCAGAGGGACCTCTGCCTGGGTTGGTCCAGCAATACTCAGTCCCAAGAATTTTCTTTCTCTTACTCTTGGTCTATAAGCTGAAAGCTGGTAACATAAAAGGTGGGGCTGCTGGAGGCTATGATGTAACAAATGTCTGACAGATTGTAATGTGCAAAGAACTAAATTGAGTACTGGTGACAGTTTTTTAGCTCCTGGATCTAAAGTTTTCTGAAGCCATAATGTCCCGAATATTCCTTTTCTTGTTCTGTTTTCTGAAGGTAGTTTGAATTGGGCTTTTGTCATTCGCAATAGCAGGAATCCTGAATATTCCATGAGGCCTGTAGACTTTATTTCCGAAGCTGCTTATGTAAAGCATTATGGAGAATTTAATAAAATGTAGGACACCAATCTACAATCTAAGATTTTGACAAGTTATAGGGTTTTCACTTTTGAAATATTGCAGTACACATTATTTCTTTTGAATTTTGCTTAAAGTTTTGTAAGATCTCAATTGAAGTTTCTCCTAAGAACTGCCTATGCCCATGGTGTTTGAGGCCTTGCTTAACACATTATATGTCTCAATTATAAAATTTTTGGTCAAGTGACTGTAGTCTTTATGATTTTTAAAGCTCTGCATTCATACAAAGCATTCTAAATTTAATGATGATGAGAATAACTGGAGTTATCACTTAATGTTTTTATTAATTAGGTAAATAAAATGTATATGCAAACACTGAACAGAGAAATACTAACTGGTAATGTTATTTTGTTGTCTTTGTGGATAAAAGGGTGCCATAGCCATCAGAATTATTTAAATGTGGTGCAACCAAGTAAAATCTTTGTGCTGTATTTGACTAAAACCTAGGAGAATGCTTGAAATGACTTTCTGCAATCTCTGTGTTTGCTTTCTATTTTAATATATAAAAAAATCAATAGAGGTTATGGTTATAATTTGTACTGAAGAGAAAGTTGTTAATATGTTTTCACATTAAAGATTTTCCTCACTTATGACTATTGCTTAGTTATTTAATCCAATAGTTTGCTGGAATAAAAAGATTTTTTTAAAAAAGCAGTTTTTTTTAAAAAAAACAAAGCCAAATTAGATCTTACTTTAAGTTCAAGTGTTCAAAGGCACCTTGTTTATAATTACAATGAAGAATCAAATCAAAGGAGAAATTTATGATGTCCATTAAACATAAATTATTTCTACAGAATCCAAAATCCTCAAAATGATATAATCAGTATTTCCTTTTCAAAAATACTTTCTTTTATCAAAGAGCAAAAGGCAATATAAGGCAATCAGAATTCAAATATAAAGAGAAAAAATATTTTTCAGTGTGTGTTTTCATCTTTATACTGATAGTTTCCACTCCAGCTATTCAGATGATTTATATATATATCAATAAACTACAGAGTATCTGTCCACTGTTATATTTTTCTCTGAGTTGTTGGTCTTATTCCTGTTGATGTCAAGGTGATTTTTACATGTTAAGAAAACAAGATGTTTGCTTTGTCTTTTGACTTTGATTATGATGCACTTTCCAATGCAAAGTGTTTTTATTTTTAGGTAGTATTTAACTTTATGACTTTTGCATCTTTGATGGATTTCTTTTTATTTCATGACATATTTTATTTTATTTTCTGTGTGAATTCCTTTGTTTGATGGATCTTTGATCCATCTGGATTTGTGTGTGTGTGTGTGTGTGTGTGTGTGTGTGTGTGTGTGTAAGATGTGAGGTTTCAATTCAAGTTTATTTTATGTTAAATTGTGACTCAGTTTTTCTAGTGCTGTTATTAAATAATTTCTCTTTCCCCCACTTATTTGAGAGACCATCTCTTTCATCCCACGAGAGCATGCACATACACATGTGAATATATGCTTCAAGAAGAGAGGAATTTTTTTTAATGCTTTATTACTATCATCCAGGACAGAGCAGTGTCTGACTTATAGAAGATATTGAATAACTATTAGTTGAATGAACATGTGCTGCTTGTATAGAGTGCCATATAACCTGATATATTCAATTCCCTAAACTTCCTCCTATGCCCCAGAATATTTCCAAATACAGGTTCACGTGAAAAGTATTAAAGGCAACTAATGAAGTGGGTTAACTTTATGGACTTCCAAATGATTGTTTTTAAGGTTACCTTGGATTTTCTCTGTTTCACTTCCTCTGCTGAAATATGCTTCTCATATTTTCCATATCTTTAATAACTTGGAAATTTAAGGGCAATCCTTTTTTCCGAAGCGTTTTCAATCTTTTGAATCCAATACACATGGACAAATGATATTTATATCCATTGTGAGTCCTCTCCCTTGGAGGGGACAGGATCTTGGGCAGCTCTCAGTGCAGTAATTGTCACTAAACCCTTTTCATTCTCGTTGAAATCAGCATCTTGAAAGTGACTCTCTTATGCCTACACCTTGAGACCTCTCCATTTTGTTATTAAAAATAAAATAATTTACAAGCTTTGATGCATCATCCTTAGAATCAAATTGCACAAACCATACCTGACAACAGAATAAGAGACAAGTGTTGCGAACACAACCATAACAAGAGATTAACCACTCTTAATAGTGAGCTTAGCATCCCCACAGCTCCTAGTAGAGCTGTGGAAAACAAGGGGAGTAACGGTGTATTTGGTTAAGTATTTATCGACATCTTATTTAATTCCCACCACAACTCTCACAGGCCAAGAAAGATTAAATTCCCCAAGGTAGTTCATTATGAAAAAGATAGAGGCAAGAACTGTAAGGGATATATCTGATTGGAGAGACCAGTCTCTTCCCTACTGGGCTATCCTATAAGCCTTTTCATTTATTGCCAATATTTCTGGAGGTTTCACCCCTTTTTGACTCATAATGTTGTTCTCTCATGGAGATAACAAGAAAAGCTCTGAGAAAGAGAGAGGCTGAGCCCCAGACATATTTCTGCAGTTGATACCATGCATAATTAAAGTGGCATATCAAAGAATAAATAATTCAAGTATTTTGTGACATAGATCATAAATGTAGAAAATGTTCAGTCTTCTGGACTGTGAATTTTATTTGTATTTCTTTGAAGAGTGCACAGGGTTTAGGCCAATGCAGAAAACTCATTTTAATTCTCAAACATGTCCTGTCCTTCCAGCAGAAATCGTTCAAAATGCAGGACCCTTTCTTGGGCTGAGTGTGGAGGTACTCCTTGGAGCCACCTCACAAGAGAATTGTGAAATTACAGGTTCAGCTGTCTGTGAGAAGAGAATGCACAAAGGCTTAAGAAGCAATAGTAAAGCAAGGATGGTAGACCAAATGTGCCCAAATAACAGTGTTTCTAAAACTATATGTATATCAGTATTAATTTTTATGAGAATATATAGATGTTTTTCAAGGAAATTATAATGCAATTATGCACACCTTTAAAAAAGACTACTATTAACACTGAAAGAAATTCAGTTTTTAATTTCCATAAGATATAACAGGATCTTTATGAAGTAAACTGTATATTTCCAACCAGAGAAATTTCTAAAAATCCAAGTCTTAAAATGAATAGAATGCATTTATGTAGCATCCATCCTTCCTTAAATAGCTGTAATGTGTATTTATCATTTTTTTCTATACAATTGCCTTTCTGTGTTTCAATAGGAAGAGCTTTTTAAAAAAGTCTACTATAAATGACCCTTTATGAGCACATTACTGAAACACCTCTTTTCAAATCTTTTGTGGTAGGCACATTATCTTTGACTAGATCTATTCAACATTGATGAGAATACCTTTTCCATCTACTTCATTCTGTTTCTATGAAAACATTTCATCACTGAGCAGTGCATTCACATTCATCAGTAATTACTTGTACACTGTCCAATTTGTATCCTGTGAAGGCTTATGGGAGAATAATTGCTACAGTATGTCAAGAGAAGGATATAGGCAAGGTTAGCTTAGAAAATTCACACATTCTCCCACTCACAAAATGACCCTGATATTCTTATTGGCTTTAAAATATCTAATTATATCACTGCCTTTCTATACAGATCAAGTGAAAATTATTCATTTATTTAATCCAGGTTCACATAATTATCCCATTTTCATACCTGCCCTCACTTCATTCTGCTCACCTCTTGCTTGTAGTCACTATATCTTTGGTAACTTGAAGAAAACAGTCAGGCCAGCCATTCAGAAGCCCCAAAGGAACTTCACTCTCTCTTCTGCTATTTTAGTTTCATTAAATTATGTTCTTATTATGTTGGAGGAATATTATTCAAGCTAAGGAATAGCATCACAATAAACTTTCTTTTTTCTTTAGTGTGAGATGCTTAATCACCTGAAAAAGCCATTTACTGTTTTATATATACCCTTCCCTATGAGCATAATCCTTTAATTATTAATTGAATTCATAATTTGGGACTTAAATATGGCTTTGTGTTTGACTGCACCAAATGTTATGGAGTATATTTCTTCATCGCAAAGAATTATGTATAAATTTCTGTTGTCTTTAAAAATAATTTTGAGAGTATATTAGGTTAACTAGTTAATGTTCTTTATGGATAATCAGTAATTTATTCCTGTATATTGCTGAATTTATTTTATAGAATTTAATTACTAATCCAAAATTACATTTTCATATTTGTATAAAAATACACCTTGCATTATACTATAGACTGTCTACAGAGTCAAATGAAATGCCCTCTTTCCTGATGAACTTTTGGAAAATTTTGAAAATAAGAAAAACACGTCAGCAAGTGAATTTCCTGAACATCACCTCAACAGCCAGTGAAGGGTAAATTGGAGGAATTAGGGAGCATGCCTCCATGAGAATGCCTTCAACCTCCATTTCTCCCAACTGTCCAAATTGGCATAGTCCTCCCAAAGACAAAATTTGAGTTTTCAGAGTGACAACACCAATTCACATCATTGCTCCTTGTTGGACCAAGTGGAGAGGAGAGAAAAAAAGGAAATCTCTGTGCTTAGAATTTTTGACAGCTTAATCTCTCTCAGAAGAGAAACATGGACTAATAGTTATTACCTCCAACCAACTGACCCTTCACTCAACCTCCACTGGAGGATCAAGATACAGGTTTGGAAGCCAGGAGTGGTTAAGGAGCATCATATCTCAAGGAAACAAAGTAAGTTTAGCGAAGCATTTCCCTCTAACAAAGGCTTGTTTTGTAAAAATTTTATTGAATCAATGTTGCATTATATAGTAAGGGTAGAATGTAAAATATTTCTCTCATGTGTGAATGTTTTCAATGGATTATCTTTGGGGAAAGCTAATAAATTCTCTACAAATTTGACTTTCTGTGAAGTCAGATTGTTTCTACTCATAGTGGAACCATTGATCCTTGCTTTTTTTTTTTTGAACTCCATTGTTATCAACATGGCAGCACAAAAATGCCCTGCAATTTATGTAAATATGTACATCCAAGCTTTATCAGTCACAACTCAAGGCTTTATAAGTCACAATTTACAACTTAAAACATATATATATTTTTCTTCAGGAATATTTTCAAACATATAAATCTATCATATATATATATATATATATATATATATATATATATTATACTTAGGTAGTTTCAGGAAGAAATGGTTGAATCTGCCACAACACTCCCTCTTAATCAGGGTTTGAAGGCTAAGTGTCTGAAATTTCTCTAACAATTAAAAAATGAACCTGTCTCTTGGGAAAACAAGGAGCAGAGGCTCACCTGAACATCCTGAAGATTCCTGGAGCTTCAAGTGATCTTGATAATCTTGATGGAATCTGGAGTGACAGAGGTCTCAGAAGGTCTTTCTCCTTCTCCATCCCCCTCCCACTGCCTCTGTCTCAACCCCTCTCAAGTAAGACATGGAGATCACCTTCCTCCCCACAAATACGTCAAAAGTTCAACTACATGGGGAACAGCTCCTACAGAACACCTACTGAATGCTGGCAGAAGACCTCAGACTTCCCAAAAGGCAAGAAACTCCCCACATACCTGGGTAGGACAAAAGAAAAAAGAAAAAACAGAGACAAAAGAATAGGTACGGAATCTGTACCTCTGGGAGGAAGCTGTGAAGGAAGAAAAGCTTCCACACGCTAGGAAGCCCCTTCACTGGCAGAGACGGCGGGTGGGTGGTGGAGGGAAGCTTCGGAGCCACGGAGGAGAGGGCAGCAACAGGGGTGCAGAGGGCAAAGCGGAGAGATTCCCGCACAGAGGATCAGTGCCGACCGGCTTTCACCAGCCTGAGAGGCTTGTATGCTCACTCGCTGGGGCAGGTGGGGGTTGGGAGCTGAGGCTTGGGCTTCAGAGGTCAGATGCCAGAGAGAGGACTATGGCTGGTTGCATGAACACAGCCTGAAGGGGTCTAGTGTGCCACAGCTAGCTGGGAGGGAGTCCAGGAAAAAGTCTGAAACTGGCTAAGAGGCAAGAGACCATTGTTTCAGGGTGCATGAAGAGAGGAGATTCAGAGCACTGTGTAAACGAGCTTCAGAGACGGCAGCGAGCCGCGGCTATCAATGCGGACACCAGAGATAGGCGTGAAATGGTAAGGCTGCTACTGCAGCCACCAAGAAGCTTGTGTGCAAGCACAGGTCACTCTCCACACCTCCCCTCTGGGGAGACTGTGCAGCCTGCCACTGCCAGGGTCCCGTGATTCAGGGACAACTTCCCCGGGAGAACGCACGGTGCACCTCAGGCTGTTGCAATGTCACTCCGGTCTCTGCTGTCGCAGACTCGCCCTGAATTCTGGACCCCTTCCTCCGCCTCAGCCTGAGTGAGCCAGAGCCCCCTAATCAGCTGCTACTTTAACCCCGTCCTCTCTGGACAGGGAACAGATGCCCTCAGGAGACCTACACGCAGAGGCAAGGCCAAATCCAAAGCTGAACCCCAGGATCTGTGTGAACAAAGAAGAGAAAGGAAAATCTCTCTATGCAGTGTCAGGAGCAGTGGATTAAATCTCCACAATCAATTTGATGTACCCTGCATCTGTGGAACACCTGAATAGACAACCCAAAATTGAGGTGGTGGACTTTGGGAACAACTGTAGACTTGTGGTTTGCTGTATGTGACTGACTGGTTTCTGGTTTTATGTTTATGTTAGTTTAGTATTTAGAGTTTATTATCTTTGGTAGATTTGTTTTTTGATTTGGTTGCTCTCTTCTTTTTTTTTAAACATATATATATATATTTTTTCCTTTTTCTCCTTTTGTGAATGTGTATGTGTATGCTTCTTTGTGTGATTTTGTCTGTATAGCTTTTCTTTTACCATTCATCCTAGGTTCTGCCTGTCCTTTTTTTTTTTTTTTTTAGTAGAGAGTTTAGCACTTGTTATCGTTGGTGGATTTGTTTTTCAGCTTGGTTACTCTCTTCTTTCTTTTTTTATTACCATTTTATTTTTAATAATATATATTTTTTATTTTAATAACTTTACTTTATTATATTTTTCTTTCTTTCTTTCTTTCTTTCTTTTTTATTCCCCATTTTCTTCTAAGCTGTGTGGCTGACAGCATCTTGGTGTTCTGGCTAGGTGGCAGGTCTGAGCCACTGAGGTAGGAGAGCAAAGTTCAGGACATTGGTCCACCAGAGACCTCCTGGGCCCACGTAATACCAAACAGCAAAAGCTCTACCAGAGATCTCCATCGCAATGTGAATACCCAGTTCAACTCAATGACCAGCAAGCTACAGTGCTGGAAACCCCATGCCAAACAACTACCAAGACAGGAATACAACACCACCCATTAGCAGAGAGGCTGCCTAAAATTATAATAAGTTCACAGACATCCCAAAACACACCACTGGAAGTGGTCCTGCTGACCAGAAAGACAAGATCCAGTCTCAACCACCAGAACACAGGCACCAGCCCCCTCCACCAGGAAGCCTACACAACACACTGAATGAATCTTACCCATGGGGGGCAGACCCCAAAAACAGTGGGAACTATGAACCTGCAGCCTGCGAAAAGGAGACCCCAAACACAGTAAGTTAAGCAAAATGAGAAGACAGAGAAACACACAGTAGTTGAGGGAGCAAGGTAAAAACCCACCGGAAAAAACAAATAAAGAGGAAATAAGCAGGCTATCTGAAAAAGGATTCAGAGTGATGATAGTAAAGATGATCCAAAATCTTGGAAATAGAATGCAGAAAATAAAAGAAACATTTAATAAGGGCCTAGAAGAACTAAAGAGCAAGCAAACAATGATGAACAACACAATAAATGAAATTAAAAATTTTCTAGAAGGAATTAATAACAAAATAACTAAGGCAGAGAATGGATAAGTGACCTGGAAGATAAAATAGTGGAAATAACTATCGCAGAGCAGAATAAAGAAAAAACAATGAAAGGAATTTAGGACAGTCTCAGAGACTTCGGGGACAATATTAAACACACCAATATTCGAATTATAGGGATCCAGAAGAAGAAGAAGAGAAAAAGAAAGGGACTGAGAAAATATTTGAAGAGATTATAGTTGAAAACTTCCCTAATATGGGAAAGGAAATAGTCACTCAGGTCCAGGAAGCACAGAGAGTCCCATACAGGGTAAATCCAAGGAAAACACACCAAGACACATATTAATCAAATTATCAAAAATTAAATTCAAAGGAAAAATATTAAAAGCAGCAAGGGAAAAGCAACAAATAACATACAAGGGAATCCCCATAAGGTTAACAGCTGATCTTTCAGCAGAAACTCTATAAACCAGAAGGGAGTGGCAGGACATATTTAAAGTGATGAAAGGGAAAAACCTACAACCAAGATTACTCTACCCAGCAAGGATCACATCAGATTCAATGGAGAAGATAAAACCTTTATAGACATGCAAAATCTAAGAGAATTCAGCACCACCAAACCAGCTTTACAACAAATGCTAAAGGAACTTTCTAGGCAGGAAACACAAGAGAAGGAAAACACCTACAATAACAAACCCAAAACAATTAAGAAAATGGTAATAAGAACACACATATCAGTAACTACCTTAAATGTAAAGTAAGGTAGATAATTAATGATCTAACCAAAAGACAGACTGGCTGAATAGATACAAAAACAAGTCCCGTATATATGCTGTCTAAAAGAGACCCAGTTCAGACCTAGGGGCACATACACATATAGACTGAAAGTGAGGGGATGTAAAAAGGTATTCCATGAAAATGGAAGTCAAAAGAGAGCTGGAGTAGCAATCTCATATGAGACAAGCAGACTTTGAAACAAAGACTATTATGAGAGACAAAGAAAGACACTACATAATGATCAAGGGATCAATTCAAGAAAAAGTTATAACAATTATAAATATTTATGCACCCAACATAGGAGCACCTCAATACATAAGGCAAATGCTAACAGCCAGTAAAGGGGAAATCAACAGTAACACAATCATGGTAGGGTATTTTAACACCACACTTTCACCAATTGACAGATCATCCAAAATGAAAATAAATAAGCAAACACAAGCTTTAAATAATACATTAAACAAGATAGACTTAATTGATATTTACAGGACATTCCATTCAAAAACAACAGAATACACTTTCATCTCAAGTGCTCATGGAACATTCTCCAGGATAGATCATATCTTGGGTCACAAATCAAGCCTTGCTAAATTTAAGAAAATTGAAATTGCATCAAGTATGTTTTCTAACCACAACACTATGAGACTAGATATCGATTACAGGAAAAAATCTGTAAAAAATACAAACACATGGAGGCTAAACAATACACTACTAAATAACTAAGAGGTCACTGAAGAAATCCAAGAGGACATCAAAAAAATACCTAGACATGGGAACCCAAAACCTATGGGAGGCAGCAAAAGCAGTTCTAAGAAGGAAGTTTATAGCAATACAATCCTACCTCAAGAAACAAGAAATATCTCAAATAACCAACCTAACCTTACAACTTAAGCAATTAGACAAAGAAGAACAACAACAAAAAAAAAAACCCAAAGTTAGCAGATGGAAAGAATTCATAAAAATCAGATCAGAAATAAATGAAGGAAACAATAGCTCAGATCAATAAAACTAAAAGCTGGTTCTTTGAGAAGATACACAAAATTGATAAACTATTAGCCAGACTCATCAAGAAAAAAAGGAAGAAGATTCAGACTGATAGAATTAGAAATGAAAAAGGAGAAGTAACAACTGACACTGCAGAAATACAAAGGATCATGAGAGATTACTACAACCAACTATATGCCAATAAAATGGACAACCTGGAAGAAATGGATAAATTCTGAGAAAAGCACAACCTCCCAAGAATGAACCAGGAAGAAATAGAAAATATAAACAGACCAATAGCAAGCACTGAAATTGAAACAGTGATTAAAAATCTTCCAACAAACAAAAGCCCAGGACCAGATGGATTCACAGGCGAATTCTATCAGATATTTAGAGAAGAGCTAACACCTATCCTTCTCAAACTCTTCCAAAATATAGCAGAGGGAGGAACACTCTCAAACTCTTTCTATGAGGCCACCATCACCCTGATACAAAAACCAGACAAAGATGTCACAAAAAACAACTATAGACCAATATCACTGATGAACATAGATGCATAGTTTTTTTTTTTTTTTATGATAAAGACTCTCCCAAATATAGGTATATAGGGAACTTACTTCAACATAATAAAGGCCATACATGACAAACCCACAACCAACATTGTCCTCAATTGTGAAAAACTGGAAACTATTCCACTAAGATCAGGAACAAAACAAGGTTGCCCACTCTCATCACTCTTATTCAACATAGTTTTGGAAGTTTTAGTCACAGCAATCAAAGAAAAAGAAATAAAAGGAATCCAAATCAGAAAAGAAGAATTAAAACCGTCACTGTTTGCAGATGACATGATAGTATACATAGAGAATCCTAAAGATGCTACCAGAAAACTACTAGAGCTAATCAATGAATTTGGTAAAGTTTCAGGATACAGAATTCATGCACAGAAATCTCTTGCCTTCCTATACAATGATGATGAAAAATCTGATAGAAAAATTAAGAAAACACTCCCATTTACCATTGCAACACAAAGAATAAAATACCTAGGAATAAATCTACCTAAAGAGACAAAAGACTCGTATGCAGAAAACTATAAGACACTGATGAAAAAAATTAAAGATGATATAAACAGATTGGTAAATATATCATGTTCTTGGATTGGAAGAATCAACATTGTGAAAATGACTATACTACCCAAAGCAGTCTACAGATCCAATGCAATCCTTATCAAACTACCAATGGCATTTTTCACAGAACTAAAACAAAAAATTTCACAATTTTGTATGGAAACACAAAAGACCCTGAATAGCCAAAGCAATCTTGAGAAAAAAACCAAGGCTGGTGGAATCAGGCTCCCTGACTTCAGACTATACTAAAAAGCTATAGTAACCAAGGCAGTATGGTGCTGGCACAATAACAGAATTATAGATCAATGGAACAGATAGAAAGCCGAGAGATAAACCCACACACATATGGTCACCTTACCTTCAATAAAGGAGGCAAAATATACAGTGGAGAAAAGACAGCCTCTTCAATAACTGGTGGTGGAAAAAACTTGAGAGCTGCATGTAAAAGAATGAAATTAGAACACTCCTTAACACCATACACAGAAATAAACTCAAAATGCATTAAAGACCTAAATATAAGGCCAACCACTATCAAACTCTTAGAGGAAAACATAGAGAGAACACTCCATGGCATAAATCACAGTAAGATCCTTTTTGACCCACCTCCTAGAGAAATGGAAATAAACACAAAAATAAACAAATGAGACCTAATGAAACTTAAAAGCTTTTGCACAGCAAAGGGAACCATAAACAAGACGAAAAGACAACCGTCAGAATGGGAGAAAATATTTGCAAATGAAGCAACTGACAAAGCATTAATCTCCAAAATATACAAGCAGCTCATGCAGCTCAATATCAAGAAAACAAACAACCGAATCCAAAAATGGGCAGAAGACCTAAATAGACATTTCTCCAAAGAAGATATACAGATTGCCAACAAACACATGAAAGGATGCTCAACATCACTAAGCGTTAGAGAAATGCAAATCAAAACTACAGTGAGGGGCTTCCCTGGTGGCACAGTGGTTGAGAGTCCGCCTGCCGATGCAGGGGACACGGGTTCGTGCCCCGGTCTGGGAGGATCCCACATGCCGCGGAGCGGCTGGGCCCGTGAGCCATGGCCGCTGGGCCTGCGTGTTCGGAGCCTGTGCTCTGCAACGGGAGAGGCCACAGCAGTGAGAGGCCCGCGTACCGCCAAAAAAAAAAAAAAAAAAAACTACAGTGAGGTATCACCTCACAGCGGTCAGAATGGCCATCATCAAAAAATCTACAAACAATAAGTGCTGGAAAGGGTGTGGAGAAAAGGGAACCCTCTTGCACTGCTGTTGGGAATGTAAATTGATACAGCCACCGTGGAGAACAGTATGGATGTTCCTTAAAAAACAAAAAATAGAACTACCATACAACCCAGCACTCCCATTACTGGGCATGTACCCTGAGAATACAATAATTCAAAAAGAGTCATGGACCACAATGTTCATTGAAGCTCTATTCACAATAGCCAGGACATGGAAGCATCCTAAGTGTCCATCAACTAATGAATGGATAAAGAAGATGTGGCACATATATACAATGGAATATTACTCGCCATAAAAAGAAACAAAATTGAGTTATTTGTAGTGAGGTGGATGGACCTAGATTCTGTCATACAGAGTGAAGTAAGTCAGAAAGAGAATAACAAATACCATATGGCAACACGTATACATGGAATCTAAAAAAAAAAAAAGTTTTGGAGAACTTAGGGCTAGGACAGGAATCAAGACGCAGACATAGAGAATGGACTTGAGGACACAGGGAAGGGGCAGGGTAATCTGGGACAAAGTGAGAGAGTGGCATGGACATATATACACTACGAACTGTAAAATAGCTAGCTAGTGGGAAGCAGCCGCATAGCACAGGTAGGTTAGCTTTGTGCTTTGTGTCCACCTAGAGGGGTGGGATAGGAAGGGTGGGAGGGAGATGCAAGAGGGAGGAGATATGGGATATATGTTTATTTATAGCTGATTCACTTTGTTATACAGCAGAAACTAACACACCATTGTAAAGCAATTATACTCCAATAAAGATGTAAAAAAAAAAAAAAAAGGTGGGGGCCCAGCATTGCTTCTTCCTTTTTTTTTTTTTTTAATTAGTTAATTTATTGATTGATTTTTGGCTGCGTTGGGTCTTCGTTGCTGCATGTGGCTTTCTCTAGCTGCGGTGAGTGGGGGCTACTCTTCATCATGTTGCATGGGCTTCTCATTGTGGTGGCTTCTCTTTTTGCAGAGCGCAGGATCTACATGCACAGGCTTCAGTGGTTTTGGCATGAGGGCTAAGTAGTTGTGGCCTATGGGCTTAGTTGCTCTGCGGCATGTGGGATCTTCCTGGACCAGGGATTGATCCTCTGTCCCGTTATTGCCAGGCAGATTCTTAACTACTGTGCCACCAGGGAAGCCCCCACTTCTTCCTTTTTATCCTAAGAGAAAAACATGTAGACTGGTTTGCTTTTATGAACTTGATCTTTAATTTCCACAAAGAAAAAATAAGAAATGCTAAGAATAAATATAGCTAAATTAAGAATCTTTCAGAAAACTTCCAATTCAGTGTTCTTGTCTACATCTGTAGATTTACTTTCTTAGATTATTTATTTTATACCTAAGTTTATATTTAATCAAGCCAGCTTATTCCTTTGGTGCTTCCTCAAGTAACATTAAGTTCTTCCTTAATGAAATTCTTGTTTATTAAATGGAAGTGTAAAGATGCCATTGAGGTGGAGCAAAGAAGTAGTGACTAATAGGCTTCCAAATACACCCAGTCCCAGGTATAATTTATGTTTTATGGAAAACCTAGGTAGAGAGTGATTTCCTCATGGTTGGCAACTACCATTGCCTGAGAAGAATTGGACCAAGAAGACTGTCAAATAAGTCTGTATTTAAAATGGCACTGGTTTGCCTAGAATGCTAGGCTCTGTAGTATATGTGCAAACATAGAAGGCATAGTTCCTTCTCTTAAAAATCTTGAAACCAATGTGAACAGACATGACAGAGCTGGATGCAGTATTTTGCAGACACACAGTAGTGTGATGTAGACTATGTGTGTAAAGAGCATTAAGAGAAGGATGTGCATATGTTATAGAAATGCATATTTGTGTACAAAAATCTTAAAATGGCTTATGAAAAAGGTACTTGTTTTAAGCCAACATCAAGGCAGATGTTTAGTCATGCTGCCACAAGATTCAAAGTAGAAAGTCAGAAAATGAAGCTCTATCTTCCCTGTTCTCTAGAGCCACATGGCCATGATCTTTGCTTACCTATTATCTCCTTTTCCCCTATCCCATCTCTTTGCAGTTACATCTTCACTTCTTCTCTAGCATTTCAGCTTGTATATGGCATTGGCTGATCATGGTGCTAAGTTTACTTTGACTACAAGACCTTTCAGTTAAGGATATACCATTATCAACAGACTAAGTTTTTCAGTATCCTAATTCTAAATTTCTGGGAGAAAGAATCTCCCTGAGATTTTTTGAGTTTGACCACAAGTCCACACAAATCAGCTTTAGTCAGTCTCCTTGAGGTCACTTGATACCTAGGCGGTTTGTTCTAGCAGCTTTTGTTGATAGATTTTCCACAACAGGAATGGGCTGGAAGGTCAATCAACACGTGTACCACAGAGTGTGACGCATGTCTGACATCTTCTTTCTACTGACTCACTCCTCTCCAGGATGATTCAGCTGACTTGCCTGGCCAGGCAATTCCCTTCCTTCCCTTCTTCACCATTTCATACTGAGTATAGTGGGAATACTCATGAATAACAAACATTCATATGGCATTAAAAATATTTAATTTGGTTCCCCATCCAACTTATAGCATTTGAGACTTTCAAATCCCTTGAAAAGGATTACTGAATTCGATTTGTACAAACCAACCAACCCAGAATCAATGACCAACACACTAAAGTACAGATGGAGGGAAAGAAGAGGCCAGAGTTGATTTTGCTTCCATACTCTTCTTGTGGACTCTGGCATGACTCTAGAATAACAGTATTTAGTATCTGGTGACTTTTTAAAATACAGGAGGCTCCAATAATCCTCTTTATTTCTTCTTTTCCCTTCACTTCAATCATGCATGCTTATCTGTCTTTTACAGAAACCAAAATAAATGAATTTAAGTCTGATATTTTTTGACTATTACAAACCTACAAAGTAGGTTTAGGGACAGTTAATGACCTATGGTCATCTTTTACCTTCAGAACCTTTGAGTTCTTAGCAAGTTATAAGAACCTGGGTGCAGATTGTTTTAACCTTTCCAAGCACTGTGAAACTCTCATTTTGAAAGGAAACAAAATGCTCACTGAATTTGACCTGGCAGATTGACAAAGATGTACTCTACATCTTCCATCTGGAGAAGGAAACCATCAGGTGGTTAGAATTTTTTTTAAAAAAGGAATAAAACCAATCATCATCTTGAGAAGACTGAAGATGCAGAAGCTAAAGAGAATCAGCTAGATCTCACTCCCAGGGAAACAATGATATTGCATAGTTAATTTAGCTCTGGCTTCCATAAAAATCTCCTATTAAGGTCATTTTATTATTTCTCTATACATGCATACGTGAAAATGCACTCACAATCACCAGAGAATACGTATTTTGGAATACACAGTGAGTTTCCTTTTTCCCAGAACCTATAAAAATGTCTTCACTGTAAAAATAATTTTAACTATTTTTAGTGCAATCTATAACTGTGGCCTTTGGGTCCAGTGTTTATGGCAGATGGAATGGCTCTATTTGGACTAGCTAAGAAGACACCAGCATTCTGTAGGTATTGACATAGCGACCCATAAGCTTCCATCTGGCCTTATGCCTGAACAAGAAGGATGATTTTGCGTAAAATTTGAAAACATATGTTAACGTGTATTTGCACAGGGATTCTCCATTGATAGAATAGTTTATTCATTACAAATCCTTGCTACATTTTTATATGCATATAATGTATATATATACACATACACACATATATAATACTTTAGAGTGGGTCTTAAATGCTTTCTTCATGTCTTTTCATATACTGTGGAAGCTGTATCTATTACTTTCTTCTTGATGTCTCACTTCTTTAGGTGAATTTAATATTTAACCTTAAATAATCTTCTGATTTTAAAGACGTTATTAATAAAGTACTTTGATACGTCATCTTTTTGTTTTCTCAGTATCACAGCAGTTTCCTTCATAGTTGTATCACATTGTTTTAACCACAGATTTGTTTTCATTTTGTTATTTTTGTATTGCATTTATTTATTGAGCGTATTTCTGACTTATTTAAAGCTAATCCTCCCCCACAACTGTTATCAAACCTGCCAGAATTTAGCATCATTTTTCTATGTAATAAATATCATTCTTCAAGGAAGTGATTAGATAAGGCTACTTTCAATGTATTTCTAAAACTAGCTATCATCAGAAGAAAATATTGTGTACAACTAAATAACTGTTCATTTGGCAATATTGACTCAAATTAGTTTCTTAGACTACAATTCATTAGACAGTCCAGAGATATGGGCTAAATTTTAAACCCTCATTTAATTGCCTCAGTTTCCGTTTTTGTGAAAGCCAGCATGTCCACAGAGGCAGTGAACTGTTAGATATAAGAAAATGCAAGATTAAATTGTCTCAGTGCTGGCTGAAAGGTGGAAGTCATTTCCTCACTCACAGCCAGCTTTGTAATAAAGAGTGCCATGGTCTGCACTGGATAATTTTTCTTCTGTCAGCTAGATTTTGCTCACCCATATCCCTCTTCCCCCAAACTGAAATACTTTGTATCATGTAATACATTCAGGCATCTTGACTGGTGTTAGAGAGATTCTGCATCTCTGGGAGAGGGGCTGGGGGTCCTCGGGAACAGGCTTTCATTTTTGCCCCAGTGGAAGCATGAGAAGGACAGTGATTGTCTTCCCAATTCAGTTCAACCTGCTGCTGCTTCTTACCAGAAGGATGGGAGTTAAATTTCCCCTTTTCATTTCTAACATTTGATAGCAATGGATTAAAACAAAGATCCTTTTTTTGGGGATCCCCTTTTCTTTCCCTCCTGTAGTGTGAAAAGATTGTGTTTGTCAAAATAAATAGCACGGGGACTGTAAACATTCCTTGTATTCCAAGCATTTTCTGATGCTGAATTTAAGATGTACTGTGGTGAAGTTGTGTGCGGAGGACCACCCTCTCAAACTGTGTTTGAGAGACATTAATGAGTTGCATGTAGGCCTGGAAGTATTCTAAATATTCAGAAAACTTTATAGTATATCTGAAATAAAAGTAAACTTTCATCCAAACAGCTCTTTAACTTAATTTTGACTTAAATTATGCCATTAAAGTTGAATTTTAATTTTGCCCTGCAGACCACACCTCACAGTATCTTTTGAAAATGTGAGCTTATGTTGAGGGCACAATATACAATGATTTTTTAATTATTTTTATTTGCAATCATAACTATGATCATTTCAAATATTCTCCCAAATGAGAAGGGAATGGAATGGGAAAGAGTAAAGGGAAATGGTATTTCAGGGAGAGAGGTTAAAAAAAAGAGGTTATCAATTTGATGACCACATTTTCATTTCAGGTCATTTACCAGGCTACTGGGCTTTGTGGTAATTCGTTCATTCTTGTTTCATTAAAGTGTAATTACTTCTGATATCTCTAGCTTTATCCCTCTGGCTGGCTCCTCTATTAATTAAGCCTTAGGATCCTTTAGGAGTTGAAATTCTCCACTGGACTGTGTTAAGTTGAAGTCAAGAGGTGATAAAAGAAAATTACGAGTAAAGTCAAAAGTTATTACTTAAAATAGTTTAAGATGTAAAAATGAGAAAGGACAATATATTTTTCCTTAATTATTCATTTTCTCATCATTTTCATTCTTCCTATTCTCTTTTGTCTGTGAAAATACCTTTAGTCTAGCCTCTAACAAGAATTGTGTGTGTGTGTGTGTGTGTGTGTGTGTGTGTGTGTATGTATGTTATGATACGTAGTTTCTTCCAAGAGTCAGATGAATTTCCTCAGTGCCTTAACTTGGAACTTATCTGATATCTAATTACTAAAACCTTTCTGGAGATGGAATTTCAACAGTCGAATAACTACTATGGTAGATGGAAGATCTAAATCAGATTCCAAGCTTTATGGATTACATGAATGAATGCTGATCTACTTGGAATCATGCAATGATGAGTTCTCATGATTGTCCATTTCATTTATTTTATGGTATTTGTTTTAGGGCTTAGAGGATTGGAACTAATCTTAAAGGATCATTTAATCTTCTCTCATGATTTGGGTTTATTTAGATTTACAGAATTTCAGACCTTGAAAGTCTCTTGGTAATTATCTCATTCAACTCATATTTTAGAAGACAAGAAATAAAAACATGGAGCTTAAATGGCTTGCTCCAATTATCAGCAATCTGTAAGGTCATGATTAAATAATAATAATAACAACAAAAAGGTGATGTTTAAGATTTTTTTTTTATTTTTTTTATTTTTTGGCCGTGCCCCGTAGGGATGGCCGTGCCCCGTGGCATGCGGGATCTCAGCTCCCCGACCAGGGATTGAACCCACGCCCCCTGCATTGGAAGCGTGGAGTCTTAACCACTGGACCGCCAGGGAAGTCTATGCTGTTTAAGATTTTTAACTCTTAGATAAATGATCTTTCCAACCTGCCTCTTGGAAAAAAGATGTGATAAATATTCAAAATAAATGCCAAAAATTTTGGAGCAAATTATAAATGCAAAGGAATTCCCTTCAAAGAAGTATTCCTGACTCATAATGTAATCTGAAAATTCTTGAATATGCACAGATGTTCAGGGAACAAAGATGAGTTGCAGTTGGAGAATTAAGTGAATAGTAAACGAGTGTGCTGCTCCTAAAGATTTCTTTACCTGTTACCTTTGATAAGATCATCTTTTCTCAACTGGCTGGTACATCCTTCTACTCTACAGATTAAGATTGTAAGAACTTTTCAGGCTTAAATAGGATAATTCTTTTGGAGTCTTTTCTTAAATTCTTTATTTTTCCATCACCTTGAGTACCATATGCATTAAGTCCCCAATCCATGATAACTCTCAAAGTCTACTCAGTCTTGTCTTCCTACTTCCTCAGTCTAAGCTGAAGATATTTTAAGATATTCTTCTATCCCAATTCTCCACACTCCAGCTATACTTGCCTTATTTTAGTCTTTCTATTTTTTTTTCTTTCCTGTAGGAATCTTTGCACATTCTGTTTCTTTTGCATCCAACACTTTTTCCAGTTGTCCAGGCACCCTTTACTCATCCTTCAGGACTTAGCTAACATAGGCTTTCCTTTGGAAGCACTTAGTCTGAAGACTAGGTAAACTCTTCATGTACACAGTTTCCATAACTCTTGGTATGTTTGCTTTTGCCACACTCAATAGGATAGTGATGGTGACAGGAGCAGGTGAATTAAAGATCTGTTAGGAGTAGGCTATAATGCCTTGTGATCAACTGGTCATACCTACCTAGTGAGTAAAAATCAGTCAAGGATAATTCTGGGTTTTGGGCTTTGGTGATTGGGTGGGTTTGGATGTAACTCAGTTTCAAAGAGAGATAATATAGAAATAGTAAATTACTTGGAAAGAAAATGAGTTCAGATTTTGTGATGTTGAATTCAAGAAAGAGATACTATTACTATACTTGAGTGTATGATACTGACCTTAGAGAATATATTTATAAAGGAAATACAGATTGGGGAATGACCAGCATAGAAATAATAACAGAAGTCAAGATTGAAGATAAGAAGTTTCCAGGGTTAGAAGGATGTTTAAAGAATATGAATATGGGGGATCCAGATTGGAACCCTGGAGAAAAACCACCACTTAAAAATAGAGGCTGGGGGCTTCCCTGGTGCCGCAGTGGTTGAGAGTCCGCCTGCCGATGCAGGGGACAAGGGTTCGTGCCCCAGTCCGGGAAGATCCCACATGCAGCAGAGCGGCTGGGCCCGTGAGCCATGGCCGCTGAGCCTGCGCGTCCGGAGCCTGTGCTCCGCAACGGGAGAGGCCACAACAGTGAGAGGCCCGCGTACCGCAAAAAAAAAATAATAATAATAATAAAATTAAATTAAAAAAAAATAAAAAATAGAGGCTGGGCAGGATCATTCTCTTCTCTAATCTTCTCCACCTTTCTCTGTGCCTGAGATGCTGAGCTGACCTGTTTGGACCACATATAATGGTGCCCTTGCCCTCTAACATTAGGTATTATTTGAGGAGAGGAATTGAAGAGGAGGCACTTGCAAAAAAAAAATTGGTAGAAAGAAGAGTGAGTTCAGAGCTTTTATTTTCCCCCATCCATCTTACTGAGTTCTCAAAGCACTGACATATCCCATGACTGAAGGTCACATTTCCTAAATAGCTCAACTAAAGCTCTCTGTCCCCAACTCTTGGTAATCTCTTCCTCTGTTTGCACTACATGCCTAAGAGTAGTGACACTCACAGATATTAAGCCTAGGGAACTACACTATCCTACCCATCTCGCTTGCTCACACTTTTGTAAATAGTCCCTATATTAAAATCTTCTCAAATCATCCAATTTATGTGCACCATCTGTTTCCTGCCATGACCCTGCCCGGCACATAAGCAGAGATGCAAAAAGAAGAGATGTGTCACAAAAGGCAACTGTGAAAGAGTTTCCAAAAGACAAGAATGGTCAACAGTGGCAAATATGGCAGAAAGGTCAGATTGGACCTGACAATTAGGAGGTTCTCAATGACTTCAGGAAGTAAGTTTTAGTTGCTTGTTACAATAAGATTATGAATTAATTAATTACACTATGAATTAAGAGTAGAAAATCATTGAAGCAGGACAGACAAAAAGTACAAGGTTTTGGGAACCTTGAATGTGAAGACATGGAGAGAAAGAGATATAGAGGGTCAGGAATGATATATTGGATGGAACTTGAACATTTTTATGTACTGGACAAAATGAGCTGATTGAGAGAAGAGGTTAAATACAGTAGATGGGTGGGGAAATTTGTGAGGAGCTCACAGCAGTGGGCCAGGTAAGAAAAGGTAGATACTTGAACAAAGCTGGAGGTAGGAGAAATGAAGTGAACTGAATCAAGTTATGTTTTGGAAATAGAATTATACAACAAGATAATGGTGATGTTACAATTTCTGCACAATTATTCAAAATTACTGCAGAATCAACTCCCTTATATATTGTTAACTTGGGTGGGCAGTAACTTATTTTATCTTGGACACCTCTTAATTTCAGGACTTTCAAAAAAGTTAGAATTATGTTTAATTTTATTTATTTTTATGAGCTTATCTATAGGTTAAGAGTTGTCAGAAGTCCTTTATATTTGAGTTTACACATTTAATTTTTTGGACATTTCTGCAGGTTTATTCTGGCCTTCTTTAATGAAGAAAGTACACATTAATATACTATATATAAATCTCATAAATCAAACTGTATGTATATATAATATAATAGCTTTTCAGTTATCCTCGTACATAGCTATATTAAATAAATTCTTGTGTATTTTTTACTTTCATTCCTTTTGGCAGCAAGCCTTCAACAATTCTCATTTTACTAATCTCAGAGAACAGTATTGTTAGTAAGAGTGGATGCAAAGATTTAGTTGGAAATCAATAGCACCATGTTAAAAACAAAACCTCTATTTAAATAGACTATCAAGATGACAAAATAAGTTCAGGCTGTTGTTTTTCTCGTCTCAGATTAACCTTAGGGAAGCTAGCTGTGAAGGAATCATGGATTCTGCAAAACACCACAAAAATAACAAAACACCTTGAGAAATCCTGGGACAACTGAAGACTTCCTTAATTTGGCAATGATTCTTTCAAGAAAAATTCATGTTAGGGGATTTTTCACAGAATGTCAACTCTGCTTCTCATAGTTTAATGAGTTGGGAGAAAAATTCCAAAATTTTGTATAAAGCCATTGATGATAAACCCCTTTGACCAACATTTAATAAAGATGATAAGAAATTGAAAGTATTAGAGATTATTTTTCTCCTCCACATGGCTTAGTTGAAATAAACATCTGTTTAGGATGGCAAAGGTACAAGATAGTGACTGTAGAAACAATTTAGTGTTTGACAGCGCTCAGAAAATAGTTTTTCCTAAAGTATATGTCAAAGTCTTGAATGTGGACTGCTAAATTAAAAATATAATTGTAATAAAGTATTTCCATAAAGGCTGCATTGCCACAACAAAAGCAATTTCTATTTATTATGGAAAACACATGAAATACACAGTTGTGCCATTTGGAGAAAAAAAACCTCTAGATTTCTGAGTTCTTCCTGTTCTTTTCTCTGTGTGTATATTTCCACGCAGCTCTGATCATGTACCTCACGATCATGTGTAATGAACAAAACCTCTTTTGCAAACTTGATTATTTTAGTTCACTGGGAAGAGAGTAAACCTAAAATAATTGACAACTGGTACACTGATGTTGGCTTAATAAGCATCCAGTTGTTGGATATCTTAACTAAACTAAATTATTATCCAAAATTGCTCACGTTATCTGTGAACAAGTAATGCCATCAATGGTCCTGGAGAGCTTCTTCTGAGCCCCCAGTGGTGGGTACTCCTTACCTGGCCCACTCTTCCAAAGACCACCGGATGCCAAAGTGCAGGAATTTCATTATTTAAATAGCTGAGAATTCAGAAAACATGTATGGGGATAAAGGAGAGTTAAATGTTCCACTATCATAAAACCTATAGCATGTATAAAATGCAAGAGACTATATTCTCATTTAGTACAAATCCAATGAATTAATTACTATATAAATAAATGACATACAAAACAAATTAAATTACAAATAAAATGATAGTTAAAGGGATACATTCTGAAGTATTAACAGCCTAACTCCTACCCCTAACATGTCTGTGCCCCCTTAAAAAATTCAAGAATAGGTTTTAGGTTGCACTTTTAGCCTGTTTAAAAATATTTGTAAACGATGCTAGTCAAACTAAAGGCAATTAAGCAGAGAGCGTTATTATGATTATAGTAATAATAATAACACTTAAAATTACTGAAACTGTTATTGCCTAATAGGCTGAGTTAGTTCAAGCACTGAGTTTTCTCATAATACTAAATGAAAATTGTGATATTACATTCAAATTGCCATTTTTTTCTATTTGTAATATGAGTGAGGACTGCAAAATTTATTTAAGTTGCTTCATTACCCAGAATATTTCACATAATTGCCATTAACTATAGCAATCTCTTCTCTATAATATGGGTGAAAGAAAATAATTTTAATTCTTTTCTCAATTATTAATCAATTTCAGTCTTCATTTCCTAATAGGGAATGCTTGATAAAGCACTGCTCCCCTTCCATGATCTCTTCCCCTTTCACATCACTGATGAATGGGAATCAAACTACAGACCACTTACTGATTAGCTGAAAATTTCTAATCATGTTATTTTGGAGTGAGAGTAATTTGTGCAATAGGATAATAATTTCTTCGTTGTGGAATGAATATTGAACACTGATTAGTAGGGAATTAAAGGAAAACTAGACTTAAAAGCAAAACAAGGGAAGAGTTTTTTGCTTTTGTTTTTAATTTTATCAGCTGCTTGAAAACTTTGCATTATATCTGTGCTTTCTTTTTGGGAATGATATTCAGCAGAACCCTCTAGAAATATATATAAAGAATAAGAAGGTCTTTAAGCTTTAATGACCTAAGGGAAGACACGGCAGGGGGATAGAACAGGGAAATTAGAATAATTTTGCCTTTATTTTGCCTTCATATTTTTGCCTCCCAGTAAGGGCAGGGACAATCTTTATATTATTCCTGCCATGTTCTTTGATGTGTTCCTAAGTGTTTAGCAGATAGTGGGCACTGAGCAATTATTTATAAGTAAATGAATGAGTCAATTAATTGCTACATTAGATTAAAATTTATTGTATTTTTTCTCTCAATTCAAGGAACAATTAAGTTTTTCGTGTATCCAATCATAAGATTAATAAGCATGTTAAACTAAGTTACCAAATTTCAAAATACTTTTAATTTGCCTCAAATTTCATAAAACAGAATGAAATTTGACTGTTTTAAGATGGAAGGGAAGATACAGTGAATCTTTATTTGGTAGATATTAAAGGGAAAATTGGTCATAATGTTCTCTCATAGAAATACTTTAAAGTTTTACAGAACGTGATATTTCTCTATAGAATTTAGTAGAAGTGATTATGAGAGTGAGTTGAATCTGATTCAAAGAGATTGGTAGAGTTAAAGATACTGAAATAAGAGAACATTCCTTTAAAAATAGTCCCAAAGACATTTATTAGAACTTTGTAAATATTTTTATAAAGAGAAGAAACTTTTGAGATAAACCTGCTTTAGCCGTTATTGAATGGCCAATTTTATACAATGGCAATTTTGTCATGTACCAATAAAATCAATCTCTCATAGTTTTTACTAATTTTAATAGAAAAAAAATGTAAGTGACAATTTCAAACTGATATGAGATCAATTTCAGGATGGGAAAGCCAAGCTATTTCCTGGTATGAGTACTGATCTTTTCCAATAATTTAGATAACCTTAAACTATGCAGTGATGCTCTGATCATCAGGTCTGGGAAATTTCCATATATTTCAGAGAATTTTTTTTTTATCCAAAAGGGTTAAAATAAATATACCTCCCCACTTATTTAATAAAAATCTTCTTCTGAATAATTTAAATAGATTTGTCTATTTGACTGGATTTATTGCTATTTAATCACAAAAACAGCGTTTTTCCTGTTGTAGGAATATAGTAAAAGAAAGGTGACTCTGAGAGCCGCAGAGCAGTCCAGCAATTTCTCAGGCAGTGATGAAACATGTTGCTTTTTCACAAGTCTATCCTTGTACCCTCTAAAGCACATAAAGCATCTGAGGAATAATTTAAGTACTGGTAAAATCCAGCTAAACAACAATAATTTTTCCCCTAAAGTCTTTACGACAGCATTTATTCTTTAACTTCAGAGGAAACTGAGGCAATAACATTTATATTTTTTCCAAACTAGGTATCAAGCTACAACATTTATGTATTATATGGTACAGTGAATGCTGTCTGGTAAGAAGCAAACCCCTCTCCTTTTGAATTGACAACTCGTTTAGTTTTTCAAGGTGACCACATATTACCATATTTTTATTATCCAAATCAAGATATGCTGAAAATAAAAGAGAGTGCTTTTCATAATCATTCCAGGACAATGAGTTTAAATCAAGGTCTTTCCACAATTAGAGATGTAACCCCACTCTATGTTTTGTTGGGCTGAGGAACATCCATGTAATTTAATAATTATCCCATGAAAGTAAATGTCCAGGAGCAAGATAAAAATATTTTGCTTGCAATATCTATCTCTGGATTCCTTTTCTCCATGTTTACAATTATAGCTCAGCCTTCCCAGGGCATCTGTAAACCGAGAGGGAAAGTGGGTTACTGAACAAAAGGGCAAATGGAAGACAATAGTCCGTTTTGGTTTATTCTAAGAAACACATTAAGCTCCATCACTCTGAAATGAAAATGAGCTTCTCTTAGGTCTAAAATAAACAAAAGTTCAGAAAATTCCAACTTTATGATGAAAATATATCCTCCTTATAATACTGTAGGCCTTTACCTCCTTTGAAATTGTTGAAGAATCCCCCAACAGAGCAGATTACATCTAACTTCTTGCAAAGCAAAAAAGCAATCATTTGTCACAAGTCTTTTTCCTTTTTTTCCCCTCATATTTTGTATTCCACTGTTTTGTTTTAATCCCCCTTTGTTTTATTTGGCTGCTGAAGCCAGAGTGCCTTGCCTTTGGCAATAAAAGCTTATGAGCAAACATTCTCTGTGCCTTGGAAAGCAAAGGCTTCACCCTAGTCTGCACCGCCAACTGTGCCCCTTTCCGAAGTCCTGAGCCTGTTCTTAAATTGGAACCCCAGGAACTTGGCCAGGATTGCACGCTGCCAGGTGGGCTCCATTGGGCCGACCCGTATCGACTGGCGTTGGTTCCCCTGTTTTCTGTCAGACAGCGATCCTGTCGTGAGCTTTGATTCCTCATTACCTCAATTGCAAATTCCACGAGCACATCAGCCCGCTGCCAGTGCGCCCAGGATTTGAAACTGACAATACCGGATCAATGTCTCAGGGGCACAGCCCTGAATTTCAATAATACAATTAAATTCCTTGAATACGAGATTTACCCAGATTGTCGATACTGCACTTTCTGCACGTTCAGTCTGTGAAGCTACCCACACACAGAACCTGAGCACAGTGTTCCTGTCAGTGCATAACGAAGGGAAAAGACTTGATCGGGAACCTGAGGGAAAGGTAATCAAATGTTGAACCCGCTGAGCCTGTTAGATGAAACTGTGAACAAGGCTTGCTCAAATCACCAGGGGGATGCTGTGTCGGGATGAAGATGGGGTTCAATTCTGAAATACATTAGCAGGGTTAGGCCGGATAAGGAGGTCTCAGTGCTTGTGGCTGAAGCTGTGTAGCAATCCTTTCGAAGGATTTTGTCTTTTCCCTCAGGAATCACTTCTGCACACAGATTCACTTGAATCCGTTACGCTCGATTCTGGGAAACATGTTGACAAAGAAAGTGTCATAAAAGAATACTACGGGTTTTAATTCCAGTTTTCACCAATCCAAGACAAAATAACAAAGTAACAAAGCCGGAACAATACTCCCGTGTGTGTGTGTGTGTGTGTGTGTGTGTGTGTGTGTGTGTAATTTTAAAGGGTAGACTAGGGAGAAAGAGAGGAGTGAAAAGCAATAGTCACACTGAACAGGGACCATCTCTTCTGGATGCAATAGGAAGGCTGAAGTAACAATGTGTTCCTTTCAGTGAACTTGACTTTCAATTTATTTACATCCTTAAGACCATGAGAACTTTATAAACCCTCATCCTTCCTTTACTACACAAAACTCAATATTCTTGTTTTTATTTTGCCAGCTATCCCCCTTGGAGCTCCTTCTCTCCCAACCTGTGACCCTCACTGAAGGATATTAATGAATACAGGCAACTTCCTGCATCTGGTGTGAAGAGACAAACCCTCTGGGACTGATAAAGCATTTCCAGTCCTGGAGTCTTTATCAATTTTTATTCAAGATAGTGCACCATTGAAACTAAGGTGCATGTTAAAGTTCCTTTACCTCTGAATTGCCTACTGCAGGAAACCTTTGCCATTCAAATCTGATATCCAAAGTCACTTGAAATGTACATTTAGCAGTAAATTGTAAAATTATCTGTCTATCATGGAAACCTGCTAACATTTTATGTAGGCTAGAAGGCTGTGTGTGACCAGTTCCTACTGAGAGCAATGATTTATTTTAATATTATTATGTATGTTCATTCTTAATATTTAAAATCTTTAAATTCTCAAGTTAGATAAATGGTATAGAAATACACTTTAGTATTATGCTACAGTCTCTTGAAATGGCCCTGATTTATTTTTAGCCCATATATAAAATCCTTACTGGGGAGAAACTATGTTCTAAACAACATTCATTTTACTTTTCATTTGTCCATATTCAGGCATTACACTTGTGTATGTATCTGTGTGTGTGTGTGTGTGTGTGTGTGTGTTTGTGTTGAAAAATGCATGGAGCTTAGTATGAAAAAACTTGCCTCAACATTCAGTAATGGCACTTATCTCCTACCTGATACTGAGAAATGCACTTTAACCTCTTATTGCCTCAGTAGCCATATCTACAGAATGGAACAATAATATCTGTCCTCCCTTACTCAGGTTGTTTGAATTAAATAAGATAATTCCCATGAAAACACTTTGTAAAATTTAAAGCACTACACAAATGTCAGTGTTAATATTAACTGCATTTTATTTTCACAACATCAAGAGTCAGACTTTGCATCCCTTTCAAACACTGGTTTTTCCATCATATTTTCTTGACTGAGGAAATGTACTCTCTGTACCCTCTTGGTACCTGATGACTTTATTGAATCTGATTGAACAAATTTCCCTGACACACAGACCTTCCTCTTCTGTGGCTTCTGGGTACTCATGAATCCTGGCCAAATCAAATTTCAACCACTTTCTTGAAGATTGCCTTTAATCCAGAATTTTTAATCCCACATAATCAACTAAGGACATTTCCAAAGGTGTGGCACAGGTTTTTGAGTTTAAGATATCAAAAACTGACATTATTATCTCCCCCACCCCTAACATACTCTCTGCTACATTCTGCCTCCTATGATACCAGTGTTTCCTCATTGGTTAAAGCAGAAGAAATCCAGGCATAGTCCTGACCGGTCCCCAACTTCACAATCTCGTAGCTCCTTAACGGTATAGCTGTGTCTGATTCTACCTCCTAAACATCTTCTATAATCAGCCCATTTCTTCATTCCTCGAACAGTATTTTATGCCAAACCAATCAAATTCCTTTGCCTGGAGAATTACAATAACCGCCTATTTGGATTCTGACTCTGTGCATAAACTTCCACTCCAACTAAGGTAATCTTCCTAAACAGAAATCTTATTTTTGTCCATTGTCAAGTTTAAATTCTTTCAATGATTTTGCTTTTCCCTGTCACAAAATCCAAGGCAAATATGTGTTGGAATGTGACTTCATACTTCTATTCTGTTCTTTTTGTCCTTAATATCTTAAAAATTCAGGTATTTATTTTAACTGGGATTTTAGATGCCTCCCCACTGCCCTTTTTAAAGAGGCAATGGATGAATGTCTCAATGCATGAGTGAATATTTATAATTAAAGCTATTTGAATTTAGACAAGTAGGAAGCTAAACAATTATTTAGGCTTGGAGAACAAAGGTTAGCAATAAAAAATATTGTAACTCTCTACCGTCCTCCCTTACCTTTGTTCATCTGTGTCAGGATTTCTGAACCTTAGCACTACTGACATTTTGGACCACATCATTCTTTGCTGTTGGGAGCTGTTCTGAGCACTGTAGGGGGTTTAGTAGCATTTCTGGCCTCTACCCTTTAGCACACCCCTACCCCCAAGTAATGGTAACTTAAAATGACTCCAGATATTGCCAAACCCTCTTTGAGGAGTAAGGTGACCCCCAGTTGAGAACCACAGACTTATTTAACTTCCAAAAACTTTTTTAAAGAGAGGTTAATGGGAGGAGCAATTATATTGCTATGCTTGATTGCCTGATCATCAGTGATTATTCACACTGATGCCAAGCTATCAATCTAGTCATTTAAGAGATTAAAATGACTCCCCCAAAGCAGAGTGGTCACAGCACTATGCGAGCTTAGCCATTTTCTGTCCTTTGGATCAGTATGAAGTTTGGATTTCAGAACTGTTTAGGATTAAAGACTTGAAACATGTTTAATTTAGACTCAGAGCTTAGTTTTAGTATTTTAAGCAAAGGACCTGAGAATATATGAAAAAGAAAGTAGGCACTTTATATTCTACAAATTATACAAAAAGACAGAAAAATTACTTTTTTAATTAAAATGGGCAAGATGTTTGCAGACTCCAGAGAGTCTGCTATCAATTAAACACTGTCCACCCTCTACAAGGTGTAGAAATCATAACGGACGATCCGAAATACATATTAAAAACAAACAAAAAGTACTCTATTGGAGCAACTGACTTTTTAAAAAATTGAGCCAATTAGAAGTCAAATAGCTTTGAAGCCTCTGCAATTATAAAATATTTATGAATCTTTGAGAGGATACACACAATGCCAGAAATGATATCAGTGTTGCTCCTTTAACTGAGGAGCAAGAGGTCGTATTCTAGGATCTTTTTCTTATCATGGAAAAAGTTTACTTTTTAATATCTATCATCTGTGACTGCTCATCATATCAAGAATTATATTGCAGATAATCATGATCGGGGCTGCTTTTGTCTGTGGCTAGAGCTGAAGCCATCCAATTAATTTATGCTGTTCAGGGAAAATAGCTCATTTTAAACCAGGGTCTTAGGCAAAGGAAAGGACAGCCTTTTATTAACTTTGTCCCTTGTCTCTAGACATATTTATTACATTCTTCTGGAACAGAAATAATAGAAGCTCAGGCATAAGGCCATGTGTGCCAAAGGAAAAAAAAAAAAAACACAGAAACAAAACTCTCAGCTTCCATGAATATAAATGGTTCTGTCATTTGATGGGAAACACTACGGTTTGAAAGTCTGAAAATGACTCACAACATTTAGAAATATCTCCTATAAAATATAAACACTTGATGATTAAACAGAGGATTACGTGGAAATGATGATAATATCTTGTTTTTGTCCTTGCGCATAGCTGCATATTTGAGTTTGGTTTATGTCTCTACTGCTGTTTGGCATGGCCAGTCATTTTTTTTTCTTTATCTATGAAATGGAACAAATCTTATTTGTCACTATGAATTTAAATGAAATTTTAATACGTTTACCTGTCACACGTTCACAGTTATCTCTACTCCAATTTTACTTTAGATTTTTAGTGTCTGTTTATTATAAAATGTAGGCTTTTATCCACTCTTTTTTCTGAAATTATTGTATCAACTACTATCATCGATTTTGTGTTTTTCCCACATGTGTCAAAATTTTTCAAATATGTCTCAATATGGGACTCTGGGAGAAAGTTATAAAGTGCAATTTTGTTTCACGTCAAAAACATTAACTTAGAGATATAGTGTTGTTAACACATCTCAGGCAAAATACTGCCCAGAGAGTTGGGAATTTGGGTGCAGAAGCCTGAGCTAAAATTTGTGGAACTAAAGGCAGCCATCCAAGAGGCAGAATGTGGGGAATAATTTTAAATCAATGCCAGGCAGAGTGGCAGACTATGCCTTAAATCTGAATAAATTCCGTAGCTTAAGTAATCCTAGTAATTGCCCTATGTGGTCAGTCATACAGATGTACTAGACCTGACCCACTGGTCAGACGGAAGTCATGTGTTCAGAATGAACTAATCACCACCGTGGGTGGGAGAGGCTACGCCTGACCGGAAGCTGAGGATGGGGTCTCTCTTTCTTGCCCAAAAATGTGACTTGAAAGTAACCAATCATGGGTGATAAAAAATAAAGCAAAATACAAAACAAAATAGACACTAGAGTGATAGACGAGACATAGGAAATATTTTCATCTTTTTCAATTCACTACCACAAATTTGGAAAGAAAATATAAGAGACATTTCAATCTATTGCCACATTCTTCTTTTTTTTAACTTCAATGTTTTTCTTTCTTTTTTAAAAAAATTTTATTTTATATTGGAATATAGTTGATTTACAGTGTTATGTTAGTTTCAGGTGTACAGCAAAGTGATTTAGTTATACATATGAATATACCTATTCTTGTTAAGATTCTTTTCCCATATAGGTTATTACAGAGCATTAAGAAATGTTCCCTGTGCTATACAGTAGGTCCTTGCTGATTATTTATTTTATATATAGTAGTGTGTATATGTAAATCCTAACATCCTAATTTATCCCTCCCTCTCAACTTTCCCCTTTTGTACCATAAGTTTGTTTTCTAAGTCTGCGAGTCTGTTTCTGTTTTGTAAATAAGTTCATTTGTATCATTTTTTAGATTCCACATATAAGTGATATCATATGATATTTGTCTTTCTCTGTCTGACTTCCTTCACTTAGTATGACTGCCTTCTTATCTATACATTTTCTTAAAATAAGATTTGACATAGTCCCGGGAAAGAAATAACCTATAACAATAAATATATCCAAATCTGTTATTTTAGGTATTTCTTAGTTTGAAAGTTTTCAGGAAATTTAGAAAATGGTAACAGGGATTAACTGTGGGAAGTGAAGAAAGGACACTTACATTTCGACTTTTCACACTTCCATACTCTTTGAATTTTTATAATTATTCTCATAATTTCATAATAAAATATAAGGGAATAAAATATAAAACAAAACAAATAGAAAAGCATCTATAAGATACTCCTGGTTCATTGACTTTTATTGGAACAATGAAGGAAACTTGAAACTAATATTGGTAATTGATTTCTGTTTACCTTAAATACGTAAAGCAAAGTAACATTTCCACTTGCTTGGATAAGAACAAATTCCCAGATGTGGGGGGGGGGGGCGGGAAGTTCACTCATTCTATTTGCCTTTTGGTTCCATCAGTGTGATTTTTTTTTTTTTAAGTCATGTTGAAAGGCATCTGGAACTTTATATGATAAAGTTGTACACCATGAGATTTTTTCTAATGTCATCATAATCTGGTATTTTATTTCAGGGTGTAGGGATGGGTCATGTGTTCAGAATCATATAGCAGTTACAATCAGATTCTATCATGATGAGAATCAAACGCAGGTCCATCAATTAATATATTTTTTAACATCTTTATTGCAGTATAATTGCTTTACAATGGTGTGTTAGTTTCTGCTGTATAACAAAGTGAATCAGCTATACATATACATACATCCCCATATCTCCAGCCTCTTGCATTTCCTTCCCACCCTCCTTATCCCACCCCTCTAGGTGGACACAACGCAACAAGCTGATCTCCCTGTGCTATGCAGCTGCTTCCCACTAGCTAGCTATTTTACATTTGGTACTGTATATATGTCCATGACACTCTCTTACTTCGTCCCAGCTTACCCTACCCCCTACTCGTGTCCTCAAGTCCATACTCTATGTCTATGTCTTTATTCGTGTCCTGGACCTAGGTTCTTCAGAACCAATTTTTTTATTTTACATTCCATATATATGTGTTAGCATACGGTACATGTTTTTCTCTTTCTGACTTACTTCACTCTGTATGACAGTCTCTAGGTCCAACCACCTCACTACAAATAATTCAATTTCATTTCTTTTTATAGCTGAGTAATATTCCATTGTATATATGTGCCACATCTTCTTTATCTATTCATCTGATGATGGACATTTAGGTTACTTCCATGTCTTGGCTATTGTAAATAGAGCTGCAATGAACATTGTAGTACATGACACTTTTTGTATTATGTTTTTCTCAGGTAATATGCCCAGTAGTGGGATTGCTGGGTCGTATGGTAGTTCTATTTTTAGTTTTTTGAGGAACCTCCATATTGTTTTCCATAGTGGCTGTATCAATTTACATTCCCACCAACAGTGCAAGAGGATTCCCTTTTCTCCACACCCTCTCCAGCATTTATTGTTTGTAGATTTTTTGGTGATGGCCATTCTGACTGGTGCGAGGTGGTATCTCATTGTAGTTTTGATTTACATTTCTCTAATTATTAGTGATGTTGATCATTCTTTCACGTGTTTGTTGGCAATCCATATGTGTTTGTTGGAGAAATGTCTATGTAGGTGTTCTGGCCATTTTTGGATTGGGCTCTTTGTTTTTTTTTGATATTGAGTTGCATGAACTGCTTGTATATTTTGGAGATTAATCCTTTGTCAGTTGCTTCATTGGCAAATATTTTCTCCCATTCTGAGAGTTGCCTTTTTGTCTTGTTTATGGTGTCCTTTGCTGTGCAAAAGCTTTTAAGTTTCATCAGGTCCCATTTGATTATTTTTGTTTTTATTTCCATTTCTCTAGGAAGTGAGTCAAAAAGGATCTTGCTGTGATTTATGTCATGGAGTGTTCTGCCTATGTTTTCCTTTAAGAGGTTTATACTTTCTGGCCTTACATTTAGGACTTTAATCCATTTTGACTTTTTTTGTGTGTATGGTGTTAAGGAGTGTTCTAACATCATTCGTTTACATGTATCTGTCCAGTTTTCCCAGCACTACTTATTGAAGAGGCTGTCTTTTCTCCATTGTATATTCTTGCCTCCTTTATCAAACATAACGTTACCATATGTGTGTGGGTTTATCTCTGCAATTTCTACCCTGTTCCATTGATCAATATTTCTGTTTTTGTGCCAATACAATACTGTCTTGATTACTGTAGCTTTGTAGTATAGTCTGAAGACAGGGAGCCTGATTCCTCCAGCTCCATTTTTCTTTCTCAAGATTGCTTTGGCTATCCAGAGTCTTTTGTGTTTCCATACAAATTGTGAAATTTTTTGTTCTATTTCTGTGAAAAATGCCACTGGTAGTTTGATAGGGATTGCATTGAATCTGTAGATTGCTTTGGGTAGTGTAGTCATTATCACAATGTTGATTCTTCCAATCCAAGAACATGGTATGTCTCTCAATCTGTTTGTATCATCTATAATTTCTTTCATCAGTGTCTTATAGTTTCCTGCATAAAGGTTTTTTGTCTCCTTAGGTAGGTTTATTCCTAGGTATCTTATTCTTTGTGTTGCAATGGTAAATGGGAGTGTTTTTTAAATTTCTCTATCAGGTTTTTCATCATTAGTGTATAGGAATGCAAGAGATTTCTGTGCATTAATTTTGTATCCTGCTAGTTTACCAAATTCATTGATTAGCTCTAGTAGTTTTCTGGTAGCATCTTTAGGATTCTCTATGTATAACGGCATGTCATCTGGAAACAGTGACAGTTTTACTTCTTCTTTGTCGATCTAGATTCCTTTTATTCCTTTTTCTTCTCTGATTGCTTCTCTGATTCCAAAACTATGTTGAATAATAGTGGTGAGAGTGGCAACCTTGTCTTGCTCCTGATCTTAGTGGAAATGTTTCCAGTTTTTCACCATTGAGAATGATGTTGGCTGTGGGTTTGTCATATATGGTGTTTATGTGTTGAGGAAAGTTCCCTCTATGCCTACTTTCCACAGGTTTTGTTTTTTTTTATCATAAATCGGTGTTGAATTTTGTCGAAAGCTTTTTCTGCATCTATTGAGATGATCATATGTTTCTTCTCCTTCAGTTTGTTAATAAGGTGTATCACATTGATTGATTTGGGTATATTGAAGAACACTTGCATTTCTGGGATAAAACCCACTTGATCTTTGTGTATGATGCTTTTAATGTGCTGTTGGATTCTGTTTGCTAGTATTTTGTTGAGGATTTTTCCATCTCTGTTTATCAGTGATATTGGCCTGTAATTTTCTTTTTTTGTGGCATCCTTGTCTGGTTTTGGTATCAGGGTGATAGTGCCCTTGTAGAATGAGTTTCAGAGAGTTCCTTCCTCTGCTATATTTTGGAAGAGTTTGAGAAGCATAAGTGTTAGCTCTTCTCTAAAAAGATGTTTGTTAGAAATCCCCTGTGAAACCATCTGGTCCTGAGCTTTTGTTTGTTGGAAGATTTTTAATCAGAGTTTCAATTTCAGTGCTTGTTTATATTTTCTATTTTTTCTTGGTTCAGTATTGGAAGGTTGTGCTCTTCTTAGAATTTGTCCATTTCTTCCAGATTGTCCATCTTATTGGCATAGATTTGCTTGTAGTAATCTCTCACGATCCTTTGTACTTCTGCAGTGTCAGTTGTTACTTCTCCTTTTTCATTTCTAATTCTATTGATTTGAGTCTTCTCCCTTTTTCTCTTGATTTGTCTGGCTAATGGTTTGTCAACTTTGTTTATCTTCTCAAAGAACCAGCTTTTAGCTCTATTGTTCTTTGCTCTTGTTTCCTTCATTTCTTTTTCATTTATTTCTGATCTGATCTTTGTGATTTCTTTCCTTCTGCTAACTTGGTGGTGTTCTTGTTCTTTTTTCTCTAATTGCTTTAGGTGTAAGTTTAGGTTGTTTGTTTTTGTTGTTTCTTGTTTCTTGAGCTAGGATTTTGTATTGCTATAAACTTCCCTTTTAGAACTTTTTTGATGCATCCCATAGGTTTTGGAGCATTGTGTTTTCATTGTCATTTGTTTCTAGGTAATTTTTGATTTCCTCTTTGATTCCTTCAGTGGTCTGTTGGATACTTAGTAGTGTATTGTATAGCCTCCATGTGTTTGTATTTTTTACAATTTTTTCCCTGTAATTAATATCTAGTCTCATAGCATTGTGGTCAGAAAAGATACTTGATATGATTTCAATTTTCTTAAATTTACCAAGGCTTGATTTGTGACCCAAGTTATGATCTATCCTGGAGAATATTCCATGAGCACTTGAAGAGAAAGTGTATTTTGCTGTTTTTGGTTAGAATGTCCTATAAATATCAATTAAGTCCATCTTGTTTAATGTATCATTTAAAGCTTGTGTTTCCTTATTGATTTTCATTTTGGATGATCTGTTCATTTGTGAAAGTGTGGTGTTAAAGTCCCCTCCTATGATTGTGTTACTGTCATTTTCCCCTTTTATGGCTGTTAACATTTGCCTTATGTATTGAGTTGCTCCTATGTTGGCTGCATAAATATTTACAATTGTTATGTCTTCTTCTTGGATTGATCCCTCGATCATTATGAATAGTCCTTTTTTGTCTCTTGTAATAGTCTTTAGTTTAAAGTCTATTTTATCTGATATGAGAATTGGTACTCCATCTTTCTTTTGATTTCCTTTTGCTGGAATATCTTTTTCCATCCTCTCACTCTCCATCTGTATGTGTCCCTAGGTCTGAAGTGGGTCTCTTGTAGACAGCATATGTACAGGTCTTGTTTTTGTATCCATTCAACCAGTCTATGTCTTTTGGTTTGAGCATTTAATCCATTTACATTTAAGGTAGTTATCAATATGTATGTTCCTATTACCATTTTCTTAATTGTTTTGGGTTTGTTATTGTAGGTCTTTTCCTTCTCTTGTGTTTCCTGCCTAGAGAAGTTCCTTTTGCATTTGTTGTAGAGCTGGTTTGGTTGTGCTGAATTCTCTTAGCATTTGCTTGTCTGTAAAGGGTTTAATTTCTCCATTGAATATGATTGAGATCCTTGCTGCTTAGAGTCATCTTGGTTGTAGGTTTTTCCCTTTCATCACTTTAAATATGTCCTGTCACTGCCTTCTGGCTTGCAGTGTTTCTGCTAAAATATCAGCTGTTAACCTTATGGGGATTGGCTATATGTTATTTGTTGTTTTTCCTTTGCTGCTTTTAATATGTTTTCTTTGTATTTAATTTTTGATAGTTTGATTAATATGTGTCTTGGCATGTTTCTCCTTGTATTTATCCTGTATGGGGCTCTCTGTGCTTCCTGGACTTGATTAACTATTTCCTTTCCTATATTAGGGAAGTTTTCAACTATAATCTCCTCAAATATTTTCTCAGTCCCTTTCTTTTTCTCTTCATCTGGGACCCCAATAATTCGAATGTTGGTGCATTTAATGCTCTCCCAGAGGTCTCTCAGATTGTCCTCAATTCTTTTTATTCCTTTTTCTTTATTCTACTCTGTGGTAGTTATTGCCACTATTTTATCTTCCAGGTCACTTATCCATTCTGCCTCAGTTATTCTGCTATTGATTCCTTCTGGAGAATTTTAAATTTCATTTATTGTGTTGTTCATCATTGGGTTTTTTTGCTCTTTAGTTCTTCTAGGTCCCTGTTATACATTTCTTATATTTTCTCCATTCCACTTCCAAGATTTTAGATCATGTTTGCTATCATTACTCTCAATTCTTTTTTAGGTAAACTGCCTATATCCTCTTCATTTGTTTGGTCTGGTGTGTTTTTAGCTTGCTCCTTCATCTGCTGTGTATTTCTCTCTCTTCTCATTTTGCTTAACTTACTGTGTTTGGGGTTTCCATTTCACAGGCTGTAGTTTCATAGTTCCCATTGTATTTTATTTCTGCCCCCAGTGGATAAGATTCTTTCAGTGGGTTGAGTAGGCTTCCTGGTGGAGGGGACTGATGCCTGTGTCTGGTGGATGAGGATGGATCTTGTGTTTCTGGTGGGCAAGACCATGTCCGGTGGTGTGTTTTGGGATGTCTGTGAACTTATTATGATTTTAGGCAGCTGCTCTGCTAATGGGTGGATTTGTGTTCCTGCCTTGTTAGTTTTTTGACATAGGTTTCCAGCACTGTAGTTTGCTGGTCGTTGAGTGGAGCTGGGTCTTAGCGTTGAGATGGAGACCTCTGGAAGAGCTTTCCCCATTTGATATTACGTGGGGCTGGGAGGTCTCTGGTGGAGCAATATCCTGAACTCGGCTCTCCCACCTCAGAGGCTCAAGCCTGACACCAGCCACAGCACCAAGACCCTGTTAGCCACATGGCTGGTATAAAGTCTTCAAAGTTTCCAAATTCAAAGTCTAAATTTGAAGCACTGCATTCAAAATCACTTGCAAACCATTAAGAATGATTTTTCAATACAACAGCAGCAAACTAGAAGCAGATTTTGTTCTTCTGAGGACACACCCTGTCCTCAAATTCTTGCACTAAAGATTCCAGCACTTAATATTCTTGTTAAGTTACAAAGGGTAAGTTACCCTTTCTATGCCTCTAAAAAAATAGATTTGATTCCTAACTCACAGAATTGTGGAGATTTATTGTGTTAGTCAAATTTTTGTGTGGTTAGTGTTTTTCCTGACACATAGTAAACATTCAATAAGTTTGGCTGGTGACTTTTTCAAGCTGAAAGGAAATTTGAAGAGGAACATGAAATGAAACATTTGAAGTCTCCAGAAAAACTAGAAAATGTTAGCAGTTTATTCCATTTATAGCTACACATTCTTCTCTTAATTCCACACTGCTCTTCAGGATGTAAATCATGATTTTGCTGTTAAACTAAACCACTCTCTTTTGGGGAACATTGCCTCTTTATCCTGCTCCCTTCAACTCCTACTTTTTTGCCATAATGTGATCAAATATTCTTTACTATTTATTTTCAAATAATAATATGGGAATGGCTGCTGACTTCCTTAAAAATGTACCAAACTATATCCTAAGGTCAGAATCATTTATTCATACTCTACTTTTACCAAGTAAATATTTGTCAAATAAACACTTAGAACATAGCTGAATTTGTTGCAACTCCAGTTTAAGCAAGTATTTCAGGATAGCATGCATCCTAAATCAAAATGAATCAGTAAATAACTTTAAAGTTTTATGGAACATTTTTTGTTTGTATGTAATGTGGAGAAATTGGAGAGAGTTTTACTTATTTGTTTTTTTGTATGCAGAGAAATTTTAGTCATGAAGTATTAAAAATGAGTACATTATACATTGATGTATTTTTTTCAATTATAATAGTCATTTAGATTATAAAAATAATACATTGGGAAATTTTTAAAGATAAACATTAAACAGTATTTTCATGGTTATTTCTAAGTTAATCTGTATTAAAAGTATTTGAATAGTTCTTCAAGAGTATCTTGCAAATAGGTATTTGTAAATGTGCCATGTGATTATGAATATTAAGATTTTCAAAATTAAAGCAAAAAGATGAAAAATTAAATTAGATAGGTCTTAAAGGCACTCATAGTTTCATAAATATAAATAACAGAATCACATAGGCTGAACAAAATGTAAAACTGAACCTGCTAAAGAATCTGCAAGTGAAACAACTGCTGTATTACTTTTCCCAATTTCATATGTTACAATGATCAAATTAAAGGTAAGACATGTAATTAGAAAAGAATCACACAAAGTACCAGAGTATTTAAATAACATAAATGACTACTAAGTAGTGACAAATGTTGGCAAAAATTTCTGCTGCTGCTGCATACAGCTAATGATGTAAGTAACTAAATTATGTGAAAAAATGTTTTTGGAAGTATATTCATTTTTAGACAAAGAGGGTAAAAATGATATTAGAAATCAAATATTCTCGAGTAGTACTATGACAGCTAGAAGACAAAGCCTCGTAATGACTATTTGATTTTAGTTAGCACAGTCTGAAAAGTTTGATTATAAAAACAAAACAAAATGAATAAAATGTTTAAAACCTTCCAAGGGATACTGGAAGAATTTTTTTTATTTGTGAGTAACGTAACAAGATCCTTTGTATCCTGATGATCAATATTCTGGTAACAGAGGAACTCTGAATGACCTAAAAATAGAACTAGGAGACACAAAACTTAGAGTAAGTTTTTTTTTTTTTTTCTTTTTGCAGTACGTGGACCTCTCACTGCTGTGGCCTCTCCCGCTGTGGAGCACAGGCTCCGGACGCGCAGGCTCAGCGGCCATGGCTCACGGGCCCAGCAGCTCCGCGGTATATGGGATCCTCCCGGACTGGGGCATGAACCCGTGCCCTCTGCATCAGCAGGCGGACTCTCAACCAGTGCGCCACCAGGGAAGCCCAAGAATAAGGTTTTTAGACAGAAAATTATCATCTAGTTTGTTACCATATGTGAGCCAGTAATGGTTTTATTTTTTTCATTCTTACATCTCATGGAAAAATTTCCAATCTCTCTACTCTATGTGTATGTGAAAGGTAGATCTTAATTTTCTCCACCAATAATGTTAAAATCCAGAAAGAGTGTTACAGTTCTGGCCAAGTTGGAGTGAAGTTTCCAGATTTATCCTCCCTTCTAAAGCAATTAAAAAATGGACAAAATATATGAAACAATGGTTTCAAGACACTGGACTTCAGGCAATGAAAACTGAGAGATGGGAAAAAAAATGACTTACCCAGTTTACTGATTTGAGAGTATTTTTAGATGTGGCATACAAAGAGGTAATCCAGGTGGAGCCTGGGAGATTCCCAAAGTTAAGAAGAGAGAGTTCAGGAGAAAGTGAGGAGAATGAGCAATCTAGAATTTACAGAACAGAGTACTGGAGAGAATACAGCTACATATACACTCTAGAGATCTGCAGAGTTGCATCTGAGTATTCGACAGAGTAATGATTAGCACATGCTAGTGAGGAATTTACATGAGACTGGGGGAAAACACACTGGAAAGAATGAGAGGAAACAGTGCCCTATGCTCACACAGGACTAGGAAAAGTCCCTGTTCCCACCAACCAGATTGGAAACCCCACTATGTATGGGGAATTGGCTAGATTACTCAACTCTCGTCTTGCATAACCAAGCTTAAAGAAATTTCCAAAAGAATCAACTGTTTCCAAGTAACCCCTGAAAAACTCACAGATATTTACAGAAATACAAATATATTCTCCACAGCAAAAATGTAAAAGTAGCAATCTCTGGCAATCAAAAATTTCCAGCAGGCAAGGGAGGTAGAAAATATGACTCACAATAAGGAGATAGATCAATCATTTAAAGCTGACACAGAACTAATACAGATGTCAGAATTTGCAAACAAGGGCATTAAAACAGTCATTATAACTGAAGTCCATATGTTCAAAAGTTTGGCAGAGACATGGAAGATTAAAAAACGTAGACCCTAATTATAGAGGTAAAAGTATGATGGATGAAATTTAGGGCAAAGTAGATACCGCAGAAAAAAATGATTAGTAAAATTGAAGACATAGCAAAAGAAACTATCCAAAGTAAAATATACAGAGAAAACAGAAGGAAAATAAAAAAACAAAAGCCCTCAGCATATCCAAGAGCTGTGGGTCAGCACAAAGCAATCCAATATCCATGATATTGGAGGATAGGAGAGAGAGCAGTGTGTGCGTGTGTGTGTGTGTGTGTGTGTGTGTGTGTGTGTTTGTATATATAATGTATATATTAGCCTATATATACAATACATATATAGTATAAAAATGTATATCTGTTTATAAATGTATATATGTATCAAATATAAAATCATATTAAACACATATATTACATATATATATTTTGCATATTAAATTTGTATTTGAAGACATGCATGCTATGTACAGAGGAACACATATAAGAATGACAGATTGTTTGTTGAAAAATTACAAGGGAGAAGAAAATGGAGCAATGCTTTAAAGTCCTGAAAAAAATCTGTCAAGCTAAATTTTTGTACCCAGAAAAAAAATATATTTCAAAAACAAAGACAAAATGAAGACATTTTCAGACAGAGGAAAACTGAAACAATGCATATCTCTGAGAAATGTTAAAGGAAGCCATTTGCATAGAAAGAAAGTGATACTGGATTTTAATCTTGATATACAGAAAGTAAAGAGTTATGACAATGGTATCTAATTTAGGTAAATATATAACATTACTTCTTTAAATATCTTCAAAATGCAAATGTAAGTATGAACAAAATAACAATGTATGATGTAGTTTAAAATATATACAGTAGGAGCCCAGAGATCTACACTGGGGAAATGGAAGTATTCTAAAGGAAAGTAGTAAAATTTGTATTACATGTGGAGTGGTATAATATAATTTGAAGATAAGTTGTGCTGAGTTAAAAATGTAAACTATAAATACTAAAGCTACAACTAAAATGACAAAGCAAAGAACTATAAATAATAACCCAACAAAGGAGATAAAATAAAATTTAAATCATACTTAGTTTAAGTGAAAATAGAGAGAAAGAAAAGGTAACAGATAAAAGTCAGAAATGATCAGTTGGAAAAAAACCTGTGTATAAAAACACAATCTCAGTATAGACACAAATAGGGTAAAAATAGATAAAAAAGATATACCATTTGAACACTGATCAAAAGAAAGCTGGAGGAACTATACTATTATCAAATAAAATAGATTTGATAGGAAAAAGTATTTCTAGGGTTAAAGATTGAAATAAAAGCAGGCAAACAATAGAGAAATATCAATGAAACTAAAAGCTGGTTCTTTGGGAAGGTCATTAAAGATGATAAACTCTAGTAAAAATTTAGGAAAAGGTATTTGTTTTTCTCTTTCTGACTTACTTCACTCTGTATGACAGACTTTAGGTCCATACACCTCACTACAAATAACTCAATTTCATTTCTTTTTATGGCTAGTATTCCATTGTATATATGTGCCACATCTTTATCCATTCATCTGTCAACGGACATTTAGGTTGCTTCCATGTCCTGGCTATTGTAAATAGAGCTGAAATGAACATTGTGGTACATGACACTTTTTGGATTATGGTTTTCTCAGGGTATATGCCCAGTAGTGGGATTGCTGGGTCATATGGTAGTTCTATTTTTAGATTTTTAAGGAACCTCCATACTGTTCTCCATAGTGGCTGTATCAATTTACATTCTCACCAACGGTGCAAGAGGGTTCCCTTTTCTCCACAACCTCTCCAGCATTTATTATTTGTAGATTTTTTGATGATGGCCATTCTGACTGGTGTGAGATGATATCTCATTGTTCAAATACCATATGCTAACACATATATATGGAATTTAAAAAACGACAAAAAATGGTCATGAAGAACCTAGGGGCAAGATGGGAATAAAGACACAGACCTACTGGAGAATGGACTTGAAGATACGGGGAGGGGGAAGAGTAAGCTGGCACAAAGTGAGAGAGTGGCATGGACATATATACACTACCAAACGTAAAATAGATAGCTAGTGGGAAGCAGCCACATAGCACAGGGAGATCAGCTCGGTGCTTTGTGACCACCTAGAGGGGTGGGATAGGGAGGGTGGGAGGGAGGGAGATGCAAGAGGGAAGAGATATGGGAACATATGTATATGTATAACTGATTCACTTTGTTATAAAGCATAAACTAACACACTATTGTTAAGCAATTATACTCCAATAAAGATGCTAAAAAATATATATTAGGAAAAGAGAGAAGAGAACAAACGAGAGGTGACAGAAATTGCCAATGGTATACAACGAGAAAGATGATGGTATTACAGATTCTATAAATATTAAAGGGAAAATAAAAAATCTTGAACAAGTTTATGCCAAAAATTTGTCAGCTTAGATGAAATGGATGCAGCTAGCAAAGCTCAGAGTTGTTTCACATACTTGCCAGCACTTACTATAGCCAAGCTTTTTAATTTAAAGCATTGTAGTAGGTTTGTTTGCAATGATGTAGAACAATTGGAACTCTCCTGTACTACTGGTGAGAAGGTAAACTGTTACAATTACTTTGGAAAAGAGTTTGGCAGCTTCTTAAAATTGAACGTAACCTTCTGTATGACCCAGATATTCTGCTCCTAGGTATTTACCCAAGAGAAATGAAACCTATGACTATACAAAGTCATGAAAATCTTTGTATAAAAAATCTATACAAAGATTTGAAAATATATTAATAGCAGCTTTATTGGCAATAGACAAAACTGGAAACAATCCAAATGTCCCCAGCTGGTGAATGGATAAACAAGTTCTGGTGTATCCAAACAGTGCAGTATTACATAGCAAAAAGCAAAACAAAACAAAAGCAACCTGTCTATACAAAACAACAACATAAATACATCTCAAAACAGTTTTGCAGAATGATGCTTGGCAAAAAAGAGTTTATGCTGTATGATTCCATTTAGATAAATTTCTAGAATGAGCAAACAAATATATAGTGGCAGATCAGTTTTTGCCTGGGTAGGGGCACGAGGAAGTGATTACATAGAGACACCAAGAAACTTTTGTGGGTAGTAGATATGTTCATATCTTATTTGGAGTGATGGTTTCACAGGATTTACATGTGTTAAATTATCATATTTTAAACTTTAAATATATACTTTTTATTGTTATCTATAGAATTTTTTAAAAAGCTTAAGGACAGTTGTACTTTATGGAGTATCAAGTGTTTGCAGTTTTACAACTTCCGAATTTATAAAATAGGATATAGAAATATTATTTTCTTTTTAAAAATATATTGAAGTATAGTTAACTTACAATATTATGTTAGTTTCAGGTGTACAACATAAGAACTCGATATTTTTATAGATTACACACCATACAAAGTTATTATAAAATATTGACTGCACTCCCTGTGCAGTACACTACATCCCTGTGACTTATCTATTTTATAACTGGTAGTTTGTACCTCTTAAAACCCTTCATCTATTTCGCCCCTCTCCCCAACCCTCTCCTCTGTGGTAACCACTAGTTTGTTCTCTGTATCTCTGAGTCTGCTTCTGTTTTGTTCTGCTTGTTTATTTTGTCTTTTTAGATTCTACACAAAAGTAAAAACATGCCATATTTGTCTTTCTATGTCTAAGTATAATACCTTCCAGATACATCCATGTTGTCACAAATGGTAAGATTTCATATTACTAAGCCATCAGAAAGAAATCTTAGGTTCTTGCTTGGATTTGGTACAGATCAGTCTCTCCCAAATCTGTAGTGTTTCACAGACATAAGTGGTCTTTATAAAAGTGAAATGTTATCAATTATATGTTTAAGAAAGAATTATTTTAATTCATTAATAAAATATAACATTTTATGTATGGATTTCAATTTTTTTTTCTTATCATGATCCTTAAATGGAACTTGCTTAGTCTTTATTTCTTCTCTGACTGTTAACAACATTTAACTGACCTACTTGCAACTAATTCATGACTGTAACAGTTTGCGTGCATAAAAATATTCCATTACATCAATATTTTAATTAGATGCTTCATAAAGCACTTTGCAATAGAGTATAATTTTTATTTTAAATCACAAGTGACTGGAACTATAGCTTATGAAGAGATATATATCCAATTAATTTGTGTGGTTTGTTTTATCCTTTGTGCATTGTTATGCATGTATTTTTAAAATTAATTAATTAATTTGTTTATTTTTGGCTGCAATGGGTCTTTGTTGCTGTGCGCAGGCTTTCTCTAGCTGCGGTGAGTGTGGGCTACTCTTCCCTGCGGTGCACGGGCTTCTCATTGAGGTGGATTCTCTTGTTGTGGAGCATGGGCTGTAGGTACACAGGCTTCATTAGTTGTGGTGCATGGGCTTAGTTGCTCCATGGCATGTGGGATCTTCCTGGACCAGGGCTTGAACCCGTGTCCTCTGCATTGGCAGGCGGATTCTTAACCACTGAGTCACCAGGGAAGTCCCTGTTATGCATGTTTAATGATAAACTTCTCAACTTTTCTTCTCTGCCTAACACAAACTATTGTCTGGTAGAGTGTATACATTGTATTTTTGGATTCTATGGTTAAATGGTCTTTTATACAAATTTTATAACGTATTTTCATTGATTTTATGTAATTATATCCACAATATGTATGTGTGCTTTTATTATCTTTTCATGGTAGCCAATGATTCATAGAGATAACTAATTTCAAATTTTCCTCATGATATAACTTTAACATGCACTATAGAGCAAAGGAAATTACAGTGACAATGCATTATCTCCAGAGAGTTTTCCAGTTAGCATTCTAGATTGCTCTGTGGTAATTCTTAAAATAGATTTAAACCCTGGAATCATGGCTGTCAGGATACCAATATTTGTATTTATGCAGCCCAGTGCATGGTAAATCTATTGTACTTTTACAGTCTTCTGATAGAGATCAGAAGATAAAACTACTGTATAAAAGCTGAACTGGTAACTATGTTTTGGAGATGAGGGAGATTGAGATATCTTTCATGATTTGACTAACAAGGCAAGCAAATTCAGTGGTATTTAATTTTTTTGTGAGATGTTGAGTCTTCTCTCAAAAAAGAAACAAATGTAAAGTTTTATAATAATTACCAAACTAAAATATACTTTACGTTGGATAGGAAATAATGCTGATATATTTTTTATAGAATATTCTGCATTCCTTTTGACCTTTCTTGAGAGAGAGCAATGATTGTCAAAAATTCATTTATTATCTGAGTCAAACTACATAAAAGAGACAACTTGAGCACTTATAGTACAAGCAGGAAAATAATGACAAAAAGTAAGGATTACTCATTTAAAATAAAAGCTTATTTTCTTCACAAAATAATACCTCATTGAATAGTTAAGGTGCGTGTGAGCTGCAGACACCAGCTCGTGTTCTTAGTGGTTTTATGATCATAGCTACCAGAGCAAGAAACCACACTTACATACTTATTCACAAAAGGCACAGATACACAAAGATGCTGCGAGTCACAGACCTCACACGTTTCATACTCACTTTTGCCACTATTTGTAGCAGCTTCCATTTCCCTATTTTGAATAAGAACATAAGAAAATGTCATCTGAAATTATAGGCCATCTCTTAGAGAGATAACATTTAATGTATAGATCCAGAAAACATGAGGCATGATGGTGAGAGGGAAACATCTCTTCTTGTCTCAATCTCTCAGATCTTTTCTATGTGATCAGAGAGCACTGACTCATTCCTGAAATTATTAATGTGGTCATTGCAGTTAAAGTAGAACTTCTGGTCAAAAGACTGAGACTATAATTCAGTTTTTAGTTCAAAAGTCTTGCCAATTTGCATTTGTTACATCTTCTAGACTGTGAGGACTTCTTGCTGGTTTGAAGGTCTTGTAAGGAACCCCAGGAATAGAGAAACAGACAGTACATATTTTTGCTGAAGATTTGAGAACACAGTATATTCTGCTTATTTTAGTAGCTATGTTGAAATTTTTGTTCAGTTACAGAACTGGGTTATTTGCACATAAATATACCTCAAGTATAAATAATAACTCTCATATATTTTTTTCTGTGTTATCGTAAGGGGACATCCCTAAAAATAGAGTATCATTCCTTTCTGTTTTGGTATTTCTACATCCTGATAAAATTAATATGCTAGCCTCCACTGCTTTGGAGACTCTAAACTCTAACTTGAGATCAGAAAGTCCATATTCTTGGGAGATGTTTATCTTAAGTCCTTATAGAATTGCTATTGGAAATGTGTTTGGTAATGTCATATTTTCAGCTTTCACCAGAGAGCACTAGAGAAAATACATTGTTGCTACATTTGTTGCAGAAATATTATTAAGGCCATTGTTTATGACATTACACAGCACCCTGATACAAAATTTCACCTGATAACTTTTCTGGTGAGTCAGTTGCTAAAATGAACTTGCTACCGAACCAAACTTGAGTCCGCTTGCCTGCGGAAGATAAAACAAATCCACTGACACTGGGTTGTGATGAAGGAAAGTGCAATGTTTACTGCAGGACACCAAGCAAGGAGTCCAGGGCAGCTTGTGCTCAAAACACCCGAGCTCCCCAATGGGTTTCAGCAAAGCATTTTTAGAGGCCAGGTGACTGACTGAGGGGCATGTCAGTGTATGTGATCAGCTTGTGCACAATTCTGATTGGTTGATGGTGAGGTAACAAGCGAGAGTCACAGGGGTTAACATTATCAATCCTTAGGTGCCAGCAAGTCTAGGGACTCAGTGCCCATGGTCATCAAGTAGTTAATTTCTTCCATTTGGTACAGGTTTTAGCATCGTTTAAACAACTCAGGAAATGTGCATCAGATACTAGTATCTAGGTACTAGAGAGAGGAGCTAAAGCAGAGGATATGGGAAAGGGTTCTGTCCCAGGAAGTCCCCAGAAGGCCCTGCTGGGTTACAAACTTTGCTTCTTCTTACAGTCTCAAATTTTTTAATGTTTTTTGAAAATAAGATTTTTTCCTATGTATAAATTATAAATTAATTATATCTTAATAAGGTGTAATAAATTAATGTATAATTTATACATAGGAAAATGCCAAATCTTAAATGTACAAAAGATGGATTTTGATATATGTTTACTTCTGAATCAAAACTCCTGTATCCCCCTATCTTTTCCATACCCTCTCCCAAAGGTGACTACTATTCTGACAACTATATCAATAATTTTCATTCTACCTACTCTTGAACTTGATGTAAACAGAACCATACTGTATGTATTCTTGTGTGTTTGGCTTCTTTAACTCAACATAATGGTTTGAAGTTTATACAAGTTGTTGCATTGTCTGTAGCTTGTTCCCTTTTTTAATATTGAGGTATAATTTATACACATACCATTAAATTTGCCCAGTTTTAATTGTACAATTCAGTAAATTTAGTAAATTTACAGAATTGTGCACATCACCATACTCTACTTTTAGAACATTCTCATCCCCCTGATAAAATCCCTCATGCCCATTTATAGTTATTCACTATTCCCACACTCAGCCCTAGGCAACCACTACTCTAGTTTCTGTTTCTGTAGCTTTGCCTGTTCTAGACATTTCATACAAATGTAACCATGCTACATGTGGTTTCCATGCCTGGCTTTATTCCCTTAGCATAATGCTTTATACATTTCTTTCATGAGCGGTATATATCATGGTTTTATTATTTTTTATCACTTAATAATATTTCATTGTATGGATGTACAACTTACTTTTTTTTTTTTTTTTTGCCGTACGCAGGCCTCTCACTGTTGTGGCCTCTCCCATTGAGGAGCACAGGCTCCAGATGTGCAGGCTCAGTGGCCATGGCTCACGGGCCCAGCAACTCCACGGCATGTGGGAACTTCCCAGACCGGGGCACGAACCCATGTACCCTGCATCGGCAGGCAGACTCTCAACCACTGTGCCACCAGGGAAGCCCCCACTTACTTTTGAAATCTATTTACCAGCTGATTGACATTTGGGTTGTTTCTATTTTTTGGCTGTTGTAAATAATACTACTATAAAAATTCATTTGAGTGTTTGGGGATGGACATATGTTTTCATTTCCCTAGTTAGATATCTATATAAGATGGAATTGGTAGGTCATAAGATATATTTAAAATTTTAATA